>NC_140495.1:47090398-47687898 GCF_964271855.1 Acomys minous
TATGTAACATTGAAAGCAAGTGTGGCTTGGCAGTAAATATGGTGAGAGAGGTTCCCAACGGAAGACGTAAGCCCAAGAGGGCTGATTAGCCTACAGCTGTTTAGGAAACTAAAAGCATCAGTATTTTATTAACATGCTAGAAAAAAAGATAAACTGTGTTTATCAACTTGATAAGCTATGACAATCATTAGTTTACTGCATGAAACATCAAAGCAATCTCTCATGGATTCTTAATGAAGAAAGAACCTTTGGGAGTGGGGCATGCCTTTAATCCCAGCACTCGGGAGGCAAAGGCAAGTGGATTTCTGTAAGTTCAAAGCCAGCCTGGTCTACAGAGCAAGGTCTAGGATAGCCAGGGCTACACAGAGAAACTCTGTCTCAAAAACCAAAAAGAACGAACAAGAGGCAGGTGAGGGGCAGAGAGCTTTGCTCTTATGACTAATGGAATAAAGCATCCATCCATGTGTGGCAAAGCTGGTCTCTCAGCAGTTCCTGTAAGATCAACTAAAACACCCAAGGAAGCTAGCAGCATCCAGGCTGACGTCACAAAGGCCCGTTCTTATGGAGCTCAATGATGGATGCATTTAATAAAGGTGTGATGTGTTTGCACCCCTGAGCAGCTTATGGCTCCTTCTGAGCTGAATCTGTGCCTTTTGTTAACGCTTTTCTCCCTAGAACGTTGAAGGTTTATCCCGCACCCCACTTTTATCCTCACCGCCAAGGTGTGAGAGGAGGGGACTAAGAGACAGTGTGTTCCCACCGCCAAGGTGTGAGAGGAGGGGACAAAGAGACAGTGTGTTCCCACCGCCAAGGTGTGAGAGGAGAGGACAAAGAGACAGTGTGTTCCCACCGCCAAGGTGTGAGAGGAGAGGACAAAGAGACAGTGTGTTCCCACCGCCAAGGTGTGAGAGGAGGGGACAAAGAGACAGTGTGTTCCCACCGCCAAGGTGTGAGAGGAGGGGACAAAGAGACAGTGTGTTCCCACCGCCAAGGTGTGAGAGGAGAGGACAAAGAGACAGTGTGTTCCCACCGCCAAGGTGTGAGAGGAGGGGACGAAGAGACAGTGTGTTCCCACCGCCAAGGTGTGAAAGGAGGGGACTAAGAGACAGTGTGTTCCCACCGCCAAGGTGTGAGAGGCTGTAAGAGTCAGGGACCATCTGTGCCTCTTACACATGATGAGAAAGTTATCTTTCCCTGCTCTTCACAACCAAGGGGACAGAAGGGATCTTAGAGCGGAAACAAGAGAGAAGGGCAGGTGGCCCAAGCTCTGACAGGCCCTCTGCCTGGGCTGCTCACTGCCTGTTGGAGTCAGATCTTCTTACAACTCTTCCTGCCCTCAGCTCCCTTGTCAGTCTGGGAAACACGAGTCTGAATTGAGAAAAGGCCTTTATAAGAATGGCCTATAAGCAAGTCTGCCACACACATTTTTCTTGGCTAATGACTGATGTGGAGGGCCTAGACCACTTTGGATGGTGCCACCTCTGGGCAGTTGGTCCTGAGGTTTTTTTTTTTTTTTAAGTAGGCTGAGCAAGCCATGTGGACCAAGTCACTAAGCAGCACTCTTCCATGGCCTCTGCATCAGCTCCTACTTTCAGGTTCCTGCCCTGACTTCCTTTGTTGATGGACTAAGATGTAGAAGTGTAAACAAATAAATCCTTTCCTCCCCAGGCTGCTTTTGGTCACGGTGCTTTATCACAGAAACAGAAACTTTAAGATAAAGACCAAGGAAACTCGGCAGGGAGCTGGACCACAGCTGCCTCCATCCCTACCTCCTCTGTTTTGCCTATCCCTTCACTCTGGCTGCCACTGCACACTCCTCTCTCTGCAAGCCTCACTTGGTTCCAAATATCAACACCTGACTCTGCTTGCCAGTAGGCCAATAATGGCCCAGGAGCCACCTATGTGAGGCTAAAGTGCCTCCATTAAATCCCCTACCATGAGCCTGTTTCCTCTGTAGAGTCTACTAAGTCGCTGACAAGCCCATCGCTGTCACCTAAATGAATAAAGGAGGATACTTTCTTTTTAATATTGCACTTGGGCTAGCAAGATAGCAGCTCAGCAGATAAGCCAAGCCTGACAACCTGAATGGGATTCCCAGAACCCACGTGACTGAAAAAGAAAACATGCTTTCCAAGCCATCCTCTGACCTCCATACTCACACGGTGACATGGGCGTACCCACATATACAGCCAGACACATATGCACATACAATAAATAAATGTGATGATATTTAATATTATCCTTTTATGAAATCTGTGAAGTAAGTAGAGTGTACCTCAGCTATGGCTGGGGATCCTAGGGCTGTGACCTCAGACAAGACGACAGCTTGGGACGTCCAGACCCAGGAAAGTGCATCACCTTCCCTGAGGATCTTGTGGCCCCTGGTGGCACAAAAGAGATGGAAGAATTCCCAAGAACCTGGAAGTTTCCTTGTACTCCTAAGTCTCTCCTGATCTGTTATTCCTTCCTTTTCAGCATTCAACCACTGTAACCACACACTAACGTCTGACACTGACCACCAGAAAAGCTAGGCGGGGTCACTCAACACAGATGCCGAATCCAAACAAGACCAAGAAGTATGAGCGCCCATCAAAACAAAACTCGTTTTGTCACTTCAGAAACATTTCTAGATCAGTGGCATTAAGAGGCCATTGTCATTGTCACATTTATTGGTAGACACTGTTTTCAGTTGTCAAAAAATATGAAATTTAATGTTTCCTAACTAAGAATAAGTCAACACCACAACTTCCCGTGTAACCTTGCTCCCAGTTTCTCCCCATACACACCTCACTGAAGATTTACTATGACTGTTTAATATTTTTCTTCCAAGTAACTGTTTTCCTTATACCATTTTTCATATCATAATATTAATTTTGCCCTCTGTGCCCATGTAACTCATCTTTTGAAAATTTGATAGCAACATGAACAATATTAGAATAACAAGACAGAAAGAGATATTTAAGACAATGAAATGTTGGCAGTTTTTATTTCATCTTGTTTGAAAACATCTCTATGCTATATACACACATATATATACATATATACACATATACATATATATATATACACTGACACATGCACACACATACACATGTATACACACACACACACACACACATATTCATTCTACTCTGAGAAACTGATCTACACATAGATTTAAACATACCTCCATCTAAAATTTCCTTCAGTATGGTATGTCAGTACAAGATTTTGTGTCTACATACCTACAAATGGAAAGGTAAAGTCAAAAATAGCCAACAATTTCATTCTCCCAAAAAAATGTTAAAAAGCATAAATTCTAAATGAAAAGGGGGGAGGAGAATGAGCAGTCGACAGTGGATTCCTGAGTGTGTGTACCAGAATTACTCAGAATTGTGTCCAACCCCCGGCCCTGGACCACTTGTGGCTGAGGACAGATGTGACCAAAGCCAGCACATATGCACAAACTTAAAACAGTATGAGTTTTTACAAGGTTTTTGGTTGGTTGGTTGGTTTGGTTCAGTTTTGGGTTTTGGTTTGTTTTCTTTCGTTAACTCTATACATGGTTGTTGGGTATAAATTTTGTAGATGACATCATGTCACAGTGTCAAAAGGTTGGACACACCTACAATGTTTGTTACATCACAGATGAGGCCCCAGCATCCAACACTCTCTTCTGGCCTCTGTAGGTGCTGCACTCATGCACACATACCCACACACAGGTACATACATAATCTGAAGAGAGGAAGGAATACAGTACACATACATGAATTTTTACCTCAATAAAATAAATAATAGCTAAATATTAAAATAAATAATGTTCTAAATGGAAACATTTAAGGGGCAAATGAGAAGAAGCAAAGATGAGATTCACGCAGGAGGAACAAGAGAACAGCCCCATACCCTGAGTTATTATGTCCTCTGACTCCCTAACACAGCAACCTTCCTTCTCTTAAGAGAAATACCAGTGATTTGTGGCTGGGGAGGAAGTGGCACAGGGCATAGGGGAGTAATGTCTTCCTCGTGAGTGGCATGGGCACACCCTATGCCAGCCAGGTAACTGCCCTTCTCCCTCTCTTCCCTCAGGCTAAGTTGTCAGCGCAGCTGGCTCACTCCTGTCTTAGAGAGTCATGGGGAAAGTTTTCAAGGGTGATAATGTCAATGTGTCTCTGAAAAAAACACCAGAATGTGATGGTTTTTATATATAAAATGTAAGAGATATAAACCTATAAATAACCATCTCCAATTAACCTTCCTCTACCTTCCTTGTCTTTCAAATTGATCCAAGCTCGCTCTCCTCCAGAAACCAATTACAATTGGCACTTGCTTTTCTTCAGATGTATCTCTTCTTGTTTATGCTGCTACTGCTGGCTCGTTATAATTCACTCCTGAAAATTCATGAGCCAGGCTGGGTTTCAGTTTAACTAAATTTTACTTGCACTTTTGTGGATCTGTACAACAATTCACCCTTCAGTCAATGACACTTAAAGAAAGAAAAAAAATGTCCACCAGGACAGATTCAAATTAAAGGACCAGGATTGAGACAAGGCCAAGTCCAACTTCAAGAATTAAGCTAGATTTGTCTCTGGCATCCCAGTGCTCTCTCCAGCTCCGGGAACTGCCTTCTATTCAGATCCATTCTCCTTCCCCGACACGGCGTGAGTGATAATCTCCATTTCTACATTATCATTTTATGGCCTCTCCAGTGCCTCAAATATTTCTCAGCTTAAGATGTTTGTGATGCTTTCATTACCTTAGCATTACTATGAGATCTTCTCCACATCAGTTAATTTAAAGAGTCTCCAACTGTCACTCCCACACTGTCATGGCTTAACAGCTCCCAGACAGAGCAAACCTGCTCCCCTCGCTCATCACAGAGAAGCAAGTCTGGTCAAAATTACCAAACTCTCCCTCCCCGCCTGAGACAAAGAAATGTTGTTCAATTGTAAAGAGAAAAGAAATCATAAGGTCAACAGACAGTCATCAGCTGCTGTGTTCCTTAATCTCTCCAGAAGTCTACAGTCCCATCACCTCCCACCCCAAGCACGTCTTGCTCCCAGCTGCCGAGGTGCCAGGCTCCTAATTTCTATTCCTCTTTTTATTTCTTCATGGCTTCCCTTTCTGGGTCTTCTTCCTCTGTGTGCTTTCTGATGCTTATTCTTCAAATACATGTCCACTTAACGCCTTCTCTCGAGAGGAGCGTTGTGAAGACCCGGACGCCATCTAGATACCATGCCCTCCCCCAAGGTGCCTCTCTAACCCTGAACTCCCCGAAGCCTAATGAATGTCCATTTGCAAACCTGAAAGGCTTAAAGAATCTTACTGTGTATTTAATATGAAGCTCAAATTTAACATAACCAAGACACGACACTTGTCAACCCCAAGGCCCGAGCCCATGTGACCTTCACAACCTTGTTCAGTTATTGCTCTTGACCCAAGATTTGTTTCCTTCGTCTCATGATCTCATCTCACCTGCCATTCATCAGTCTGGTACTTCGGGTTCTAGGCATGGGACCCAGCTGTCCAACTCGCAGTACCGCCATCACTGTTGTCTACAGGTGAGACTCCATCTTTGCACTGATGCCATGACCTCCTAAACCCCCTCTTTTGGCTTTAATCTTGCTTGCCCTACAGTAAATCCTATCAGTAAATAGAGCAAAAATAGGTTAATAAAAGAATGTTTTCACTGTTAATGTCTTTCATACATGGGCTTGGGCTCCACAGACATTTTCAAAGTCTACATTATCCATTATAATGTATACACTATAGTATTAGGATAGTCAAGTATACATTATAAGTTCAGTACATTCCCCCATTTCCCACCTACTGCTTTTCACTCCCCCACACTTGTTTCCCTTTGTCATCCTAGAGTTTCACTCCTACTTTCATGCCATACTACATACATGATATCAGGTACCTATGTAAAATCTAGAAGCCACAAATACTCCAATATATGGTTTTCTTCAGATTACAGACTTAAGTGTCCAATGGGTGATTTGGGAACAGAAAATATGAGAAATGAGCCTAGAACATCTTGTAGTGCCATAAAGGAGGCATTAACACACACACACACACACACACACACATATACATATACCCACACATGCACATACAACAAAAACACAAATGACATATATGCATACAACATACACGAATATATACATACAGCACATATAACATATACATATATATACATACATATGTAACAACACCTATATACATACATATATGTATACTATAAATACACATGCCATGCACACACATGCAATAGGACAGAGGGACAGAGAAGCCAGGTAGAACTCCCAATGACCAATGCTAAAATCATTTGAGCAACAAAATAAAGTAAAATTAGATTTTATAGCCCAAAGTTTAAAACCTGCAAGTCCACTTACGTAAGTTAATATTAAATTAATAAATGATAAGAAACCAACTTTTCATGCAGAAAATTTCAAATATGCCATGTAGGTTTCCTGCTTAGAAATCTGACACCCGGAATGGAAGCCAGGGGGTCAAGGTGAACCTCATGAATCCTGGTGACAGTCACATCCCTGAAAAAAGCCCTGTGCTCTTTCTCACATCGCCACTAACACTACCCTAATCATGAGCTTGATGTCAGAGAAACTCCACTGTGCACGATCTTAACATATACCTGACCAGTGAGTGCTTTTCGAAACTGACAAAATCACAAAACGGGAAACTCTGAGGAGCTCTCTTGTTGAAGAGGACCTGAAGGAGACATGACTGAATGCAATTTGCCATCCTAGGTGGGTTCTAGAATAGGAAGAAGCCATTTGGAAGGAAAGAGCTTGAAAGCCTCTGTCTCATTTTCACACAGAATATATGCTTAAGATTTTAGCATGCATGAGGACCGTGTGGCAGGCTAATGAAACACCTGATAGCTGGGCTCAGTTCCCAGAGTTCCTGACTCCTTCGGGCTTGGACTCCTAATGAGTCCTAAAGTACACACGCCGCTGCTCCCAGCACCCCATGTCAAGAACCACCAAGCAGATCTGGGTATGTTAACCCAGCCCTACATAACAATGTTACCTGTCTTGGGAGGGTCACCGTCTGTACCCCAACAACCCAGCTTCAGCCACCTATCCTGAATAAACCAATTAAATGAGCCAAATTAATGATGAAAAACAACAAAAGGAGAGACGTTTAACATGGTGACCCTGGGAAAAGGAACAAAGTGGTCCAGCAAGCCCCCAAGTCCATCTCCAGGGGCCTGACATGAGGATAAGGTTTAAGTAAAAGGTAATAAATATGCATAGCTAAGCAGTCAGGCCCTACCCACTGTCTCAGCTCCAAGTCTCTCCCGCAAGGTCACATGACAGGATGTAAATCTTTCCCCAGGAGCCAAAGTCCTTCTCTGGCTGTCTCAAGGCTTCAAATTTCTCTTTTCCAGCATCAAAATCCTGGGGAAACCCTGATTTCTTGTAGTTCATTACTTCAATAGCCTGAGAGCCAAAGAGGAGGAACATAAGTGCCTCTTTAGAATCTATTCACTCCCACAAGATGGCCTGTAACAGTTAGTCAGCTGGGGAGTTGGTTAGTTAGTTAGTTAGTTAGTTAGTTAGTTAGTTAGTTAGTTAGTTGGTTGGTTGGTTGGTTGGTTGGTTGGTTGGTTGGTTGGCTGGCTGGCTGGCTGGCTGGCTGGCTGGCTGGCTAGCTAGCTAGCTAGCTAGTTAGTTAGTTAGTTAGTTAGTTAGATAGTTAGTTACTTGGATCATTAGTTAGTATTGTCAGGAAAGAACTCTCCACAGAGCTGCCAGTGGTATATGAAAGTACATCAGAAGAAGACGGCACATATGTCACTGAATGGTCTCATGTGTTAACAGACTCTAAATCCATCTCAGCCAACTTGAGGCCATGGAGGATGTGCTCAAAAGATGGCAGAGCAAGTGTTGCTAGACACCAGCACCACATGCTCTGTGCTACTGTGTCAGTCCAGCGTGGAGCCCACACAGCTCCAACATCCCTGTGTGAGGTAGTTATTTCCTCACTGTTTGCGCCAGGCTGAGCCCATGTTTCTCAGTGGCTAACAGCCAAGGTCATGTGGAAACAGCCTTTCAGATGCCACCGCCTTCTGCACATCCATATTCACCAGCTCCAGCCATCCCGACATCCATCGGCTTTTCCAAATATAGGCAGCTCATCCTGCAGCAGGCTCCGTCGGGGACAATTCCTTACCCTGGCATTCTGTCCTCAGGTTCCCCACAGCTGCCCCCTTCTCGGCTGAGCTTAGCTCAGAACATGACTTCTTCGAAGCTAGCTACCCAGACTGTCCAACCCAAGCGCTGCCGCCCCCAAGCACTCTAGCCTGCTGCTCCACTTTGCTTTCTTCCGAGAATGTACACTACTGTCTTGTTCATTTCCAGTCCCCACGAGCCTCTGCCATTTCACACTCTTGAGAATCACGGCCCTCTTTGTTCCTTGTCAGTTCCCATATCTTGTGTGCCTAGAAATCCAAGGGATGCTCGGCAAATGTTTGCTTAACAGATGAGTTAACTGAACAGCTAGCATATGCCCGTTTTAAAATAAATTCACACTTTGTCCAAATGTGAGAACTTCAAGATGATTGACAGCCTACGGTGTCAGGGGATCTTCTTAACAACACCCTTTAAAAAGGCAGCGCTCTGTGTAGGAAACCATATGTTGCAGCTGTATTTAGTGTACCCAGATCTCAGGAAAAAAGATCAAGCCAGGTGTCACCAAAACACCCAAGGGATAGAAGCCAACAGGTCCACACACCAAGCCACAGCCGTGCCAAAAGCAACGAAAGCAAGCGGCAGCTTTGAAAAGTCACAAGGGCCCAGGACAAGAAAAATGTCCTGTCCCCAGGATAGGGAGATTCATGTTACTAAGACAAGACAAGACAAAGGATTGTCCCAGGTGTTCGTGTTTTTTTTTTTAAGATGGGCACTGGGCTGGATGTGGGAGCGCACGCTAGCAATCCCAGTACTTGGAAGGCTGAGGCAAAAGGACTGTGAGAAGTTCAAGTTCACGGTAGGTACATAGTGAGAGTTCTAGGACACCCTACACTACGGTGGAAGACCTGTCCCAAACAAAAATGAAGACATAAACAAACAAGTGAGTGAATAGCAGTGTGTGTGTGTGTGTGTGTGTTGATATAAGTGGAGGAATCAAGTCACGGCACTCACTCACCCTCACCCAGCAGGTCAAGAGGGCTTCGTTAGACAGCAACAGGGGAGCAAAGGCAGGCTGAGGAGGGAGTGAGGGCACGGAACACTGCAGAGCACTGCCTGCTCTACCCAAAGTGCACCCAGGGACCAGGACGAGCCTGGGGGAGGGGCCCTTTCCTTCTATAGTAGCTCTGAGTTCCTGAGTTCTGAATGGGTCCTCCACACTGAACTTACTCTCCACGGTCAGAGGACCACCAAGCATCCGGAGGAAGAATTTTGGTTTTGGTTTTTCTAAAACTTGCTTTTAAGCCCAGGGAATATTTTCCACACTCCCCTTCTCTATGAGGAAATAAAATGCACCCACTGACTTTCCAGTCAGGCCACAGGCAGTAACTGGGGTGAGGAAGAGGCCTCAAGCATAGGCCCCTCACAGTCTGTGTTGAGATCTCTGTGCACAGCTGCTGCACGGTCATTTTCAGGTGGTATTACATGCAGAATGATCAATTGTGAAGGGCTTTTAAAACAAGTTATGCCTTAAGACTTATCCTTTGATGAATCTACTACCATCGTATTGGTTCCTGGTTCCTATAAACACACCTGCAGTAGTCCCTTTTGGTCTCTGGTTTGTTGACATGCTCTTCCTGCCCTGTTTGTGCTATCAATGTAAGTATTCTGTTTAGTGAAGACAATGGCCTTCTAGATTGTTCTATTAAGCCTATTAAAGAAGACTTTAATAGGTGCTAAAGAGATGGCTCTGCAGTTAGCACCTGCTGCTCTACCAGAGGACCCAGGTTCAGCTTCCAGCATCTGCATGGTTGTCCACGGCAATCTTTAACCCCAGCTCCAAGGGATCTGGCGCTGCCTTTCTGCCTCCACAAGCACCAGACACACATGTAGAATAGTGTGGCCTGATCAGGGAGGCAACAGGGCCGACTGTCTGAAGGATTGCAGAGCAAACCACAGGCAAATTGAGAAAAGTGGAGACTTGCCAACCCCAGCTAGAGATTATAAACCTCCCAGGCAGGATCTGCATAGTGGCATGGGAAACCTGAAACCAAGGCATCTCATCTGGCCAGCGCAAGCTGAGAAAGCCATGACTTTCTACTCGAAATGAGTTTCTCTTTGAAAGCATGAAAACACATCTTTGAGGAGGAAGTATGGAGTTAGTTATACAACAGTGCCGATGATTACAGGGAAATAACCATATAACCTTGGATTTTGCAGTAACTACCTTGGATAAAAGAAAAGTTGCCCCCTCAAGAATACACATCTGAGGGCTGAGGATGGGGCTCCACTGGTACAGTGCTTGCCTCACACGCATGAAGCCCTGGGCTCCACACACAATAAAGCCCATAACTGGTCTTAGTGACAGGTGCCTGTAATCTCAACACTTGGGAAATGAAGGCAGGAAGATCAGACATTCAAGGACATCCTCAGCTATGTAGTGAGGTTAAGGCCAGCATGGGACACAAGAGACCCTACCTCCGGGAAGAGTGGAGAGAGGAAGAGGGAGGAAGGGTAGGACCGAGAGTAGAGGAGGGAGGGGGCTGCGACCAGGATGTAAAGTGAATAAATAATAAAAAAGAGACCCTATCTCAAAGGGAAGGAAGAGAAGGAAACAGAAAGGAAGGGAGCAGTATCCTCCATTTCTCTCAGAGCACTTACTTACCGTAGAAAGCTTTGAATTATAATACAATCTCTTATAAGTATTACATATACATATATTTTTTATAAATTTATACTCACATATACTTATTTATACATATATGTTTATTGTTATATACATATGCATAGTTATTTTTATATATTTATACTTATATGTATGTGCATATATACATACACACATTTTATACACACACACACACACACACACATAATATCCTTTGGAAGACCAAATTGGCCTATTGGCCTTGTGTCATGAGTGTTTTTCCCAAGAATCTTGGAGACATCACCTTGAACTGCAAACAGCAAGAAAGATGACACCATTGTCTCAGCTTCTGTTGGATGTAGGAGCCTAACTCAAGGGGGCTTTTTGTTTTACATTGTAAAACTACTTCTTGTTATCAAAAGATGCCATTTTTCTATTCTCTGGCTCAAGTTAAGTAGCCAATGCAAATGGTTACTTCTTCCTGGTGAAGTGTGAAAATGAACTGAGTGACAGACGGTTCTGTCCAGTCCTCCCACTTGAGGCCCAGATGTTTTGTCTTAAGGGACGGTTTGTCCTGGACTGTGTCTGTTTGGCTGTCTATGACGGCATTGTCCCTCCGCCTCTGCAGTCTCTCAGTGGATTCTTGCCGTGTACACCACATTCTGGATTTATTCTTAGCAATAAAAGGCTTTTCTTTCTCATCACCCCTGGGAGATAGATTTCTGGGTTGGAAGAAAACGTTGGTTTTATTGTTTTTCTCCAACAGGTGCCCGCATTGTTTTCTTGCTTAATCACTAAAAATTAGTATCTTCAAACTTCGAACCCTCTTGAAAGTATAGTCTGTGGCAAATGCTTGGGACAGTCTGTGCCCAGTGGCTGTGAACTTGGATTGGGGATTTTGGACAAATCCTAGCATCTCTTTCCTCTCTTTCTCCCTCTCTCTCTCTCCCTCCCTCCCTCTCTCTCTCTCTCCCTCTCTCTCTCTCTCCCTCCCTCCCTCTCTCTCTCCCTCTCTCCTCTCTCTCTCCCTCCCTCTCTCTCTCTCTCTCTCTTTCTCTCTCTCTCCTCTTCTCTCCCTCTTTCTCCCCTCCCTCGCCGCCCCCCCTCTCTCTGTGTCTGTGTGTGTGTGTGTGTGTGTGTATGTGTGTGTGTGTGTGTGTGTGTATGTCTGAGACTGGAAAGCTGTGTGACCAGAGATGTGTCCAAACCCTGAAATTTTTGTCCTGAGACAGCTGGGACTAGAACTGCTTCCTCCCTGGTCTCAGCTTGCATGTCCTGGTGCATGTAGCTTTGCAACCCCCAGCTCTGCCAGCCTTGAGGTAGTCACATAGCCTGCTGTCCAGGCTACAAGTTAAACTTTCTTTCTCCTTAAAAGGACATAGCCAGCAAGCACCTGAAATTCCTCTTCTTGCACCTCATCGGCCCCAGCCATTGATGTACACTCACTCTGAAAAGCCCTACTCACTCCCCAAGGGTTATATGGCCCTTGTCCCCACCCCACCCCAATAAAGAAGGCTGCTCCACTGAAAACTGTCTCCAGAGGAGGCTGTTTCTCCCATACTCATGCTGACCAAGATCCTGCCTGTACCCCCCTAGCCCACAGCTAAGCTTCTCTCCTTCTAGTCTAGCCTGGTGCATGATGTGCCTGGATATGCTGAGGGGAAAAGCAGACCTGGTCTATAGGTACACACACACGCACACACGCACGCACGCACACACGCACGCACACACGCACGCACGTACACACACACAGTGTGTGCCTGGATACATGTGGGACCCAGAGATCAACGCTGGGTGTCTGCCTCTGTCACTCTCCACCTTGTTTTGAGACAAGGTCTCTCTCTCTCTGGATCTGAGTTCACCGGTGGTGCTAGACTGTCTCACCAGTGAGCCCAAGAGTCCCGTTGTCTCTGTCTCCCTGGCATCCAGATTATAGGCAAATGCCTCCACTTTTGACACAAGTGCTGGAGCCTGAACTCAGGATCTTTTTTTTTTTCATTCCATAGTTTATTAGCAAGGGTATGTATACAATATATTATATACAATATATACTATTTATACTTATATAGTATAATATATTTATAGTATATATTTATACTATATATACATATATGTTATAATATATTTATAGTACATATATGTATATATCTATTATATATGTATGGGCACACATATTCAAACTCATTTGCATTTTTATTAATTTATTCATATTACATCTCAATTGTTATCCGATCCCTTGTATCCTCCCATTCCTCCCTCCCTCCTACTTTCCCCCTACTCCCCTCCCCTATGTCTGTGACTGAGGGGGACCCCCTCCCCCTCTATATGATCATAGGGTATCAAGTCTCATCTTGGTAGCCTGCTATCCTTCCTCTGAGTGCCACCAGGCCTCCCCATCCAGGGGACATGGTCAAATATGGGGCACCAGAGTTCATGTGAAAGTCAGTCCCCACTCTCCACTCAACTGTGGAGAATGTCCTGTCCATTGGCTAGATCTGAGTAGGGGTTCAAAGTTTACTGCACGTATTGTCCTTGGCTGGTGCCATAGTTTGAGCAGGACCCCTGGGCCCAGATCTGCCCATCATAATGTTCTTTTTATAGATTTGTAAGACCCTTTGGATCCTTCTATTTCCCCATTCTCCCATGCTTCTCTCACCAAAGTCCCAATAGGATGTCCTTCCCTCTGTCACCACTTTCCTGGTAAATGAAGACTTTCATGGACATGTCCCTTGGGCTAGTGTCCAGATATAAGTGAGTATATACCATTGAAGTCAGGTTCTTATGCTTGCATGGCAAGCTTTTGACCGAGTGAATCATCTCCCCAGGCTCTGAAGCTGACATTTTCAATGATGTGCTAATTGCATTCAACTGAAACCTTTTTGTTTGAGTCTAAATGAGTGAAGATCAGAATTGACCTTAAGTTGAATTGTTCCCCTAATGGGGGAAAAAATGAGTAATTAAAAAAAAACATGTTGGACTGGCGTCTGGAAATTTTTATAAATGAAAAAAGTAGGATTTTAAGTACTTCCGTGGGTGTGCTTAAATGCTAAGCACCTGTGGTCCATATAAGAGAACAGCCTCTGCGTTCTCCTGAATCCATCATCTTTCTGAAACACAGCATTGCATTAGCACTCATTGAAACCATGGAAACCATTTGGCAGTGCATCGCTCACCACACACCAATTGTAATCACCCTTTGTCAGACACTTATTTGCTGATGTGTTGCCCCCAAGAGAGAGAGAAAACTGATCAGCCTGGGAGCTGCAGGGGGCAATGCCAACTCCTAGACAACAGGAAAGACAAAGATGGCAAAGAACCACACCTGCGCATCCCTCACTGAGAGCTACAAAAGGTTCAATTCCCTGTACACTTTAGGAATACAGAGAGCTGAACAAGATTGCCGGAGATGTCACTGCAATTCAAAGACACGGAATGTGGATGGCGTATACTTTTGTGTCACACGCCGTCTTGATATCCTTCAACCTATCTTCAAGTCTAACCCATTTTATAGCAGTGTGAGCATCAGCTCTTTCTTTTTTTTTTTTTTTTCTCACCTTACTGCTTAGATATGAGTTTCTTGCATGTTTTCAGATATTAACTCTCTAGTGAATACATGGTTTGCAAAGATGATCTCCGTTCCATAGCAAGCTGACTTCAATGAGAAGTGGTGACCAGATGCTGTGAAAAGAAAGATCCTAAGGTAGTAGCTCCATAAACACAGGAGCAGGGAGGGGCAATCCATGGGCCACACACTTGCTACTCCCCATTGGAAAGCTCTTTTGGCACTGAATGTCCTGAGTAGACCCGATGATAGGGTAACAGGCATCTGATCTACAAGAGAAAGCCCAGAATGAGGACTGTAAACTGACTGCTGAGCAAGCATCAAGACCTGAGTTCAAATCCCCAGCTTGACTTGGCTGACCATGTTTGTATTTTTTTACTGAGATCTAGGTATCTGGAGTTACGATGTTGTTTCTTGGTGTAGATACCTTCTGGTCTTGTCTTTGCTGCGTGGGCATTCCATTTTTCTACTGCTGTTGCGCTTTTGTGATCCTAGGCAAGGGTGGTGAGTATGGGGTCCCTCATAGTGTTTCTGAGAGCCAGTGGGTGACACACATGAATGGAGGTGGACGAGAAGGAAAGGCTAAGAGGGGCCCTGGAAAGAGCTAGGAGGACGAAGGTCTACACCAAGAGTCAGAGTCTCTGGGGAATGGAGCCTGGGTAGGAGGAGGCACTCCTGTAGGCAGACTGCTAAATGACTGAGAGTAAGTCTGGAGAGATTAGAAAAGGGCTGAGGACAGGAAGGATAGTGAAAATCGTCTGCCTGTATCCAGCTCGATGAGGCTACTGGGGGCCCCTGGTTAAAAAAAAAAAAAAGAGTTTCTGCCAATCAGAGGCTGACACAGAGCAATGGAGCCGGGCTAGAACTGAAGTCTGAGAGACTCAGTAGGAAAGAGCTAACCTGGAGCCGCACTAAGAGGGAGGGTGGAAGGAGGGTTTCCCATAGACAGGCTGCAGTAGGATGAAGACAGGAGAGACAGGAAGGAGAGGTCTAGAAGGATCCTGGCTCTACACCAAGAGCCAGTATTTGGTTGTCAGTAATTTGGTCATAGCAATGAGAAAAGTAGCTAGCACACCGGCACACAATCAATGTCCCCCTAAAGGATCCGTTTCCTCTGTGTTTTAACTTCAACAAGCCCCTCGAGTGTAACCTCCCACAATTCTCCACCTCCTATGCCCAAATGTTCCAGAACATAAAGGAAATACATTATTCTTATAGACCTTTATGACTGGGTTTTCTCTTCCCTCTTAAGGCTGATAAAACCAAGAACCCTGATATTCTGCTTGTGTTTTATGGCCTGTGAAATGGAGTTCAGTGGCCAACGTTGGAGACCTGGGGTGACCGTATCTTTCCCTGTATCCGAGTTCACAAACTCTTTGGGTCCAACATAGCTTGTTAGCGAGCTGAGTGCTTGTGGGACTTTGAGCTTTTGAACCGTTTCTAAGTGTTATGATGGAGGAACTTCAGCTTGCCCGCCTCCTCTCCAGCCACGCCCTGGAGCCAGCCCTACGGATGCCATCTCATATGCCGTCTGATGTTTTACAGTATTCATCCTCCTCCAGATTTCTCTGAGACACAGCACTATGGAATTCTTATCACTGTGCTTATATACAGAACATTCCAGAAAACATGCCTAAAGAAATTCCCTGACATTTCGTAATGAATTTATTTCATACTTCATTCTCCTTCTTGGTCTGAATAAGCTGACCATGCAACATCAAAACATGCAGTGTCATCAATGTACACCTGCTACCAAGCAGCGGGCATGCTCCCAGAAAATCAATACTTTTAATATCTTACAGTACATGTTTCCAACCAAAAACAGCTTTCTCCTTTTTATGAGGCTTTTCTGGGGTGGACAGATTTCACCCAGAACCTAACAAGCGGCAGACTCACAGCATGATATTCTCCAAGATATTAGCAGACCACTGTGTGGGGTCTCTGTCAGACATGTCTGCCTCAGACTATCATACCTTCCTAAACCCAACCTGCAAGGATGGAGTGCAAGGAACTCAGAAAAGATTACAGAAAGGAACTAAGAAGATGACTAACTTGGTAAATGCTTTTGTACAGATGCTCAACACCCATGTAAAGAGCCAGGCATTGTTGCATGCACTTGGAATGACAGCATGGGAGGCAGAAACAGGAGACTCCCTGGGGCTTTCTGGATGGCTAGTCTTGCCTGGTTAGTGAGCTCTAAGTTCAGTGAGAGGCCTCAAATCAAAGGGTAAAGTGGAAAGCAACAGAAGCCACCCAATATCAACCCCTGATCTCTGAACACATGTGTGTATCCATGAGGTAGTGTGTCTACAAGACAGCTCTTTCATAGCTACTCACAGCCAGAAGGCCAATGAAGTCTGATCTCTCTCATCTTTCAACCTCCCTTCAAAATCAAAAGACAAGGAAATTCCTTAGGAATCAAGATGGTTGAGAAGGTCTTTCTCTCACACTTGTAGTCCACTAAAAGCAAACTCAAGCCTTTTAGTCCAAAATTATAAGTTACCCTGTGGGAAGTCGATGGCTATTTACTTCTCAGGTCATGTGTTAAGAAGATGGCCCCTGACCCATCCTCTGTGTGCCTGCACATCCTGAGAAGCAGAAAAGAAAACATAAATGTTTAATAACTCTAAACAGATACTCAAGAGAAGCCATGTAATGTAAGCACATGAAGAAGCCAACAACAGAAATAACATCAAGGGTACAGGTGTGAAAGGTCACTGATGGCCTCTGAGGCTATAAAGTGACAACAGTAGGAACACCAGCATGAGCAGAGAGAGACCCTGACCCAAGTAAAGATGGAAACACAGGCCAGAAACTGCCCAAGAGACAAAAATCACATCACAAACAGATTCAAACACTGTACTCTGCAGGGTAGTCAGCAAGCTTACAGGCACAGAGACTCAAACAGAGGGATGCTATGAACTCCATGTAAGACCCACAGGCAACAGTTGAGTGGAGAGTGGGGTCTGACTTTCACACGTACTCTGGTGCCTCATATTTGACCACGTCCTCTGGATGGGGAGACCTGGTGGCACTCAGAGGAAGGATAGCAGGCTACCAAGAAGAGACTTGACATCCTATGAGCATATAAAGGGGGAGGAAGTCCCCCTCAGTCACAGTCATAGGGGAGGGGAATAAGGGGAAAATGGGAGGGAGCCATGAATGAGAGGATACAAGGGATGGGATAACCATTGAGATGTAATAAGAATAAATTAATAAAATAAAATTTTAAAAAAATTTGCCACAGGCAAATGGCATCATAAACAACAAAACAGCTGTCAAACTGCTGGCCTGGCCTGACTGAAGCTACTCACTGTCACAATGAACTCACTTGTGCAAGGTAAGATAGAACATAGTCATTTAACTATTTGTTTTGTTGAGGTTATCAGCCACACTTCTCGCACTAAAGGAGAAGTATGGTTGGTCCTCCAAGGCTGATTGATGGAAACCCACAGATGGCTGGAGCCCTCACACAGAGCCAAGGGCATGCCACAGCGCCTGAATGTGGAAAACCTCTCTGCTAGTCAAGCCTGACAAAGTTCCAGATCATCACCCAGGGTTAACCCTACCTTTCCCCCTCCTTAAACCCAGGGATTGGCAAACTGGGGGTGCACGGAGGTCAGTTCCAACTAGCTGTGGCTATGCAGCCACATCATCAGTCTATTGACCATCTGTGGCTGTCCCCACTGCAGTGATAGCTACCCCTTGGCTCACCTTCCATGCCACTCAGTCTTTCTCCTCGTTGCCTTTTCTCCTTTCTTCTTGTAACCATGGTCTTAACTCTAGAGAGTGTCTGAGTCACCATCTGACCCATAGAGTCCAAGCCCAGTGCCCACCGGAAGCTCACTCAGGTTTTGTTGGGGGAGAGTTTAAGGGGATTTTGTGTCATTGTCTTTATCCTATTGGTAGCGCTAGACTTTTGGAAACAAACCAAACAACATTACAGGTTTCTAAAGAGAGAATTGTGGAGGCCAGAGAGATGGCTCAGCACTTAAAGGCACTTTCTGACTTTCTACAGGACAAGAGTTAAGCTCCCAGCACCCCATGCCAGGTGACTCACAACTACTTGTAATTCCAGTTCTAGGGGAATCTGACGCCCTCTTCTGGCCTCCTAGGGCACCTGCACTCACATTCACATACACACACTGTAGTGCTTGAGTCAGATTGTCCCCATAGGCTCCCATATTTGAATACTTAGTCCCCAGCTGGTGGCACTGTCTGGGGCAGTTTAGAAGGTAGAGTCTTACAGAAGGAGTATGTCACTGAGGACGGGCTTTGAGAGTTGAATGATTTGTGCCCCTTTAAGTTTACCATCCCTGCTTCAAGCTTATGGTAAAGGATGTGAGCTCTCAGCTTCCCACTCCAGCCACAATGCCTGTTCTCACCATGGACTCTCAAACCCTGAGCCAAAATAAAATCTCTTGTCTTTAAGTTGCCTTTGCTGGGTGCTTTACTACAGTAACAGAAAACCAATGCACACACATGATTTAACAAAATAAACCTGTCTTTAACAGGAGCTATGATTGTCCCCTTTTCTTCCATTCTCTTTCTTGAAATAATCAGTGTTAATATTTCAAGCCTCCCACACCTCTCTAAAGGTACCTTCCTTTAAAAAGAAAAAGAAACTCTATTGTTATAATAAAATTGAAAGAAATATTTAATATTTAGTACTCAGAGCACATTAACTCACTCAAGGTTTTTTCCCCCCAAAACCCCTACTTCAAGCACTGTGCTAAGGGCTGAAGAATGCGCTTAAAATACCTGAATAGCAAATAGTATGTCATTCCCTTTGATGAGGTGGTTAATGATGACCCCAGTCTCAACAAAATGATAAGAACTCAATGGCAAGCAGCAGGAAGTCAAATCAAAGGGGCAGAGGTATTGATGCTGTGAGGGCTACGAAACAGTTAAGGCAGTCCTCCCCTAGATCTCAACCCAAGAGAAAGTCACAGCTCAGTGAGCACCTGGGTGTGCTCCTGGGTGGTCATTTGTCACACTCAGCAAGGCGTGTGGCTCCCTTTCCTCAGGGCTGCTGAGTGCTGCATGATTCTTCCTGGCCAAATGTGGACAGATGCCTATTTGTCCCAGAGAGGGAAGCGACAAAAGTCCCAAACAATGACACCCAGGTCCAGCTTAATGAGTTCACTAGACCTACAGGAACAGGGCAAAGGGTTGCCCACAAGGAGCTGGGGAAAGATACTGACAGATTCTAGGTCTCATCAAGTTAAGCATCAATATTAGCCCTCAAAAATGTCTCATTCGGAAATAAGATTTCAGATGTGATCCTACTGAACTGAGGTCACTCTCTATCAGAGTGGAATCCAATGTGACCAGCGAGGAACAGAGAGATGAGGAGGGAACTACATGGAGAGATGCCCACTAGATGACAATACCAAAAAAAAACAAAAAATCTAGAGAAAGAGAGAGGGGGCGGGAGGGGGGAAACCTTCAGCAGAACTTCTCTGGGTCTTCTGAGAAAACCCTGACCTTTCAACAACCTGACTTTTTTTTTTTTTTAAACTTCTGGCTCATTCAACTCTGAAGGGAAAGTCTGTGCTTGTGTTGTGTTAAGCCACCTTCTTGTGGTCCTGTGTTGCAACAGCCCTACAAAACCCACCTCCACAGAGCCTGTCAGAATCAGCCAGGACTGTTTTCGACAAATTTAGCCTGGCACGCTCCCCTTGTGTGTGAATAACAGAATAGAAAATGTTGCAACTGAAAAGACTTGTTTAATGGGCTCTGAACTCACTTCATCGCCTTCCCTCAGTGTCCTGCAGATGAATCCGGGCAGAAGGAGACTCTTGGCCTAGATGCCATCATTTCTTACCCACCTTCCCCACATCCTGACCTGAAACCCACAAAGCTGGAGTGCCTGGGAAGTGGTTCAAGGGGGGATTAAAGTGTCGAGGAAAGCTCCTGACATTTCCCTTCACTATAGCAGAAGGAGCACGCTGATGGAGCTCCCAGGCGGAGTGTCAGCTGTTCAAGGAAAATGATGTCCTTTGTCGCACAGAACTTTGGCACCCATAGGCAATGGTCAGAGGCTCCCGGGAGGAGAGAGGACCCCATGGCCTCAGGTGCACCCCTATGCTTACTGTCATCCCTGCCAGTATGCAGCAAAGTGTTTGAAAGCACGGAACCCTTTAACTTTGAAATGGAATTCAGCCTAAGGACTCTAAGCATGTTGTGGCAAAAGCCTAGAGAACGGAGCAGCAACACGTGGAAAGATGGAGGAGCCAGGTCAACAAGAGGGACTGTGGGGCCCGACAACAACCGCTGTCCTAATCAGCAATCTGCGTTTACTTCATACCCAGTGTTGAGTAAAACATTACATCTCCAAGGCTGCTGTGCACGTGTGCGCATGTGCGCATGTGCTCGTGCGCGCGTGCGCGCATGCGCGTGCTGTGTGTGGGGCAGGAGGTGCGGAGAGAGTGAAGCAAGCCTGTGTCTACAGCAGCAGTAGCACAGGCAGCAGCTACTTGGAGCGGGTCCTTGTCTGGTTTATTTTTAGCAGCAACGCACCATGACTCTGCGCTCTCGCTAATATAACTGACAGCAGCATAATCCCACTGGGGCCTATAACCACAGCTAGGGACTCACAGCGCCTTAGATCCTCCTGGACAAAATAATGAAGCATTTCTAGGCTGCTGAGATGTTCAAACACTGCGTACTATTTTCCAGAATTTAAGAGGCAGAAGGGAAGGAAGAGATTCAATATATCAGCATTGACTCTTCTTGGGGACTTAACCAGTCCCTCCAGACATCATAAAGCCTGAGAACTAAGTAAACAGATGCCAACATAAAGCATAACCGTGATTAATATTTTCTAGCATTAGCAAAAACTGAAAACAATGCTACATTCAATGTTGGCATGAATATAGTTTCTATGTCCATTTGAAGGTAGAGAGCAAAGTAAGTTAAACTGTATTAATGTCCTCTGTAAAGGGGTGCAGTATCACAGACACTGTTAAAATTAATAAGAGATAATAAGATGTTATAAGATCACCAAGAGGTAATAGTTGTCCTAAAAACTCTAGTTATTTCCTGTTTTAAAATGTAAGGAGAGAGCACAGACAAGTTCAAGACCCTTAGAATGTCAAATTTGGAAGAGAGGAGTCTTTGAGTGAATTAAATAATGAAAAATCATAATTATTATAAAACACCTTTAACAATCACGGAGAGATGTCTCAAGAGTTAAGAGTGCTTACTTAATCCAAGTTCCCAGTACCCGCATCAGGAGGCTCATAACCATGTTTGACTCTAGGAAATTCAACGCCCTCTTCTGGACTCTGTGGTACCTGCATTCATGTAACAGATACACACAGACATGAAGGCATAAATAAAAATATTAAAAATAGCAGTAAAGGAAATCTCACCACCTGCCAAAACATAGCTAAACCTCAAGGGCATTGTGCTAAGTGAAATAAGGCAGTCATAAAAACACAAATAGTAGTAGGTATGATGGTACATATTGCCTAACACTGGGGAGGCAGAGGCAGAGAGAAAGGACTGGTCTAGAGGCAAGTTGGAGGGGTGTTGTTCTGATTAGTTACTGATGCAGGATGGCCCAGCTCACTGTGGGTGGTACGAACCCTCGGCAGGTGGTCCTGAGTTGTAAAAGAAAGCAAGCTGAGTGAGCCATGAGAAGTAAACCAGTAAGAGGAGTTCCTCCGTGGTGGTCTCCGTTCCTGACTCCAGGTTCCTGTGTGAATTCCTGCCCTGTCTCCCTTCGGTGATGGAATGTAACCTGAACATGATAAGCCGAAATCCGCACTTTCCCAGTTGCATTTGGTCATGGTGTTCTATAACGGAACCCAAGACAGCAATTATCTGGGGTGAGTAGACGTTTGTGTCTCCCCAGAAAGTCATACAACAGTGGGACAACTCTGAGGCATGTCCACTGTCTTCTCTGTGGCCGTGGTGAGAATCTACTCATCAGCACACCACGGATTGGCTTCCTCCCTTCCCTGTCTCATTACCCTTGCTGGTGCTCTCCAGGGCCAGCCAAACAACTGGCATGCAATCCTTTGTCACCATGTTTGCTGTGGTGAGAGCCCAAGCAAAAGAAAGAAAAGAAAAAGAAGGCATTTAGGGTGATAGCTGCCAAAAACATGTACTATGCAACCTTCTAAGTGTGCAAAGAGCTGATATAGAGCTCTGATGGACTCAGAAGAGCCTTAGAAACTACCCCAGGCAATTTTTATTGTCTTATGTTTATCATGATGCCTTAATTTTTTTTTTCCAAAAAGCAAACTATACTGCAATAAAGTTGCCTCTGTAAAATGTAAAACTTGAGAAACTACCAGGATGAATGCTGTCATTTTCTCTGGGGTCCTGCTTAGTTCTAGCATTTAGAACCTCTATCAACACTTCTAAAAGGTTTACACTCTGGAGGATGTGGTCCCCATTCGTTTTTGTTTTGTCTTTTTAAGCAGAGCTTTTTAAGGTTTATTTATTTTTATCGTCTATGGATAAGTGTTTTGTCTGCGTATACATAAGTGCACTGCATTCATGCCTGGTACCCACAGGGATCTTAAGTAGGTAGGGATGCCCTGGAGCCAGAGTTATGAACAATTGTAAGCAGCCATGAGAATTCTGGGAATTGAACCTGTGTCCTCCGGAAGAACAGCAAGTGCTCTTAATTGTTGAGCCATTTCCCCTCCCCGCTATTAAAAAAACATTTTTAATATCGTTCCTAATAAGTACGGAGGTTAATAGAAAGACAGAAGCTTAAGGAAAGGATAAAACATACACGTGTCCCTACATTTAGTTTTTTCTATAAAGTGTGACAATGCAAGTGATAGAAACTGCTAAAATTGGAAGGTTTCCCAGAAAATTAGAAATGCACCCATTTGGACTCACTGAGACTCCCTCACGCTTAGCTTAGACACCACAGCCTGACAAGATCCTTCTCTTCCAAAAACTGGATCAGGGTCCAAAGGGCCTGTTTCTCTGCAGCCACTCCAGGTTCATACTCAGATAAATGGCTTGAAGTAAAACTCCACCCCTCTCCTTACCCGCCAATAGAAACAGATCGAGCTCATGACGTTTAGCCTGGAACCTCGTAACCTCCCACCGGTGAAATGGCTTTTCCTATAGCATCTCATTGTTCTAGATCACATTTAGCTTGGCTGCAGAGTACATCCTTATGAACAAAAATGTTTAGTAAGTGCCATTCCCTGCTGCCTCTCCAGCACTCACGGTCCGGCTGCTGGCTGCTCCATTCCGCGGCTCCGACCCCATCAAGGCTTTCCCTCCTGCCTGAACCCACCAGCATACACAAGACCGTTCTCTCTCAACTACGTTCCACAGACGCCTCTGTACACTCCTCTTCCCCTTCTTCGACCTCTCCCCGACTCCTGAGACCAGTTCACTGCACCACAGGGAATTCTGTCATCGGCCGAGTGGCCCTCTGCCTCTGTCTCCCTAAAGATAAAGACTCCTTTGATTTGGCCAACACAGCTTCGTTCTCAACTAAGAGCCACTTTTTCTCTGAGGCAAGTCTGTCGTTTCCATCCTGTTTCTAAGGATTTCTTGCCGACTGCTGTACAGCAGTTTAGGCACAGGAGCTGTGTTCCGTATTGATCCCTAGGACACCGTCAAGGTCTGCTGCAATCCATAATTAAAGAAGGTGGTCTCAGAAGCCGGTCCCTGGGAGCTAATCCCCAGGCCCTTCTATGCCGCCTCCTTCACAACCAAACACCTTACAACAGTCTAAGGTTAGACCTTGACCTTTCAACATTTCTACCAAAACAGAAAACTCATGCTTAAAACAAGCGTCTAGTAATTTGAAATAACCTTTCTCACTTAAATATCCCTGGGAATGCCTTAAGAACGTTAAGGGCTGACAGTGAAAATGCGACTTGAGGGTATATCTTTTTCTTTACAGTGTCTTTTAGATAATTGTTTCCTGAGTTTATTTTTTTTTTAATAACAGTCCGTTTAAACTCAGCACTTCTGACAGGAAGAGCATTGATTATATATTAAGGAAAGGTTGAGCTGAACTACATGATTTGATGTGCAGCACAGGACAAAGTTGGATAGAATCTAAAACAACACCTCTCACTTGTGGTCCATGACCTCACTTTGGGCAGCATACACACCATGGATCCATGCTCAGGCTATGTGGAAATGGCTGACCCAGTGCCCTGGGGCTGGCCTCTTTGCTGTCCTGCAGTACATGCCAGACTCTCACTCTGTTGGCCCTCACGTTCTCTTCCCTATATCCTCTGTACGTTTCCCTGTCGTGCGCGCGCGTACACACACACACACACACACACACAAACACATACACACACACTTCTGCCTCCCCAGCCCTCTATGTATGTATGCATGTGTCCCGTCCAGCAGGACCAGTAATTACGGGGTCTCAATGGGAGCCATACCTGAGAGATGGGACGAGAAAGAGAGAGTCGAGACCAAGTAGCGTTCCTATCAAGATCTGTTTATTGAATCAAAAAAAAAAAAAAAAGCTTATATGGGGTGGAGGCAGGAGCTAAGCTGGGGGGGGGGGGAGTGAGTGCCTCCAGATGATGCCATCAGGGGAACATCCTGTGGTTTATCTCGGAACAATTCCTATCTTATCTTAGCTAACTATCTCTCAGAAAAGTCCCGAGCTAACCTGCTAAATAACATCTGCAAGGGGTGAAAGGAGGAAGTTAGCTAACCTGCTAAACAACATCTGCAGAGGCTGAAAGGAGGAAGTTAGCTTTGGAACGGGGCATCAGTATCTTTCCACAGCCAGTAGATTCTTTTAGCCTTGAATGACCCTGGGCTGGCTCCGAACACGCATGACTGTCCACAGGTATACAGGTATACACTTGTGTGGGTGCGTGTACACCTGTATGAATGTGTGTGTAGAGGCCACAAGGCAATCTCCATGTGTTTTGTTGATTTGAGACAAGTTGTCTCACTAGCCGGAATCCCATGAAGATCAGACTGGCTGGCCAGCAAGACCCAGGGATCCACCTGTCCCTGTCTCTCCAGCACTGTAAAAAGTGTGGCTGCCACACCCAGCTTTTTTAAAAATATGGATTCTGCTCCTCACTCTGGCAAGCCAAGGACTTAGCCATCTCCTTAGCTCTCTGCCTTTCTCTTTCTCGGTACGATTTCTTGAAACCACTGCAGAACAGGACTCTAACTTAAGCTCCCTGTGACCTCTAAGTCACTGTATTAAATACTCTCAGCTTGAGCCACACAAAATCACTTTTTTTTAACCCAGCAGGCCTCCCCTGAATCCTTCACCTAGAGGCCCTAGCTATCAGTCTTCCATATTCCCTGACAAGTGCAGCCCCTCTGTGTGTGACAGCTCAGAAGGCAGTCTCCTCTGTGGACTGCATATCTTTATCTCTAAGCTTTAAACTCCTTCATCCCCTGAGACTCCTTTAAAGCCCTTTGCTATAGCTTGTCCCAAACCTAGTAGGTACAGGCTACTTTTGCTAAGCCTACTGTGTGCAGATGGTCACAACTTAGCCTTAGTCACTTCTGTGCCTCTGAATTTTCATTGTGGTATATTGGCCTTGTAACACCAGGCTTATATGACTTACAGGCAGGCTACTAGCCCGGCATGCGTGGTCGATCTCTTGGAGGCACCGCCCATGACTTATCCTGCCTTGTGTCATCAAGAGCAAAGCCTGGCTCACAAAGGGAACCTCCCCGAAGCCTCTGAGCTGCCTCGTTAGCCAGCCATGTGCACTACTGGCTCAGAACCCTCCGCAGTGGCTCCTGGCACACAGGTTCTAACGAGGAACTGCACTGCCTTGCTCTGAGGCTGTGGGAGAGCTAGCCACTCCTTACCAGTTCGTGTCTAGAAGTTGGCACATCTGGTTTGGTGGCAGGAGAAGTCCCTTTAAGCTTTGTTATCCTCCAACCTTGCCACTGACCCCTTGAACAAAGTCCTTCACAATTAGGATCTGGGCGTTAACTCCCTTCAGGGTTTCCCATGTAACTTATGTGCTCGCTGATATTTGAAAACCTTGAGATCATTTTGCTTCCTGGAACACGCCTAATTTCTGCTTTATGAAAATGATGCTACCTGGTAGGGTTTGCAATGTGAACTAGCAAGCACGGGCTCATGTGTCTGGGCCCTTGGTCCTCACTAGTGATGCTCCTTGGGAAGGTTATGGATCCTGAAAGAGGTGGAGTGCCACTGAGGAAGAGAGTCAGGAGGTTTTATAGCTCTGCACCACTTCTGTCATCTTGTCTGCTTCCTGAATGCAGACGTGGTGTGACCAGCTGCACTGATGATGCCACTCCTGTTGCCCTGCCTTCCCCACAGTGAGGGTGTCTATCAACTTGGACTATAAGCCCAAATAAGCCATTCTGCTTTTAATTGGCTTATCAGGTATTTGGTCATAACAATGATAAAAGCAATTGTATTTGGGTTCTCTCAAGTAAATAAACTTATAGATGATAGATAGATAGATAGATAGATAGATAGATAGATAGATAGATAGATAGATAGACAGATATATTTATATGGGATTTACTAGAAACACAATCTATGGTCCAGCTAATCCAACAATGGCTGGCTGTGAACAGAAAGTCCAAGAATCTAGGAGTTGCTCAGTCCACAAGGCCGGATGTCTCAGCTGGTCCTCGGTGTGTGCTGGAATCCCAAAGTAAACCCTAACGTCAGTGACGTAACGGACATGCTAGCAAGGAGAGGGCAAGCAGGCAAAGAGCAAAAGCTTCCGTCTTCCAGGTCCTTATATAGGCTCCAGTCGAAGGTGTGGCCCAGATGAAAGGCAGGTGTCTCCCTGCCTCACAGGGCTAGGTTAGCAGTGGATCCTCCGACTTCAAATTAAGCAGAAATCCCTCACAGGTGTGCCCTCCATTTTGCAGTCTTAGTTAATTCCAGGTGTTGTTGAGTTGACAGCCAAGAACAGGCATCACAGCGACACACTGCCCAGCTCAGTGGAAATGAGGTTTCTACAGGACACTTGAGAACGCGGGAGAAGGAAAGAGGTGGCACAGCAGCCGACTCCAGTGACAGCAATGGCTGACTGCAGGAACGACTCCAAGCCACTGAGAGAGCATTTCACACCATTAGCGAGCTCAGCTCTGTCATAAAGCCCGGTGACTTTGTCCGGGCCTGCGGGACCAATCGATTCAGGGTTCACCTGAAAGAGGGAGTGGGGATTGAAAGTAGGATACAGAGACGAGAGAAATAACGAGTCAAGTCTGGAAATCTCTGATCAAGACTCTCTTTACTTTTTATAGCAAGTCAATAGGATCTATTCTGATCTCTCTCTCCCTAGCTCCCAGGCAAGAAGAATACAAGAGCCTGAATAGCTCTCGGTAGGAACTTCCTTTAATCTTCTGGGTAGCTCTCTTTAAAGACTTCCTTAATCCTCTGGGTGTCTCTCAGTGGGAATTTCCCTACTTCTTTCAAAGGTAAATAGTCCAAGGATAGCCTGGAACACAAAGACCACAAAGCTCAGCAACTGGAAGGTTACAGGTGCAGCCTAAGCACGGGATTTCTGACATGGCAGAACTTAGCAGGACTCTCCACAGCCCAGGAAGTTAAGGGGCTGTTCTTCTCAGCATTTTAAACATAAAGAAGCTGAGGCTCAAAAAGACAAAGATGTAGGAGTTGGCAATGTCAGCAATGTTGGCAGAAGGGCTCCAGAGTGTGAGGGGAATGGGAGAGAGAGAGAGTGGACATTGACTAAAATACATTTTATATATACACATGAAATCAACAAAGGAAGCTAAAAATTATTTTAAGATGTTTAAGGATGTATTTATTTTATGTATGAGGGCTCTATCTGCATGTGCACCTACATGGAGGGCATGGATGCATGGGATGCTATTACAGGTGTTTATGAGCCACTATGTGGTCTAGGAATTGAACTCAGGTCCTCTGGAAGAGCAGCCAGTGCTCTTAACCACTGAGCCATCTCTCCGACCCTAAAAATTATTTTTTAAATATACTACTAAATAAAAATTTTAAGTTGAGGCATGGTGATACACACCTTTAATCCCAGCAGGAGTAGGCAGATCTTTATGAGCTCAAGGCCAGTCTGATCTACATACTGAGTTTCAGGACAGCCAGAGTTACATAGTAAAACCTGTCTCAAAAAATAATAAAAATTAAAAATTAAATAAAAATTTTTTAAAATGTAGAGACAAAAGTGCTGAGGCTCAGACACACCACATGAGTGGTCCAAAGCCACACAGTAAGATGAAGTAGCAGAGCTCAGTGCCATCTTGGAAAGCCACACTGCTAACCCCAGTGGTTTACTGTGTTTGCACAGCTCTGTCCAGTCAGCAAAACCCTACGGGAAGCCTCTGTGGCTTATCTTGTCAGATTGGCTGGATCTACCATCACCATGGAAATATATCACCGTGTGGGTCTTTGGGGGAGTTTCCAGAGAAATTTAAGCAACCAGGGAAGACACCTTGTGCGTGGAAAGCAACATTCCATGGGCTGGAGTTCCAGCGTAACTGAAAATGAGAAAGTAGGCTGGAGAGATAGCTCGACACTTAAGGGGACCTGGGTTTGCTTTCCAGCACCCTCATGTAGGCTCTCAATCACCCACAAGTCCAGTTCTAAGAAACTCAGTTTCTATCCTCCTCAAGCACGAGGCACGCGCATAGTATACACACATACATGCAGCCAAAAAATACATACACACAGAAAATAAATTTTACAAAGAAGGACACTGAGTATGCTTTCAAACCACATAAGTAAGCCACGTAAAACTAGCCAACACAGCAGTTTTCCTCCAACCTGTCCTCCCAGAATCACCCAGCATTTTACTTGTATTTTAAATGTACTTCATATACATTCCCTCTTTGTCTCACTGACTTTAATTAAGTTAGTTTATAAAGGTCTGCAAATGCTGCTTGCCATATGGCAAGCCTTGTGCAATCAGCTGTCCCTCTTGTTATTGTTGATAATAGTGCCATTACATCTGTGGACATGTCTCTGAGTTTTGAGTATTCTCAAAGGCTGGGACAAAATACAGCATACAACAGGACCTCAAGAATATTACTAAAGAGCCAGTGACGTGACTCGGCAGGCAAAAGTGCTTGCCATGAAGCCTACCTACCTGACTTTGATGTCTGGGATGCAAGTAAGGGAAGGAAAGCGCTGCCCACCCCCATCCCCCAAGCTGTGCTGAGTTCCACACACCATGGCACGCACATGCACATACACACACACACGCAAATGCTGTGCGCACACACACACACACACACACACACACACACACACACACACACACACTGTTATTGAAAAGGCGTTCTATTTATCTCCTGGCTCTAGGCATAGAGCTGGATCTGACCTTGTCAAGTTTATTTACTTTGAACTAAACCTGGGGCTGCTCTGTCTCTCACCTATGATAGTCAGTTGGGTTCTTTAGCCATTGCTAGTAAAAAAAAATGTTCTGGAATAACTGATATGTACCTGAAATATGGTACATAAGAAGCCCATGCCAACACTCCAGAAATACTCACCACCAGCCACGGGGGGTGGAGAAGGTGTCTATTTTCCATGGTTGGTTCACTGTTAGCTTATCTCCAGTGTCACTTCATTTCCAACAGAAAACAGTTGGCTGCCAAAATCATGTCATCTTTTCCCCCAGATCAATTGTACCCGAGGAAATGAATTACGTGCGCCAAACCAATATGCACAATGAGGTTTTCTTTTCAAAGAATTAAATTTCGTTTCACAATACTAATCATGTTTATGACAGAACATGTCAATATATGTCACAGTTTTCCCTGAATCAATTCTCTACTGAGATGAATGCTTCGCCCTTGTTTCTCAATTCAGCTCTGCAAAACTAGTTTTGAACAGCCAATCTAGAGGAAAAAAGCAATGTTTGTGATATTTTTCATGTAGAAATTCACATCATATCTATATGGGTAATGAACCTGAGCTAGCATCCCAATGGGAAATGCAGCCTTACTGCCTACACAAGGGCAAAGCTCACCTGTTTGGGCCACCGAGATGGCTCATCAGATAAAGGTTCTTGTCACCAAGTCTAGTGGCCTGAGTTCTCTCCTCAGGACCCACATGGTGGGAGGGAACTGGTCCATGAGGTTGTCCTGACCCCTGTCATTCCCACATATACTCACATACATAAACAAAATCAATAAATGAATGAAATTTTTTAAAGATCACCTATCTTGACACATGTACATTTTTATCTACCTCCTGTCTAAATCCCTAAATATAGAAAGAGAAAGGGGTGAGCTGGGGTTGTCCACAGTAAAGGAAGTCATCTCTACTGCATTAGCTTCATAAATGGCCACATAAAACCCTCCCAGGCTCTCGTTGCCTACTCAGAGACCATGTCTAGACACTGGTGTCCCTTGGGCCAGCTCACACATGTACCAGAAAGATACTGTGGTGGTCTGAACAGGTTTGGCCCCCATGGACTCGTGTGTGTGTGTGTGTGTGTGTGTGTGTGTGTGTGTGTGTGTGTGTATGTGTGTGTGTGAATGCTTGACCCATTGAAGTGACACTATTAGGAGGTGTGGCCTTGTTGGAATAGTTATGTCCTTGTTGGAGAAAGTGTGTCACTGTGGAGGCGGGCTTTGAGGTTTCCTATGCTCATGCTATGCCCAGCGTGGCACGCAGTCTCCTGCTGCCTGTGGATCAAGATGTAGAGCTCTCAGCTCCTCCATCACCGTGTCTGCCTGCAGGCTGCCATGTTTCCTGCCATGATGATAATGGACTAAACCTCTGAAAGTGTAAGCCAGCCCCAACTAAATGTTTTCCTTTATAAGAATTGCCTTTTCATGGTGTCTTTTCACACCAATAAAACCCTAAGCAAGGCACCCATAGAATATCTGAGCTCTCAAGACACAAGGTGAGAGGAAGCTTTCACGTTCTGCCTGTTGAGCTGTCCTGGCCCGCGGGGTCTTCAACAGGTACCTGTGGAGGGGGCGGATGGGGGGGGGCAGGAGACACAAAGAAATGAGAGCAAGTCTGGATTCTGATCAAGCCCCGTTTATTGAAATTTTGTCACAGGGTTTTTATAGGCGGGGGGGGGGGGGGGGGCATGGGTATTTGCGTAAGTGAGGGTTGCTATGGATACCTAACTGTAAGATGCTCCAGCAGGTGTCTACCTTTATGGCTGCTATAACCACAGAAGGGGGAGAAATTCCAGACAGAGAGAGAGAGAGAGAGAGAGAGAGAGAGAGAGAGAGAGAGAGAGAGAAAGAAAGGAGTTGTAAAAGATCTGGTTAGTCAGGAAAAAGTTCCCAGAATTGCTCTCATGGGCAGCTGGCAATTAATCTGATTTTACCAGTAGTCTTACTGGAAATGCTAATTTATAGCCAGAAAGGAGTAGCTCTTACTATGAGCTCGGGGGTCTTAGAATGACCATCCCCCGCAGATCCCCCTCTTTTATATATTTTTAAGCTGGATGGGTGGTCCAGGCCTGTCTTAGGCTGCATCAACCTCGTCAGACCGTTCCTTACCCGTCATCGAGAGGCCAACAGCTCGAGGTCTTTGAAAAGTGGTTGACATCTCTGTCTTAGGTTGGATATGGACCTGATTGTGCATAATCCCGTCATAGGCTCTGGATCCCCTGGTGCCCTCTATAAACCCGTCATTGGGTCCAAGGGTAGCCTTTTGACCCTTGGCCCTTTCCTAGGCAGGGTCACCCAAGGTGTGGCCTGCTATTTGTCTGAATAGCCTTAGTCCGTAAGCTCCAGCCTGTGAAAATGAACCTGTATAGGTTTTGCCCATATGGCATCCACTTGCTGTTTGACAAAGGCCATGAGTTTGTTGAAGAGAAAGGGTCCTAGCGATAGTAATATTAATAAGCCAAGCAAGGAACCTAAAAGGGGGAGAAGATATGGGAGGAACCCGTAGAGCCCACTCCAAAGGGGATTATGTAGCAGCTCTTTTCGCTCCTTTTCCAGGTCTTCTTATAGCTTTTTAATCTTATCTCGAATGATCCCAGACTTGTTAGCATAGAAATAGCACTTATCCTCTGACCTCAAGATCATTGGCAAACTCATCCATGCCAGCATTCACTTGACACACAAGCCTCTCAGGCAGCCAGAGTGCAGCATCATGTTCCTGTGAGAAAACACAAACAGAGCCTCGACCCCATATTAATACAGGGTCGGGTCCTTTCCACTGTCCAGTTAAAGGATCCTTCCATTTCACTCTAGCGAAGGATGACTGAATATTGTTGTACCAGAATCGATCGGCTGCAGAACTATCTTTGGCATCAAGCAATAAAAAAATTAAAATAAAGAGAACATGATTCAAAGCATTTTTAGGTGATTGGGGATAAAGTCCTCTGATATAGGGTAGGACTGTTAGCCATTCCTGAGGCAAAACCCGCCAATGATATCTTTTTATTGGTTTTCTAAAATTCACAGAATGTCCACTGAAAGCAAAGTGATGGCAATCTTTTGGGTGTAAGGGAACAGTGGGAAAACAATCCTTAAGGTCTATGACAATTTTGAGAGTATTCTCGGCAACAGCCACAGGAGGGGGCAATCCTGGCTGTGCTGTTCCCATACGTTGCATAGTCTCATTAACTCAACTTAATTCTCTGTAAGTAATTTAGCTTATAAGCAGATCAAGCCCTGTGGAGACCAGGTTGGAACTTAAGAGTTCCGCCTGTGTTAATCCCCAAGTGCTAGGATTAAAGGTGTGCACCACCACACCCTGTCACAGTGATCCACCTGCCTCTGCTGAGATTAAAGGCATGTGCCTTTCATTCCAATTCTAGTAAAAAAAAAAAAAATCTTTAAACATCTCAAACAAAAATTAATCAGGGAAACAAGAAAATTCTAAGACCTAGGTAGTTAACTACATTCCCTAGCCTAGTTTAGAAATCTATCAGCCTCCTAGTTCTGCCTCTCCAACTAGCCACGTGTCTGTAGCCATCTCTGGTCTGTAGGAGTCAGGCCCATAGATAACTAGGAGCAGTGTCTGTAAAATTATCTGGCCCAAGGAAATTCCAGCCCTGGGCTTGTTTAGCTAGTTGGATCTAAGCAGGGAACTCCCAGCTGTAAATGTTTGTTTCCAAGGACAAAACTGGTTTATATCTCTTATTTGAGAACCTAAACATTTTTAGAAATATCTCAAGTAGACATTAAGCAAAGAAACAAGAAAATTATAAACACCTTGTAGCTAAGGAGTTTGGAACTAAATCCATTCCCTAGACCAGTTTGGAAAGCTGTTAGTCACAAGCAAAAAATTAAGCAAGAAATTCTAAGTTTTAGGCAATAAACTATTCCTTAGATCATACTTCTCCAACTGGCCATGTGTTCGCAGCCATGCCTGTGCCTGTTCTGTAAGAGTCAAGCCCCACACGAAGCAACTGCACCCGGGTAAAAAATTAAGCAAGAAAATTCTAAGTTTTAGGCAATAAACTCTATTTCTTAGACCGTGCTTCTCCAACCGGCCGCGTGTTCACAGCCATTCCTGTAATTTTTTGCCCACTCTATCTCACATTTTTCCAGTAAGAGAATGCAGTAACCAAACCCTTCCGAGTTCCCCGTGTCTTGAGGGACTGTTTGAGTCCCTGTAAGAAAAGCTAATGCTTATTTAATGCCTGTCCCATATATGCATGTGTACCTCCGTGTCTTACCTTAGTCAATCTGTCTCACGAGTATTGGGAGGCATGGCGATCCAAGTCGATCTGTCTCACGGGCACGAGGTCCATGGCAATCCGTGGTGATCACTGTGAGGGTCTTCACTCATGGAGTGGGCATTTCTTTGCGGCGACCTCTGTTAAAGGGCAGCTGCAGCTGAAGAGCCGTACTCGCCAGGACTCCAACCCCCCCCCACCCCCGTTCCACAAGACCATGTTGGGTGCCAATTGTCCTGGCCTGTGGGGTCTTCAACGGGTACCTGTGGAGGGGGCGGACAAGTGGGGGGGCAGGAGACACGAAGAAATGAGGGCAAGTCTGGATTCTGATCAAGCCCCATTTATTGAAATTTTTCAGAGTTTTTATAGGCATGGGGGGCATGGGTATTTGCATAAGCGAGGGTTGCTATGGATACCTAACTGTGAGATGCTCCAGCAGGTGTCTACCTTTATGGCTGCTATAACCACAGAGGGGGAAGAAATTCCAGAGAGAGAGGAGGGGGGGAGTTGTAAAAGATCTGGTAAGTCAGGAAAAAGTTCCCAGAACTGCTGCTTGTGGGCAGCTGGCATTTAATCTGATTTTACCAGTAGTCTTACTGGAAAAGCTAGTTTATAGCCAGAAAGGAGTAGCTCTTACTATGGGCTCGGGGGTCTTAGAATGACCGTCCCCCACATTGAGTCAGCACAGTAGCCAAACCCAGTGAAGAGCATCATGGGCTCACAGGCCTGAAACAGTTTCATCTTTCAAGAGCAGAGAGATGTTAAAGTAAGTTTTATGGTCATTTCAACTTACACCTGGGTTTTAACTGTTGGAAAACTATGGAAATCTACAGAAAACTATTCCTGATACGTAGACACTGGAACGTATTCAAATATTCAGAAGCCTAGCCTATCTATGAGCAGCCATTAACTCCACTCTGCTTGGACTCAGGGTTTCTGTGGAGCATATGGGACTTGTCAGCCTTACTAGGACCGTTCCCCACTGTCCACGGTCACCCCACCCACTCATGTTAGAAGATGTATAGTCATCAGCAATGAGAGATGTCACTCTCTCTCTCCCTAAAGCTTACCTGATTTCCTCCATGAACAATATAAACACACGGTTTGGGGATAGAGAAATGCCTCTGCACTTGCTAACAACACTTGCTGCTCTCGGAGAGGACCCGGGTTCAATTCCTAGCACCTACATGGAAGCTCCCAATTCTCTGTAACTCCAGTTCCAGGGCATCTGGTGCCCTTTTCTGGCTTCTGTAGACACCAGGCACACATGTGGTACACATACATACATACATGCAGTCAAACATTCATACACACAAAATAACTCTTAAAAACAGATAGATGACTATGACAATGAAATAGATAGATAGATAGATAGATAGATAGATAGATAGATAGATAGATAGATAGAGTATATATCCTTGAAGTATTATATCTCCCCCAAAGGGTTCTTGGTTTTTTGTTGTTTTTTTGTGTTTTTGTTTGTTTGTTTGTTTTTGTTTTGCTTTGTTTTGTTTTGTTTTGGGTGTGTGTCTCTTATTGGATGGTTGATTTGTTTATTTGAGACAGGGTCTCATTATGTAGTGTAAGCTTGGACCTCACTAGTCCAGACTGACTTCAAATTCAAAGCAATTCTCCTGCCTCAGCCTCCCAAGTGCTAGGACTACAGACCTGAGCCACTATGCCCAGCTGGCGTATGGTCTATACACACACAGAAGATCGGAGAGCAGTTGTTGTTCTGTTCTCTTCAAGCCTATGCAGATAAAGGAGTGGACCCTAAACTGGTGAAGCTGTCTTTATGAGAGTGTTTTCTGCATTCTCTTCAAGGGCCAGCTGTCACAAGCAAATGCCAGAAACCTTAGGAGACAGCATAGAGGAGGTAACAACAAGGCGTGTTTTCAGAAGCATGTGCAGTCAGCATCCTTGCAAGGGACAGTGGCACATCTACAGTGAGCATCAGCAGCAAGAAGAGTACAGGCTGTCCTCAAGCAACTTCCGGAGAGGGATTGGTGCATTTGATGGGCATATGTAAAGCACATTTTTGAGACTGTAAAATATCTGTAGGAATACTTTAAAGAGTTAAGCCTGTATCCAAAAAAGCTTTAAGGATCATTGCAAAGAACTAGAGAGATAACTCAGTGGTTAAGAGTACTTCTTGCTCTTGCAAGGGGCCCAAATTTTGTTTTCAGCACTCAAATTGGGTGGCTCACACTGCTTATCACACCAGCTTCAGCATATCTTGTCAACTCAGAAGTTGTCACCTCTTTTAGCCTCTATGGGAGCCCACACACACACAGCATACATCCACACACATACATCTACATCATAAATAAAATTTGCATGTTATATAAAATACTTTGTATTTAACTGTAATTATAGATGATAAACTATGATGTCAGATATATATATTATATGTGTATCATATAAAAACAAGCCTGGGCTCATTCTGGTATTATATAAGGAGGCACTCACATTACACATAAGTTTGAGCACCCTTGATTGTCTTCACCCACAATCATGACAGTGTCCTCCTCTACACTCAACAAGGACACCTAGAAAAACAGACCACCCTAAGCATCATATAAATATGACTTCTAAATATTTCTATCACCATAAACACTCAGCCCGTATCACATGATGTGACGTCCATCGGCAGGGGAAGTTGTCATAACTTCTCAATGCTAAGGAAACAGCTCATGACTTCAGGATAGACATTTCCGATTGCAATTATTAAAGTGACAGACTCAAAGAAGAGGCCATAATTCATGGGCCCAATCTGAAGTGGCACCTTGGGGCTTCTTTGGCACTCAAAGCAGATCTGTTCTCTCTCCGTCTATCACAACTTGGGGATAATGTGTCACAAGATCGTTAGTGAGACATAAATAATTCGGAAGGACAGGTCTCTGGGGATAGGATGGAAGAATTAAGTTTGACTTTATTTTAAGACAAGTCATAAAAGCTGCTTCAGGATCTGCCAAGGTAGATGACAAATCCATTTAAAATATAACAGTCAATCCAAGAAGGGTTTTTTTTTTTTATCTTTATAGCTAACAAGTTGATATAACCTCAAAGCCCCTGCCAAAAGAAATTTAAAACCACAAGTATTTACTTTGGAGATTTAAAAAAAATACATGAGAATGAGAGAAAATGGAACCAGAATTAAAAGAGCAATGTCGGCTGGTGGCCTCCTGTGAGATAAGGGTAGGCTAGATCCACTGGGCGAAGGTTAGCTCAGCGGGGTCGTGTTAACAGTATTATCTAAAGAATAAATACGACGTCTTCCCAAATAATCTGCTGTTGTTACACTATAGCATTTATCATCCTTATGATGAAACAGCCCCATTTTACCCTGCCTCCCAACGCCCGGAATGAACTACACCTAACGTCTCTTCATTCTTCAAGTTCAGAAAGCAAAGGAAGATCTTGCCAGATAAATTCAATGCATGGTCTCTTTGTGAAAGATATATAATCAACTTTAAAATACATGTACCCAAGATCCCAACAGGGATAATTAAAGCAAGGGTAGGTTTGGTCACAAGCAGCAATAACTGAATTGCTTGCTGTGGTTTTCCAAGAGTGAGGCAGATTTTTCCACAGTTATTCCAAGCAAGCATTCAGACTTGCTGAGCACGTCTGGCACTAGCACAGGATGTAATGACGATCGTCCCTCACACTGATCCAGCTGCCAGGAGCAGGAATCAATACATATTACAGCCGTGGTTTGCTAAACTTCCTATCTGAAAAAAAAAAAAAAGAAATCAGCCTCTATTTAGGCAGAGGAACCAAATATCCATCACTCTCCAAAACAAGTTTTTAAGATAGATATTCGAGTCCCAGAGAAAACCAACATTGGCAAAACTGGCTTGAAAAATAATCTCAGCAAGGAAGGCAACCAAGTTACTTGGGAGGCTCGAGCCGTATCCTTCCTGCACTGGCCGACCCTGAAGTGACGGAAGAGACAGTCTCCAGGAATCAGTGTCACAGTCAAGTATCAGGTGTCAGATGGGAGCTGCTTTCCTCTCAGAGAAAAGCATCATGCAATGGCACCACATCCACCCCACACTTAGCCACACATGCAGAAGTTCATCCCATTCTTCCTCCAAGAAACGTTGAGGATCTAGCATTAATGAAGTATTTGCGTCCCAACCCCCAAATCCATATATTGACTGTAACTAATCCCCAAGTGATGAAGTTGAGAAATGAGGCCTTTGGAGATTAACAGGGTCCTGAAGATTCTGCCCTCACAAATAGTATTCATTCTCCCATGGCCTAGCTTCCTTTCTTCTCCCAAGGCAGCTTCTTCCTCCTCCCAACAGCACCCCAGGCTGAGGACCAATTCCTTAGCACAAGGTCTTTGGGGGACACTTAAAATCTGAGCCATAATGCCCCCTCTTAGATCCAGGCTGGATCCCATGAGTATACTTAACCCATGAGAATGCTCGTCAGCAGTCCTCCTATCTCCCCTACCTGGACCAATCTGTCCATCGGCCTTTACTCTTCCTTATTCAGCAGCCTGAGTCCAAATGGAAGAATTGGAAATGGAAACAGATCTCTCGGTTGCAGCTAGCAACACTTGCTATTACGCAAATAGAATTATAAGATGCACTGGGGCATCAAGATTCGCAGATGAGGGAACAGAAACCAGGGAGAGCAAATAACTTGCAAGGGTTTTAGAGATCAGAGCTTAGAACAAGGTTAGAGCCAGCTCCTCTGGCACTGAGCAGAATGCTCTTTCCTTGAAGCACATCACCTCTGCAGCTGGTCGCTCACTCATGACTGCCACACACAGGAGTTTACATGAAAAACATTTTATTCCCTGAGTCAGGGAATCAGAGATGTGTTAGCATAATGCGTCTGCTGTGCCCTTTCAGAACTAGTAGGAACACAGTGATGCTGCACGTGTACAAATTCTGATCTTGAGACTCCTTGCTGCAGGGTAACAGGAGCGCCTCGCCTGTGCTTTTAGCAGCGGTGGTTCTGTGAAAGCTCATTGTCATTTGGAAAACACAGTGCAGGAACTTTGAAATCTAGCCTGAGATTTTTATTAAAAAAAAAAAAAATCATGGGCCCAGGGGTCTCACTCAAACTAAGGCACCAGCCAAGGACAATACAGGCCGTAAAACTTTAAACCCCTACCCAGATCTAGCCAATGGTCAGAACATTCTCCACTGTAGAGTGGAGAGTGGGATATTACTTTCTCACATACTCTGGTGCCTCACATTTGACCATGTCCCCTGGAGGGGGAGACCTGGTGGCACTCAGAGGCAGGACAGCAGGTTACCAAGAAGAGACTTCATACCCTATGAGCATATACAGGGGGAGGTAATCCCCCTCAGGAACAGTCATAGGGGAGGGGAATAAGGGGAAAATGGGAGGGAGGGAAGAATGGGAGGATACAAGGGATGGGATAACCATTGAGATGTAACAAGAATAAATTAATAAAAAAAGGAAAAAAAATTCAGCTGGGCGAAGGTGATGGACATCTGTAGTCCCAGCACTTGGGAGGAGAGGCAGGTGGATCTCTATGAGTTCGAAGTCAACCTTGTCTACAAAGTGAATCCAGGACAGCCAAGGCTACACAGAGAACTCTATCTCACAAAACACACACACACATTTTAAAATGTTAATTGTTTTTTAAACTAAAATTTTTACATGAAACTTCAATTATTCAGCTTTTTAAAGGAAATTAGAAGCAACAAAGATGACATTGAGACATCTCATCTTCTTTCTAAATCTACACAACAGATCGTCTAGGAGGAAGGACGCTTGAATGAGCACCTTTAAAGCTTTCCTGGGCAGTTCTGATGCTCATCCAGATGGAGGGTGTTTCCCTCACACAGCTGCAGCCCAGATGTGGGTGAGCTTCTTAGGTGCCCCACTTCTAAAGGAACTCCGTGTATTCCAGACACTTCTTAGCAGCTTTCACTCGCAAGCTAAAGATTCCTAAGTGGTATAACAATAAGTCATTAGGGGTCAACTAAGTCCTATGTCCAGTCATATGAATGCATCAGCCCATCTGCCAACCCTTGACACAGATGCACGTATTTGCGGTATATGAAGATTAACACAGACACCTGCAGCCCATCAAGGTTCAATGAACAAGAGACTATGAGATGCTCAGCCCTAAAAGCAACATCTGTACTACACTTTCTCCTCCCAGGATTCAGGAACAGTGTGAAAGAGAGGGGAAATATTGTAAGAGCCAGAAGTCATGAACGGCAGCAAGGAAACAGTGTCTTCTTGCCATAGCGGGGCAAATCCCACACCTGGCTGAGGAGCTATTGGCCCTGACAGCTCCTGGGAGTGGGAGAGTCAGTTTTCTTTAAGAGCATAGATGCTGGTGGGATGGCCATACTCCAGTGGAAGGCCATGGAACCAAGAGTACATAGGGAGCACAAATTAGATTTGATAAGGTTTTAGGTTTTTGGGTGTTGTTGTTGTTGTTGTTGTTGTTGTTGTTGTTGTTGACGACACAACATTGGGTGGGTAGGGAATCCGGATGGATCTGGGAGGAGTTGGGGAAGGAGAGTGAAGAGGATCAAAACACATTGTACAAATTTCTCAAAGACCTGATAAAAGCAAACAATTCTCACCCTGGGCATGTAGCCAAGGGATGACCTTGAATTCTATTCCTCCTCGCTCCACTTCCTGAATGACGGGGCTGCTGGCATGTGCCATGCCCCATCCAGGCAATGCCGCGTGTCAGTCGCACAGCCTAGATCCATAGTTTATATCCACTGTTACTCAGATGCACAATCTCATTGTGATGTAGACAGACACAACACTATGCCACACACCGCTCCGTCATGCTTTAGTTTGCTTTGTTTTGGCAGTGCTGGGGATTGAACCCGGGGCTCAGGACCTTGAATGTTTAGGAATCACTGTAACCACTGAGCTACATCCTAACCCTTCTGCATTTCTTCTCTGTGGTGGTTTGAGTAAAAATGGCCCCCTTGGGTCCATAAGGAGTGGTGCCATTAGGATGTGTGGCCTTACTGGAGAAGGTGTGGCCTTGTTGGAGGAAGTGTGTTTCGGTCACTTCCTGCTGCCTCCCACGCAGATGCAGCACTGTCAGCTCCTTCTCCGGCAGCACCACACCTGCCTGTGTCCCACCAGTGCTTTCCCCATGATGGTAATGAACTAAACCTCTGAAACTATAAGCCAGCCCCAATTAAATGGCTTTCCTTTATAAGAGCGGCCGTGGTCATGATGTCTTTTCACAGCTGCAAAAACCCTGAGACAGTAACTCTGTGTGTGTGTGTGTGTGTGTGTGAGACTCTGCGTGTGTCAAAACCCACCTGGGGACATTCTTTCTTCACCTGTCAGATGAAGACCCTGAAGTCCTCTGCAGCTGACACTAGAGTCCCTCCCTCTAGCTTTTCTTTCCGTACCCCCCCACCATCATCTTCCCTCCTGGCCCAAACTGTAGGAATACAAATCAATTACAACCACGTTTCAAATATACAAATATACAAGAGGAAATACAAATATAACCAATACACATGATCTCTTCAGAAACAGACAGAGGCAGAGGTTACCAGGAATTGCATTAACAGAGAGGGAGTCAGATTCAAAAATATTAACCTCAGCTGGGGATATATATCTAGTTGGCAGAGTGCTTGCCCGCCGTGCACGAAGCTCCACGTTCAGTCCCCGGCACCTCACAAGCCAAGGTTTTCACAAACCATGCCAATGGTCCCAGCACTTGGAACATAGAAATACAAAAATCGTGAGTTGAGGGCTATCCCCCACTGCAGAGCATGCCAACATGGAACACATGAGCACCAGCATCAATAAAATAAATAAATAAACAAACAAGGTAACAAATTTCCCACAGAAGTGACAGGACCTAGAATCTAAACAGACCTGGCTATTCCCAGAACTTTCTTCTGACCAATGTCATTCCTCTCTTAGAAACTTAATAGCTACTTAATAGCTACTTGATTCGACTTAGCTTCACGCTCACATTGCTAGAGCCTAGGACAGTTGGGGCTTGAGTTTCACATGTACACGATCATAAGCCTTTGACTGTTGCAGAGATCATTTTTTCTATCACAGATACACTCAGACATGAGACACAGGACAGGTGGTCTTGCTGGATCTCCTCCTGGCCAGCAGCTCCTCCATATCCTTTATGACACACAGATGGTGAAACTGAGGCTCGGCCTCGGCCCATCACTAACTGATCCAGTCACACTCAGCCCATCACTAACTGGTCCAGTCACACACAGGACCGTGAGCCCAGTCTTCACGCTGCCTCTCTGCCAGGCATCACCAAGTCATTTATAGCTACAAATGACTTTTTAATACATTCATCAATATTTTAGAGACTGCTGAAATCCAATTACAAGATTTGGATGTAGCAAAGCCTTTCTATACAGCAGAGGATATTTAAAAAATCCATGTAACTTGGCCCTCAAAGTCACATGCAATCGGAAAGAGCACACACAACTCTGGACACATACTCTTTTTTTTTTTTTAATTTGTTCACTTTACATCCTGATTATAGCCCCCTCCCTTGGCTCCTCCCAGTCCCACCCCCTCCCTCATCCCCCTTCCCCTCCTCTAGTCCTCAGTAAGGGGGAACCCTCCTCCCCTGTCATCTGACCTCAGCCTAGCAAGCCTCATCTGGACCGCCTGCATCCTCTTTCTCTGTGCCCTAGCAAGGCTGCCCCACCAGGGGGAAGTGATCAACAAGAGGGCACCAGAGTCCATGTCACAGGTAGCACCTACTCCCCAAATATGGGACCCACAAGGAGCCTGTGCTGCCTATCTACACATCTGAGCAGGGGGTCTAGGTCCTCAACATGCATGGTCCTTGGTTGGCGCATCAGTCTCTGCTGCACTCTCCCGCTCCCACACAGACTTAGTGGCTACATTGGTCTCCTTGTGGAGCTCCTGTCCCCTCCAGGTCCTTCTTTCTATTCCCCCCAACTCTTCCATAAGACTCCCTGTGCTCCACCCCAAAGTTTGGCTGTGAGTCTCAGCATCTGCTTCCATCCTTGGCTGGGTGGAGTCATTCAGAGGACCTCTATGGTAGACTCTTTTTCTGTCCCTTCTCTTAAACCTCTTCCAGTGTCTATTCTATTTGCCCTTCTGAATGAGAATTAAGCTTTCTTCCTAGGGTTCTCCTTGATATTTAGCATCTTTAGGTCTGTGTATTATAGTGTGATTATCCTGTTATGTGGCTAATATCCACTGATAAGTGAGATTATACCACGTGTAAAGACACATACTTTCTTTCCTTACATACCAGTTAGTCTGCATGTTAGAAAAGACTTGTGTGCTTGTGTGAGAGACATGGGAAGTGGGGAGAATCCTTCATTCAACGCTCACAAAACAATTTCACCAAACTGAACTACACTAAGCTGGGGGCCTGGGCACGTTAAACAAGCGTTCTAACCACTGAGCGACAAGACTAGTCCCTCTCTACAGCTTTTGATTCCTTGGGGAAAAAAATCTAATTCTTCACTACCCATTTCTCTTAAAACGTTCAAATCCTTATGCCATAATAGAGAAGCTGAGTCCAACAGCCAAGTGATGCTTAGGAAGAATCCCTGGGCACAGGTTCCATCTTCACACCAGGTGTGCTTGTTACTGTTTACAAGGTTCTTACGTCTGGGAGGTGCATGGCGGCAGCGACGGTGGTTGGGGAGCGAGGCAGAGGGGTGGGGGGATGGGGGTGGGGTAGGGGGAACGGAGGGGGAGGAGGACGGGGGGGGGGGGGGGAGCGGGCACAAGACACTGCCAGACAACAACACGGAGAAGAGTTGATTTTGGCTTATCCACCAGGGAAAGCCCGGCAGCAGGACAGACGGTCACATTGTATCCACAGACAGGGAGCAGAGACGCCAGTGCTCAGCGGGCTCTCCATTTTTTCAGTTCAAGCCGCAGCCTGTGGGATGGTGCCGCCCACACTAGACACTCCCGGGAGTGGGAGGCTGTGTCTCCCAGGTCATTCCGGATCCGTTGAGTTAACTATGGGTATTAATCATCACACTTGGCACCTCTGTAAATTTCCTACACACATTTCCTACTTGAAAACAGACTCCCAGAGTGCACTGGTGAGCAGGCACCTGTGCACCTACCTGCTTTGTGACAGTTAGGTGGGAGGAGCAGAGAGACAAAGCAATCACAGGTCCTGTTCTCAAAATACCTGAGTCTGGGTCGCAGAGATGGCTAGGCAGTTAGGAGCGTTTGCTCCTCTTCCAGAGGACCTGAGTTCAGTTCCCAGCACCCAGTTCAGTCAGCTCACGACCACCTTAATTCCAGCTCTAGGGGACCTTCTGGCTTCCAAGGGTATCCATACCCATATATACAGGCACACACATACATACATACATACACACACAGAGAGAGAGAGAGAGAGAGAGAGAGAGAGAGAGAGAGAGAGAGAGAGAGAGAGAGAGAGAGAAAGTGTACAATTAACCTGATGAAAATGGTGCACACCTGTAATCTTAGCGCTGGGAGTCTGAGGCAGGAGAATCATGTTTGAAGTCAGCCTGAACTACATAGTGAGTTCCAAAGCTCAGCATGTGCTTCAGCTACACAGTGAGACCCTTACCAAAAACTAAAATAATAGCCAGGCTGTTGTGGCACACACCTTTAATCCCAGCACTCAGGAAACAGAGGCAGGCAGTTCTCTGTGCGTTCAAGGCCAGCCTGGTTTATAGAGCAAGTTCCAGGACAGTCAAGGCTACACAGAGAAACCCTGTCTCAGAAAAAAAAACTTAATAATACACACACAATGTGACAGTCTTTCATATAGTCATGAGCTGCACCACAATCACTGAAATCAACTTTAAAACATTTTCAGCACAAAAAAAAAAACCAAAACTGCAAGTTCCTTAGTAGTCACTTCCAAGTGCCCGTGCCCAAGCTCTATAATTTCCTGGCCTAGATGTTTTCTGTCAATGAAGTCATGCATCTGTGATAGTCTCCTGCCCTGTGCTATGTCTCTAGGTCCATCCATATTGTGGATCTCTGTGAGTCTGTGATCAGCCGTGTGTGTGTATGTATGTATGTATATATGTATAATTTTATTTATTTGTTCAACAATTGACAGAAATTTGTGTATTTCACTTTTTTGTTATGAATAATGAATGCTTTTTATAAACATTTCTAGACAAACTTGTATAAACATAAATTTTCATCTCTTAGACAAATAATCTAGAACTGGCACACATCCAGGTCGCCTGGCTACTATGGGCTGAAGTTTTAGGAGGCAGCAGCCTGTTTCCATCTTGTGATCAACTTGCTACTCCATCTTTGTCTTAGAGTTTCTATTGCTGCAATGAAACACCTGACCAAAGAGCAAGCTGGGGAGGAAAGGACTTATTCAGCTTACACATTTCTGTTCATCGCCAAAGAAAAGTCAGGACAGGAACTCAAGCAAGGCAGGAACCTGGAGGCACAAGCTGATGCCGAGGCCATGGCTTGCTCTCCACGGCTTGCTTAGCCTGCTTCTAATAGAACCCAGGACCACCAGACCAGCAGGGATGGCCCCGCCCACAATGGGCGGGGCCCTCTCCTATTAATCACTAATTATGGAAATGCCTTACAGCTGGATTTCATGGAGGTATTTCCTCAACTGAGGCTCCTCCCTCTCTGATGATTGTAGCTTGTGTCAGTCAACACACACAACCAGCAGTCCTAGGCACATGGCACAGGGCTCCAGCACTGCCTGTCCCCTCTCTCCAGCACTGGCACCTTCTGCTCTTTTTATTCTGGCTTCTCCCGTCTCCCTGTGACTTTCGTGGGCATTTCACCTGATGTGTGGCATCTCCATCTCTTCACCACCTTTATTTATGATCGTCCCTAAGCCACAAATATGTTAAAGTGAATCCATATCCCTCAGGAAGATAAGCCTACATAACTGCCTAACAGTTCATTGTGGTTGACTAACTGATGAAATATAATCAAGTTACAGAGACTTAATTATATAATAATTTCAGTGCTGTGGTTTACTTTTCCTGCTTTAAAACCTTCTCAGTTGTCCAAAACCCTGTGAATTGTGACCGGGTGCTTAATGGCCTTTCCCACTTGGTAGCTGAACGACCTGTGGCACCTCAGATGAAAAGAAAGGCAGCGTCTTATTGCCTGAAAAGAAACCCAAGTGCTTACAACCGTGCCTGAGTCTCACTCACTCTATGTTTTGTTTCAGTTCTTTTGGGAGGAGAGGATGAAAATTGGTGTCAGAAATACATATATTATATATGATATATATATATACATGTGTGTATATATGTACAAATATATACATGTTATCTTCATTTTAATGTGTTAACTATATCATATGTTTCACTCAGTTTTCATTTAGATTCAGCAATGTATTATTTTTTAATTCTTCTGTCTTCCTAATAACCCATTTTTTAAAAGCCCTTCCAGAAAAAATTAAAATTTGCTCAGGGCTTCCAGGTACTGTTACACATCTGATAGTCATGTCCTCTAAACCCACAGTTGACGGTTCTATAACTGAGCATTAGAGCATCAGGTAAGTCAAGAGTAATTTCAGAAGTATCATTCAGCCAGATTTACCTGTTTGAGTGCCCGACATAGAATGGATGATTGATAGATAGGCAGACAGACACACAGATGGATGATAGATAAATGATAGATAGGTAGGTAGATAGGTAGATAGATAGATAGATAGATGATTGATAGATAGATAGATAGATAGATAGATAGATAGATAGATAGATAGACAGACAGATGCTTGACTATGCCCCGAGGGTCAAGAGGTTCATTTCTTATTTCTAGGATCCCATAGAAGTCTAAGGATGATCTAGAGGGTACAACTCCCAGCTGAACTTACTGGTTCCCATCTCAAGAGAGTTGTTAAGTTCCACGAAGATTGACAAAGTACCCACCAGGCCAAGGCCAGCTACACTACAGGCTCCACGACTTTATCAACCACAAGGATTTGTCAGAACACAGTTTCCCGGGAAAGAATCACACAAGTGACTTCAATTCATAAATCCTGGGGCAGAGCACCAAGCCCTCCTCAGCCAGCCCTGGAAACTCAGGGCCAAGGGGTGTAAAACCAGTTGCTTTTACATCATCTCTAGAATTTTGTAGTAACTGTTTCAAATAAATAACACCGGGCTGTGAGAATTGCAACTATGTTTTTCCTAAATCAGGTTGGTGTTCCTAAGTCACTTTGAGTGTTGGCTCTTCCCCACATCTCTGTGGTAATATACCCACGTCCTAGCTCTGAGGCCCAGTTTCCTCATCTACAAAATGGATACTTTGGTCTTAAAGAACTCTCAGGTCAGGGCTGGAGAGATGGCTCAGAGGTTAAGAGCACTGCCTGCTCTTCCAGAGGTCCTGAGTTCAATTCCCAGCAACCACATCTGGTGGTTCAAACTATCTATGGTGAGATCTGGTGCCCTCTTCTGGCCTGCAGGCATATATGAAGGTGAAACACTGTATACTTAAATAAATAAATATTTTTTTTAAAAAGGACTCTTGTGGGGATAAAAAGACCTGGGAGATATACAAATGAAATAGTCTGCCTGCAGTGAAATAAGTACAAAGCTATTGTCAGTAGGGACATGAAGACGGAGCTCGAACATCTCTACTTTTCAAAACAAATACCAGCATTGGCTTAGAATTGGTTTTAAAGTGGTACACGGCTGTGTGGCGTGCAGAGGATCCTGGACTTGATCCCAGAACTGCAATCAGTTACTTCACAAATAGAATTACCTCATCTAAACCTTCATTTGACCTTCTGAACACCTAGAGCAATGCAGGGCTCAGGGAAGCCACCAACTGTCATAGTTTCTTTCCCTGTGGCTGAGGGAAAATACCCTGACAAAAGCAACTCAAGGTGGCAGCGGGCCTGTTTCAGCTCACAGTTCATCGGTTCAGTCCATCCAAGGCAGAGGAAGCTTGCAGCAGCTGGCCATGTTCCATCCACAATCAGAATGTTCCATCCGCAATCAGGATGAATGCCAGTGCTCAACTCGCTTTCTCTTTTCTATATTCAGGACTCCAGCCCACAGATTGGTGCCCCCTAGAGTGAGGAGGTCTTCTTAGCTCATTCAGTACAACCAAGATTATACCCACCAGGTATGCCCAGAGACCCATCTCCCAGCCAATTCTAGATCTCATAAAGCTGACAAGGGAGTTAACCATCACACCTGCCCTATTAACTGTTGGCTCTGTGTATTAACAATTAAACTTTATTATACAACCCAACTAGCATACACAAGAAGGAAAAAAAGGTTAAAGGGACAGAAGAGTGAACCTTCTGGTATCCGTTCCACGGGACGGGTCCTTAGGTGTCTCTCTGTCCCGCGAGCTGGTCCGGTCCAGTTGCTCTCTCCGCGTGCTCTCCTCGCCTCCACCTGTTGTTCTGTCTTCCCCCCACCTTCCCAGTCACAAGTAAAGGGCGGTCTCCTTCTCCCTTTGAGGGTCAATTAGGAAAACAATAGCCATGGTGGGGTTCCCAGGTCTGCTTCCTGAATTCCAAGCCCAGGAAGGCTCCAAACAGTCTGTCACAAGGTATTCATGGGGTGCCCCAAGGGTAAAGCCCGCCAAGATTGCTTCCACCTGTGACAAAGCTTAATCTTTCCCACAATTAACTTCCTTCTGAACTTACTTGTAGTGTTCCTCTGGCTTCCCCACATAGTGTGCACATCGGGGGGGCACTTGGCATCTGTGGTTTGCTCAGAGAGTTCGACGAAGTTCCTCTTGAGCGTCATTGTTGGAACCTTTCATGTGCCTTGTAGGACCTCAGCCAGATGCCATGCCTCAGGAATAGCTGACTATTGTGACTAGATATTGCATTCTACTCTAAGTTTTATGCTAATTGGGATAAAATTATCCTGGTTTGAAGGAGAAGTTGTGCCTAAGAAGCTCAAGGCTTTCAATCCTGCTATTACTTAAAGGACTTGTGGCAATTTTATCTTGACTTTGATTCAGAGATGGTCTTATAGACACATCCTAAGTCATTTTGATTAGAAATGTTTGTAACTTACTATTAATTTGCCTCATTAATGGAATGTCAACCAGACCAAAATGCTTATGTTCACTTCAGATCTCCCCACCAAAGCTCAAGTTCACTTCAGATCTCCCTACCAAAGCTCAAGTTCACTTCAGATCTCCCCACCAAAACTCAAGTCCACTTCAGATCTCCTTACCAAAGTTTACACTTCCGCAGGCAAAGGGCAGACAAGAGCATCTGCTTCATCGTCAACATTTAGCAGTCCTCAAACAACTTTTCTCCTTTTTATTTTTGAGACTTTCATACATACTATGCTAAATATTGTCCTATCCTCCCACAATTCCCCCCTCCAATTTCCCCCATATCCTCCTAAACACAGTCTCTCTCAATTTGATGTGTGTGTGTGTGTGTGTGTGTGTGTGTGTGTGTGTGTTTAAGTAACCGACTAAATTCAGTTAATGCTTTGCGTATTTCTCATGGGTGTGGAGCCATTAACCGGGGTGTGGGAAACCTACCAAAGGCTGAAATGGCTTTCCAGCTCTGTCTGTGAGGGACGAGGCCTGGAGATCATCTACCCTGTACGCTAGGATTCGGATGTGGAAGAACATTTGATCCCATTGTGATGCCTGAGATTGTGAACTGTAAAAACCTGTCTTTTGTTTAGCTTGGCTGAGCCCTAGCACACACCTTTAATACAAGGACTTTCTGTTTATTGTAAACAGGCGATTAAAGTGTGGTTTAGCAAACCCTAGTGCACACCTTTAATCCCAGAGCTTTCTGTACACAGGATTTAATAAAGTTAACCCTAGGCCAAGAGGAGCAAGAAACCAGCTGACAAGGATTAAAGAGTAGGAGGGACTTTGAGGTGAGGGGTATTTAAGACAGAGTGTAGAAGTAGAAGGAGCTCTTGGGCTTTTAGCTTTTAGCTCTTTAGCTGTTCAGCTCCTTGGCCTTTGGCATTTTGGGCTTTGAGTTAGCAAGCCCTTGGGTTTTTTGGCCTTTTCCTCCTGGCTTATCAGCTGAGCTAGTGAGCCTTTGGGGCCTTTTCCATCCAGAAAACGTCAGATCTCCTGGATTTGAGGTTATGGACAGTTATGAACCACCATATATACTGGTGTTACGTACTGAACTCGGGTCCTCAGCACAAGCATCTAGTGTTCTCAGTTGCTGAGCCACCACCTCTCCAGGACCTCAGTTAAAAGTATTTTTATCCTGTTCACTCAAACTAAAATCAGCAGAGTCATCCTTAACTGGTATCTTCTGGTTCTGTCATCCAGATATCCCCATAATCAGGTGGCTTCTCACCACCTCCTCTCCTGTTTTCTTGGTCTGAGCCATTTAGATCTCATGCTGGGCTCAGTCACTCCTAACTGGGCCTGCTGTGCCCACCACAGCTTCCCAAGGCAACTAGAAAGTTCCTTCCCTGGTACCAGGAAAGGAACCCAGAGCCTTCTGCATTTTGAACCCCGGAATGACACTTCGAAAACCTGAGGTCCAACCACCCTCAACCTACCGTTAGCTTACACACACATACACGCGCACACACACACACGTACACATATGTATGCACGTGCACACACATGTTTCAGTATTAAGGGAAGAGATGAAAACTCAGGTTCAACTTCTATGTAATTTAAGTCACCCACATTCACACTCCTCTGGTTGCTTCTTGTTTTCCATGGCATTTTATTTTGATTTTTCATATCAACTAAAAAATAACAGAAACGTAATCATCACCCACACTTTCTAAATATGGACTACTGTTCTTAATATTTCACCATCTCCTTCCCCTCTCTTGATATATATGTGGGTATACATGAATCTACATTTTTTTGCTGATCCATGAGTCAGTTGAAAACCTCTTTTTTAACCAATGAATAATTCAGCATCTATATCCTGTAAATAATACATTCTCTATATTACAGCCATCGTGCCCCAGAAATGCTACCTAAGCACAGCATGGTCATCCACGATCCATACATACTGACCCAACAAAGTCATAGACACCATGTGTAGTCACCTTTGTTTTAATGTTCCTCTTTTGTGTCATTGTTTTCATGACACATACTCCTTAAAAGGCCAAATTGGCTGGTTCTTTTTTGGAATGTCCCTAAACTTAAGCTTGCTTCATTGTGTCCTCATGGTTAGCTCTCTAAGTAGGTCGCTGTTAGTTGCCTCGAACATTTTTTTAATTTAAAAAGAAAAACCTACCACAGCCCTTTTCTCTCATGCTAGCTTCTCATTCTCGTTGTGCAAAAACGTCCGTCTGGAGACAGGCCAGCATGTAGCAGACACTGGAGTGGATGCTCCATGGTCCACTGGGGGACCAGAAGACAATTAGGCATATTGGTGCAGCTCGAGCTAAGTTGACAATGCTTTTTTTTTTCTATTTTGTGACTGTTCTGCAGTGCACCCCAGAGAGATCAGAGATCCACTGCGTTCTCCCATCTGCTGTCTAGTTTTTAATTGGAAATTTTAACGGTCCAATGTATAAGATAAAAACTAAATCTCTTTCTTTTTCTTAGCCTTCCTGATTCACTTCCTTGGATGATATTAGCAGATTCTCGTGTGTGTTTGGATGCTCTGTATCTACAAGCATCTCACATGCTTCTCTGCATCTGAATTTCAATAGCTGAAATCCCCAAAAGTCAGCACAATCGAACCTCTGTCTTTCTCTTTACAGCATTATGTGAAATAACTTGATTTAAACCAACCCCAGGATTCAAACTGGGGATCAACAATAACTTACTAAATCAATCCTTAACTAATGAATTTAGTCCTTGGTATTAGAAACAGAACTACACTCTCACCCATCATCAAAGAAGCTTCTTTTTGCAACAGAAGATCATCATTATGGAAATCCACAGCTGGTTATACTACAGAGAACAACTGACCACGGGGTGCCTGGCCCCAACTGACACACAGACAAGGGAACCCCTCCACCTAAAGCTCAGGGACCATCAGAGAAGACAGGATAGAAAGAGTATAAAAGCCAAAAGACCAGGTCATCATCTACAAGATAGCCTCTTCTGTATATGACAGGGAAGTTGCACCCATAAAAATCTCAACAATATGACTGTCTAAACAAGACCCACTCAGTGACAACACCAGTGGGCATGCCAGCCCGGATGAGAGAACTCTCACAAGGTCCCACCTCTAGATGAAGAGCTCCTGGCAATTAATAAACAGTTGGAAAGGGAGAGTCAGTCTTCTCCAGAGAAGAGCAGCCCCTGGTAGGTGATTCAGGCCAGTCCCAGGTGGTCAGCCTTCTAAACACATGTACATATGAGCAACATTAATGGACTCGTTGGGTTGTATTTATACATGCATGTGTGTAAATGTAACAGTAATCATTAGAGAAGAGGTCATGAACTTGAGAGGGAGTTGGGTGATGAACACAAGAAGTTGGAGGAGGGAGAAGACATGAAGGAAATGACAGAAATACAGTATGAAATCCTTAAAACAATAACTTAAATTTTTGAAAGAAATAATAGGGATGCAAGGCACATGTCTCAACATAATAAAGGCTATATACAGCAAGACAATAGCCAAAATCAAATTAAATGGAGAGATACTCAAGGAAACTCCTCTAAAATCGGGGAACAGGCAAGGCTGCCCACTCTCTCCATATCTCTTCAATATAGTCCTTGAAGTTCTAGCCAGAGCAATAAGACAACAAAAGGAGATCAAGGGGATTCAAATGGGAAATGAGGAAGTCAAATTATCCCTAGTTGCAGATGATATGATAGTGTATATAAGTGACCCCCAAAATTCCACCGGAGAACTCCTACAGCTGATAAACACCTTCAGCAAAATGGCTGAATACAAGATTAACTCGAAAAAGTCAGTAGCCTTCCTATACACAAATGACAAGCTTGCAAAGGAAGAAATTAGGAAAACTACAGCCTTCATGATGGCCAAAAGCAATATAAAATATCTAGGAGTAACTCTAACCAAGCATGTAAAGGACTTGTCTGAAAAAAAAACAACTCAGGGATCATAATGGGATCAAATATTCTTCAACATCCAAATCCTAGCATAGTAGAAATGTTGGGGGTGGGAGCCACCGTGCCTACCTACTTTAAGTTCTTAGAGGAGATGTGGGTGGAAGAGGCCTGACACTAGCCACACATTGGCATCTCAGAAAACATCTTCCATAGGATAGACTGTATTGTCTGTATAAGGACACTAAGGACTTCTTTATGTTCAAGACTAGAGGACCCATTAAAAAATAATAATTACAAGAGATTTTAAAATCTCTGAAGAAAGAAATTGAAGATGGCATCAGAAGATGGAAAGATCTCCCTTGTTCATGGATCGAGAGTATTAACATAGTAAAATTGGCAATTTACAGATTTAATGCAATCCCTACCAAAATACCTACACATGTCTTTAAAGACATTGAAAGATCAATTCTCAACTTCATATGGAAAAACAAAAAAACCCAGAATAGCTAAAACAATCCTATACAACAAAAGATCCTCCAGAGGAATCGCCATCCCAGATTTTAAGCTGTACTATAGAGCAACAGTTATTAAAACAGCATGGTACTGGCACAGCAATAGGCTAGTTGATCAATGGAATCAAATCGAAGTCCCAGAAATGAATCTACACACATATGGTCACTTGAATTTTGACAAAGAAGCCAAAACTATTCAATGGAAAAAGGAAAGCATATTCAACAAATGGTGCTGGTCTAACTGGATGTCTACATGTTAAAAATGCAATTAGATTCATATTTATCACCATGCACAAAACTCAAGTCTAGATGGATTAAAGACTTCAACATAAAACCAGAGACAACAAATCAGAAGAAAAAGTGAGGAAGAGCCTGGAATACATTGGCACAGGAGACAACTTCTTGAACAGAACACCAACAGCCCAGGCCTTAGCATCAACAATTCATCAATGGGACCCCATGAGGCTGAGAAGCTTCTGTAAGGCAGGAGACACTGTCAACAAAACAAAGCAACAGCGCACAGACTGGTAAAAGATCTTCACCAATCCTACATCTGACAAAGGTCTAATATCCAAAATATATAAAGAACTCAAGAAATTAAACACCACAAAACCCAACAACCCTATTAAGAAATGGGGCTTAGAACTAAAAAGAGAATTCTCAACAGAAGAATATCAAATGGCTGAGAAACACTTAAAGAAATGCTCAACGTCTTTGGTCATCAGAGAAATGCAAATCAAAATAACTCTGAGATTCCATCTTACACCCATCAGAATGGCTAAGATCAAAAACTCAAGTGACACCACATGCTGGTGAGAATGTGGAGAAAGGGGAACACACCTTCATTGCTGGTGGGAATGCAAACTTGTACAACCACTTTGGAAATCTATCTGGTGCTTTCTCAGAAAACTGAGAACAGGGCTACCTCACGGCCCAGCCATTCCACTCCTTGGAATATACCCAGAAGATGCTCTACCACACAACAAGGACATGTGCTCAACCATGTTCATAGCAGCCTTATTTATAATAGCCAGAACCTGGAAACAGCCTAAATGTCCCTCAGTCAAAGAATGGACAAAGAAACTATGGTACATTTACACTGTGGAATACTACTCAGCTAAAAAAAAAAAAAACAAAAACAAAAAACAACAACAACAAGAAAATCCCGAAATTTGTGGCCAAATGGATGGAACTAGAAATGATCACCCTGAGTGAGTTAACCCAGAAGCCGAAAGACTCACATGGTATATACTCACTTATAATTGAACACTCGCCCAAGAGGCATGTCCCATGAAAGTCTTCACTAGCCAGGAAATTGGGATAGATGTGAGGACATCCTACTGGGACTCTAGGTTAGAGAAGTACAGGAGAATGGGGAAATAGAAGGATCCAGAGGGTCCTAGAAACCTACAAGAAGAACATATGATGGGCAGATCTGGGCCCAGGGGATCTGTTCAGACTACTGCACCAACCAAGGACAATACTTGCAGTAAACGTCAAACCCCTTCTCAGATCTAGCCAATGGACAGGACATTCTCCACAATTGAGTGGAGAGTGGGCACTGACTCAGACACAAACTCTGGTGCCCCATATTTGACCACTTCCCCATGGTGGGGAGGCCTGGTGGCACTCAGAGAAAGAATAAGCAGGCTACCAAGATGAGACCTGATAGGCTGTGACCATCTGTTGGGGAAGGAGGTCCCCCTCGGTCACAGATGTAGGGGAGGGGAATAGGGTGAAAGTGGGAGGGAGCGGGGGAATGAGAGGATGCAAGGGATGGGATAACAATTGAGATGTAATCTGAATAAATCAATTTTAAAAAATAAAGTGAATTATATACTTTTTAAAAAAAAGAAAGAAAGAATAGGAAAAACAAAAAACAGCTACAGAAGCACTTTTGAATGTCAATTCACAGGCTGGTCTTTGGACAAACCTCTATGTATGGATTACCAGGCAAAGGTATAGGAATAAACACTGAGTTTTGCTAGCACCCAACTGCTCTCCAAGATAACTGCACAGATCCCATGGTTACACATAATGTTTGGGATTAACAGCTTCTTTACGTTCTAATTCTTGGTATTATCATCAGTCTGGTAGGCACCTTTGTTTGGATTTCCAAGTCCTAACTGTGAATAACGCTAATTATTTACTTTTATAAGCCTTTTGTGTTTCTTCCCCTGTGAACCGCCACCCGTTTTTGTGCCTGGGTTTCTACTGACTTACTGTGTTTTCTGTTATTAAATCATCTGGCACTACTTGGGCTGAAACAACTATTAGAGAAAATACGTCTTTTCTTTTATAAGAAATATAGCTACTGTTTGAAATTTTAAGCTTTTTCCTGGGGGTTTATAAAGCCTAGGGTTATTAATAAAAAGTCATATGTTCTATTTTATTATAGCATGAAAGGCCACAAAAGTTACATCATAGATTTGCATTTATGGGTTTGCCATTTCAAACCTGATAAATCTAACAAGAGTATGAAAAACTTTCGCCCATATTTAATCCTAAAGTCGACTCCGTGGAAGTTTCCCTACTTCTTCATTTCTTTATTCTTCAGGGAAGGAAAATCCTCTCCCTCAAGCCTCCTGTAATTGTTCTCTTTTATTGGGTCCTCCAGTCTTGAACATAAAGAAGTCCTTAGGGTCCTTATACGGACACCCAGTACAGTCTATCACACGGGAGGTGTTTTCTGAGATGCTAAGCCGGTGTGTGGATAGTGCCAGGCCTCTTTCAGAGTATCTTCCACCCACATCTCCTCTAGGAACTTACAGTAGGTAGGCATGGTGGCTCCCACCCCCCAACACTGCCACTACTTGAGGCTGAAGGAGGATTGCCGGTAGTGTGGGGCCAGCCTGGGCTATATAGAGAGTTGGGGGGCCAGCCTGGACTATAATGTGAGATGCTGTCTCAAGTCTTATTCTCTTATGTTCTAATGATAAATCCTCAATTCGTCTCCATTTTGCCTTCATTGTGTGCCAGTTAGATGTGCTAAGGCCTGAACACATTTGCTCTGAATTTCATGTTGATAATATCACGTGATCATAAGAGTACCTCCCTCCTGAGATCAACATGCTTACAAAAGAGGTTTCGTGCAGCTTTCAGATTCCCTGTCCTAATGCCCTAGTGCCTCATGCTATCTGAGGAGCCAGAAAGAACCTCAGCAAGGATTAGTATCTGCCTCTGAGGCTCCAGAGAGAACCCCACATGTTAGCGTCTTGATCTTGGACTTCGCAGCCTCAGAAACTGAAAGCAAATAAATTGTCTGCTTTATAAGTTATCTAGCCTTGGATGTTGTTATAGCGCCCTCTGGGACACTTTGTTGTACTTGATATTTACATAAATGTCTGCTATCCTGGACCAGAAGTTCCTTGCAACCAAGATGTGATCAGTTTACACCCTTACTAGGGACTCAGTAGAGAACGTGGATGCAGAAAATTCTCAGCAAATACTTGAATGAACAAAGAAATGAATGAGGTTTAACTGTCTATCCACTTTTACCCATTAGCATGAGGCCTTGCCAGGTGAGGTGGCACACACCTTTCATCCCAGCACTCTGGGAGGCAGAGGCAGGCAGATCTCCACGAGTTTGAGGCCAGACTGGTCTACAAAGGGAGTCCCGTACAGCCAAGGCTACACAGAGAAACCCTGTCTCAAAAAACCAAAAACAAAACAAAACAAAAAACAGCAACAACAACAACAAACATAAGGCCTGAGGCTGCCCTTCCCTGCTCTATGTTCCAGCATCCCCCACACACACAAATCCAGCCCCTCAGAAACAGGAAATAATCGGGTGTTTCTGAATATAATGAAAACAGGCCTTCAAAACCTAATCTCTCATTGTTGGATTCCCCTTAGTGACTATTACAAACCAAATTACATACGATCTGGGCTGAAATATTTAAGTAGCTGTTTCCCTGGTTAGATGAAGTATGGTTTTCCTTTATCCCCCAAAGAGGTAATTCATTATTCAAAAATATAAATACACAACTAATACTGACAGCTCTCCGAAGCTAGGGTGCCTGGGGTTCCTATTACCACCCATCCTGAGGAAACAATATCGTCATACTAGCGAGGGGCAACCTGTAGTCAGAAGGGGCGCTACAGCTCAGTCCAAGGGTTGCAGAAGCAGCCTGCATTTGACCTCAGGTCCAGCTGTCTCTAGTAGAATTCTACAGGGGTATAGTAAGTTTCCTCTCAGGCCTGGAGAGATGACTCAGTGGTTAAGGGCACTTGATGTTCTTGCAGAGGACCTGGGTTTGTCTCTGGAACCCACACTGGAAGCTCAGCTATCTGTTAACTCCAGATCCAAGGGATCGGATGCCCTCTTCCGGCTTCATTTCGACTCCTGCACACACATGGTATACATAAACTCACACAGATGTGTACACAGCACACACACACACACACACACACACACACACACACACACACACAAATAATAACTTCTGCTCAATTCTAAACTGAAATCTTCCAAGACAGTGATGAGACAGACACCTTGTGGGACCCAGAAGGAATGTCACTGGTGACTTGAGGGATCTTGCCACACGTGATGCTCCTTCCTGGGAGGCAGCAGGGGAGCCTGGGGTGTCACAGATGGAAAAGAGCCACTCAAAACACAGACCAAAGCCAATCCCAGCGAGGCCCCAGCTTGCTGTGGGTGGAAGTGAGAGCAGGAGTTTGGGAAACAAATGGTAGGGATCTGTCATGTTTCCCAAAGCTAATGGTGACAGCAAAGGAGGCACCAGGGACTCATGGCATAGCCCATAGCCTTGGGACTTGGGCTTGGGCCTGGTAGGGGCTGGGGCCACAAGGTGTCCCTGGCCAGAACCATGGTTACAGAAGGTTCTTAATCACAGGTCATCATACTAAGAGAGCAAAGGGTCCTGATAAGTCAACAGCAGAAAGTTCTCACTATGGACATGAGTTCCTCTGCTTGTGTGAGTCATGTAAATAACAAGAAATAAACAGCCTGGATGGCTCTGTCTTCAGCTACACAAACTCAGCTTCTATTGGCTGAGGATTAAGAGAGTTTATACAGAATCTGGAGAACAAAGAGTCAGAGACAATTTGTGTCCTTACAGAAAAAATATGTAAATAAATCAGTTTCCCAAGGTGATTAAAGACCTTGAGACAGAGAGCGTCCTGCATTATTCACACACACACACACCCCATGTCATCCCAAGGGCCTTCAGGGGAAGGAGGGAGGGAGGGAGGGAAGGGCAGACAGGTTGGCTTAGCTGGTAAAAGCTCTTCCCACCAAGTTTGACCTGATTTTGATCCTTAGGACTCACATTGGTGGAAAGAGAAAACAGATTTCCTAAAACTGTACTCTGACCACCACCACCACTACCCCACCACAAATACACACACACACACACACACACACACACACACACACACACACACATACACAGAGTCTTGTTAAGTTTCCCAGGCTGGTCTTGAACTTGGGATTCTCATGCCACAGCCTCCCAGGCAGCTGGAATGAGAGGTCTATACCACCACAAGCTAAGAAAGACTGTGATGGGGGGAGGGGCTGCAATCAGGATATAAAGAATTCAAACTGCAGAACAAGCAGGTAACTTATATTGCTGATCCCACTGTGAGGGAATAGCTCTGAGACTGGCTGAGATACGAATGCCTAGGCATAGACAAGGCTTCGTGTTGGTCACAGATTCCCTGTGATTTATTTGATGCCACTCTTCGTACGGCATGAACAAAGATTTGCAGACTTCAAGTTTGCCAAATACAAATAACCATATCACCATGAATGTAAGATTTATGTAATTCCTGATTGTCTCATGGCTCTTCCTGCTGTATGTAGTTTATTTATGTGTAATAATACAAATGTATATGATTTTTAAAAAGAAACATAATTTTAAAATGGGGGGATAAAAAAGAAAGACTGTGTGGCGGTTTGGATGAGATCGTCTCCCATAGGCTCGGGTATTTAAACACTTGGTCCCCACGTGGCAGCCCTGTCTGGGAGGAATGGAAGGTGTGTCCACGTCAGGGGAAGTGTGTCCCTGGGTAGACGCTTCTAGTAGTTTCTGCTTTGTGTTCACCGTTGAGATGTCAGCTCAGCCTTCAGCATCCTGCTCCAGCTACTGCTGCAGGCACAAGCTCACAGGTAAACACTAAAGAAACCAGAGCTGTAAACCATGAAAGGCTTTTTCTCCAGTGGAAGGAACTGTTTTCCATGCAGAAGGCTGGGAGTGGATGTGTTAATACCTGGCAATATTTGCTATTCTGTAAGGCCAGCCCCTGCTGAAGGCACCCACAATTCTGAACATTGTTTCTCAGTCAATAGAACCCACCCTCATGAAAGAGGTCCCACATACTTTGCAAAAGTGTTTGCTAGTGTGCTAATTACAAACCATGGCTCCTACGCCCAGACTCCTGAGCACTGTTTCCCAATGAACAGAACCCACCTCGTGCTTATTATAAACCCTTGCTCCCTAGGCTCTTAGCGTGAGCACTGTTTCTCAGCCACTAGAGCTCATTCTTGTGACAAAGGTCACAGGTGCTTTGCTAAAGAGACGTACTTTGCAAGGGAGTTTTGGTGAAGCCATGCCTAAAGCTTTGTTGTGATAACTGTCATGAGGAAACATTTTTTCCAAAGCTTTACTGTTTAAATATGTAAAAAGTGGGAGCTGGAGAGGTGGCTCAGAGGTTAAGAGCACTGACTGCTCTTCCAGAGGTCCTGAGTTCAATTCCCAGCAACCACACAGTGTGGCTCACAACCATCTATAATGTGATCTGATGCCCTCTTCTGGACTGTAGGTGCATATGCAGGCAGAGCACTGTATACACAAAAATAAATCTTTAAATATGTAAAAAGCAAATTGTCTGGCATAAGACCCAGCACCAGGTAACTAAATCAAGCTGACCTGAATTTCATTGTTACCTCACCCAGATCCTTTCCCTGACAACTGTGATGCTTGCAGGGACCTCCACAGGCTGTGTCTGCCATCCCCGTCATCATGGACGCTAACCCTCCATAAACCCAGATAAACTCTTCCATAAGTTGCCTTGGTCATTGCTTTTTAATCATAGCAACAGAAAAATAACTAATACAGTTGGTTTTAAGTTTTAAAGTACCACTTCTGCTACACAAAAGATTAAACTTCAAGTCCCTGAACATTTTGTTGGTCCTGAAAACAAAATGCTACACACAAAGCAGATTTAAAAGGGACCAGATTGGGGTACAAATAGATCATGGCTCAGGAATAAACAGGAATCTATGTGTCTGCTAAGAATACTAGCAAGTCACTAACAGGCAGAATAAATCAAACTTGATGAAATTAAAATCTGTGAATAAAGTTAACAATATTAAATGCAGTTCTGTAATCACCATAATGTTCTGGTCACTCTGACGTTCTAATAGAGGCATACAACTAGGAGCACACAGATTTCAATCAAGTAAGAAGAGATTAAGGGTAGAAATGCATGCTCAACCCAGTTTCTTCCTTCCTGCACCACAGGGCATAACTTCATGCCATCTGGTGATTATTAGGGGAAAAGGCTACCATCTGCCATTTCTGCTAATACATAGGAGAGGGGAAGAGTCCTTGCCACCCTGTAAGCCTGTGGAGATTTCACAATGCCTGTTGTTTACATACCTGAGGAGCAGCTGCCAAGTCAGAATCCCCAGTGTGTGTGTGTGTGCGTGTGCGTGTGCGTGTGCGTGTGCGTGTGCGTGTGTGTGTGTGTGTGTGTGTGTGTATGTGTGACATTCAACACCAATGAAAGACATCTTCTTTAAAATGTCCTCAGTGACGCAGGAGCCTGTGTGGAGCACACACCACAGCAAGCCGCCTCCTATGCTGCCTGACTCAAAGCCAACATTCTGTTAGAGACAACCTAGAGTGATGAAAACCGTACAGCAGCCAGAAAGACAGAGCATAAAATAGACACCAATGGAACTCAAGTAAAATGAGCCTTGAGCCTCTTTCTTGTCTCATTGTCTCACCAATGAGAAACAGAAGTTACTTTGTCCTAAATGATGTTTTATACGCTCTTGGGGAGGAATTTTTAAGGAGTCAGGTGTTTCCTCAAGACTATGAAAAAGCATCTCCTTATGCTTAAAAAGACAAGAAGGGGCTGAAGAGATGGTGCATCTGCATCTCAAGAGCACTGACTGCTCTTGCAGAGGACCCAAGTTCGATTCCCAGTACCCACTTAGTAGATCACAACCACTTGTAACTCCGGTTCCAGGTCTGATGCCCTTTTCTGGCCTCTGTGGGCCACCAGCCACATACACAGTGCACAAACATACATGCATACAGAACACCCACACACACAGCAATTAGTAAAATAAAATCAAAAATGATAAAATGACAAGAAGATATTGTGAAATTATTTGTTAGGGGTTTTAGCTGAGATCCAGATTTGGAATAATTCTAGAAACAAATGTGGAATTCTAGAAACTAGGAAGGGAAATGAGAAGCAGACATTTTCCCCAACTTATATCAGACCTATCAGTGTCTCAAGTAAGTTGACATAATAATGCTTTATATGTATGATGGATGGATGGATGGATGATGGGTGGATGGATGGATGGATGGATGGATGATGGGTGGATGAATAAATTCTTCTCCATAGAATAGAATCAGCTCAGCCTATTTCTGACTCAATTCTCCCCATGTAAGCCAAACATATTAAAGAATCAATGCTAATCTTTTTTAAATCCATACTTATCCCAGAATGCAATTGTACTTTTTTTTTCTTTTTATATGTATGGATGTTCTGCCTCTATGTGTATCTGTGTACCACTGGTATGCCTGGTCCCTTTGAACCCCTGAAACTGGTGGTTATAAGCCTCTATGTAGGACCGAAGCCAGGTCCTCTTGTAGAGCAGCCAGTGCTCTTAACCGCTAGGACAGCTCTCCTGCCCCAGCTTTATTCTTAAGTCATCGTTGTCGCTCCTTGGATAGCGTTCACTGGAATCTGATTCTGAATAACTAAGTCTCACTTATTAACATGACTGTACATTTTGGGCCACACCACCTAGCTTCTGCGTGTCTCAGTTTCTTCATCTATCAAAGAGTTATTCCTGCTGGCTCCAAACAACATCACAAATTTCCATCTGGGGACATCTGTAAAATGCATGCACACACACAGACACAGTAACTAACGTGTGTTGAAGTCAACCACAATAAGCTTCTACCAACCAATAGAGAACGGAAAAACTTCTGGTTCCAAACCTGATGGCCTGAGTTTAATCCCTGGGACCCACATGGTAGAAGGACAGAAATGACTCCCCCAAGTCTCATCTAAGCTCCACAGGTGTGCCATGGCTTGAACACACGTGCACGCACACACATACATATACATATACACACAGGCATACACACACAGACACACACACTCACACATACACACACAGGCACACATGCACGCACGTGCACACACACACACACACACACATGCACATACACATACATACACACATACACACAGGCATACACACACACGCACACACACACACACACATACACGCGTGCACACACATACATACACACAGGCATACACACACAGACACACTCACACATACACACACAGGCACACATGCACACACACATGCACGCACGTGTATACACACACACATACACACACAGGCACACACACATGCACATACATGCACATTCACACACCTACACCCAACTTCAAATTGTAAAATACATTCAGTACTGCTTGCCATCGGGGAAATGCAAATTAAAACTGTTTTGCAATTCCAACTGACCCCAGTCAAAATGGCATCATTAAGAAAACAAACAACAAATGCTGGCAAGGATGCTGGGGGGTGGAAGGGCGCCCTTATGTCCTGCTTATAGAAATGAAAATTAGTCTAGCCACTGTGGAAATCTGTGTGGAGGTTCCTCAAAGGAAAAAGAGAACTACCATGCTGGGCTATACAGTATACAGTGTACCCAGCTGTGCTGCTACTACTGGGCATAAACCCAAAGGATTCTAAGTTACATCCAGGTTCGATACTACGGCATCTAGTAGGACTCACAGTAGCCAAACTATGGGCTCAAACAAAATAGCTCTAACAGTTGAGTAGATAAGGAAAACTCATTGTGTGTATGAAATGGAACTTCATCCAGCCTTAAGAAGAATTCAATTGTGTGGTTTGCAGGAAAAAAATGCAAGCAAATGGAGATTACCATACTAAGAAGAGTAAGTCAGCTCAAAGAAACAAACATTATATAGATTTGATATTGACACATAAAATCACTTGTGGGTACAGAAATGTGCTCTTGGTATCAGATCAGCATGAAATGACTCAGGGCCCATGTTCCAGGCCCAGTGTCAGAGGCTAAGAAGAAGTGAAAAGTGGCATTAGAAAATAATTTAAATGAATAAAAATGAAAATGCTACTTATGAAGAGGCACAGAGTCCAGCAGAAGGCAACAGTGAGATAGAGATTACCTCAATCTAAATCCCAGGACCAGAACACAGAGGTCTTAACAAATTATTGCAGATTTTACCTGAAGAAACTGGGAAAGGAAGTAATTAAACTTCAACTGAGCAAGGAAAAAAAATGCTAACTATTGGGAAGGAATCAATGGAATATAACACTGAGAGAAAAATCAGTGAAATCAAACTGGCCAAGTTCTAGCTATCCTAACCAAAAGAGGAAGGATACATTACTAAAATCAGAGTTTGAGATGGGTGCCCACTACCACAGTAATTAAAAAGAGAGTTGAAAGATATTGTGACTTGGATGGCTCTGTACTAATAATATATTTACAATATGGAGTTGCCAAGAAAAATTCTTCAAAAAAGACAACCGGCCACAGATGACATAAGATGTGGCCTGAAGAAAAGAAAATGAGGGCTGGGTTTATAATTCAGAGGTAGAGTGCTTGCCTAGCACGAGTGCAGACCTGGGTTCAAGTCCCAGCCAGGGCGGGAAGCTGAGAGTGTGGCAGATTTGGAAGGATGCAAGTAGAGTGTTCCGGAGGGAGGTCGCTTCTCAGACCAGACCTCTACTGGGAGTCAGCCTCACTAACCACCAGAGATTTCACACCTGGATTCAGTACAGTGAAGGTACCGGCCTCAGAGACCAGGAGAACATCTGCGTGGCCGTCGGTGATTTGGTCATCTGGCATCTCCTCCCACCCTGGGTGACTGTGCTCAACTATCTCTAGGGTCTCACCACCGAAGCCTGTTTGGACTTCCGGAACTGTCACTCTACCACAGGAGTCTCCTGAGACTCCAACCCCAGTCTCCTCCCAAGGTTCACTGCCAGATACCCAGACACCGCTGGGCTTCAGCTTGACAAGAGGCTGCCTTCCCGGGGTCCCTGAGACAGTCCTCTGTCGTGCTCTGCCCAGCGGACTGTAAGCTGAGAGGGCGAACAGCCATCTTAGGCAACTTCGAAGAGCCTCTGTGAGCCCATGGCTATCACAGTGAATACCCTCCCCAGAAAAAAAGAGTGCGGGGGGCGGCGGGGGAGGACCCTGCAGAGTGGCACCTGGCGCTGTCCTTAATATCTTTCTCCACTGGGCCTTCCGGAGAATATACTTTGTACTCCAGGAAGTTGGCAAATGTCATAGCTGCCTTGGAGTCCTGAGAAGACAGGGAGACAGAGGCCAGCTAGGAAAGGGGAAGGCTAGGGCCTGATTCAAGGTGAGATCCCCTGCCTTCAAGGCCAGAGTGTGGGCTCCCCCCCCCCGCCCCCCCCCCCCCGCCCGCGTTCCTCCCCACATACCTCTGTGTAAAATCTTCGTGGATGCCCTCAGTCACTGTCCTGCTGGACGCCTCTCAGCACAACGGGGGGAGCGGGGGGGGGGAGGGGGGGGAGGCTCTGAGCTGCCAGGTGACTGTCACAGTGGGTCCACCTGGTGGTAACTGGGCCCCCGGGGGCTCCAGAACCCAGGCCTGTATCACAGTTCTCAGGCCTCTTAAGTCACAAAGGCCTCAGAGGTGGGGGAGAGGTGACACAGGCAGCAGAAGCTGAGCCCAGCCCCTCCTCCACCCTCCAGCCCTGCAGATCTCCTACTGGCAGGAACCTTCACCACAGTCTCTCAGGGGCCCTCCAACCCAGACCTCTGCTCCCTGAACAGCCTCTGCTGGGGACCACCATCCTCACAGTTTTCAACCCATCGGCTTTCCTCACAATTTCTGTTGTGTTCCAGAAACTGAGGCTTTCAGGATTCCTCTGTCCTCAGCTCCCACTTCCCTCCATGACACGTACATGGCCATGCATCAACTTACACAGGAGACAGGAGACCTGAAATTCTCTTATATCTATTTAGGCCTGTGGATTTGGCATAACGTTTTTAAAATATTTATTCCATTATCTTCAATATAGTGTGTTAAATAAATGTTAGGGGACTGAAGAGATGGCTCAGAGATAAACAGCACACACTGCTCTTCCAGAGGACTGGAATTTGACTCCCAGCACCCACACAGCAGCTCAGACCATCCTAACCTCCAGTTCCAAGGGATCTCCCTCCCTCTTTGGGCCTCTCTGGGCACCAGGCACATGTGCAATGCACATGCATGCCTGTAAGCAAAACACTCATGCATACAAAACAAAGAATATAAGAAATAAAATGTGTTTGAATAATTGATTGATCAGTTACAACAAATAATGTCACTATATAAAGCCTTTAGTCTCTTCCTACTACAATGTCACAGTGGATTTTTACCTGAGCTCTATGTGCCTGGGGAACAGGCGTAACCAATGAAATGTAGACCCACACATACCCCTTTGTGTTTTGAAAAGAGCATACAAAAAGAAAAAGCTAAAACCACACACGTGGCTCAACATAAAACTCTGAACTGACTCAAAACACTATGAGGTGGGTTTTTTTTTTTTTTTGCATTGTTTTTCAGAACTGTTTTGGTTTTCATTGTGTGTGTGTTTTTTTTAAGATCTGTTTATTTTTGTTTTGTGCGTGTGACCATCTTGCCTGCATGCCTGTCTATGCACCACAGATGCAGTGCTCACAGAGGCTGGAAGAGGGTGTCGGAGTTGCCGAGGGTTGTGAGCCACTGTGCGGGTGCTGGGGCGGAGCACAGGCCCCTGGGAGGGCAGTCAGTCTCTTAACTGTCAAAGCATCCCTTCAAGCTTCTATGTGTTTCAGGTTTTTAAATTTTTAAGTAAATGATCAAGTTCACCTCCCCATTCTCCACTGTGTACCCCAACTTCTTCCCAGTGCTCCCCACAGCTTTTCCCTCCCAATTCCATGTGCCACCCCCACTTAAGCCCAGTGAGTCCACTTAATGCTATCAGTATATCCCCGGGAAGCCAGCCACCTCCTGCAACACGGGGAGCCACATCCCTAGAAAGAACTGACCCCCTCCCGCAGCAGCTCCCATCACCCTCAGCTGGGTGGAGGAGTTTGTGAGCCTCTCGCCTCCCACGCTGGAATTTTAGCAGGCAACCACGTCGGCTGCGAGTTCATGCATGCGACGGTCCTGCCATGTCCAAAGGACACTGTTTCACCCCTGTCTTCCTGAGCTCCAGCTCTTACAATCATTCTGCCTCTCTTCTCAGAGGATATTTGGGGGGGGAGGGTGACAGCGATGTTCCATTTAGGGCCAATCACTCCTCAGTCTTACTTTTATTTTCTTTTTGTAACCCTACTATGCTCAAGCATGAGCTTTGTAGATGACAGCATCCTGTCACAAGGTAAAAAGGTTGGACATGCCTACAGGAGTCTTCCTTGTCCACCTGTGTCAAAGTCAGATAAAGGCCCTCTGTGGTGCTTTTTATTTATTTATTATGTATACATATACATATACATATATTATACATTTATTATGTATACATAAAGTGGGGGAGGAGATATATATTTATTATGTATACATATACATATATTATACATTTATTATGTATACATAAAGTGGGGGAGGAGATCCCCCTCGGACACGGACCTAAGGAAGGGTAATAGGGTGAGGGTGGGAGGGTAGGAAGAACAGGAGGATACGAGTGATGGGAGAACAATTGAGTTGTAATCTGAATAAATTAATTTTTTAAAGGTTTTTTAAAAAGATTTATTTATTATGTATACAGTGCTCTGCCTGCATGTACACCTGCCTGCCAGAAGAGGGCACCAGATCTCATTATAGACACTTGTGAGCCATTGAACTCAGGACCTCTGGAAGAGCAGACAGTGCTCTTAACCCCTAAGCCATCTCTCCAGCCCTCTGTGGTGCTTTAAATAGGAATGGTCTCCATAGCCTCCTGTGTCTGAATGCTTGGCCCATAGGCAGTTGCACTATTAGGAGTAGGTGTGGCCTTGTCGGAGGAAGTGTTTCACTGTGGGTGCAGTCTGTGAGGTCTCATATGCTTGAGCTCTGCCCCGTGTGGCCCACAGTCTCCTTCTGCTGCCTGCAGGTCCAGATGTAGAACTCTCAGCTCCTTCCTCACCGCATGTCCACCTGCATGCCACCATGTTTCCTGACATGATGATAATGAACTAAAGCTCTGAACTGTAAGCCAGCCCCACTTAAACATTTTCCTCTATAAGGGTTGTCTCCGGTCATAGTGTCTCTCCACAGCAACAGAAGCCCAAACTAAGACACTCTCCAAAGATTTATATTCATAAGTCATTAGCTGAACTGGTCTCCTGCACCTGCTGAACCATAAAAACAACACCTCTTATTATTAAACTTTAAACTCCTCTCCTCCACTGGATCCACTCTTAGCCTGAGTCACGTAAGTCCCTCCTACTTTCCCCACCCAGCAATAAGCTGGATGCCACTAATACATATGTGCCGAGTGAGTGGTTGATATCCTACAGACACTGGCTCCTGCTACAGATGGATTCAGTGGGTTGCAGCCCCCCCCCCCAAGCTTTCTGATGGGAAGCTCAGAGCTTTCCCCCAATCCTCTCTCTCCTGTTCCAAAGGAAATAAATAAACGTCTACTCAAAAGTACTGTTTCAAGGACAAGGGCTCACTGGGGGAGTGAACCAAACCGGGCTGTTTACCAATTCAACACGTCATACGGCTGTCCTTTAAAGGCTGTGACCTGGGGTCTCCATGGTGAACTGAAAGACAAAATTTGCACCGGAAACTGAAAGGTTTTTTTGACTAGGGGTTTAGCAGCTAAATTTGTCTGATTTTTTACATCGGTTTGAACCTAGAAGCAATGGGACACAGTGGGAGCAGAGAGAAAAAGAAAATCTATGTAAATCATCTGACTTATGCAAATTAAAGATGTATGTGTGATGATCATGCTGGGGAGCCAGAGAGGCTGCGGTGGCTAAGATCACACATACAAGGGACCCAGGGAGGCTGCGGTGGCTAAGATCACACATACGAGGGACCCAGGGAGGCTGCAGTGGCTAAGTCACACATACGAGGGACCCAGGGAGGCTGCAGTGGCTAAGATCACACATACGAGGGACCCAGGGAGGCTGTGGTGGCTAAGATGGCTGCTCAAGCAAATGCAAAGCTGTTTCCAGGGCAATCTGGAAGAACCCAGGGAGCAAATGAACACAGCCACCTCTCTCCACAGAGGTATCGGGAAGGATCCCAGGGCAGGTAGGCAGAAACCTCTGAACCTATCCCTCATCTACTGGCAAACAGAATTCTTAGAGAGAGCCCGTTATGGCTAGCATGATCTCAAGCAGATAAACTTGGATTTGTGGCCACAGCAAGAATTAGCAAGAAGTGCCCCACACTTCATGCACTGGAGGCGCCCTCTATAATATGTGACTAATTGGTAATGTGGCTTCAACAGTCTCCGAAATTTTCATTAAGCAGGGAGCTATTATCTGTAGTTGACTACATCCAACGTTTATGGCCACTTTAAGAGAACGGTTGCTTTAAGTTAACTCTCTTTCAAGCCACAGCAATAACTTGTGGCAGAGAACACCTGGTACACCTGAAGCTTGCCCTGGGGGAGCTGGGTATAGAGGAGATAAACGTTGATGAGACAAACAGGAGTTGGTGCCAACTCCTGCCACAGGTAGCAGCCTCCCCCCTCCCCACCCCCCACCCCCCCCCCACCCCCGCATACGGTCTATGAAGCCTCTCCCTGTGGAATCTGGGCACGATCACACCAGTAAGGGACCCTGGCCCTCCCCTGTTCTCCTTGCCCCGTGATAAACCACTTAACGCACAAACCCTGTCCTGGCTTCATCTTCTAGGGAGACCTCACTCAGCCTCACTGGCTTCAAGATGATGAAATAAGATCACCTTTTGTCATAAAAATCATGCTATGGGTAGCCATTTATTCTTTTATTCACTCAACAGACACTTCATGCTGCCACAGTCTCTCTTTATAGGGCTCACCCACTATCCTGAGAACCACGTCGCAGTGCTTTCTGCAGACCCACAGTCAGCTTTGGGGGTTGTAGTCACTGAGCTTTGTTGCTTGCGCCCCGTCAGCATTCCCTGTTCACGTCAGCTTCTGTGAAGCCACCTTAGCACAGCAGCATGACCACTCAGGTTAGCCAACCCCCAATCATCACCAAAAGTATCGATGTGTTATGATACATAAATATGACTCTCACTTTTACAAAAAGAAACTAAACAGAGTGAGGGGAAAGTTGGAAGAAAGCAATGAGATTCACATTTCCAGATATTTTTTTCTTATATGATTTTTTTAACTTTTTTTATTTAATTAATTCAGATTGCATCTCAATTGTTATCCCCTCACTTGTATCCTCTCTTCCTCCCTCCCTTCCTCTTTCACCCTATTTCCCTCCCCTAGGTCTGTGACAGAAGGGGACCTCCTCCCCCACCATATGGTCTCATCCTGGTATCCTGTTTACCTTTTCTCTGAGTGCCACCAGGCCTCCCCACCAAGGGGAAGTGGTCAAATATGGGACACCAGAGGTCATGTCAGAGTCAGTCCCCAATCTCCACACAACTGTGGAGAACGTCCTGTTCATTGGCTAGATCTGAGTAGGGGTTCAATGTTTCCTGCAAGTATTGTCCTTGGTTGGTGCAGTAGTTTGAGCAGACCCCCTCCCCCACCCCCAGGTCCAGGTCCACCAATCATGATGGTCTTCTTGTAGGTTTCTAGGACCCTCTGGATCCTTCTATTTCCCCCCATTCTCCTGTACTTCTCTCATCTAGAGTCCCAATAGAAGGTCCCCGCATCAAGATTTTTTTTACTTTTAAAACATGTAAATATTTTATATATAACACTGGACAAAAGAGAGAGAGAGAGAGAAATAGCACTCCTTAAAATAAATACACTCTCTTGAGAAATCCACACTTGTGTCAGGTAGGGAACGTTCCTCTCTCTCTTTTTCTCTTCCTTCCCACCCACACTTAAATCTATAATAAAACTATTTCTTAACAAACTCCAATTTAGCCTCAAAAATAATAGAAGTGTGAACAAGTGATCCAAATTGTATTTCAAGTTGATAAAACTCCACCTAGAGAAAATAGTTTTTTCAAATAACCAGTAAATACAGCAAGTGTTGTTGTATTGCTAGCGGGCATATTGGAATTGTAGCTTGGAACCTATTTTGTGTAGCATTTTAGGTAAAGCCAATCATAAAACATTAAAGTGATTACAAAGGAAGATACTTAGTGTAAGACAAAGCACGGTGAAAGAAGTAAAGGAAACACTGCGTGTTGTATTTTAATTACAAAGGTCAGCATGAAATCACTATTCTTTAAAATACATGTTTCTAACTGTAAAAAGAAACATTTGTCGTCTAATAGGTGCAATAACACCTAGGACCCAGCTCTCTCTCTCTCTCTCTCTCTCTCTCTCTCTCTCTCTCTCTCTCTCTCTCTCTCTCACACACACACACACACACACACACACACACACACACACACACACATACATACACACACATGTACACACACACACACACACACATACACACACACACGCAGACACACACACAGGGACACACAGGGGCCACTGACAAGCAGAGCTGATTTGGGGAACTGTGCAAGCTGAGGCGAGGACATCTTAAGTCACAAGACAAAACTGCTCAGAGATGAAGAGAAGTGCATTGAGAGGAGCCCAAAGCAGCCTGAAGGCATGTCCACTGGCCTCTGTGATAAATGCACACAGCAGACAGAGTAATGACTGTAATCATATAAGGCTCTGAATTACCAAGCATCCCTGAACCTGTAAGGAAACTCAAAACCCAAAGGCAAACAACAAGAAGGAAGCAAAAAAGGAAGAAGTGTTTTTGCTTTAGAGTAAATGCTAAAGTAATAAGGAATGCTAGGAAATCACCATGTGGCTACTCCAACTACAAATACTACTTTGAGAAAAAGAAAAATACTAAGTGGGTGCTTGAATATCAAGTGGACACTCTCTTTCTCTGATAACTTACAAATCACAAGGAAAGAAGACCACCTGTCACTCTTGGCATCACACTAGAATCAAGTGGCAAACCTTTAGTTTCTAGTGTCCCATATGTGATATAATACAAAACACAACTTGTATGAAACACCATTGCAAAAGGCTTAAGCTGGACCTAAACAAGCCTCTAGACTTTGGCCGGGCGTGGTGGCACATTAACTTTTCATTTATAGAAGAGGAATTAACCAAACAACACGGAAAAGCAACAACAACACACATACAAAAAAAAAAAAAAGCCCAGAATGTGCACAATTTACCTGACAGTTGCCTGAGACTCTAAAAGCCAGAACAAAAATAAGTCAGATGTGTCTTCCATAATAAAACACTCAGCATGATGTGTGAACTTGGGATACACCATGATTCAAAAAAAAATAAAGATATAGGGGCTGGAGAGATGGCTCAGAGGTTATGAGCACTGGCTGCTCTTCCGGAGGACCAGTTCGATTCCCAGCACCCACATGGCACTTTACAACCCTCTGGAATTCCAACTCCAGGGGATGTGAAGGCCTCTTCTGGTCTACTCGAGCAATGCTCATGGGAGACAGACATACATGCAGACAAAGCACTCCTATACACAAAATAAAAATAAATAGATATTGTTTGAAGGACAAGCAGAGAAATTTAAATATATGACTGGGTATCAGCATATGTGAGCATAAAATTATTGGTAATTTAAATAACCGTGTAGGATACTTTTGAAATGCAGTGGTTCTCACGCATGCTAACGCTGCAGCACTTTAATGCATTCCCTCATGTTGTGGTGACCCAAACTGGAAAATTATTTCATTGCTACTTCATAACTGGGATTTTGCTACTGTTATGAATTATAATACAAATATCTGATATGCAGGTTATCTGATATGCGACCTCTGCAACTCACACAGGTGGAGAACCACTGTTCTAGGAGATAGCTCAGTTATATACAGTGCTTGCCTTGCAAGCATGAGGTCCTGAGTAAGATTCCCAGAGCCTATTTAAAGATAATGGGTCTAGTGATCCCAGCCAGCACTGAGGAAGGTGAGAAAGATAGCCCTAGGGCTTGCTGGCCAGCCAACACACTTGAAGAGAAGAGTGAGATACCCTGTGTCATAAATCAGATTTGAGGCTTAAGAAATACCTCAGTCATTAAAAGCACTTTCTGCTCTTGCAGAAGACCGACTCAAGTTCTGTTCCCAGCATCTATGTCAGCGGGCTCAAAACCACCTCAACTCCAGCTCTAGGGAGTCTGCTGCCCTCTTCTGGCCTCAGCAGGCACTTACACATACATACACACTCCACACAGAGACACAAAACTAAAAATAATCAAGATAAAGCATTTTTTTAAGTCAAGGAGATGACACCCAAGGTTCACCTCTACCCTCCACATGCACACACATATGAAATTTTTAAAAATGAATAACTAATGAAAGGATTTGTCTTTTAAAAGGATACATACTGGTGTTTAAAGATGTGACTCATAAAGGCAAAAATTGTATTTCCATGTGATCTACCAAACATCAGACACAGCTGTATAGGGACCGCAGCAGATAAGATCACTGTTGAACGTGGGTGGAAACAAACGGGTGCTCGTTGTGCAGTTCTTCCAGATTTCCTGGTGTTGGAACTGTAGTCAAAACAAAGAGCTAGGAAGAGAAATACACTCACACATGATGGTCAAGCAGCCTCACCAAGGGGCGGTACCAGCAGTTCCCAGTTAACGGCCTCTGCTTCTTCCATACTCGGAACAGAGCTGAGATCATCACAGATGTCTGGGGGGGGAAAAAATATCATGCTGTAAGGATGCACTGTTAGCCCGATCAAGGTGGTGCATGCCTTTAATCCCAGCACTCAGAGGGGCAGAGGCAAGAGAATCACTGTGAGTTCGAGGCCAGTCTGGTCTACAAAGTGACTCTAGGATAGCCAAGGCTACACAGGGAAACCCTGTCTCAAAAACAAAGAAAGAAACAAACAAAAAGGATGCGTTGTTTAGGCTGCTCATCTAGAGGACCTAAGTTCAATTCCCAGGACTCACGTAGTGGCTCATAGTTGTCTGTAACTCCAGTTTCAGGGGCGGGCTCCAAAGCCCTCCTTTGGGCTCTGTGGACACTGCATGCACGTAAAATAAAAACTTTACGTAAAATAAAAACTTAAACATAATTACAATACAGTTCATAGGACAGATACAGGACTTTTTTATTTTATTATTTTATGTTTATGGATGCTTTGCCTACGTATGTGCCTATGGGCTCCAGAGGACAGCATCAGTTCTCCTAGAACTGGAATTATAGGCCGTCGTGAGCCTCCACGTGAGTGCTGACAACCAAACCCAGGTCCCCTGCAAGAGCAGCCAGTGCTCTTAACCGATGAGCCATGTCGCCAGCCCTCAGATGCAGAATTGTTTAATATTACTTTCCATCGAAAAACACAAAGCTGACACTATGAATAAATGCTTTTAGCTTTAAGATGAGCATCTTAGTTCAATCTTATCTGAGCATTTTGTAACTGAGTGAATATATTTGAAAATATTATCCTAAGTGTGAATCCCTTTATGCTTGTAGGGCTGAGTCTGAAAACCTCACTAATTCATGTGTAGCCAAAGCTCTACTGCAGAAGTAACTACAGTGTCTTTCTTCCACGCATCTGGCCTGCAAAGGAAACAGGCGACACTCTGTTCCCTCTTTAGGGATCCGGGAAAGCGCTCTTTCCCGTTGACCTTCCCAAAGCCCTGCCTTGCATGTTCTTTTCTATTATTACTAGAATAAGTTAAAAATGGTCCCTATCGCTCAGACTCTTACGTCTCACAACTCACTATCATTTTTCAACCTTTTGATTTTTTTTTAAATTTATTTATTTGTTGTTTTTCGAGACAGGCTTTCTCTGTGTAGTTTTGGCTGTCCTTGACTCGCTTTAAAGACCAGGCTGGCCTCAAACTCACAGTGATCCACCTGCCTCTGCCTCCCGAGTGCTGGGATTAAAGACGTGCGCCACCACCGCCCCGCTGCTCTGTTTTTTTGTTTTGTTTTGTTTTGCTTTGTTTTAATCTGGTCAGACAGTCTATATCTCATTATTGATGGGTTGAGGCCATTTACACTTAAGGTTATTTTTGAACATTTGATCTTGTTATTGAGAGATGTTTACCGATTCTTGTAATTTTATTGGCTGTTTTTCCGATTGTTTGAATTATTGTTTTTTGCTTTGTTCCCCTGTGAAAGTACCTGGGATTTGCCCCCACAGGTTCCTTCCTAGCGAGGCTTTTTTTTTTCTTTTTTTCCTAGCGAGGCTTTATCGATCTCTTTCATGATACCTATCCCTTCTTGTGTGCCACCTGTCCCTCTCTCCCCGTCCCCTGTCCAGCACTCTTTAATTATCGTCAGCTGTGTGCCTTATCGCGAGCTTGTCTTGAAATGTCCTTACGTCATCAATCCTGAAAGGCCGCTTTGTGGATAGCACCATCTTGGTTGCCAGCTCTTCACGCTCAGACCTGGCAACTTATCGTTGCTTGCTTTCCTGGTTTGAATGGTTGCTGACGAGAAATCTGATGCTGTTCTGATGTTTCTGCTTTTGAACGTTGGGATTTTTTTTTCCCCTCACAGCTTCTAATGTTGTATCTTTGCTCTGTGCTTTTGCCTCTTGACTATAACGTGGCGTGCGTCTTTTCCGGTCACGTCTACCGGGAGTGCTAAAGGTCCTTGTGTTTCAGTGTATTTTTTTCCTACATTTGGAGGCATTTCTGCTATAATTTCATTGAATAGATTCTCCTGCTTTTAGTATGTACATCCCTCCTCCTCCTATCCCATGTACTCTCAGGTTTGGTCTACTGACGCTATCCCAGAGATCTCACCCAGTGACGTCACACTCGCTAATGTGTGTAGGTCCCCCCGCCCCTCCCCCTCCCCCCCCGCCCCTCCCCCTCCCCCCCCCCCCCCCCCCCGCCTCCTCCATGCTGGACAGTCTTTCTGCTCCTCGCTTGAGGCTACTGGTGACACTTTCCATTCTTGTCGACTAATTGATCCGCTGTATTTTTTCATTTCTAGCATTTCTATTTGAGCTATTTCTTTTTACAAAAACTGAATTTCCAGGGCTAGTAAGAGGGCTCAGTGGTCAAGAGCACGTACCGCTCTTCCAGGGGACCCAGGTTCGGTCCCCAGCACCCACCTGGGGCAGCTCACAAGGACCTGTAACTCCGGCTCTAGGGGATCCAACAGCCTCTTCTGGCCTCCAGAGGTACCACATACACAAACTCACACAATACACATAATTAAAAATAAAAATAAGACTTTCAAAAAATAGTTCCAGTAGCTAAGACCTAGGGAAGAGGAAGAGAGAAAAATTCAAATACTATAGCTCAGAGGCTGGGAAAGTGTCTCGGGGACCCGGTCGGTGCTTGCTTAATGTCTGCAAGGCCTTGGGTATGACACCTAGCAAAACATCCCAGCACCCCAAAAAATGCTTTAGAATGTCTCATCGTCAGACTCAGGAACATATAGTTGAGGACAGAGAAGGAGTGGAATTCCCAAAGTGACCAAGAAGAAATGGCAGCCATTAGGATCCCTAAGTCTCTGCCCTTTTCTAGATTTAACTGACTGAAGTAAATAAAGGAAAGGGAACAAGAGGAGATGGACAAGGGGAAAATGAAGAGAGGAAAAGGGGAGAGAGTGAGAGAGAGCACAGCTCTGCACAGCCCAGCAGGGGCAGGATAAAAGCACTTCACTTTTAGAAGAAGTTCTTCCTGTTTGAACCAAATGAGAGGGGAAAGAGAATGGGAGAGCTGCTTCCAGGATCCTGTGATTCAAAAGATAATAAAAAGAGCCCTCTTAAGGGACATAAGTGGAGCCAACTGGCTGATAACTAAAACAACAAGGAATGAATGGAAAGTAATAAAAATCAATACAATTTTATTTCTATTTAAAATAGAAATGTTCATTGACATTTGGTTTGGTTTGGTTTCATTTGGGGTTGATTTTTTGGGTTGTTTGTTTGTTTGTTTGTTTTTCTGGTTTTTCAAGACAGGGTTTCTCTGTGTAGCCTTGGCTGTCCTGGACTCACTTTGTAGACCAGGCTGGGCTCGAACTCACAGCGATCCACTTGTCTCTTCCTCTCAAGTGCTGGGATTAAAGGCGTGCGCCACCAGGCCCAGCCCTCATTTTTGGTTTTTTTGAGATGAAGTCTCACTATGTAGCCCTGTATGGCCTGGAATTCACAGAGATCTATCTGCGTCTGCCTCCTAAATGCTGCAATTAAAAGTGTGGCTCGCCATACCCAGCAAGGCCTTTGATTTTAAAATAATGAGACTGCCACTGTATCAATAGCAGTATTAAGAGTGGTTTGGTTTTTGCAAGTTTTTCCAGAACATTCAACTGAGCACTCAGAGAAACATTTCTCCTTTTATTCCTTAGTTCATACAGTGTTTGGCTACATTACAAAATTGTTCAGCGAGTACCACCGATCCAAAAACATGGAAGGCAGCAAACTCTTGGGAATCATGGGACTCAACTAGCAGACACCAGTGTGTCTTTTTTTTATCATTAATGAAAGCTGAAATTTATGAAAAGTTTTTGTTTCATTGATCAGGATAAATATGAAAAGAAAGGTTCATGCTTTGCCAATTAATTCAGGGAATTACATTGCCAGAATTCCTGAAGCTCAGCCATCATCACTTGATTATATTTGTAATGCAGTTATGGGTTTTATTATATAACGTGTTGTTTGGGTGGGTTTTTTTTCCCTAATGCAGCTCATAAGCAAAATGGACCTATAAGTACCTTTGCTTTCCTTTTCCGTTTTTATCTGGCATTAAGCTTATTCTATTTTTGCAAAATGAGTTGGGAAGCATTTCCTCTTTATTTCTAAAATTTATGTGAAACATGAATTTTCTTTGCTTGTAAACTTGGTAGATATTTCCCATGAAGGCTGTTTTGTCTAATACTTCAGGAGATTCAGGATACAGGTGAGGGCCTCAGATTACAAAGCTCCCTTTTCTAACCGGTAATTTTGTAAACTTGCACAACCAAGAATCACCTAGGAAAAGAGTCTGTCTAGCTTGGGTTCACCTATGAGCACGTATGGTGTCAGGGAGGATTTCCTTCTTTTTTTTTTTAAGATTTATTTATTTATTATTATGTATACAGTGCTGTGGCTGCACATACACCTTCAGTCCAGAAGAGGGCACCAGATCACATTGTAGATGGCTGGGAGCCACCACGAGGTTGCTGGGAATTGAACTCAGGACCTCTGGAGGAGCAGTCAGTGACCTTAACCTCTGAGCTATCTCTCCAGCCCCCAGGGAGATTTTCTTGATTGATAACTGATGTAGGAGAGCCCAGCCCACTATGGGCAGCACCATTCCCTAGGTAGGGGATCTTGGACTTTGGAAGTATATAGTGGATGCTGAACACAGGTAGGCACACATGTATTTATTTCTTTCTGCCCTTGTTTGTCTGTATGATGTGTCTAGCTGTTTCAAGTTTCTGCCTTGACTTCCCCTCAGTGATGGGCTGTAAGTTAGAATTGTAAGCTGGATAAACCCTTTCCTCACTAAGCTGTATTAGTTGGCGTTTTATCACAGCAATGGAAAGGAAACCAGGACACCTTTCTTTCATGGTTTTGTAGTCTTAACTAAATCTCAAGAAATCCAGCTCCAGTAATTTTCAAAATATTTGTTAGCTGTTTTTTAAAAAACACTTTTGTGAGGAAGACTATAGGTCACAGCAATTCTGGGACTTCCAAAAATCCTGTACTCTTACAGTCTGCGTCTCTCTTGGTGAAAATCCTCAAGAATCTCCCCATTCTGACACTTAAATTTAAAGACAGAGAAGGCACTAGGGAGCAGGCATGCTAGCACCTCCTGCAAGTGTCCCCTGCCTTAGCCAGACTCTCCTCTGTCCAGGGTTATCCAGCTGCCAAGATTGCTACAATTGCTCTACTTCAAAGTGAATGGGACCAATGCTACACAGGACAAGGGACAGGCAGTAGTGACATGTACCTTTAATTCTAACACTTGGGAGGCAGAAGCAGGTATATCTCTGATTTGAGGCCACACTGGTCCAGGACAGCTAGGGCCACACAGAGACATCCTGTGGTGGGTGACGGGGAGGCAGGACAAGAACAAGGCATCTTACTAAATCTCAGCAGCTAACATTCCCTCCAGGCCTGCCCACTGTCTGTGGGACCGACTCGATTCACATCCAACAAAGAAAGCTGAGTGTGCGTCTGTGGCAGGTGCTCAAGTTGCCAAAAAATTCAGCCATAACTATACTAAAACAAAAAACAAAAAACAGACTGTCCAGGGCTGGAGAGATGGCTCCGTGGATAAGAGCACTGTCTGCTCTTCCAGAGGTTCTAAGTTCAAGTCCCAGCACCCACATGGTGGCTCACAACCATCTGTAATATTGGCTGATGCCCTCTTCTGGCATGTAGGTGTACATGCAGATAGAACATTCATACAGTAAATAAATAAATAAATAAATAAATAAATTTTTAAAAACTTGGCCTTCCATAGGAATGACCTAAGATGGCAACGCCCAACAGAAATCTAATGAAACAGGACTGGGACGTGGCTCAGTGACTAGAGCCCTTGCCATGCTCACCCAGCTGCTTAAGGTTCCAGCGCCACCTGCGCCCAGGCCCAGAGGTACATGTCTGTACTTCTAACACTCAGAAGGTAGAGCAGAGAGAAAGGGCCCGGAGAACCAGAAGTCCAAGGTCATCTTCTGCTATGTAGCGAGTTTGAGGCCAGCTGGGATACATGAGATCCTGCCTCAAAAAGAACAACAACAAAAAAATCTAATGCAAACCGCATGTGGAATTTTTAATTTTCTAATAATCACATCTTTCAGGGTATCACTAAGGGTGCAACAGTGGCACTTGCATCTTGGCCATAACCAACAGTAGATATCTAATTAGTAAGTAGGTGGGAAATCATCTCTGGTACTATAAACTTAGCCAACTATATGTGGCTATCAAGGCCATAGGTCATAGAGAAGAACCTAACTGACATTACCACCTTCTTTTTTTGTTTTGTTTTGTTTTTTGTTTTGGGGTTTTTGTTGTTGTTGTTGTTGTTGTTGTTGTTGTTGTTGTTTTGAGACAGGGTTTCTCTGTGTAACCTTGGCTGTCCTAGACTCGATTTGTAGACCAGGCTGGCTTCGAACTCACAGTGATCCACCTGCCTCTGCCTCCCAAGTGCTGGGATTAGAGACATTACCACCTTTTTAAACCACTATAATTTCTAACTGCATTCTAAATATTTACCTTATACCCATAGGTAAGTGTAGCTCCCACCACTCATCAAAGAGGCTCTGTCTGTTTGTGGCAGACAGAGACAATTACAGGAAGCTACTACTAATCAAAATGCAGAGAACTGACTGTGGAGTCCAGCTCCAGCTGAGCTGTCCAGAACAAAACCCCTACACCCAAGGCATAGGCGACATCAAAGAAGAGGAAGTGGGAACACTGTAAGGTCCAGAGGACCAGGAAGTCTGCTGTGAAATTGTACCTTCCTAGCTATGACAGGAAATCTACGCCCATGAAATCTCAACCACCTAAACAAGACCTGAGAAATTCCAACAACAGTTGACATCCTAATGTAGGTGGGGATAGCCCATGGGGCCCCAGCCCTAGATGAACATCTATAGGTAATGAGTAACTGCTGAGAGAGGGAGAATTCATCTTCCCCAGGGAGAAGCCCCATGACTCCAATACCAAGAGGTCAGCCCTAGAAGCGTACCTGCCGGCAGCACTGAATAGACTCAGCAGGTTTATGCAGATGTTGATTTATTTCTGTGTAATATAACAACAATGAGGAGGAAGAGAGAACCAGATATGGGAAGGGTAGGAAGAAAGGGGGGATGATATAATTATATTTTTATTAAATTTTTAAACAGAAATAGGTAAGGGGCTGGACAGAGAGGCCAGTGGCTAAGAGCACATACTGCTCCAGCAGAGAGCAAGAGTGTGGTCTCCACCTCACGCACCTCACAACTGCCTATAAATGCAGCTCCAACATCCTCTTCTGAAACTCCAGGCACCTGCACACATTCGGCATACCCTACACAGACAGACACATACACATAAGCAAAAATAAATAAATAGATAGATGATAGATAGATAGATAGATAGATAGATAGATAGATAGATAGATTTATGTGGAATTGTTTATAAAAAAAAAGAATGAAAACCAGTGGGAAGAAAAAAATAAATAAAAACAGAAGAAAATCCACTCAGAATAAACCCTACATTGTTGGTTCAGTTTTCTAATCCAATATATTTTATTACAACATATTAACCGAGAGTACATCACTTGTAACACGACTAACCGAAACAATAGGAAAAGAGGATTAAAGAATACAATAACAAAACCGTAAGGACATCAGTTCTGAGGAGCGATTCTCCTCCTGGCATAATCAGCAGGATTTCTTCTGCTGGAACCTGGAGTAACCAGAACCTGGAACCTCAGCTGGAGCCCGGATCTCCGAAGCCTTCCCTCGAGCGGTTCTCTCTAGGAGCGTCTTGAAGTGAAGCGATGAACAGCCAAAACTATCCCAAACAACCCACAACCCGCCTCCAGTTTTCAGCTCCTTTACATATCTCCTCCCAGAGTCTGTTCACCGGATCTTTTCAGCTGGCAACCATCAAGCTCCCACATGAGGTGATCGGTCTTCTAGTGGATTAACCTCACCTGTTCTCTCACAAAACCATTCCAATCCCGCACTTGGGATCATAAAAAACAGGTTCATCTCTCCTTCACTACATTCTCAATTATGATATTGATTTTGTAGCTCTTGTGTAGGAAAAAAATTAATAGATTAAATTAATTTCAATATATTACGAACTGAATTCTATTTTCCCAAAATTCACATGCTGAAATCCTGACTCACAATACTTCCTCCCTCAGGATGTCCACAGGCTTAGTCCCAAGGCCAGCTTGAGATGTCATATTCACGGTTGCAGAAGTTGTGTGAAATGGTGTCACATCTGTAAGCATTTTCATAGAATCAGCACATGTCCTCTGGTAAGCTTTAGGCCAGCTCATCTGCCTCTCCCTCTGGCCAGGAAGAGATTCTTGGGGAATTTCCAATATCTTGGAGTCCACTGTTTCCATAGTCTGATCGCTAAATGGGAGAACAAAGGGTCTCTTCAGACCAGCCCCACTCTTGACAAGCAGGCTAATTACAGAGTGAGCAGGTTAATAGTTCAAGGCCATTCTCTGCTCTCTAGCAAGTTTGAGAACAGCTTGGGCTACATGAAGCCCTGTCTCAAAATAAAATCAATAAAAGAGAAAGAAATGAACATGAGGAAAGACGCTTTGCCTTCTTTTCCCTCTTGGCCCTGCTTGGGAGCATTTTATAGTTACAACATGACTGGCTATGGACTAGTCACACACAGAAGGTGTTAGCCATTGGAGGCCTTTGGCTTCCATGCCAGGCAGAGGCAGTTTGGTTCTTCCGCCCTCTTCTGAGACAGGATGATATTAGCCCAGGCAGACCCTATGCCTCAGGGTCCCCAGGAGTTTAGCTGTTTGTTTCCATGGTCTATCTGCCCTTCTGACTTCCCTGTGGCTGCCGTGGGCATTTTAACACTGGGCAAGAGAGAGGGAACCAGCCAGCAAGACCAGCTGAGTTCACTGTCTAATCAAAAAACTCAGGACTCTCCAAAAGCAACTGGGCAGCGTGGTTGAACACACACTGTTCTTGGCTAGTCAGTATTAAAGTCAAAGAGTGAGCATTATAAAAAAGCAAGCCATCCTAATCTGGAGATAGCTGGGGGTTTCCACGGCCTCAAAAGCAGGGAAATTGAGAAGGATGTTCAAAGACAGCAGATGTGCCCTTTGGGCTATAAAAAGAAACAATAGCACTGAATCTCTCCACATCCTGGGTCGCCATGGCAAAGACCCACTTTTGTACAAGATCCTCCTGAGATAACGGACAAATGGGCAATTCTTGGCTAAACTAAAGAAAGCTTTATTCCCATCTGTTTAAAAGGAAGAGCAACTTCAAAGGCTGCCGTCCTCCTCCTGCGGAGCACTGGAGCTCTCGCTTTCAACCTTGCTTCCAGAATTCCACCTCACCAGCATCCTAATGAAAACTCATAATAGTCCTTTAAAGTATATGTAATCCAGATATCAGGCGGGATTGACCTATTTCATGGTGTCTAAAGAAAAATTTAAATCTCCATTTCCAGACTGGAGGGGAACTTAGTGGCATCCCAGGGATCCCTGCCTTGCCGCCGGCTGGGGCTCTGTAATGCCCCCCTATTTCTGCCTCTAAGTGAAGCCGGAGGTTAAGGGTGCTGTCCCTACACACTGTCATTTGTCTCCTGCCTGCTTTTTCGGGGTTTCTTTTTCTTTTTCTTTTTCCTTTTTTTTTTTTTTTTTTTTTTTTTTTTTTTTTGAGACAGGGTTTCTCTGTGTAGCCTTGGCTGTCCTAGACTCACTTTGTAGACCAGGCTGGCCTCAAACTCACAGTGATCCACCTGCCTCTGCCTCCCCAGTGCTGGGATTAAAGGCATGCGCCACCACGCCCGGCCTGCCTGCTTTTTCATGGGCTGCACCTATCTCTAAGTTCTACCCAAAACATCAAGACATTTGAGCAAATAAAAAATATTACCGAAGGTTTGGGGAGTAAAAGGTCTACACTGCAGCAACACGGATAATTTGCAACTCATTAACATTTGTACTGATGACCGCTCTGGGATATTTGCAGTCTCTGTCTGGGTTGGATTCCCTCCCTCCTCTCTCCGCCTTCTGTTCTGGCCTTACCTCCATCTTCAATCCCTTTTCCTCTTGCGTCAGGAGTATGCTGCCTTTGTGACTGTTTATCTAGGTTCCCCATCCACACCCACGCTCCTCTCTTCTCTCCCCCTTGATTCAAGGAGTTTACCTATATATTTCTGCTCTTCTGATCCGCCCATGGCTATAACTCAAGAGATTTTCTTGGATCTGTTTAAAATCTGTCTGCATCTATATTGTGATGCTAAATAATATACATTTTTCTTGAACGCTTTCCTAGCTCCTATTATTATTTATTATCATCACTATTACTACTGTTGTGTATTTGTGTCTGAGTGGGGGGCATAGCTGTGCCACAATACATGTGTGGGGGTCAGAGGACAGCTTTCAGGAGTTTGTTTTCTCTTCCCAGCATGGGTTTCAGAGATCACACTCAGATCATCTGACCTGTTGGATGAGCGCTTTTAGCTACTGAGACTTCCCACATTATCTTAGTTAGGAGTGCTGTGGCTGTGAAGAGACACGGTGACCGCGACAACTCTTATTAAGAAAAACATTCCATTGGAGTTGGCTTACAGTTCAGAGGTTTATTCCAGAACCATCACGGCGGGCAGCAGGAAGCGCGGCAGGAGTGTGCAGGCAGATATGGTGCTAGTGAGGGGCTGGGAGCTCTACATCCGGATCCGCAGGCAGCAGGAAGAACCCTGTGAGCCGTTGGGCCTAGAAGCTGAGCTTCTGAAACCTCAAAGCCCACCCCTTCCACCTACCTACCCCACATCACCCCACAGCCCTCAATCTCCCAGAGGCCCCCCCGCACCCGCCATGACACACTTCCTCCAGCAAGAACACACCTCCTAATAGTGACACTCTTCATAATCCTATGGGGGGCCATTTTCATTCAAACTGCTACACACAACACCTCTCCTTCCCTCCCCCCCTTCTTTGCCCAAGAATATACAGTTCACATTTGTCATCTTTCCATGTAGAGCCTTATAGTTGCCACGGTTAAGGCAGAGTCTGGGCTCAGCAGTAAGCAGATCGGCTCAGCCACGCATCTTCAACAGACCAATTGTGAACAGAGAAGTAAAACTGGAAAGCAGAGAAGAACGGAGCTCTGCTCAAGGTGGCCACACGGGGAAAGACTAACAAAAAGGTCTAGTAACCCCAGGTCTATTTGGGGGGTCCTGACATAGGGTTTAGGCTTAAATAGAAAGCAAGAGGTATACATAGCTAAGCCATGGTGGTGAAAGTATGGTCCCAGGCATTTCCACTGCCTCACTTCCTGCAAGATGATCAGACAAGCGGTTAGAACTGTGTGAAGTCACTTTCTAGAAAAAAAAAAGAGTTCTTCCTTCCTGGCACCAGGCATCAGCCTTCTCCCATCATGAGACCCCTAAGAAGACTCTAATTTCCTGCAGCCAAAGGGGGAGACACAAAGTTTTCCCTTAGCATGCCTGTGCTTGTATCAGGAAGGCCATGGATAGCCACACACCCTGCAGACACACACACTGCCAGCATCCCATTTTAAGCAAGAAATGTATAACCGTGGCTTGCACTGCTCCTGGCTCAGAGCCAGGAAGCATTGACGATTTCTCCTTTCCCCGGAGTGTCTGTGTTCTGCTTAAAAATCAAGAGCCTCACCACGCTGACCAAGCCACATGAAACTAGAAGGTCCCAAACTAATAGCAGCAACATGCTCCATGCAGCCCTGCTTCTCAGTCCCATGGTGCCATAGCCAAGAGGTTGGTTGGTCTTCCTCTCAGTGAGAAATGTGGCTCGAAAGAGAGTCTGAAGCCAGGGGGGAAAAAAGCAGGTGGGGGTCTATGGAATCTTAGCGCATGTTTGACGTGAGCAGCCCCGCAATCCCCTAACTGAGGAGCCCAGTCCCTTGTGAGGAGAAGACCAGGGGAATGGGCTCGGCTGTGACGTGCCACAGCACGTGTTTCCCTAAGATGCAAAGCCAGCTTCTTCACGAGGGTCCAGCCCCAGAACGTGCCTTCCTCAGACTTCTCCCAGGAGCTGTTCATCCGAGCTTCCCTTGCTTGTCTCACCCTCATCTAGTTTTCAGAATTATATGTTCCTTTCTTCCATATTAAAAGTGAGTTTCTTTGGGGCTGGAGAGTTGGCTCAGCAGCTAAGAGCACTGAATGCTATTTCAGAGGACCTGGGTTCAATTCCCAGCACCCACATGGCAGCTCACAACTGTCTGTAACTCCAAATTCTGACACTCTCACCCAGACACACATGCAGGCGAAACCAATGCACATTTTAAAAAAAGAAAGAACAAAGTAAACAAACAATCCAATCCAAAAAAAAGGTGAGTTCCCTTGGTACTTTCTCTTCCTCTGATAAACACATCTCTGTTCAAACATCATCTTGCCAACGAGATGGCTTCTCTGACCAGCCTACGTAAAAACAAGAGGCTCTTGTTCCCCACACTTCTCTTCATGTCCCCCAATGCACGTTTATCCATAGCTCTTCCTAGTGCTTGGCATATGATACATTTACTTGTTTGATTGGTTTATACCTTCCCACCATGCATTCAAGAATATAATTCTCTAAGAAAAGATATCGTGTATTTTGCTCTATTCTCAGCTTGCAACTGGGACCTGGAATACAGTGGGTGATCAGTAGACACTCATTAGGCGATCAATCACATTAGTCATCCATCCAGCTGCGTATCTCCTCAGAGCCCTGCAGTATTTGTTGAAAGGTTAGAGAATAAAAGACAGAGATAGCGAGAAGCAAGAGTGGGTGGAAAGATAGGAAAGGAGGGAGCCGCAGAGATGAGGGAGGGAAGACAGAGGACTCTGTGGCTAATGAGTGAATAAATGAACAGGCTTTACTGAGGCAACATGTCACCTTGGGAAATTATAGGAAAGGCTGCAAATGTCATTAAAACCAACCGGTGCAAGGAAGAAGACACCAGGTAGCGGCTCATTTCCTTGGTTCAATGATTTACTGTGGAGAGCCAAGATACAAGGAAAATGTCTCTGCGAGAACTCCATCCCCAATGTCTGGCCATGTGAAATATGAGCTGAAATCAGGCATAAGCAGCGTTTGGCCAGGAGCCACAAGGCTCACTGTTACTTGTTGTTTGAGCCTCTTCAGATCGTGTCATTTAAATGTGCATTTTTAATGGAATGAATAAATGTCTCTAAGACCAATAATTAGAGATGGTCTCGCAAATTAAGAAAATTGCCTTTGTTTAAAGAGAAAATAAGTAAGTGCAATCAACCCAGAAAATTACTCATCTGCCTCTGTACAGGAAGCCATGTTTTTTTCCTTGCTTTAACTATGTATGTTGGCCCGTAGGGCCCTCTTAGCCCCAGCTGATTTGCAGGCTAGCCAGGTTGGCTAGCCTTCCTGCCCCAGCCATCTGACCATGAGGTGGCAGTGGATGGAATTGCTGCCTGGTGAACAAAGGAGCATTGAGCAGGCTCAGGAGACAGATCAGCAGCCAGGAACTCTGGGTCTAAAATCAGCCCCCTGAATCCAGGACCTGGATTTGTTTTGTAATTACTGTGTGATGGTGCTTAGCTGACGTAACTTTGTATGCCTCCGTTTACATCAGAAAAAGGTTGCAGGTAACAGCTAGCTTACGGTGATGTGATGGATCTGGTGGATGGCAAGAATCATTTGATATGATCCTGGGTGGGGGAAGGTATGTTTGTAAATATTACCATTTGTGTGTGTGAGTGTGTGTGTGTGTGTGTGTGTGTGTGTGTGTGTGTGTGTGCGCACGCACGTGCATACTCATGTGTATACAGGTGTGCATGTATGTATGTATGTATGTAGAAGCCAGAGGAGAACCTTGTGTATGGTTCCTCAGTTGTTGTTGTTGTTACTTTTGGTTTTTAAAGATTTACTTCTCTCTGCGTGTGTGACAAAGCGAGCAGAGGGTGTCATCAGATCCCCCCCGGAGCTGGAGTTACAAGTGGCTGGGAGTTGCCCAACATGCCAGTCCACTGGAAAAGCAGTATGTGCTCTTAACCTCTGACCCATCTCTCTAGTCCCCTAACTTGTTGTTGTGTTTAGTTTGTTGAGACAGTGTTTCCTGTTGGCCTGAAGTCGCCAAGTAGCCAGGGTGGTGACCGGCAAACCCCAGGGCCTCACCTGTTGCCACCTCCCTGGCACTGGTACCCACCACTGTGCCTAACTTTTCTTTTTACGTGAGTTCTAGGACTTAAATTCAGGCCTTCAAGCTTGCCAGGCAAGCACTTTGTCACCTGAGCCATCCCCCAAGCCTGAATTACATCTTTTCCAACTTCTCTGTGTGTGTCCTTCTTTTTCCCTTTGTCAGAAGAAACACTATAGAGGGAGAAAACATGTCCTCGCTTTTCTTGCTAATGATTCATTTTGAATAACAGAATGTTCTAGAGGAAAAGTATTTAATCATTTTGAGTGCTTCCATTCATCTCCAATCAGTAAATTTTTTTTTTTCGTTTTTGGTTTTTTGGGGCAGGGTTTCTCTGTGTAGCCCTAGCTGTCCTGGAACTCGCTCAGTTGATCAGGCTGGCTTCGAACTCACAGAAATCTGCCAGCCTCTGCCTCTCTGAGTGCTGGGATTAAAGGTGGGTGCCACCTCCATCAAGCCACCAATCAGTAATTTCTCCTTATGGATTCCTAGACAGTGCCAAGCCGTGACGCTGTTAGCAAGAGCTCCCGACCCTGTGGCTGTCAGTGTAGAGCCGTATGCTCACCCACCCCCAGCTCACGTTCTGACCCCTGCTGGTCCGCTTTCTAGTGCTGTATCCACCTTGTCACTGCTTAGCTTTATCCGGCTACTCTAAGGAACTAGACTAGATACATTGGAGTCATTTACAAATTCAGGTCATTCTCACCTACAGTCCAGGACTAGTGGATGAAGGACATTGTTAGCTCCTGGGTGAGGGACCTATCTCCTCAACCTACCCCCGATTTCTGAAGTTGAAAGATGCTCCTTTGACTGCAGAGGGGAGGACATCCTATTGAGACTTTAGGTGAGAGAAGCATGGAAGAATAGGGAAATAGAAGGATCCAGGGGATCCTGGAAACCTACAAGAAGAACTTTATGACAGGCAGATCTGGGTCCTGGGGTCCTCCTCAAACTAAGGCACCAGCCAAGGAGAATATAGGCAGTAAACTTCGAACCCCTACCCAGACCTAGCCGACAAACATGATATTCTCCACCATTGAGTGGAGAGTGAGATCTGACTCTCACACGAACTCTGGTGCCCCTTTTCTGACCACGTCCCCTGGATGGGGAGGCCTGGTGGCACTCAGAGGAAGGATAGCAAGTTACCAAGAAGAGACTCAATACCCTAAGAGCATATACAGGGGGAGGAGATCCCCCTCAGTCACAGACATAGGGGAGGGGAGTAGGGGGGAAGCAGGAGGGAGGGAGAAATAAGAGGATACAAGGGAAGGGCTAACAATTGACATGTAATATGAATAAATTAATAAAAAAAAAAAAGAAAGAAAGATGCTCCTTCTATCCAGGAATGAGAGCAACACTGGCACGCGCCTTGTTCTAAGACTGGGGTGACATCCTTGATCCTCTCAGCCATCAGGTTGATAGACCTCAACAAGCCAATATCTTCATTGTCCCTGCTGAAACGACAAGGAACATTGTGTCGGCTCCATCCCCTTCAATCCTTTCGTTTCCTCTAGATTCATCAGGAGAGGACAAAAAGGACTTTGCCACAGTGCTCATTTGCCAGAGGGCATTTAAGACATTTTCCTTCAAGAAACCTCGAGAAGAGTAAAGACTGAAAGAAAACTGTGCAACAACAAAAACAACAAAAGCAAAAAAGCTTACAACGTTTTGAAGCTTCCTGGATTACAGTGTGACAAAAAGAAAGAAAGAAAGAAAACGAAAAAGAAAAAACAATACATTGAGAAGATAATAAACATGACTGTTCAGAAAGTAAAGTTGTGATTAGATCCTGAAGAAAAGCCAGAACTAAAGTTGCTATGAAAACTCAGGTTTTGATGCATTCCCTGGGGTGATGGTATGAGAGAAAATGTGGGTTCTTCAAGTACCCGCTTCATATTGAGGATTTAAAAGCCTGGATTTACATGGACTTTCATGTTCACTGTATGTCAAAGTATAAGCCTATTTCCTTATATAATCAGAACCTGGTGCTGCTGGTATTAATAATGCACCCATACTCCCGTTGCTTTGAGCTTCATTTTGGCACGATTAAGGACAATCATAATCCTTTGCAAATCCCACAGTCTAGTCTCTTTAAACCTTCTGTTAGAGCATTCCCATTTTTCTACTTTCCATTCAATTAATGAGAAATGAAATGTGTATTTCTTTGATGGCATATGGAGAGAAAGAAAATGACACAGGGAACTAAATTTGGGCATTTAACAGAACTAGTCATATGATGCCTTCTTTTCACCCCTATTAATTACCTGACACCAGCAACTTAAGGAAAAAAGGGTTTGTTTGGCTCACAATTCCGTGTTACATCATTAAGGTGACATCAAGGCAGCAAGGAAAGGACTTGAAGCAGTGAGTTACTTTACATCCATGGCCAGGGGCAGAGAGGATGAGTGCATGCGTGCTTGTGCTTGGCTCACTCTCCCCACTCTCACACAGTCCAGGAAGGCCCTGACTAGGGAATGGTGCCACCCACAATGAGCTCGTCTTTCCACTAATCAAGATCATCCCTCGCAGACTTGCCCACACACCAATCCAGTCCACATAACCCTTCATTGTGAGTCTTTTCCCAGGTGACTCTAGATTGTGTCAACTTGGTAATTAAAACTGACTATCATGAGCCGGGCGTGGTGGCTCATGCCTTTAATCCCAGCACTCGGGAGGCAGAGGCAGGCAGATCTCTGTGAGTTCGAGGCCAGCCTGGCCTTCAAAGTGAATCTAGGACAGCCAAGGCTACGCAGAGAAACCCTATCTATCACAGAGGGCTGGAGAGGTGCCTCTCTCTCTCTCTCAGAGGACCTGGCTTGGTTTTCAACACCCACACTGGATAACTCAGAGACACATTTAACCTCAGTTCTAAGAGACCTAAAACTCTCTTCTCGCTTCTGAGGGCAACTGTATGCACATGGTATGTACATACGGACAAGCAGTCATGCCTAATAATAAAGTAAGCAATGTAAGTAAAGCAAATAATACTTTTTATAAAACTATCACACATATTTTAGTACCAAACCTATTAAAGATCCTTCAAATATGCACAATAATATCAAATATATGCAAAGGTTATAAATGAAGTAGCTTCAATCATCTGGATCAAAGCTAAAGAAGCACCATTAGGGGTCAGGGTCCCTGATATAAGAAGTCACATCTTGCCAGCTAGTTGGCTCAGGGGTGAAGGCACCTGCCACCAAGCCAAATAGCCTTAGTTTGGTTTATAGGACCAACTCAGAGATCTCACATGTAGCACCATGCATTAGCCAGGCAGTAGTGGCACACACCTTTAATCCCAACACTCAGGAGGGAAAGACAGGCAGGTCTCTGAGTTCAAGGCCAGCCTGGTCTACAGAGCGAGTTCCAAGACAGCCAGGGCTACACAGAGAAACCTGTGGGAACTGGACAAGGGCTAGCTTCCCTGAGCAGAAGGCCCCTCCCTGCCCCGTGCTTAATCAACTTTAAGTCAACTTCCCTGGGAGCTAGATTGGGGCCTCACTTCCCTGAGATCCAAACAAAAGCTCACCTTCTCAGATTAGGGTCAGTTTCCCCTTACACAGTTGTGTGGGAGACTCACAGTGTAACAGCTTCAGCAGATGAAAACTTTAAATAAGAGTCCCCCTGAAGACTAGCTTCCTCCATGCCCTTTACCCAATTATGTGATGCCAAGGCTGGGAAAATCCCGCTTGTGGTTTCTGCCTTTATCAACCTTGTATTCAAAGGAATCAGGGCCACCCACCTTCCTCAGCCTCTGGGGAATGGATGGTCCTTGCTCCGGAGCTCAATCAATAAAAACAATCCTGTGCCGGGCATGGTGGCGCATGCCTTTAATCCCAGCACTTGGGAGGCAGAGGCTGGTGGATCGCTGTGAGTTCAAGGCCAGCCTGATCTACAAAGTGAGTCCAGGACAGCCAAGGCTACACAGAGAGACCCTGTCTCAAAAAAACAAAACAAAAAAAACAATCCTGTGTACATTACATCTTGGCTGGTCTCTGGTAGTCTGCGGAGGTTTCATGACTTGGCCATTTCAAACCCTGTCAAGAAGAAGAAGGAGGAGGAGGAGGAGGAGGAAGAGGAGGAGAAGGAGAAGAAGAAGAAGAAGAAGAAGAAGAAGAAGAAGAAGAAGAAGAAGAAGAAGAAGAAGAAGAAGAAAGAAGTTGTTGTTGTTGTTGCTTCTTGCTGTCTGATGGCTTCTATTGCTCCTTCATTACCAACAGGTCATCCCTTCCTTTAGCCAAAGCCAGACACACTCTTCAAATGGTTGAGCTTACCACTAAACCCGCTAAAGATATGTGTCGTGCTCTATTAGGCAATCTCCTGACACATGTGTTCTGTTTTTCACTACTGTGACTGTGCTGTGTCAGGTTTTGTCAACTTGAGACAAGCCAGTGTCATATGAAAAGAGGACACCCCCATCAGATGGTCCTGTAGGCAAGTCTGCGGGGTATTTTCTTGATTAATGTGGATGTGAGAGGGCCCATCTCATTCTCAGTGGTGCATCCCTGGGCAGGAGGTCCCGCATTGTATATGAGAACAATTGAGCAAGCCAGGGGGACCAAGCCTGTAAGTCAGTCCCTTCACGGTCTCTGCTTCAGTTCCTGCCTCGAGGTTCCTACTTGGGGTCCTGCCCTGACTTCCTTCAGTGATGGACTGTACATGTAAATGTAAGCCCAATAAACACTTCCCTCTCCAAGTTGCTTTTGGTCTTGGTGTTTATCACAGCAATAGAAAGCAAACTAGGACAATGACCATTTTAGTTGTCAGCCTGACTGGAGTGAGAGATGCCTAGAAAAAGAGCAAAAACCAATGCCTGAGTGTTGTCTGGGACGTTTCTGGAGAAACTTAATGTGGGAGTCAGCAAACTTAATAGGGAAGGGCCGCCAGGAATATGCACGGCACTCTCTGGTCTGGGGGTGAGATAGGATGGGAAAGGAGAAAAGGGAAGTTGACTGTCCCACACATGACCCCTCTATGGAAAGCTCACTTTCCTCCTGTGACTTTGGATTGCTCTTTGACTGCAGACTTGTACCGTTGCCTCTGCAGGGCCTTTCAGGACTTTGACCTTGGCCTTGGGCTGCAACGCTGCCCTTGCTCTTGTTCTGAGGTTTCTGGCTTCCTGGACTGAGCAGCTGCTGGCTTCCCTGGACTCCTGCCTGCACAGTCATTGTGAGGTGACTCAGAGCCAATCTGAGCACCATCTTAGGAAGCCAGACATTCTGATAATGACGCTCTCTAGAGAGCCGTGGCTAGTGCGAGTATTCCACCGCCCATGACTGCCTGGAAGTGGTAAGGCTGCCACATAGATTCCTTCTACCCTTAGCAGACCTCGCAAGTCTACTGTCTTTTGGCCGAGTTCCGAGGCATCCCTTCAGGCTTGGGAAGGAAGGAGCTAAGAAGGGCATCATTGGTGTTTCCTTTTCTAGCCCACTACAGTAAAAACACCATTAAACAGCCACCTTCCCCCGGGGCTAAGCTTGCTCAACAGGAGGACTGTGGTCAGCTCCATCTAGGCTGAAGGTCCATCTCTAAAACCAAACACCCATCGTATACTCCGAGTCTCTCGCACTTGCAGCTTGCAAGAAATCCTTTCTCTCTGTGCCCTGTGATGAGCCCTCCTCTCCCTTTGAGTCACAGCCATTTCTCTCAGTGTCCGAGCCTTCCAAATTAAACATCCAGCTTACCTATGGCCCCTAACATCCAGCACTGGCTTCCCTGCCTGTCACTAGCCACATACATCCTCAGGCATTGTTCTACTGATGGGCCTACTATGCGAGGCAAGAGTCCTCCCTTACCATCCATCTATACTACACACAACAGCCACACCCGAGGTAGACTTTGGGGTCTGAGAAAACCTAACGGGGGGGGGGGGGGTTCCTAAGGATACCAGGCTTCATAGTCAAGGGTTTTAGTCAAAGAATAGCTTTCTATGGCTGTGGGAATGTGCTATAGACTATAACACACACCAAACTGAGACAAACAACATTATTCTTTTTCTTTTTCTTTTTCTTTTTTTTCTTTTCAAGACAGTTTCTCTGTGTAGCCTTGTAGAGCAAGCTGGCCTAGAACTCACAGAGATCCACCCGCCTCTGCCTCCCTGAATACTGGGATTAAAGGCGTGCGCCACCACCACCCAGCCATGAGTAACAGTGACATGCAAAACTAGAATTCCATGGACCAAACTGGAATTCTACAGAGGAGGAGAGTGCACATCTTAAGATGACTCAGCAGTAAAGCATTTACTACAGAGCAGTGACAACTGGAGTTCAGATCCCCAGAACTCACAAAAAAAAAATCAGGTGGGTATCACAGCTGCCTATAACCCCAGCATTTAGGAGGCAGACAAGGGAGGTCCCTGGGCAAAGCAGACCAGCTAGACTACCTGACATGGCAAGCAATAGAGCCTTCCTTCAATGTACAAAGTGGAGCGCGATTGAGGAAGATAACCCTCAGCAGCCACAGGCACACACACACACACACACACACACACACACACACACACACTCACACACACACACACACACTCACACACACTCACACACACACACACACACACACACACACACACAACACGTATGCCTATACACAATGCATGCAAATCCACATTTCACAGGCCGAGGTCACATATCATCCACAGAGGAATCTGTCATCCACTTCAGCCAATGACCTGATTACCTATGGACACACAGTAAGGGAAAAATCACTGTAAGACCACTGTTAGAAAGCTCTTGTGCTCGGGAAGTGACATACGCTGTGTCCAGAGCAAAGTGTATGTAAGCTTTACTGAGGAGGAAATTTCCTCAGAGGCCTGAGTTGATGGCCATCCTGTTCTCTTTCCGCGCGCCTGGTGCGGTGGAGGAAGCCGGCTACTAACTTACTACGGTTTTCTATAGCTGGTCATGTTACATAAATCACCTTTCACGCACACCTCACGCTCCATCCTTTCCTGCTCCCGCTCCTCATCCCTTGCTCCCGCTGGTCCCTCTGGGCTTCGCTTATGATCTCTTCCCATCCTCCCTGAAGGAAGCCTTTTGCCCAACAGGGGCTTGCCACTCAGTTCACGCAGCCGAATTATCTCACAGCCTTGCTGCATTAAGTCACTGTGAGCCTTTCAAAATTGTGCATGAAATCTCGTCCCAGGGGAATCGGAGTCCAGGAACCCGCCGAAGTAAGGCCGATTTGAAGAAGCATTTGGAAGCTTCACCAGTTGAGCTTGGGTGTGTCTGTTTTTACTATGCAAAGGGGTGAGTTTGAGCATATCCTTAGACCGTTTTTTATTTTGTTATATAAACCTGAAAGCCCAGAGATAATTGTCAAGTTCTGCTTTTCTTAAATAATATACCTGTCAGTTGTTTTATGAGATAATCAGTGCCTGTGGCAATGAAAAAAAACGCTCCACTCCCGAACCACCTAGTGCTACCTGCAGAGACAAATCTACAGAGGAAGCGGGAGATGAGGAAGAGGGGAGGGAGGGAACGGAGGAAAGAGGGAGGGGAGAAATGAGAAATTCAAAGGAAGAAACAAAATGTTAGCTAGAAACTAGACTTGATACAATCAGCAACTTTTTTATTTTGAAATCTTCTTCAAAGTTAAACGAGTAGCAGCACTTTCAGAACACCATCTTTGGATCACTTGAGAACGTACCCATCACCCCCAGGGGCACCTGAAGCACATCAAAAAAACCGAGTGTGCTCTGTGCGTGGGTTTGCGTTGCCTAAGTCCTTTGTAGCTGATAAACACACTGAAAGTTTCCTTTGTGCCGATCTCAAACCTAAAGGGAAAGACGCCAAATCTCCCCCACTTTTGTACTCTAAACTCGCGCCGTGCAGCTAACAGAGCTGGTGAGGTTAAAACGCTGAGCTTTCACAGTTTTTTGTTTTACTTGCTCTGAAGGCGTTAACCAAACTTCTCCACCCTTTCCGAAGTTATCCAAAAAGGCGCAGCGCCCCCTGTCGGCCTTCCCGTCACACTGTCACAGCCTCTGCAAAGTGATGACTTAATGGCTTAAGAGAGGTGCTGTTGGCAAGTGACTGCAGATAAAAGCTAAACAAAAGAAGCTGATACAAGGGACTCTAAAATCAAGTGCTGACATCTTTAAGGTCAAGTCAATAATCAGCTTCTTCTCCTTCGAACAGATTTGATTTTTTTAAAAAAAACTGCCTTTTGTCACACAGCTGAAGAAGCAGATGAGAAACTGACAATCCCAACAATAGCACCCTAGCAAAAAATTGAGAGGCAGCCCTGTGTGCCCAGCCAGAGAAGCCCCTGACCCATCCCATCCCCAGGCTCATGTGACTGTCCAAGTTAGTCTGGGAAAAGGCTTAGAGGCCCCTCAAGGGGGACAAAAAGGAATTGCGGAGCTCAGCTCCCTCAGACTCCCAGAAAAACATTTAGACTTTTTCATTTTGAAATTTTCTACAAAGTTAAAGGAAGGTTAACCTTCAGTCCCTGGTCTTTTTGTTGCTTTTTACGTTTGTTTTTTTTTTTTAATTATATTTATTTATATTGGGGATGGGGAGTGAGAGCCACAGCTTACCCAGTCTCTGGGATTGAACTAGCACCATCAGGCTTGTTAGCAAGTGCCTTTATCTGCTGAGCCATCTCAGAGGCCCTGGCTTATATTTTATATGACAACATGAGAAGGTCCTGGTTAGTCAATCAACTTTGTCCTCCACTTAAATTTTTGTTGCTGCACCTCCAAGTGCTCTTGTGGTTTGCATCAACCCTATTCCTAAGTAGGCTACGTGTGGAGCTGCAGAGACAGCTGGCATGGTAGAGCGCTTGCTCTGTGGGCACGCAGGCCTGACTTCATGTTCCCTCCACCCGTGTGAAACTTAGGCGTGGTGGCACTGCGGAGGAAGAGACGGGCCCCTCCCTGGTCAACCTAGCATAATCAATGTGCTCTAAGCCAGGGAGACCCTGAGTCCTGAAAAAGGATACTGGTTGGTCTCTAGTCTTTACAAATGTGCACACACAGCATGTGCATACGCACTCACGTGCGCGCACACACACACACACACACACACACACACACACGCATGCACACCATGCTAAAGCCTTGGTCATAGATGCTACTGGGAGGTGGAAAGCCTTTACAAAGTGGGGCCTAAAGGAAATAGGTTAGTTCACTGGAGGGGGTGCCCAGGAAGAGGGGGACCCTGGCCCCATTGTCTCACTCTGATTCCGTCCAAAAAATTGCATGTGATAAGCAACTGCTCTGCCACAGACTCTCCTCCATGATGCCTGGCCACAGGCCCAACACAACGGTGGTGCTGAGCAAACCAAGAACTAAAATTTCTAGACCCAGAAGGCAAAAAAGAAAGCTTTCCTCCATGTAGGTGGCTTACTTCTTAATCTTAGTTTGTCAGAGCAACAGAAAGTTAGCCTGTGAGGAGAAGAAGAAGAAGAAGAAGAAGAAGAAGAAGAAGAAGAAGAGGAGGAGGAGGAGGAGGAGGAGGAGGAGGAGGAGGAGGAGGAGGAAAAGAAGAAGAAGAAGAAGAAGAAGAAGAAGAAGAAGAAGAAGAAGAAGAAGAAGAAGAAGAAGAAGAAGAAACAACCAAGCTTGAGAGAGCAACTTTGATGTGAGGCCGAGTTCTGGCTCCTAAGCGGAACTCCCTTACAGTGCAGAGCACAGACCAGGAAGTTTGGTTTCGTCCATGCTAAATTAGTGAATGATGGCTGTGCCTCGCAAGTTGGCAGAATCATTTATGTCCTGTGGGTACTGGGCAAGAGTCAGAGGAACAAAAATAAATAAAACTCAGTCCCTTCCCACAAGGCCCTCAGTCAAGTCGCATAAAGATAAATGAGTATAATTAGACTATAGCATAGTAAACCCAATGACAAAAATATCACAGAGTCGGGGCACAGATTGTAGGATGACCTGTGACTTCAACGAAGTGATTAGCAACACACTCCCAAAGTCCTGTGTTTACTCAAGGAGAACTGTCTAGAACTTGGATTGCTCCATCACACTTTCTGACAGATGGTTGACAAGGGCTGAGCTGGGCAGTCGGACATGAAGCCCAATTCACCCAACATCAAAGCATCGTCCATAGAAAAAGGCAGCTACCATATGGAAACACAGAAGGAGCTTCAGGCAGAGGATGTAGGCACATCACGTCAGGTCATGTCACGTCACGTCACTTCACGTCATGTCATGTCACATCACGTCACATCATGTCACGTCACGTCACGTCACATCACGTCACATAGGCAGGAGGACAAGGAAAAATTCGGACAGCAGGGATCACAGAAGAAAGGTCATGTGGAGTTCAAGACAGCGTACAAAGAGCTGGGTTCAAAGATGTATATGGAAAGGAAACAAGGTGTGTCAGGCAGATCCCACTGTCTGCCTTCCATTCCTTTGTTTGTTTTGTTTTATAAGATAGGGTTTCTCTGTATAGACCTGGCTGTCCTGGACTTCAGAGATCTGCCTGCCTCTGTCTTCCAAGTGCTGGGACTAAATGTCTGTGCCACCATCACCCAGCCATTTTCACGGGAGTATATGACTTAAAGGAGACAGCACAGAGGAACATGCTCCTTCCTCTGAGACAGCTGCCCTTCCGGGCTGAGAGGGCAGGCTCTCTGGTCATAGAGACCCGGGTTAGAGGTCCAGATGTACCTCTCCAAGTCTCCGTGAAGTGAGATGACCCACTGCGGATGTGGCTCAGCTGGTGGAGCGCTGGCCTGGCATGCTCGGCCCTCAACACTGTGTGACAAGGCATGGCAGTACACACCTGTGACCCCAGCACTGGAGGACTGGCAGCAGGAGAATCAGAAGTTCAAGGTCCACCTGCCGAGGTGGCTCAGGTGGATAAAGGCATATGCCAAGCACACCTGCCAACCAGAGTTTTGGTCTCTATGGCCCCTGGTAGGAGAGAACCAACTCCTAAAAGTTGGCCTTTAACCTCCACGTGGCACCTGGTACACATGCATTCCCACATTCATACACACATACCCCATACATACATAAACACATACACAATAGCAATAAATAATTTTTACATGGCACCCATTTAACGCATGCACTGGAGAGGCAGGGGCATGTGGAGCTCTGTGACTTCAGGGCCAGCCTGGTCTACACCGTACGTTCAAGCCAGCCAGGGCTACACAATGAGAGCCTGTCTCAAATATATGCATATATATTAAATTCAAAGTCAACTTTGGCTACATAGTTTGAGGCCAGCCTGTACTACATGAGATGTCTCTAATTAATTAATAGATAGATAGATAGATAGATAGATAGATAGATAGATAGATAAGGACCTGAGGGGACAATCATAGCATTTATCTGATAGGAAAAGTACCCAGCATGGAAAGTGGACAGAAGCCAGAGGAACCAACATACCTGACTCTAAAACTTCCATTCTTATCATTTCTAAAATCAAGGTGTGCCGTGGTTCAACTGCAGGCATGCCCCCTCCTACCTGCACCAATCCACGTCCCTAACCCTGAGCAAATAACAGGCCTGGCTTTACGCAAACCGACAGAGAGAGATTTGTTAAAGTGAATGTTTTGCTGAAAAGCATCAAGGTCAACACTGTTATTTACTAGCGTGTGTGTGTGTGTGTGTGTGTGTGTGTGTGTGTGTGTGTGTGTGTGGACACACAAGTCTGAAAAGTTAGCTCTCCCCTGCCACCTTGTGGTATCCAGGTGCACAGACACCTCTGCTTGCTGAGCCACCTCCCTGGCCCATATCAGGGCTTTTAAAAACTGTCTTCCACAGGCAGATCTGCGTCCTGGGGTCCTCCTCAAACTAAGGCACCAGCCAAAGAGAATATAGGCAGTAAACTTCGAACCCCTACCCAGACCTAGCCGACAAACATGATATTCTCCACCGTTGAGTAGAGAGTGAAATCTGACTCTCACACGAACTCTGGTGTCCCGTTTTCTGACCACGTCCCCTGGATGGGGAGGCCTGGCAGCACTCAGAGGAAGGATAGCAAGTTACCAAGAAGAGACTGGATAATCTTAGAGCATATATAGGGGGAGGAGGTCTCCCTCAATCACAGACATAGGGGAGGGGAGAAGGGGGGAAGTGCAAGGGAGGGAAGAATGGGAGGAAACAGGGGAAGGGCTAACAATCATGATGTAATATGAACAAATTAATAAAAAAAATTAAAAATAAATAAATAAATAAAACTGTCTTCCAGGTTCTTATTACGACTAACAGTGTGGTCCACAAACCTGCAGCAGCAGCAGCTGGCAGCTGTTCAGAATCTTGGGCCCCATTCCAGACCTAGCTAGCAAAATCTTCATTTAATAAGGTCCATGGGCCAACCCTTATGCATGATCAAGTTTAGAAACAATTCTAGATTGCATGCCTAACATGAATGTATAGCTATTTAAATCCCTTCCCCTATGTACTTATAAACATGCTGTTCTCTGACACAAGCTGCATGGAGTTCTGCTCCCCAGCTACAGGGGTCTGAGCACATCTGCACCTCCAATCACCTCACTGTGATGCCCTCGCTTGTCTCGGGTTCTGAACTTGTGGTCTGAAACCTCCAAGGTCAGACCCCCATCACTCAAAGCTTGATGGGTCACACTATTCAATAAATACCTTCCTCTACCAACTTTCTATAGATGATTCGGCTGAGCCTCATGAATAAAAAAGACTGAGTAAGACACAGACTTACATCTGTGAAAGAAAATCTGAAATTATCCACTTACCTTAAACCAGAACAGGAGCTGACAAAGACCTCTTTGAGCAAATTTAGACAGGCTAAAGTCTCTCTCTCTCTCTCTCTCTCTCTCTCTCTCTCTCTCTCTCTCTCTCTCTCTCTCTCTCATTCTCTCACTCTGTGTGTGTATCTGTCTGTCTGTCTGCATGAGTGTGTGTGTGTGTGTGTGTGTGTGCACCATGTGATTGTAGTGCCTGCAGGGGCCAGAAGAGGGCACTAAATCCCCTGGAGCTAGAGTTACAGACATTTGTAGGCCATCAGATGTGGGCTCAAGGAATCAAACGCAGGTCCTTTCAACCACAGGAAGTACTCTTTTTTTAAGTTATTTATTGTTATGAATAGAGTGTTCTGCTTGCATGCACACCTGCAAATCAGAAGAGGGCATCAGATTAGATTATAGATGGTTGTGAGCCATCATGTGGTTGCTGGGAATTGAACTCAGTACCTCTGGAAGAGCATTCAGTGCCCTTAACTGCTGAGCCATCTCTCCAGCCCCACAGGAAGTACTCTTAAACACTGAGCGTCTCTCCAGCCTCAGGACGGGCTCTTTGGCCCTTGCCTTACACTTGTATGGCCAACTTTTGTCAAGAGTCCTGCTGATTCATTTTAGCAATAATCCTTTTACACATGGAATATGAGGAAAGTCATTCTCACCCCTCATGTCTAAGTCCTTGACCTGCCGTAAGTAAGAACCGCACTGAGGATGTGACCCAGTGGCCAGAGTGCTTGCCTAGTGTGCAAGAAGCCCAGGGTTACCAGCACCACACAAGCCAGGCATGATGGCACAGACCTATGCTCCTCAAAAAATGAAAAATCAGAGGATCAAGGTCATTTTTTCCTATAGAGGGAGTTCAAGCCCAGCTTAGGATGTGTGAGCCCTTGTCTGAAAAACATACTGTTTAGGTTTAGAAACTCACCCTGACTACAAGGGTCTCCTCTTAGCAAAAGTTATAATTAGTTTTATGTAGATATTAAAAACCTCTAGAGGTTATCAATAATGTTAATAACAGATCTGAAGAGGTGGGAATGAGGGTTTTAACTTAAGACTTTTATTGTTGGGCTAGAGAGATGACTCAGCAGTTAGGAGCACCGGCTGCTCTTGCAGAGTGCCTTACTTTCTGTTCTTGCAAAGGACATAAGTTTGGTTCCCAGAGCCCATATCTGCTGGCTCACAAATGTCTGCACATGGCAGCTCACAGCCATTTGTATCCCTAGTTACGGAGGATCTGATGCCCTCTTTTGGCTTCATCGGGCTCCTGTATGCACACTGTGCACACAAACTCATACACGTTTACATACATATACATAAAACAATAAATAATTATTTATAAATATTTCCCTCATAGTGCTGCTGAATTTGCTTTTCAAATTACATTTTTAGTATGTGTGTATGTATGTGTGTCTGCGTATATGTATATATAGGTATGCATGTATATTCTATGTGTGTATGCATGTATGTCTATGTGTTATGTATGTGAATTCATATATATGTTGGGTATTTGTGTGTCTGTGTGTTTCTATGTGCACATATGTAATGTGTGTATGTGTGTATATGTATGTATATGAATGTGTCTATGTATGTGCATATTATGTATGTGTGCATCTATGTACATATGTATATATGTGTCTGTATATATAAACCATCTCACCACTCTCTGAATTTGTTTTTTATGTGATGCCTCAAAGTGCCATGACATATTCACTCTCGGTCAAATGGTGTCCAACCCAGACTAAAACTCTGAGGTACCATTTAACCCAGCTTAACCACGCTGAATAAACAGCAGGCTGCCATATATCTGATTGATCGTCATCTAACTGGAAGTACTGAACAGTTATGAAACCAGTCATTCCATAATATTGACTGCAGAAAATAGAAACCATTAACATGGATTTCTGTGCTGCCTTGATTGACTGGCGCACGCGTGGCCAGAGGTAGCCTACCCTTCGTTATCCTGTTATTCTCAATGATAAATTCAATCAAGAGCATGTAAAGTCGGGGACATGACGCTGAGGTAGAATAGCTAATGTTCTCTGTAAAGAGTCTGGTTTGGCGCGGAGAATGCAGATAGCTGACGTGATGAATGAGAGAAGATTCTCTGCCAGATAAGCCCTGGCCACTGTTGCTTTATTGTGCAAATAAATTGGGTTTTCTATAATGAATTCAGGTAGAAGGAATTGGATTCCACTCTTCTATGGTCTTGTGGGGTTTGTTATAAAACATCAAGTAGTCATATGTGCCTCTTTCTAGGACCTGACCAGGCCCCACGGGCTCTCTCACCCAAACCCTATGTGTGTTCCCTGGAAACAGTCTCTCTCTCTCTCTCTCTCTCTCTCTCTCTCTCTCTCTCTCTCTCTCTCTCTCTCTCTCTCTCTCTCTCTCTCTCAGACCCAGATCCATCCCTGGAGAAGACTCCATCCTGCTGCCTCCGCTAGCAAGGAGGTGTTCTCTCCCTGGCAGCCACAGAGGACAAGGCAAGCTCCCACACTGTGTGCGGATCCCTCTGCTTGAACTCTTTACCCAGCAATGGACAGCAAGGACTGGCTGTTCAGGAGATGGTCTCCGGAAAGAAAGGGAGAGAAAAAGGAGCGTGTGGAGGGTATGAAGGAGCAGTGACCCCGCCTCCCGACCCTCATAGAGAGGAGGGCTAGTGATGGGTCCCTGGGGGCTTTCTTTGGACACTGCCTTAGCTTCTGAAGATGGCCAGTCTCGAGGTTGGGCCCCTTCCCAAGTGCTGGCCAATGAAAGCCTATTTGTTGTGGATTTTTAAGTGCCCATCCTCTCATGCCAACCCAGAGCCGCTCAGAAGGGCTACTTCCGCTCTGGAGCCAACGAAGGGGCAGCTGAGGCCACTGTTTAAACTGCACTGAAGCCCAGCACTTCCCTCTGCCGTTCGGCTTCCTTCCCCTTCTCCAAGTTCATGCACAGAGGCCAGTGTTGTCCTCAACCACGCTCTCCATGTCGTATTTTGGCCCACCTCTCCCTGAACCTGGAGCTTGCTGACTGAGCTCGGCTAGCTGGCCAGCAAGCTCCTGGCATCATAATGTCTCCCATAATACACTGCCATGCTTTTTACATGGCTGCCGGGGGTCCCTAATGAGTGTTAGAGCTTTTGGATTGGAACAGATCCACAAACCTAACGTTTGATAGAAGCAGGATTCGAGGCTGGATAGATAGCTGGCTAGTTAACAGACTGAGTACCAAATACCCGCCCGGAGGCTCACAGCCGTCTGAGGGCACAGTCCGAGGAGATTTGGTGCCCTCTTCTGGTCTCTGTCAGCACTGCATACATGCGGTGCACAGAAACACGTGTGGGCAAAACACGTAAAATAAAATAAAAGTTGTTGTTGTTGCTGCTGCTGCTGTTGCTGCTGTTGCTGCTGCTGTTGCTGCTGTTGCTGTTGCTGCTGCTGCTGCTGCTACTTGAAATAGGGTCTCTCTGTGTACCTTTGGATGTCCTGGAACTCGCTCTGTAGACCAGCCTGGCCTCAAATTCACAGAGATCTGCGTGCCTCTGCCTCCTAAAGGCATGTGCCACCACCACCCAGCTAAAATAAATTTTTTAAACTTTTTTTTTTTAAGCAGGATTTGCCAGGCAGTGGTGGCACACACCTTTAACCCCAGCTCTTGGCAGTCAGCGCAAGCAAATTTCTGAGTTCGAGGCCAGCCTGCTCTACAGAGTGAGTCCTATGACAACCAGGGCTACACAGAGAAACCCTGTCTCAAAAAGCAATGAAGGAGGAGGAGGAGGGAAGAGAGAAGAAGAAGAAGAATTATTAAAAGTGAATATTTGGTAGAAACTGTCCTGTGAAGCCCTTCCCTCTGCCTGGGAAACAGTGTCAGGAATGAGTGGGCCACAGGCTTGTTAGAGCCTAAGGGCTCTCGAACTGCTCCTTGCCCCCTGCTGGGACTCACAAGAAATAAGCTGTTTCTATATTGGTGGAATTTGCACACATATACACTCACGCATACACAAGCATGAATGACTCTTTCCCAGGGTCCAGAGGAATTTCATTCAAGGACAAACAACATGGTTTCCTCTTGAGTTTCCTCTTGAATGGATGCTAGCTCAATTTATTAGTTACAGACCAACATATAAAATTTACAAGTGACTTCTTCAGTTTCTAAAAAAAAAAAAAAAACAGAGGCCGGGCGTGGTGGCGCACGCCTTTAATCCCAGCACTCGGGAGGCAGAGGCAGGCGAATCGCTGTGAGTTCAAGGCCAGCCTGGTCTACAAAGCGAGTCCAGGACAGCCAAGCCTACACAGAGAAACCCTGTCTCGAAAAACTAAAAAAAAAAAAAGAAAAAAAAAGAAAAAAAAACAGAAACAATTGACATTAAACTCCTATGAGAGGTGGGTCTAGAAAGATGACTTGACAGTTGGGCACTGTTGTTGCAGAGGACTCAAGTTTGGTCGCCAACACCCACATCAGGCAGCACACCATTCATAACTTAAGCTCCAAGGGCCTCTTCTGGACTCTGCAGGCACCTGCAGTCACACATGTGCACACATATGTGCATATACTTAAAAATACAAAAAATCTGGAGCTAGAGAGATGGCTCAGTGGTTAAGAGTGCTTGCTGAGCTTCCAAAGGTCCCAAGTTCAATTCTCGTCATCCGTGTCAGGCAGTTTATAACTGTCTGTAACTCTAGCTATGGGGATCCAACACCTATAACCGCTATGAGCAACTGCAGCTAGGCACCCACATGTACACTCAAATAAAATTAAAACAAAAAGCTGGATGGAGTGGTGCACACCTTCAATTCCAGCACTTGGGAGGCAGAGGCAGGTGGTTCTGAGTTTCAGGTCAGCCTGGTCTACACAGTGAGTTCCAGGACAGCCAGGGTTATATGGAGAGACCCTGTCAAAAAAAATTTTGAAGAACAAATCAAGTATTATGAAAGGTAACTGTGTACTTCTAAATCTCAATTTCTTCTTTGTTTTTTTGTTTTGTTTTGTTTTGTTTTGTTTTTCCTGGGGGATGGTTGAGATAAGGTTTCTCTGTGTAGCCTTGGCTGCCGGACTCATTTTGTAGACCACGCTAGCCTCGAACTCACAGAGATCCTCCTGCCTCTGCCTCCCGAATACTGAGATTAAAGGTATGCACAACCACGCCCGGCTTCTTCTTTGTGTTAAAAATCACATTTAATCATGGTTTCCCTAAACTGTTAGTGCTCTCAATCACTTACTTCAAGCTATAGCAAATAGACAGACGATCAAGACAGCAAGACCAGACGAAGGTAAATGTTCCTGCCCCGGCCCAGGTCTCCAGGCTGTGGAGATGTATGAGGTGCCACAGAAACCTGCAGGGGAGAGTCTGTTTCTTTCTCTCTCCTCAGCCATCACACTGAGAAAATTCTTTAAAGTTCTGTCACAGTAAATTACCAAGCATCAAGACATTTTTCTAGAGTTTTGGGCTCAAAAATAATTGTTTTTAGTGAGAGAAGAATTTTTCTTTCCACCAGACCTCAATTCCCTGAATCAGAAGGAATTAAAGATGACAGATGACAATGAGCTGGTGAGAGCAGGAAGGGAAAACACAGAAGTCAAGAGAACAAAAGTGAGGGCCAAGCCGGGCGTGGTGGTGCACGGCTTTAATCCCAACACTCGGGAGGCAGACTCAGGTGGATCACTGTGAGTTCGAGGCTGGCTGGTCTACAAAGTCAGTCTAAGACAGGATAACACAGACAGAAACCCTGTCTTGGGGGGGGAAAAAAGTGAGGACCATCAAGATGGCCCAACAGGTAAAGGTGTTTGCCTTAGGTCTGGTGACCGAGGTTCATCCCAGAAACAAGCACAATGGAGGGAGAAAACTGACTCCTGAAAGTTGTCTCCTGACCTCCCCACACATGCTCTCTTTCTCTCTCTCTCTCTCTCTTACACACACACACACACACACACACACACACACACACACACACACACTAAATTAACTCCAAAGACAAAAGTGGGCTGGGCAGATAGTTCAGTTGGTGTTTGCCTACAGCTCAATGACTTGAGTTTGATCCTGAGAAGCTGTTTAAAAAAAAATAGCAGACTATGGGGGTTGGTGGCTATAATTCGACAGCTGGGAAGACAAACAAAGCCAGGTCTGTGGCGCTTGTTTGTCAGCGAGTCTAACCTAGTTGGTGAGTTCCAGGCCAGCAAGAGCCTGAGAAAATTCACCAGTTGGGGATAGAGGGAGTGTGTACTGTCTGGTGCCCAGGCCCCATCTCAGCAGCTCCCAAACACCTGTAACTCCAGCCCCACGGGGTGTGATGCCTCCCGGGCACAGACATATACATAATTAAAAATAAAGTACAATCTTAAAGAAATAAGGTGGGGCAGTGAGCAGCCTGTGTGGATCACGGGGTTTTCTGCACAAGCCTGTGGATCTGAGTTCAATCCCTGAGACCCACATAGAGAGCCAACTCCGCAAAGTTTGTGTTTAACCACACATGTGTGCCGTGGCATGCGTGCCCTCACACACATCGCGCACACACACACAATAATATAATTGTTTAAATGGGTGACAGTCCCTGAGGAACACCACCTATGGGTATCTTCTGAGTTCCACATGTACATACATGTCATGCATACCCATCTGGACACACATACAGACATGTGCAACACACACACATGCATATACATATACATATATAAGAAATATCAGCTTACATTCAGGTTTTTATGAGGGCAAAATAAGATATATATATAAACTGATTTTTCATTTTTGTAAATGTTTACAAGTCTTTTGCCTGTATGTACAAACATGTCCTATGTGTGTGCCTGATAATGGAGGTCAGAAGAAGGAGTCAGATCTCTTTGGACTGGAGTTTCAAACAACTGTGAGCTGTCATGCGGGTGCTGGAAACTGCACCCAGGTCCTCAAGCAGAGCAGCCAGTGCTCCTAACCCCTAAGCCATTCCTCCAGACTCAAAAACAGACTTTTTTTTTCTTCAGCCGACTACAAATTCTCTAAATAAACTGCTATCTATTCTAAACTCCTCACTCAGTGTGAGGCCATGGCTCACAGCTCACCCACACTCCTAGTCCTGGAGGGAATGGTAGCTTGGAGCCACTAACAACACCCACACAAGTAACAGGTCGGCAGAGTGGGAAAGCACGTTTACAGAGACGCCCCTAACCTCATGACTCCAGTAGGGGGATCTTTGTTATGTTACTGGCTCTTTGTAATGGTGAGGGGTGAAAGCTCAGTTCCATCCCGTCTCACTTGAGGACACCTCACTCTCCCCCACAACCTTGTGGACTAGGCAAGAGTATAAATCACAGGCCCGGGAGAGGGTATGACACGAAGTTATGGAAATGTATGGCCTTCAAAACAAAGCCAGAACGGGGCCTGGAGGGATGGCTCAGTGGTTAAGAGCACTGGCTGCTCTTTGTAAAGGACCCGGGTTCAATTCCTAGCACCCACATGGCAGTTCACATGTCTGTAACTCCAAGATCTGACACCCTCACACCAACACACATAAATTAAAATTAAATAAAAATATTAAAAAAAAAAAAAAAACAAAGCCAGAGGCCAACTTATACATACACTGTTTTGTATTTTTACATCACCTCTCAGCCATCTCTCCACTACAGTTTGCACTGGGGACAAGGCAAGTTTGACACATATTGTTTCCTTGAGCTGAAGCTCATAGTTAAAACAATGGGGGGGAGAAGGCACAAAACCCCATGGCCTGATAACAAATGGCATATGTCAGTGTCCTAGTGTGTCACTGCGGAAGCTGACCCCTGATGCAGTTATCATCTTAGTCATTAAAAATGAGAAGCTGGTGCTGGACATTGGTGGCACAGGCCTTTAATCCCAGCAGAGGGCAGAGGCAGGGGGATCTCAATGAGTTCGAGGCCAGCCTGGTCTACAGATCGAGTGCCAGGACAGCCAGGACTATACAGAGAAACCCTGACTCAAAGACACACAGAGAAAGAGAGAGAGAGAGAGAGACAGACAGACAGACAGACAGACAGACAGACAGACAGACAGAGACAGAGACAGAGAGAGATAGAGACAGAGACAGAGAGAGACAGAGACAAAGAGACAGACAGAGGGAGAGAGGGAGGAAGGGAGGGGGAGCAGGCTATTGGAAGGAGTGTAATAGGTAGTAAAGGCAATGTTTTTATTTAGTATGTATATGTATGCAGATGCACACGCACATGCACATTCCATGGCACATATGTTGAAATCAGAGAACACCTTTTGGGAACTGGTTGAGGTCAGGCATCCCAGGCCAGGTGGTCCATAGCTCCTGGGTGATTCTCTTACCTCTACCTTGCATCCCACTGTAGAGATGCTGGGTCTGCACATCAGTGCATCTGACTTTTACACATGGGCTCCAGGGATCTGACTCAGAGAGTCAGGTTTGTACAGAAAGCAGGTCTATCCACAGAGCCCTTATTTTAGTGTTCAGTGAAGGGCTGGATGGATGGCTCCATGGTCAAGCACTCATTCTGTTCTTACAGAGGACCTGAATTTGGTCCCCAGCACACATATCAGGCCACTAACAACTGCCTACAGCTCCACTTCCGATGTCTGCAGTCGTGTGTACATACCCACACATGAACACACATGCATATACAAAATTTAAAATGTGTAATAATGATGATGATGAAAATAATAATAATCTTTGTAACTTTCACAATGATAAAAAAAATAAAACATTGTATTGGCTGAGTAAGAAAATTTCAGAATAGGATATATGTAGTGTGATTACCCTGTTAATAAGTTTATATATAATCAGTCCCAAAGCAATCAGCTAGGTGAGACAGGCATTCACAGGAAGACTGCCTCCACTCGTCGATATCCCTCTGATTTGGAGCTAGGGAGGTGGCTCAGCAGTGAAGAGCAGTGGTTGTCCTACATCTGACAAAGGTCTAATATACAAAATATATAAAGAACTCAAGAAATTAAACACCACCAAACCCAATAACCCAATTTAGAAATGGGGCTCAGAACTAAACAGAGAATTTTCAACAGAGGAATATCAAATGGCTGAGAAACACTTAAAGAAATGCTCAACCTCCTTAGTCATCAGGGAAATGCAAATCAAAACAACTCTGAGATTCCATCTTATACCCATCAGAATGGCTAAGATGAAAAACTCAAGTGACAGAATATGCTGGCGAGGATGTGGAGAAAGGGGAACACTCTTTCATTGCTGGTGGGAATGCAAACTTGCACAACCACTTTGGAAATCTATCTGGTGCTTTCTCAGAAAACTGGGAATAGGGCTTCCTCAAGACCCAGCTATTCCACTCATTGGAATATACCCAGAAAATGCTCCACCACACAACAAGGACATATGCTCAACCATGTTTAGCATGTTAGCATCCTTAGTCATAATAACCAGAACCTGGAAACAACCTAAATGTCCCTCAGTCAAAGAATGGATAAAGAAACTGTGGTACATTTACACTATGGAATACTACTCAGCTATTAAAAACAAGGAAATCCTGAAATTTGTGGACAAATGGATGGAACTAGAAAGGATCATAATGAGCGAGTTAACCCAGAAGTAGAAAGACTCACATGGTATATACTCACTCATAATTAGACACTAGCCCAAAAGGGATAGCCCATGAAAGTCTTCACTTACCAGGAGATTGGGATAGATGTGAGGACATCCTACTAGGACTCTAAGTGAGAGAAGTATGGGAGAACAGGAAAATAGAAGGATCCAGAGGGACCTGGGGGGGGGGGTCTGCTCAAACTACTGCACCAACCAAGGACAATACAGTAAACATTGAACCCCTACTCAGATCTAGTCAAGGGACAGGACATTATCCACAGTTGTGCGGAGGGTAAGGACTGACCCTGACATGAACTCTGGTGCCCCATATTTGACCACTTCCCTGTCATGAGAAGGCATGGTGGCACTCAGAGAAAGGATAAGCAGACTACCAAGATGAGACTTGATAGTGTGGGAAGGACTGTAAGCTTCGTCACAGGTGAAAGCAGTCTTGGCGGGCTTTGCCCTTGGACACACCACGGATGCTCCCTGAGATTAACCTTGAGATAGACTGGGTGGAGCCATCCTGGGCCTGGAATTCAGGAAGCAGACAGGGGACTCCACCTGGACTATTGTGTTTCTAATCGACCCTCCACGGGAGGAGGAGACCGGCCCTTGCACATGAGAGATAGGCAGGCAGAGAGGACAAGAGGAGGCAGCAGGTTTGGACCGAGCTCGAGCTCGAGCTCACGTGGATCGGGAAAAGGATCAGCGAACAGGCTGGACCAGCATGCAGGCCAGAGACATACCGGAAGGTTCACGCTTGTTTCCCTTTAACCTTTTTTCCCTCTTGTGTAAGACAGTTGGGTTGTATAATAAAGTTTAATTGTTAAGAAACAGAGCCAGCATGATAGCCTGTGACCATATAGTGGGGGAGGAGGTCCACCTCCGTCACAGACCTAGGGGAGGGGAATAGGGTGAAAGCAGGAGGGAGTGAAAGACCCCCGATGGGAGACCCTCATTCAAGTCTCGAGACGGCGCGCACCCAAAGATACACAAACGACCGTCTTGCTGTAAACGTACAAGGTAGTTTATTGGCGGAGCTCCGGGTTGACACGTATCTCACACAGGAGACAGAGGAATCAACCCAGAAGCCCAGGGGTTTAGGGTTTATATGGGCAAAGGTCGGGGGGAGTGGGAAGTTTTGGCACGGCCACACAGGATTGGTTGTTTCAAACATCAGCAAATTGTGTAAGCAGATCTGGGGCAAGGTCAGACTTAATCTCACGGGAACAGTACTTGGTTCCTGTTTCTCTCGGAACCCGAGGGCGGATGTTTATCTGAGTCGCTCATGTCCAGTACATGTTTCTCTCAGGAATTTGTCCTTGTGTATCCTTCCTATCTTTAACAGTCAGCCGGTTCCTGAAACACTCCGCATTCTTTGTGACTTATCACCTGGGGCCTTGGGCTAGCAAACCTGCTGACCTGCACTCTTAATGAGTCAGAGAGCTCTGCTGTTCTGGTTGCTTTAATGCTAATTAAAAATTTTCTCTTTCAGGAGGAATGGGTGGATACAAGAGAGGGGAAAACAATTGAGATGTAACCTGAATAAATTAATTAAATTTAAGAAAAGAAAAGAAAAAAAAAAAAAGAGCAGTGGTTCTTCAAGAGAACCCTAGCTCAATTCCCAGGACCCACCAGAACCAGGGGATCTGACACCCTCTTCTGACCTCCTTGGACACTGCATGTATGTGATACACAGACATACCTACAGCCAGGCAAACACTCATAAACAGAAAAGTTTTAAATCCCTATAATTTGTTACAAATTATTTCCTTTGATTCCAGGGACACAGAACAAAGTGAAAGGACACTGGAGATGGAAAAAAAAAATGGAGCTGAGCCAGAGCGCTCACCAAAACATGAGGGTGCCACAAAGCTGTCGAACGACCACAGGCCCATCGCTAAGGATACAGTCAGCAGCATTTCAGCCCTTGATGTAAAGATCTCAAATTAAGGGACCTTGGGGATAGGTTGGAGCCAGTGATGGGAAGCCTACCCTACCTAGAGCTGGCCAGGCCAGCCCCTCACTACCACTGACAGATCCTGCAGAGGCTAGCTAGCATGCCCATGTGATTCTAGGATGTCCCTGGGTCAGCTTGAAGTAGACATGAAAAGCACAGAATACCATGCCTGTACCCCACCAGGCCAGGCTGGGCTGCCACCTGATTTGGTCAGTGCTGAGGGCCACAACTACTGTGAATGACAACTAGATGAGACCATCATGGCCTGGGCTGGTATCTGTCCCTGCCCTGGACAGGAAGTGGGGAGAGAGGGGATGAGACTGATGATTAAGCCTGAAACAACATTGTGTGGATGTTAGTAAAGCTCTCCTCCACACTGTATACTCCATAGGCTTGTATTCTGTATCTCAAAAAACAAAAAAAAAATAACTGAGCGTGGTGGTGCACGCCTTTAATCCCAGCACTCGGGAGGCAGAGGCAGGCGGATCTCTGTGAGTTTGAGGCCAGCCTGGTCTACAAAGCGAGTCCAGGACAGGCAAGGCTAACACAGAGAAACCCTGTCTCTAATGATGATGATGATGATGATGATGATGATAATGATGGCAGGGCTAGAGAGATGGCTATCAATACGTACTGACCATACAAGCCTGAGGGCCTGCTTTAGTTTCCCAGCACCCACATAAAAGCCAGGCACAGTGACACACACCCATAATCCAAGTGACAGTATAGTGCAGACAGGAGGGTGCCTACAGCTTTCTAGCCAGCCTAGTCCAGTTCAATCAGGGGCACTCTGGGTTTGGTGAGAGACCTTGTCTCAAAAAAATAAGGTGGAAAACCAGGGTGGTGGCTTACACATTTAATCCCATCACTTGGGAGACAGGGACAGGTAGATCTCTGTGAGGTGGTGATGTTAGACTTGGATCACCAAAGTCTATTCCTGGAAGCCCAAGTGAGAGCCAGAGTCCAGAGTCAATGCAAAAGCAAAGGAATTTATTACGCTGATGCGTCAGGGTCCCCAATACTCCAAGGAGAAGGAAAGACCCTGTTCTGTAATGGCGGAGGGTTTAAATATCCTTACAAATGCAGAACTTAGTACAAACATGATTGGTTAGTTGACCTTTAAAATGACTGGTTACTAGTTATTTTATCCCTGAGGGGGCAAGAGCTCAGCTTGGGACATCATGTGCTGTCAGGTGCTCGGGACAGGTACGAGGGTGTGGTTTTATAACAGCCCTGAGGCCATCTCAGAAGGTACGGAGTGGCCAGAGTGGAAAAACAACTTTACTATCTTTTCAGTGGCAAGCCTGGTCTACATAGCAAGTTCCAAGCCAGCCTGAGCTAAATAGTGAAACCCTATCTCAAGAAAAAGATGGATCCAGGCATGGTAGCGCAGGACTGTGATCTCAGCACTCAGGAGGCAGAGGCAGGCAGATCTCTGTGAGTTTGAGGTCAGCCTGGTCTTCGAAATGAGTCAAGGACAGCCAAGGGTACACAGAGAAACCCTGTCTCAAAAAAAAAAAAAAGAAAAGAAAAGAAAAGAAAAGGAAGAAAAAGATATATAGTAGGTGTAAACATGTTTTTGTTTCATACAAAGACAGAAACCATGTGACATCTGACATCAATCTCTGGCCTCCACACATGCACACCCACACATAAAACATACAAAGAAACACATACATGGGGCTGGAGAGACGGCTCAGTGGTTAAGAGCACCAGCTGCTCTTCCAAAGGTCCTGAGTTCAATTCCCAGCAACCACATGGTGGCTCACAGCCATCTGTAATGAGATCTGGTGCCCTCTTCTGGCTGGCTGGCCCACTCACAGGCAAGATGTTGTATATGTAATAAATAAATAAATCTTTAAAAAAAAAAAAAGAAACACATACATGCATGCATGCACACATACACCACACACTTAATTAATTAATATAATAATCCTTTTCAGAAATTATTTTAACCATAAAACAATATTAAATCCATTTGCTGAGCCTCTCCAGCATGCTGTCTCTGGCAGAGTTCCTCTGTGTGCCAGTGGGGCATCCATACCATGTGTGAAGACAACCCAGGCAAGTTGCTCAAACACAAACGCCACACCTACCACAGCAGGTGTCACAGGAGCAGCGCCTGTTAGTTTTGTTGTGTTATAATAGTTGTGCAAAGCGTGGGTTCAAAATTTAACCATATCTTGAAATAATAGAGCAGGCTGTTCATTTTCAGGTAGACACCAATAAAAAGGAACATTATAAAAAAAAAGGCACTGTGGCAAAGCAGTCCTCTGCTCGGTAACAGCCACCATCTGTCACAACAGTGTCTTACCACACCACATCCTCTTGGCACTTATTGAATTTTTACTAGGCAATCACTACACTGCAGTTCTGGAAACACTGCGTTCCTCTGTCATAATCTCAGCTCAAGAACAGCATCTATCTATGGTGTGAGAAATAAAGGTTCCTATGGTACAATTTAAACAACAGCAAAAGACAGAGAACACCTGAGACCCAAGACCAAATGGCCTCGGTTGAACTCCTGCACTCTCGGCCCCCGGGTCTGTGCTGTGCCCACCATGCTGCGGCCATCGCCAATGCCATTCCTGATCTTGTTACTTCCCTGAGAAAAACTCACTGACTTGGATATTTTTTAAAGATTTATTTATTTATTACGTATACAGTATTCTGCCCGCATGTGTGCCTGCAGGGCCAGAAGAGGGCCTCAGATCCCATTACAGATGGTTGTGAGCCACCATGCGGTTGCTGGGAATTGAACTCAGGACCTTTGGAAGAGCAGCCAGCGCTGCTGTGAATCATTCTGGCTTAGGAAAGCAGGCACAGGGGGTCCTGAGAACGAGCTGGCTAGTAGGACTGGCCATAGCACTGGGATCGTGGTTTGATTGAGACCCTGACTCAGTGAATAAGATAAAAGAGTGGCCATGCCTGCCAAGCCGGATGGCCTGAATTCAATTCCCAGGACCCACAGGGTAGAAGGAGAGAAGCAGCCCCTGAAAGTTATCCTCTGAAGGAACACATGCGTGTCACAGTATAAATACCAGGAGACAGACACAGATACAAGCAGAGAGACAGAGAGACAGAGACAGGCAGGCAGAGAATAGGATGCTGGAGAGATGGCTGAGTGGTTTTTGTAGAGGACCAAGGTTCTGTTCCCAGAACCTACAGGGCAGCTCACAGCCGTGTGCAGCTCCAGCCCCAGGGATCACAACACCCTCATCTGGCTCCTGCCATCACTGGGCATTTGCACAGTGCACACATGTATACATGCAGGCAAACACTCATACACATAAACTAAAAGTGTCATTTAAAGTAGTAAAGGTATTTTTAAAGACAGTTGTTTTCTACCAAAAAAAAAAAAATAGTACTCTTAAACCCATTTTGTTTGGGGCCTTTAGAGTGTCCCCGCTTTAATCAATTTAGGGATTTTTAAAAGCCACATCCCTATAGTTATATTGCTATAACTATAGTCCAGCAAGAGAAATCAAGACATTCATGTACCAACATCACTAGGTAAATCCCACCAAATTTGCTTCCCTGCCCTCACGGAGAGGGTCCCCTGAGTCAGTGTCCTGACACTGGGAACCACCAGCTGCCTCGTTTGAAGATCAGCCACAGAGGTTCTAGCCCCTAAGTTCAACTCAAGCGTGGAGAGGCTCAGCCGCAGCTCCCTGAAGCTGCCCTAACAAGCCCGCATCTGTCTCCATGGGCACCGGCCCATCGGCAGGTTTTCTGCTCCATCCTGCCGGCTAATGGCCACAGCGGCACAGCAGATGCTCCAGAAACATCATCACCGTCTCAGAAAGAACAGGAACGTGATCCGAAGGCACTTCTGGCTGAGTGCAGGGGGTTGGGGAGGAGTGGGGAAATGGCGGGTTGGGGGAGAGGAGAGGGGGAGATGACACGAGGTATTCACACAGCCAGATGTTCCGGGTTTGCAATGACAGCTTGCCTTCCGTCATTATGTCCCTGGAGTTCCCGCCCGCAGTGGGGGTTGGTGGGGGTGGGGGTGATGCAGAATCAAAGGTTCAGACTTATGTCAACTTCCAATTGGTTGTCAGGAAAGGAAACCATCTTTAAGTGGCTTCTTGGTGTGGCATCATTCATAATGTCTTACCCAGGTCCCCAGACATGGGCACTATGCTCGTGAGAAAAGACCTTACAAACACAGGTGTGGTTGTGCGCATTTGTAATCCAGTGCTTGAGAAACAAGGATGGGTGGATCCCTAGGACTCCTGGCCAATGAATCACGGGTCAGTGAGCAAGCCTGTCTCAAAATACAAAATGACTAGCGCCTGAGGTTGTGTTCTGGCCTCCACATGTGCATGCACTCCTGCATGCACACACGCGCATGCACACACACACACGTGTACATGAAAGGGAAAGGCATTTTTTTTTTTTAGCTAAAAGAATAAATCTATCAAGGAAAGCATGTCTGGGCACTGTGTATACACTAAGAGGTAAAAAGGGGCTCCTGATGTGAAATGCTTTACAATGAAGACTTGGAGGCTGGGGTTCTGGGGTTTATCCTCCTTGTTTTAAGGCACTGATAAGCTGGCGGGGGGGGGGGGGGGGGAACAGACAGACAGACAGAGACAGAGACAGAGACACAGAGACAGACAGAGAGAGGCCAAAGAGAAAGGGCACTGCTTGTGTTTACAGCCTGAATCCAGATGCCAACAGTGCAGGTGGCAGCTATGAACCCCAAAGGGTCAGCTTGTCGGGCAGCTGCTCAGAAGAGAAGGCCATAGCCAATGTACACTGCATCCTAGCCATCTGCAGCACACTGGGGACCCTGCAGAGGACATGGGAGCCATCTGCTGGCCAGGAAGAGAGATGCAGGCAACCCAGCTACCAGGTTGCCCATGCAAGACACAGAATAGCAATTCTTTTATTGCTATTTCTCATTTGCTAATCTCTTTTCCTTATGTTAGGGAGCTGCAGAGTACCATGACTGCAAGTGTGTGTGTGTGTGTGTGTGTGTGTGTGTGTGTGTGTGTTTCTGTATGTTTCTGTGTAAGTATATGTGTCTATGCATATCTATATGTATGTGTGTCTGTGTGTCTGTGTGTATGTCTATATGAATGTTTGTCTTTATGTGTGGCTACGTGTCTGTATGTTTGTCTTTGTATGTCTGTGTATGTCTGCCTATGTGTATCTCTCTGTGTGTATGTCTGCCTGTGTGCATATACATGTATATCTATGTCTGTGTGTGTATATATATGTCTCTGTGTGTGTGTCTGTGTGTGTGTGTGTGTGTGTGTGTGTGTGTGTGTGTGTGTGTGTGTATACTACAGCACACTGATAAACCACAAATGAAAAGCATGAATGCCATACACTGGTCCTATCTATGGTTGGTTGCTTGCTTAGTTTTGGCCTTTGTTCCTCTTTTTTAAAAGATGTATACTATTATTTTATTTTCAATTATGCGCATTTGTGTGCAGGTACCGATGGAGTTCAGAAGAGGCCATCTGACCCTCTAGAGCTGATGTACATGCAGTTGTGAGGCACCTGGAACAGGCACTGGGACCCCAACTTGGATTCCCTGGAAGAGCAGTGAATATTCTACCGCTCTCACATGCTGTAAAGAAAGCATTTTGTCATTTGCTGTACGTCCTTGGACCACATTCCAGACTTTAATTGTGGGGCTCTTCCAAATAGACTTTGTAGTAAGCTTTCTTCTTTCACTGGGCAGTGGGATCATAGGACAATTCAACGTGCTGTCCTAAAGAGGGAGCCCCTTCCAGATGCCCTCCGGCCTTTTTTTTTTTTAACTTCATTATTTAAAAACAAACAAAAACTTTGCCAGGCAGTGGTTGCTCCACTTTAATCCCAGCACTCAGGAGGCAGAGGCAGGTGGATCTCTGTGAATTTGGGGCCAGCCTGGTGGTCTACAGAGAGAGTTCAAGGACAGCCAGAGATACAGAAAGAAAACCTGTCTTAGAGAAAAACCTTACAAATAAATAAAAACATCACACACCAAAATTAACAGGACCCAACATCCACGCACCTCGGTGAGTGTGTTTACAGTTAGCACTGGCGTTTGAAATGGAAGCTGTGGAGCATCACATCAAATTTTACACTTTTACCATCAAATATATTTTCTGCACTTATTCACCACCAAACACACAAAAAATCCATGACAGAAAACAATCAGCTTTCTGTCTCCACATGCATCACCTGCGTTCGGTCCTTCCTTCTCCGCTTGCTCTCTTTTCATGTTATACTGTATGCACATGTACATTTGTTTACATATACACATGCATTATTGGCTAGGTTCCACGTATGAACAAAAACACGCAGCTTATTTCTTCTGAAATTGTGTCACCTTGCTTAATATTACACAATCTACTTCCATTCTTTTTCCTGGAAAATTTTTAACTTCACTTTTCTTTAGGAACTGAGTAGCATGTCGTGTTTTACATAGACGAGATTTTCATTATCCTATCATCTGTTGATGGACAACTCAGTGAATTCCAGTCCTTGACTATAGTGATAGCAGCAGAAGGTGTGAATATCTCTGTGTTAGGGTATGGAGTTCCCTGGCTGTGTGCCAAGGACAGATATAGCTGGGTCACGTGGTAGTTCCAGAACACCAACAGTACAGAGCTAACCCCAAGGATCAACAGATGGAGCCACATGAAAACAAGACAGGGTTGTATAGCAAAGGAGAAGGCCAGCAGAGCACACAGATGTCCCCACAGAGTGAGGGAACACCTTTACCAGACACACTTCAGACAACAGACTAACGTCCAGAGTTCACAAAGAACTGCAGAGATTAAACACCAAGGGACTAAAACTGTTGATCAGCAAATGGGCGAATGAACCTCTGCTGGCTAGCTTTTTGTCAGCTTGACACAAGCTATCGTCATCAGAGAGGAGGGACCCTCAATTAAAAAAAAAACCTCCATGTGATCAGGCTGTACACACGCCTGGAGGGCATTATCTTAATTACTGAACAGTGGGGGAGGGTCCAGCCCATTGTGGGTGGGGCCGTCTCTAGGCTGGTGGTCCTGGGTCCGATAAGAAGCAGGCTGAGCCAGCCACAGAAAACAAGCCAGTAAGCCACATTCCTTCATGGTCTCTGCATCAGCTCCTACCTCGAAGTTCCTGCCCTGACTTCCTCCAATGATGGAACAGTGAAGTGGAAATATAAGCCAAATAAATCCTTTCGTCCCCAACTTGCTTTGGTCATGGTGTTTTATCACAATAGCAATCCTAATTAAGACAGAAATAAATAGACCACTTTCAAAAACAGAGATATAAATGCTCAGTAATTTTTTTCTTTTTTTTTTTTTCTTTTTGGTTTTTGGTTTTTTATTTTTCAAGACAGTTTCTCTGTATAACCCTGGCTGACAGAGATCTTCCAGTCTCTGCCTCCCCAGTGCTGAGATTAAAGACATGCACCACCACCACACAGGAACTATTTTTTAAGTGTTCAGTATCCCTAGCCATCGGGGAAATGCAAATTACAACTATATTGAGATGCCATCTCACCCCAGTCAGAATGGTTATCATCAATAAATCTAACAACAAATGTTAGCGAGGATGTGGAGAGAGGAACTCTTAGACGGCTGAGAGGGTAAAAATCAATACAGCCATTATGGACATCGGTCTGGAGATTTCTCTTTTTTATGTTTATTTTACTTTTAGTCATATGTACAGTGGGATGGGGTATGTGCCCATGAGTGCAGATGAAGGGCCAGAGTGAGCCACATCAGATCTCTACTGTCAAACTCATGGTGTGAGAAGCTCGGGACCAGACCACAGCCTGACACCAAAAAGTCGTCAGTTCCAGGAAAGATCTCCCTATCCAAGGGGCAGCCAATCAGAGCAAAGGACAGCTAGGAGATAGCCACAAAAGGATGGGGAAATTCCAAGCTTGGCCACCTGTGCTTGACACCCTTATATGGTTTGGTATCTCATTTTGTGGTTAACCAGTCACAACACGAGAATGTGGTCTGGGGCTGGACCGATGGCTCAGTGGTTAAGAGCACTGCCTCCTCTTCCAAAGGACCCGGGTTCAATTCCCAGCACCCACATGGCAGCTCACAACTGTCTGTAACTCCAAGATTGGACATTTTCACATCAATGCACATAGATTTAAAAAACTAAATAACCCAGCACTTGGGAGGCAGAGGCAGGCGGATCGCTGTGAGTTCGAGGCCAGCCTGGTCTACAAAGTGAGTCCAGGACAGCCAAGGCTACACAGAGAGACTCTGTCTCGAAAAACCAAAAAAATAAAATAAAATAAAAATAAAAATAAAAATAAAAAACTAAATAAAATATTAAAAAAGAAAAAGAAAGAAAAGAATGTGGTCTACTGGCCACCTGGACTCAGGCCAATCAAAGACTGACCCACATAACTACCTTGTTGACCCCGAATCAGCTTTCAAATTACCTAACTCTTGGTGGAATTCCCCTATTCACCCTTAAAAAGGGCTGCGAGTCGACATCCAGGGTCGCCATCTTGTGAAGGTGGTGACCCCTGCACACTGGAATCTTCCGCAGAATAAATGCTCTTTGTTCTTGGGTGCTATTGGGGTCTGGGGTCTTTCTCTAGCAATTCTCAGACCCTTACACAGGTGCCCACAGAGACCAAAGGTGTCAGGTCCCCTGGAAGTGGAGTTACAAGTGGCTGTAAGTCACCTCATGTGGGTGACGGGGATCAAACTCAGGACCTCTGGAGGAGCACACATGCTCTTGACCACTGGGCCATCCCCCAGGCCCTGCCTTCTTGTTTAAAAAAAGAAAACTTCAGTCAAGTGTAGTGGCGCATGCCTGTAATCCCAGCACTTGGGAGGCAGAGGCAGGCAGATCACTGTGAGTTCAAGACCAGTTGGTCTACAAAGTGAGTCTAGGACAGCCAAGGCTATGGAGAAACCCTGTCTTGAAAAAACAAACAAACAAGCTATATCTGAACTTAACCTTGTCACCCCTGTCTCCCTTGAACAGTGTGGAGAGCTGCGATGTGCCGTGCCTTAACATGGCGCAGGCTTCCGCCTTCCGCCATCCCAATGGAGAGTGCTCTCTAAGATAAACAAGTCCTCATATGGCAAAAGGCTGTGCAAGGGTAACTGGTGATCTGATGATGAGCAGTCTTGCTCTGACGCAGACCTATGAGGAGGTGGCACCTGGCATGAGCTGATTGGCCCTTGAGTTGTACGTAAGCTTGGCCCTTCCTTTCTTCGAGGCCATTCCCACTGAGCTTAATCCTGAGTAAAGATCTCGAGAAGAAGTCTGGTTGTTGGTGTCTTATTTCCGCTGCACGGTGCGGCACCGACAGACCAGTCTTCAGACACCATCTCTTCTCCCGCTCTCCTCAGCAAGTACACAAGGCCAAGTCTGCACAGGTCCTCAGCAAGTACGCAAGGCCAGGTCTGCACGCGTCCTCCATGCCACTAGCAGCTGTTAACAGCTGAAACCCATTCCAGCAGATGGCGCAAACGCTGCACATGATGCTGCTTACCAACCACCTCAAACCATCTTAATCATTTTTAGGTATTGATTTCATCTTGTCTATAAATGACTGTTTTACCTGCATGTCCGTCTGTGCATCAGAAGATGTCAGTTCCTCTGGAACAGGTGTTTGTGAGCCAGCATGTGGGCACTAGGAACTGAATGCAGGTCCTCTGGAAGAGCAAAGAGTGCCCCTAACCTCTCAGCCATCTTTCCAGCACACACACACACACACACACACACACACACACACACACACTGACACACACACTTACACACACACACACTGACACACCTACACACAAACTCCACACACACACTGACACACTTACATACACACACTCACACACCTACACACACACTACACACACACACACACACACACACACACACACACACACACACACATCTTTTATAGTATTTTGCTGTTATGGCAATTACCTTATTTGGTATTTACCAAAAAACACAATTTCAGCTCTGGGATGTAGTTCAGTGATGGACTGCTTGCCTAGCATGCATGAGTCTCTGAGTTCCATCTTCAACAGTATTAAAGAGAAAAAAGTGAAAATAAAAGCATGGGCTCTCAGATTAAGATGCTGATAATTTCCATCAAAGACTGATGGCTTATACTTTTTGGGTGTGGAGTTCGAGACCGGGTTTCTCTGTGTAGCCTTGGCTGTCCTGGACTCACTTTGCAGGCTGGCCTCGAATTTACAGAGATCCGCCTGCCTCTGCTGCCCGAGTGCTGGGATCAAAGGCAGGCACAACCAGCTGGCCGCTTATACTTTTTTTTAAACTTTTATTTCTTTTTATCTCATGTGCATTGGTGTTTTGCCTGCATGTGTGTTTTGTCTATGTGAGGATGTTGTAGCCTGTGGATCTGGAGCTACAAACAGTTGTGAGCTACCATGTAGATGCTGGGAATTGAACCCAGGTCCTCTGGAAAAGCAGCCAGTGCTCTTGATCACTGCACTATCTCTCCAGCCCTTTATTATACTTTTTCACTTTTAAATTGTGATTAAGGGCCAGGCAGTAGTGGCACACAACTTTAATCCCAGCACTCAGGAGGCAGAGGCAGGGGGATCTCTGAGTTGGAAGCCAGCCTGGTCTACAGAGTGAATCCAGGACAGCCAAGCCTACACAGAGAAACCCTGTCTTCAAAAAAAAATTGGTTAAGTGAGTTGCTGCAGGATATTTGATCCCATTATGAACCCTGAGGTTGTGAACTATTAAAAAAAAAGAAACTATTTCTTTTTTGTTTGGTTGGTTTGGGGTTTTTGTTTTGTTTTGCTTTGCTTTGGTTTTTTGGGGGGTTTGTTTTTTTATTTTTCTAGACAGGGTTTCCCTGTGTAGCCTTTGCTGTACTAGACTCACTTTGTAAACCAGGCTGGCCTTGAACTCACAGAGATCCTCCTGCCTCTGCCTCCCAAGTGCTCGGATTACAGGTGTACACCACCACATCCAGTCAAAAGCTTGTTTCTTGTTTGGTGTGGTTCAGCTTTTACACATACCTTTAGTCCAAGAACTTTCTGTCTACTGTAAATAGGTGATTATGGTGTGGCTGAGCCCTAGCACATACTCCAAGAACGTTCTAGACCCAGGATTTAATAAAGTTAACCCTAAATCAAGAGGCAGAGCAAGAAACCAGCTGACAGGGATTAAATAGAAAGAAGGGACTTTGAGTTGAAGGATATTTAAAACAGCATGGAGAAGAAGAATTATTTTTGGCTTTTTCCTCCTGGGCTGTAAGCTGAGCTAGCAAGCTTTTGGCCTTGAGCTTTCGGCCTTTGGCTTTTTTGCTTTCAGCTTTGTGCTTTTGGGTTTTAGCATTTGGCTTTTGGGTTTTCCTTCAGGATATAAGCTGTAGGAAGGTCAGCTCTGTGCCTCTCCAAGCCAGCAGGTTTTCACCCCAGCATCTGACTCCTGAGTCTTCACTGTTATATCGAATGCTTGAGATTTTTTTTCTTTGTTTATAACAACAGCAAGTAAATGGCACAAGCCAGCTAGATGGCTCAGGAGGCAAAGAACACTTGCCATGCATGCCTGCTGACCTGAGTTCAATCAAAGGAACCCACAGTAGGAGAAAACCAACTCCTCAATCTTGTCCTCTGACCTGCATGCACACATAACAACAACAACAACAACAACCACAACCATGTTTAAGTAAATTGCCAAGTTTAAGCTATATTCATCCTTTCTCTTGCTGATTTTGATGCAAAACTACCACGAAGCTAAAATATTCTATGAACACATACAAACAAAATGTCCTCTGCCACTGTTAAATAGCATTATACTATCTGATCAAAATATTCAAATTAATTCAGAACAACATCAACAAGTCCAGACCCCATGACCCTTTCTGGTGATTTCTCTACCGCTCAGAGAACTGCCCCAACGCCATGAAAAACATACATGTCCTCTTTCCAAAGGTCCCAGCACAAGTTCAGATTAGAAGCAGTAAGAGATTTACTGGGGTCTAGTGACAAGCCTGTAACTCTGATACGGCATGTCCATCAGTAAAACAATCTGGCAGAAGGAATAGCCCTAATGACAAAAGAAAAATTACACTGTAAACTGCTCAAAACTGAGTGGTGGTGGCGCACGTCTATAATCCCAGCACTTGGGAGGCAGAGAGAGTTCCAGGATAGGCAAGGCTACCCAGAGAAACCCTGTCTTGGAACTGACCCCATAAAGGAGATTAGAAAAGTCCCTTTGCGCCGGGCGTGGTGGCGCACGCCTTTAATCCCAGCACTCGGGAGGCAGAGGCAGGCGGATCGCTGTGAGTTCGAGGCCAGCCTGGTTTACAAAGTGAGTCCAGGACAGCCAAGGCTACACAGAGAAACCCTGTCACAAAAAAAAAAAAAAGGAAAGAAAAGAAAAGAAAAGTCCCTTTGCTCCTTCAGCCATGTGGAAACACATCCACAGTTCTCTATCAACCATGACACAAGCCAAGCCATCACCAACTGCTGGGCCACTGCCTTCATGCTGGGTGGCAAGAATAAATTTTGGGGATTTCTGTTTATTGTGGGGTTTTGGGGTGGGGGAGAGGAGGGGCTGGTGGTGGTTGTTTTTGTTTTATTTTTCCAAGACAAGGTTTCTCTGTGTAGCCTTGCCTGTCCTGGACTCTCTTTGTAGACCAGGCTGGCCTCAAACTCACAGAAATCCACCTGCCTCTGCCTCCCTGACTGCTGGGATTACAAGTATATGCCACCATGCCTGGCTTAAATTTCTGTTCTTTATGAGGCACTGGTATTTTTGTGATAGAAACCTAAACACACTCAGACACTGTGTCTATTTTATTAAACATTTTTAAAGAGAGAGAGAGGACACTAGATTTCTTACCGGCTTTACTGATCATTGCAAACCACCAAAAATAGTCACCCTGTGTCCGGAAGGATTACACACTGAAGCTGTCCTGCTGGCCGTAGGTGAGGCAATTTGCCTTCCTAACGCCTGCTGCACCAATTAACTTGAGCCGACTTTTAAGCCAATTGAAAAGAAAATGAGTAATCCCAGCACTTGGGAGGCAGAGGCAGGTGGATCACTGTGAGTTTGAGGCCAACTTGGTCTACAAAGCCAGTCCAAGACAGTAAAGGCTACACAGAGAAACCTTGTCTCAAAAAACCAAAAAAAAAAAAAAAAAGAAAGAAAGAAAGAAAATGAGAAGCAGTTAACACATCAGAATCCCAAGACCCTCTGTAGAGGTGAAACCTGGCCTTCCCCCATCCCAACAAAAGGTTGCTCCTAATAGCTACCCCTGCAAGTGATGTTTGCAGCCACTCAGGAGACACTATATGGGAACTCCTCCCCTGGCTCCTTCAAGAGAGGTGTTCATGTATGCCCCTGTGACGAGGATGTGAGTCTTCTAGAACTGTTGTCCTGGGGAAAGCAGACAGCACCAATCTTGACTTGATCCCAGCCTGAGGCTAGCACCCAAAAATTACAGCCTCGTATTTTGAGTTCTCAAGTGAGGCCTATAAACATGATGCTGTTGGGACTCATTAAGATGCAAAGTCCTCCGGCTGAAGAGAGAGAGAAGAGAAAACACTGGACCAGGCTGGAGAAATGGCTCAGAGGTTAAGAGCACGGACTACTCTTCCAGAGGTCCCGAGTTCAATACCCAGCAACCATGTGGTAGCTCACAACCATCTGATGCCCTCTTCTGGTGTGCATGTATACATGCAGGCAGAACACTGTATACATAACAAATAAGGAACAAATAAATCTTTAAAAGAAAAAAAAAGAATGCATACTGTGAAAGACCCCATTTCTAAATGTTGTTTAGACAAATAGTTTAGTCAAATAGTTTAAGGCCTGTGTAATGCTATTTTGCAAGGCTTGTACAATGGTTCAGGGAGGTCACCTAAAAGGCCCAGTCAGACTGGAAAAATACCACCATGTCACAAGGTTCGTGGTCACCCATGTCACAAGGTTCGTGGTCACCCACCATTTCACAAAGCCTGCACAAACGGTTCAGGGAAACTGTTATTAGTGGTCACCCACCATTTCACAAGGCCTGTACAAACTGTTATTAGGAAAACAGGATGTATGATCTGTGAGTAAGCTACTGGTAAAAATAGCCCACCATTTCCTGATTCCAAAGCCCTAACCAGAGCCAAATCTAGCCGCACTAAAATTAGCCAATCAAAACCCTGTAACTATGCCTCTCGCCTCTGTAACCCTGCTTCCTGCTTTCCACCCTATAAAAGGGTCTCCTCCCCTTCACTCGGCGCGCCAGTCATCCGATAGACTGTGTCGCCCGGGTACCCGTGTAATCAATAAAGCCTCTTGCGTTTGCAACCGGACTTTGGTTTCGCTGGTTCTTGGGAAGGGTCTCCCTGACGAAGGGCACTCCGTGAGGAGGGTCTCTCAACTGAAGCCAGGTGGGGTGGCTCACACCTGTAATTCCAGCACTCAGGGAGGCTGAGGCAGGAGGATCTCTATGAGGTCCTGGTCTGCAGAGCAAGTTCCAGGAACACGAAGAAACTATGCCTCAAAAAAATGTTTTTTTTTCTTTCAGGACAAATCTGTGCTAGAGCAATGGCTCTGCAGTTAAGAGCAATGGCTGCTCTTCCAGAGGACCCAGGTTCAATTCCCAGCACCTACATGGCAGCTCACAACTATCTGTCACTCCAGTTTCAGGGGATCTGACACCCTCACGCAGACATATATACTGGCAAAACACCAATGCTTATTAAAAACATGAGTGTGTACTGCTCTTGCACAGAACCTGAGATTGGCTCTAGGCATCCACATCAAGACGCTCCCAACTGCCTGTGACTCCACTTCTGATGGGTCTGCTGCCCTCTTCAGGCTTCCATGAGCAGTGCACATAACATTCATGTGCATATATGCATTTTTAAATACATTTATAAAACGGGGTGGGTATGAGGGAGAAACTATTGTTCTTGCCCTAGAAGCTAAACCAGGAAACCGAGACAGCACCTTTGAGCATATTGTCCCATGTGGGCCCCTTCCAGGTGGCAGTGAAAAGTCATCAATCGACTCCTGTTTAACTATTAATTAACTCCGCTCATTCCTGTACAAACTGACAGATTCAGGATACGTGACGGACAGGCACAGACAGCCTCATACCCCTCGCTTCCTGCTAGGCTTGCTGGATGTTTGCCCTGAGTCTTTTGTGTTTGTTATCAACCCTGTTAGTACCCTGTGAGCTGAGTGGGGACTGGAGCACTGGAGTAGCCAGGATGATTCCCCTGCCCCGCCCCGCCCCGCCCCGCCCCGCCCCGCCCCAGTGATGTTCAGAGTCTGAGCATCAGATTTTGTGGACAGGATCCCTTAGATGACGGCAGACCCTTTGCAAATGTTTAAGGTTAAGGACCTTGAGGTAGGGCCATGAGCCTGGATTACCCCAGGTTACTAGTCTCATCCTATAAATTCCCAACTGTTGCCAGTCAGAGAGAAAGGTGATTGGGGGAAAAGCCCAGAGGTCTTTGAAGGAGGAAGGAAGCCATGAGCTTAAGAATGGATGTCTAAACCGGGCGTGGTGGCGCACGCCTTTAATCCCAGCACTCGGGAGGCAGAGACAGGCGGATCGCTGTGAGTTCGAGGCCAGCCTGGTCTACAAAGTGAGTCCAGGATGGCCAAGGCTACACAGAGAAACCCTGTCTCAAAAAAACAAAAAAAATGGATGTCTAGGGGCTGGAGTGATGGCTCAGTGGTTAAGAGCACTGTCTGCTCTTCCAAAGAACCCAGGTTCAATTCCAGGCAGCCACGTGGCAGCTCACCAACTGTCTGTGACTCTAGTTCCAAAGGATCTGACACTCTTACAACAATGCACATAAAAGAAAATTAAATAAATTTTTAAAAAAAGAATAGATGTCTAAGCCAGGCATGGTGGTGTATGCCTTTAATACCAGCACTCAGGAGGCAGAGGCAGGTGGATCTCTGTGAGTCCAGGACAGCCAGGGCTACACCGAGAACCCGTGTCTTGAAAAACCAACTAAACAAACAAACAAACAAAAGGAATGGAAGTCCCTCAAAGCTGGAAAATGGAGGAAGACAGACTCCCACAAACGCTGGAGCTGACACCTGGACGTCATCCCAGTGAGGACCACACCAAACTTCTGACCTGTTTCCACAAGAGACTGGGACTTGATGGCTACAGCCAGTGACTGTCACTGTTACCCATGGCTTAAAGGTGTGAGCTGCCTCTTGTGTCTCAGCCTCTAGGGCCACATCAGACCTCTCAAAACCATTGGCCATGCCCACAGGGGTTTCAAGTTTTCAGCCCCACAGGCTGCTGGCTTTGATCTTGAGAGGCAGGCTGTCAGCTTGATTGTTTTATGGAGAGCAAACAAGAGTTGATTGATGAATTTTCACTGCCATCTGGAGGGGCCCACATGGGACAATATGCTCAAAGGTGCTGTCTGAGTTTCCTGGTTTAGCTTCTAGGGCAAGAACAATAGTTTCTCCCTCATATCCACCCCGTTTTATAAATTTATTTAAAAATGCATATATGCACACGAATGTTATGTGCACTGCTCATGGAAGCCAGAAGAGGGCAGCAGACCCATCAGAGGTGCAGTCACAGGCAGTTGGGAGCATCTCTACCTGGTGGTTAGCAATCCCACCTCAGTTCCCCGGTGACAGCTGCCTCTGTTGTGCAGCTGTTTCCAGAGCTCCTGAGGCCACCGTTTTCTTTCCTACCCTGCTCTGGTGTCATGGATCACTTTTCCCTCGTCTCTTCCCCCAGGTTCTGTGTTGGCAGCAGCAGCCTGAGTCAGGCTGGCAGAAGGAGAGTTGTGCTCGCACAGCCTGGTGGCAGTGGGGGGAAGCCAGTAAGACTTTGCAAGTTGTCGCCACAGTCACACCACATCTGCTGTTGGATGGTCTGGCTACAGACAGGTTCACTGGTGCTGCAGTTATCCCAAAGCAGATCGCCTTGTAAGGTGCATCCAAAGTGTGGAGCAAACACACAGCCCCTGTCTCTCCATGTCACACGAACTCCTCACTGTGGTGTAAACACCAACGTACTATTATTCTCAAGGCCTCTAGGGGCAAACTCACCAGTAAGAATATCTGTTACCAAACCTACAATGCTCACCTTCCCAAGGCTTATGGAGCCCACAGAACTCTGTATCCAAAAAGGGAGAAGAAGTGGGTGTGAACCAAAGCAAAGTAGCACAAACCTTTATTCCCAGCACTAGAAAGGCAGAGGCAGGAGGATCTCTATGAGTTTAAAACCAGCCAGATCTGCATAGTGAGTTCCAGGGCAGTCACAAGCATATAGCAAGACCTCATCTCAAAACAACACTCCTGGGGCTAATTCACAGAATGTAGCCCCCAATAAACATATTTTGATGCACATGTATCACTGAAAAAAACAATACAACCTTAATTCTGATTGTTCCGTTGGCTTTGCCCGTTCTCTCCTTTCTTTCTTTCTTTCTTTTCTCTTTTTTTTTTTTTTTTTTTTGTTTGTTTGTTTCATTATCCTTTCTATTCAGGACCTAGGTCAATGTGTTTTCTTTTTCTTTAGATGTCTGTGTGTCTGTGTGTATGTGTGTATGTGCACGTGCCTGCAGGTACCTTTGAAAACCAGAAGAGGGCATCACTTCCCCTGGAGCTGGAGTTATAGTTGATTGTGAGCTGCCAAATGTGGGTGCTGGGAATAGGACTCTGGTCCTCTGCAAAGGCAATAAACACTTTTAACCATCTCTCTACCTCTCCCCTCCAGACTCCCCACAACCTACCATGACCTTTTTGGGTGGGGGGTCAGATCCAAATAGATTTATCCAAGGAGATTGAGAGACAGACCTTTTATAGGTTAAAAGTGCTACTGGGTCTTCCAGAGGACCTGGATTGGATTCCCAGCAACCACATGGCAGCTCACGACCATCTGGAACCCCAGTTCCAGAGGATCTGATACCCTCTTCTGGAATCCGCAGATGCTAGGAACACACATGGTGCACAGACATTCATTCAAGCAAAACATCTATACACATTTTTTAAAATATTTATTTTATTTATATTATGTATACAGTATTCTGCCTGCATGTACACCTGCAGGCCAGAAGAGGGCATCAGATCTCATCATAGATGGTTGTGAGCCACCATGTGGTTGCTGGGAATTGAACTCAGGACCTCTGGAAGAACAGTCAGTGCTCTTAACCTCTGAGCCATCTTTCCAGCCCTATACACATTTTTTAAAATGTTTTAAATATTGACATATGAGATCCATGAAAGTAGACAGAATGTGATTTGCTCATTTTCTACTTACTAATGGTTTGAGAAAGGTTGGTGATTTAAAGTCTTCAAGCATAATTTTGGAGAAATAAAACTGCTACAGGGAGCTCAATTGATTCAGGCCATCTCAAATCATCCATGCACTTGGCTGCTACTAAGTGCTCTCAATTTTTACAAAATACAGATTTTAAAGGGAAAATGTTCTCCCCACGAGGCTGTTCAAGCCACTTTTCTCAAGAGCAACAGCACAAGCCTCCTCCCACTGTGAATATCCAGTGCTCCCCCAAGCCCACAGGATGCCCTAGCCCTCTCTTTGAAAATTTGGGAGCTGGGCGTGGTAGCGCACGCCTTTAATCCCAGCACTAGGGAGGCAGAGGCAGGTGGATCGCTGTGAGTTCGAGGCCAGCCTGGTCTACAAATCGGGTCCCGGACAGCCAAGGCTACACAGAGAAACCCTGTCTCGAAAAACCAAAAAAAAGAAAATTCCGGCCAGCTGTGGGCAGGTCAGAAGACAAGGTTTAGGATTTGATTCTGCCCTTCCACCTCATGAGGCAGGATCTCCCTTGCTTCTGCCACAGCATAGCCTGGGCTACCAGGCATCCGGCTTTTTCATATGGGTACTGGAGACTGAAATCAGATATTTCGCCAGGCTTTTGAGGCAAAATGCTTTTGCATACGAAGACATGTCATGAGCCCTGTTCTTTGATTCGATTCAACCGCTGAAAAATTGAATCTGCAAACGCAAGCCTGCTGCTTTTCTGTTGGTGGAGCTGAAAGCAGAGATAGGACGAGCGCAAACAGAGAGAGGAAAGCAGTCAAAGCATCTGTGTCCCCGCTAGAGATGGCCAGGATCTAACCGCCCTTGCTTCTCTTCTCGGTGGAAATATTTGCCAAGCTACGTTTGTCAGTCCCTGAGACGCATCACCTCACCCAGCAGACTGATCACACTGTGATTCAGGGACACCTCCCCAGGCTCAGCTACCTGCCTGTGATTGGCTCGCATCTATCCAAATTGTCATGGCAAGGTCATTCCCAGACATGTACAGGCTCTTCACAGCCCACTCTGCAGGGGCCCCACTTCATGCCCCACTGTTTCCAAGCTCACGGGCTCACCGTACTTTCTTCCCAGAACACACAAGCCCTATCTACTATTTTTTTTTCTCTTACTTGCCAAGATAAGCTATTGTATTAAAACACAATTCATTTCCTGCCACTCCGACCTGAGTCGTCCCCACGGACTTTCTGATCCTCAAAGTCAAAATCCAAAGTGACTTTGGCTGCAGTCAACAGCATGAAAGTCACTGGCTTTATCTAGTTTACTTTCAAAAGGAAAATGGCCCTTGAATGGCAGCGGGCCAGCCCTTGCTACCTCATTGCCCCTCGGCGGCAAGCTTGTGGTCCTTCAGTTAGCAGTCCTAGGGGCTCCCAGCACTTTGAGAGGCAAAGACAGGCAGCTCCCTGTGACTCTGAGGCCAGCCTGACCTACAAAGTGAGTCCAGGACAGCCAAGGCTACACCGAGAAATCCTGTCTGGGGGCAGGTGGGGAGTCCTAGGGGCACCAGGATAACCTTTCCTTGGCCAGGAGTTCCAACAGCATTTGGCCACCATATTGTTTCCTTGTGAGTTAAAAACTCCAATCAGATTCTTAGGGAAATTGGGGGTATGGAGCAATGAAATCCTCCTACCATGTAGGGGACATATGTCACTTTACTTTGACTTACTGACTCTTCAAAGAGCAGCTTGTCTACTTGAGTAGCGGTTTTCCCATGGCAATCTTCTCCTCTCTAGAGTCTCAGGAGGCCATGGTCAGGCAGGGACAATTCTTGGCGTTTATCACCAAGCTGCTCTCCCACGTAGCACAGACCAGACCATGCCAGGCCAGGGCAGCTTCTCCGTCCCCATCCCTTCCGCCATGGGATTAGTTTTCTGGAGCCACCTGTAAGCAAGTGTTTTACAAGGTGTGGTGGCTTGAGTAGGAACGGCCCCCACAGATTCGTGGGTTAGGATGCTTGGCCATAGGGAGGGGCACCATGAGGAGGCGTGGCCTTGTTGGAGGAAGTGTGGCACTGCAGGGAGGAAGGCCTTTGAGGGTTCCTATGCTCCAAGCTCCACACAGAGTGAAATCAGAGCCTCCTGGGTGCCTTCAGATCAGCTCCTTCTCCAGCACCGTGTCTCGGTGTCTGCCTGCACGCTGCCACACTTCCCGCCATGATGATAATGGACTAAACCTCTGAAACTGTGAGCCAGCCCCAACTAAATGTTTTATAAGAGTTGCTGTGGTCACAGTCTCTCTCTCTCTCTCTCTCTCTCTCTCTCTCTCTCTCTCTCTCTCTCTCTCTCTGGTTTTTCGAGACAGGGTTTCTCTGTGTAGCCTTGCCTGTCCTGGACTCGCTTTGTAGACCAGGCTGGCCTCGAACTCACAGCGATCCACCTGCCTCTGCCTCCCGAGTGCTGGGATTAAAGGCGTGCGCCACCACGCCTGGCCATCACAGTGTCTCTTTAAAGCAATAAAACCCTAAGACACAAGGTATCAGGATGAGCCAATGAAAAGTACCATAGTTCTACACAATATTTGCTGAAATTTCACCCCTAGAAAAGGCTCCCAAGCAGTCCAAGTGGCCCACAACTCAGAAAGCTAAAGGAAGAACACGAAGAAATCACTTTCTTGTTCAAAGAATCATTTGTTCCTGCCCTAGACCCATAAACCCAAGCAGCACTTCATCCTGGGATTTCTTGGGAATGGCTTCTGTTGGAAAATGGTCCAGGAATGAAGTTATGTGAGGAGACTTCTGAATCTTGTGAGAACACTCCAAAAAAACAAGACAAGAATCTCGTGACCGCACTAGGGAGGCAGAGGCAGGCGGATTGCTGTGAGTTCGAGGCTAGCCTGGTCTACAAAGCGAGTCCAGGACATGCAAGGCTACACAGAGAAACCTTGTCTCAAAAAAACAAACAAACAAACAAACAAAATCTCATGACCTCAGTTTCTTCAAAATGCAGACGCTTACACACAACCACTATGTGGCCAGGTGAGACACAGTCACAGGCCACTCCCATCCCAAAGCTTGCATCTTAGTCAAACCCTAGGAACCACAGAGAGAAAATGGGCACGCAGTTCTCCAGAGGGAGACATCCCAGCTCAGCCTTCCTGTAACTTGCACTCTGTTGTGCTGACTACTAGCATACATTTTTTTTTTTTAATCTGATAGGAGAATAGCAAAGTAGAAGGATCCAGAGGGTCCTAGAAACCTACAAGAAGAACATTATGATAGGCAGATTTGGGCCCAGGGGTCCCGCTCAAACTATGGCACCAGCCAAGGACAATACAGGCTGTAAACTTCAAACCCCTACTCAGATCTAGCCAATGGACAGGACATTCTCCTCAGTTGAGTGGAGAGTGGGGACTGACTTTCACACGTACTCTGGGGCCCCATATTTGACCACATGCCCTGGATGGGGAGACCTGGTGGCACACAGAGGAAGGATAGCAGGCTACCAAGAAGAGACTTGATACCCTATGAGCATATACAGGAGGAGGAAGTCCCCCTCAGTCACAGTCATGGGGAGGGGAGTAAGGGGAAAATGGGAGAGAGAGAGAGGAATGGGAGGATACAAGGGATGGGATAACCATTGAGATATAATAAGAATAAATTAATAAAATAAATTTTTTTTTAATTTTTTAAAAATCTGATAGGTGTTTGCCCACATATATGTCTGCACCATGTGTGTGCCTGGTGCCCATGGAAGGCAGAAGAGAGCACTGGTTCCCCTAGGACTGGAGTTACAGACCGTCGTGAGCACCGTGTGGGTCCTCTGAAAGAGCAACAAGGTCTCTTATCTGCAGAGCTATCTCTCTGGCCCATACTGATAGAGACTTAGCATAGCATAGTAAGCACAAAAGCTGACTATAGTTTCTCAGATCCATTTAGAACTTTGGTAAAAGTTACCCATCAGATGACATCTTTGGATGACATATTTTGTCCTGATCTCTCCAGTAATAATCAGTCCCTCGCTTGTTCAGTCTCCCCACTTGCCTATACATAAATTCCATTTTCTGGGGAAATCTTTCCACGTGGTTCCCAAAGATTTAAAGATGAATTTTAATCTTGGGGTGTGTGTGTGTGTGTGTGTATGTGTGTGTGTGTGTGTGTGTGTGTGTGTGTGTACACGTACCTGTGCATCATTGTGGGACTGGGCTGGATAAGGTTGAAGTCTGACTCCTCTGGATAGCCATTTTTTGCACTCAGTCTATGTTGGGGGACTCCCTTTGCTCAGCAGGGTTCTCACATCACCTGATCCGGTACCCCCAGATCTTGTGAGGAGCATCACATAACCCTCAGGGAAAATTATAGGCCAGCCACTTTCCTGATAAGGAATTTGAACAAGCACAGGGAATTCCTGAAAGTACCCCTCTCCATGCTGAGATCCTAGCCTTGAGCAAATGACCTTCAATTGTACCTAGGAGCCATTCCCTCACACATAGGATAGTTAAGTACTGTTCTCTCCTTCTTGTGATAAGGCCCCATGTTGCTGCCTGTAAATAGGCATCATACCACTGTATGTAGACTAAGTACCCTGCCACCCTTAGCCCTAGCAATTCAGACACACTCACCTCAAAGCCCCTCCCCACTGCCTAAGGTTTATAAATAAAGGCTGGTTTGTGTGTGTGGTGGGGGGTGCTCGTTTGCTCACCATTCCTCCACCACAGCCATCTGAGCCTCTCATTTATTCTGGGGGGAAGGGTCGGGGGGGGGGGGGGGAACACCGCTGGATGCCCAGTGGTCAGGCAGCAAGGATGGAACTGCCTTTGCAGCTGCCGCAGGGTCCTGCTCCACCACTGCCGATAGCTCAGTGCTGGCCTCTGGTGAAATGCTGCTGGCCCTGCATCTTACCAGACATGCCTGCCAGCAGGTTTTATCCACCTCCTGCTATGCTCAAGCAAGGAGCTGTAACACTTGGTGTCATCATGGGCAGCATCTGAGACCTGCAGTCTCGTTCTTAGAAGAGCTAAGCCATAACACGCTGTGGGAAATTCATTTTCCACCTCCCCCCCCCCCCCGGGGGGTGGGGGGGGCAGGAACCTGGCCTAGTGCCCAGGCTTCAAGCCCCACCCTAAAGCGCTCTAGCCGCCCTTGAGCAAGAAACGGGACCTTTGATGTCGAGGCTCATCTGTTCTTATCCAGAAGCAAGCAGCGCCTGGACTGACCCACGGGACATGGAACTCGGAACAATATATCATCTGTATATAGATACCTGGAGGCCAGCAGAGGCCAGGCATCCCCTGGAACAGGATGACAGGTAAACCACCCAATGTGGGTGTGGGGAACGGAACACAGGTTCTTTGCAACAGCAGTGATATTCTTTTTTTGGTTGGTTGGTTTTTTTTTTGTTGTTGTTGTTTTTCAAGACAGGGTTTCTCTGTGTAGCCCTGGCTGTCCTGGATTCACTTTGTAGACCAGGCTGGCCTCGAACTCACAGCGATCCACCTGCCTCTGCCTCCCAAGTGCTGGGATTAAAGGCGTGTGCCACCACGCCCCACTCAGCAGTGGTATTCTTTACAGAACTCTCTCTCTCTCTCTCTCTCTCTCTTCTAGTTCTCACTGATTAAACCATAGTTTCCCCTTGCCTTTCCTCATAACAGATATTCCATTCCCCAGTCACAATAATTGGTTGGTGAAAGGGCGTGGCCGCTCCTCCCCACCCCTTCCTGCTGTTAAGGAAGACAATCTTTCACCACAGGCATCAAATTAGAAAAGTGCGAGTTCAGAAGCCCACTTCACCACTCAGCCAACACAAAGAGTTGACAGGATGAATAAGCACACATCTGACGACAGCACTGAGCCCTGGACCCCCACACCTGTACCCAGCTGCACACCTGACCTTCCCAGCTGAATTCGAGAGGTGCTTTCTTTCCACACAATGGAAGACCCACAGAGCAGTCAACAAATGGACATCGGGAAGCCGTTTGCCTGAAGCTCTTTGATTAGCCTTACTTTCCAGTTGTGAGAGAGAAAAAACAGGCCGCTCCTTCGTAAGCCCCAGCATCTGTTCTCCGAGGTGCTTGCAGCAGCACCAGCTTAGGGCAGGTTAGAGAGGCACAGAGAGGCAGCCGCTAAATATTGAACTCTCCACCTAGACAAATCTGGGGGAGAAATGATTTTCTGAGCAAGCTAATGATTCAAGTTAAACGGAGCGTGACTAGGACGGCCTCCAGGATGCTGTCTGTGGGAGACAGACACGGAAGGAGACGCTCTATAAAGCGATTAACGCTGAGCAATTGGTCCTGCAGATGGGGGCCTGAGATGGTGCTTAGAGAGGATTTGACCCAGGCATTTCTTATCAGCATCTCCTGACCCCATCTGTGCCCTGTAAAGCTGAAATCCATTTGCTCCGAAAACAATTATGCAAAACACTGCACTTTGTTCTGCCCAATCCCAGATCTCTTTAAACACGCACTGAGACGGTACAACTGTAGATGGAGATTATCATAAGCTAGTACCCACTCCTGGAAACAACCCATGCACTGATGACCTGTTCTCTTTATTGTGGGGAGGACATTAGATGTAACCAAATAGGGAACGCAAGCATTCATGGCCACCGAGCAATGTGTTCGTTGTAAGGATGCTTGTGAGTGAGTTGAGTTCATATGAAGATGCTGTTTGCTTGTTTGTTTGTTTGGGGGTTTTTGTTGTTGTTTTGTTTTGTTTTTCTAGACAGGGTTTCTCTTGTAGTCCTGGCTGTCCTGGACTCACTTTGTAGACCAGGCTGGCCTCTAACTCACAGAGATCCGCCTGCCTCTGCTGGGGTTAAAGGTGTGCACCACCACACCCGGCTCCTCTGAACAGGTCTATAACTTAAAGCCCACAGACTCTAATTAGAAAACTATAGAGTCCAGTAAGAGAGCAACACGTGAGTAACCCTGCTTACTGGCCTGCCAAAGAAGTGTGATCTCTACTCTTCCATGTTTGAATGCTTTTCTACACTTATTTATCTACATGAGATGTTTTCGCCTGCAGGTTTGTGTGTGCCTAAAGAAGCCAGAAGGAGCAGAATGCCCTGAAACTCAACGTCAAGAGTTCCAGGTGGCTGTCAGCCATCAGGTGGCTGTGAGCCATCAAGTGGGTGCTGGAGACAGACGAGGATCCTCTGGCAGAGCGGAGAGTTGCTCTTAATCTCTGAGCCACCCTTCCAGCCTGATATGTGGCTTTTTTTTTCTTTTTCCTTTATGTACATTGGTGTTTCGCCTGCATGTATGTCTATGTGAGAGTGTCAGTTACAGACAGTTGTGAGCTGCCATGTGGGTGCTGGGAATCGAACCCAGGTCCTCTGGGAGAACAACCAGTGCTCTTAACTGCTGAGCCGCCTCTCCAGCCCCCTGAAATGTGATTTCTAGTCCAAAATATGTGATTTCTATTCAAAGAAAATGGAAAGGTTCTCGATTCCCTGAAAGATATGCCACACCAAGTATCATACCAAGATTTCTGCAGAGAACACAAGTCGGCTACAACGTCATGCCATGCAGACAAATGTACGGACTTAGGTATGGCGTTTCACGACTAGTCTAGTCACCAGGATGGGCTTGAGGAAGTAGCTAAAGTACATGTCTGTTTAGAGGGGATACAGGGCTGCTTAGCTGGCTAAATGGTCGCTGAACAAACAAAGCTAAGATTGATTCCCAGAACCCACCACCCAATGTGGTGATGTGGACTCAAAATCCCAGTGCTGGCAGGTGAAGACTAGAGGGTCCCTGAGGTTCGGGGACTCCCTGAATCAACGAGCCCCAGGTTCCAGTGAGAAACTCTGCCTCAGAAAAAAAAAAAAAAAAAAAAAGACAGTGTTCCTGAGGAACACCTAAAGTTGACCTCTGGTCTCCAGATGCACACGCTCCACTGGCTTCTTTGGACTAGAGCCCAGGCTTCTAAGAGCTGTTCACACTAGACAAGGGAATGCTTGTTGGGATGTCTGGAGCTCACAGTTAAGCAGCAAGGATGGTGATCCACATAGGAAGTGAACCGAGACCAGGCACAGCCAGGGTTCTGTTTGCATATACACATCACAGACCCAGACGTCAGCCATGCACACTCAAGAGCAATGCAAGTAAAGAAAAATGTGTCTGTGCTGTTTCAGAAGAAAATTCCCAGGACTCATTAGAGCTTCCTCATTTAAAATGAAATCTGAGGGCTAGAGCGATGGCTCAATGGTTAAAACCACTTGCTTCAGGCTGGAGAGATGGCCCAGTGGTTAGGAGCACTGGCTGCTCTTCCAGAGGTCCCGAGTTCAATTCCCAGCAACAACATGGTGGCTCACAACCATCTATAAATGAATCTGATTGCCTCTTCTGGTGTGCATGAAAACAGAGCACTCATATACATAAAATAAATAAATAATAAATTAGGCCAAGAGTGGCGGCGCAAGCCCTTAATCCCAGCATTTGGGAGACAGAGGCAGGCAGGAATCGCTGTGAGTTCGAGGCCAGCCTGGTCTACAAAGTGAGTCCAGGACAGCCAGAGTTCAGTGTGCCAGAGAAACCCTGTCTCAAAAAACCAAAAAGAGAACTTGCTGCCCTTGCAAAGTACCCAGGTTCAGTTCCTGGCACCCACGCTAAGCAGTTCCCAACTGTGTGTAACTCAGGCTCCATATGGATCTGATGCCTCTGTGGGTACCTACAGTCATTTGCACATGCATATAAAAATAATTTTTAAATGTTATTAAAAGAGAAATATGGGCTGGATAGATGGCTCAGTGGTTAAGAGCACTGCCTGCTCTTCGAAAGGGCCTGGGTTCAACTCCCAGCACCCACATAGCAACTCACAACTGTCTGTAACTCCCAAGATCTGACACCCTCACACCAATGCACATAAATTAAAATTAAATAAAAAATATGTTTTAAAAAAGAGAAGTATGAATATACTAAAAACAAACATTAACACCCGTACCCGAATCCTATTCGTTCAGAGGATAATTGTCCACCATTAACTGTAACTTCCTTCTCATCTGAAGGATTCCATCCGCTCCGTTTACCGGAAATGGTTCCAGCATCTAGTTATGCCTGGTACATAACAGTAGCTCAGTAGTATTTACTGAACAAATGGATGGAGAAATGAAGAATAGTTGGGGGGGGGAATCCAAATGCCCTGCAGATTGCTAGAGAATTATAACTTACTTTATCCAAAAAGACAGTTGAAATTGATCCTTAAGTAATAGACTACAAACAAATATATTCCACCTCCCAAACTAAGGGAAGAGTGTTAAAAAGATGTAACGGGCTGGAGTCCAGCTAGGAGGTCAAGAGCACCGGCTGCTCTTCCTGAGGTCCTGGGTTGCAGTCCCAGCACCGACACGGCAGCTCACAACTGCCTGCAACTACGACCCCAGGGAATCTGACGTCTTTTTCTAGCTTCCAAGGACACTGCATTCACATGTACACACACAAACACATACTGACATACACACATAATTTAAAAACATACATAAAGGAAGAGATGAGGTAAAAGCCCCAGCCCTGCATACCTCGGCACAGTTACAGGAAGAGGTTTTGGTAGAGGCCATGTTGAGAAACAGTACCACCAACTGACCTTGGGATTGTCCGAACAGCTTCCATCGTGAGAAGAAACAGCAAAGCCAGAAAGCGCTTGCTTTGGTGATCTCAAGACAGAGATACAGCTTGCTCTTCTTTGACTGACTCGAGTTTTGTGGAGACCGTACAACCTGAGGCTGGCTGAGTCCTTCCTCTGAATTCACACTCTGCCCCTGTAGTTGTAGTTAGTGAACCCTGAATCCTGATGTCATTTGGAACGGCCTACTTGGGTACCAGTAGGTACCAGGCCTGAGAGACTGTTCCCGTGCTCTCTGCTGCTGCTCAGCCTCTGTAGGTAAAAAATTCCTGTTTTCCACTCACGCAGCCCCCTCGCCCCTCCTCTCCTCAAAGTTGGGCAAGTCTATTGTCTATATGACAAGCTATACCATGAAAGGGCCACCAACAGGAAGGCGGGGCTGTGGCCAGTGCTCAGGGGGGATTCAAGCAAATGTCTTAGCCAGGCCTTTCATAGACAGAAGAATTAAGAACGAAATATGTAGAGTCCAACAAATGGATGACAGAATCCTCCAGCTCATAGCATGGTCACATCCACCCAGATAGACTACTAATCAAACTGCTATAAAAGTAGACACGAGTACCTTTGGACCCCAATTCATGTTAACAGCCAAGCAGCACCCATCAGCTGGCTACCCTGCTGGAGTCAGCAGAAAAGTGCATAGATGCCGTTAACATTATCCAAGCAGCACACAAAAAACTGTTCCCATTATTCCAGCCACTTGATAATGCAAAGCAAACCTCCTTAGCCAGGCACCTCCTAAGAAAGCACTGTTGGCATTCATTGCCTTAACCAGCAATTGCAAATGCTCACCATCTCAGCAGAATCCCTTGGTGGCTGGGTTAGACACACTCACACCTGGGCTCCTGTAACACACACCCCCATTGCTCTGCTCCAGTGATGAAAACCTGCACCAGGCATTGCTAACGTACAACCAATCACTACGGCTTCAAGGCCACTCTGGCGCCACTGTCAGAGCTCAGCCTCAACTGTTTTGACACAGATTTCTGGTCTGTCTTAGTCTGCTTTGTGCAACTGTCCCAGGATGCTTTGTAAAGAGCACTCACTGCTTACAGAGCTGGAGGCTGCACATATTCAAGACCTTCAGGTTGTGTCTTACCTCAGCAGAAGGGTGGGAGGACAAGACCTCAACTGCCCAGCCATTAACACTTTTATAATCAGCATGAGCTGGGCGTGGTGGCGCACGCCTGCAATCCCAGCATTTGGGAGGCAGAGACAGGCGGATGGATGTGAGTTCGAGGCCAGCCTGGTCTACAAAGTGGGTCCAGGACAGCCAAGGCCACAGAGAAACCCTGTCTCAAAACAAAACAAACAAACAAACAAAAAATCAGCACAAGTCTACTCAAAGGATGGTGCTATCACAAGCCAAACAACTCCTAAACCCGGCTAATATTGTTACACCGGACGCTAGGCTCACAGCACGGACTTGTGGGGAGGACACCCTTGATACCGTAATAGACTCTTAACCTCTAATGACCGGCGGCTTCCCATAGGCCCCAAGGGCTAGATTAGGGTTCTCTAAGAAACAGAATAGAGACTAAATGTGTATAAGAGGACTCATTTGATTGGCTTACATTATAGTCTGGGTGTCCCAACACTAGCTTTCTTACACTGGGCGCCAGAAGTCTGGTTGTTGCGTCCATGATGCAGGATGGCTCAGCAGTCTGCGCTGGGCGCTGGAAGCCTGAAGGGTCCCTGAAGAGCTCTGCTCTCATAGTGATGCAGGCAACGCCACAGGTGAACTCGCCGGAAGTGAAAGAAAGCAGACAAAAAAGCAGCTCTCTTCTTCCCCATCCTTTGATAGAGGTTGACACGGTGGGCCTTCCCACTTCAAAAAAACCCAAGGAAGCCCTTCGTAGGGAGGGCCTAGCAGCTTGCAGGGTAGTCAATTCTGGATCCAGTCAAGTTGACAGCGGAGAGAGATATTAGCACTCACAGGGGCCCTGCCTGCTTCCGAAGCTCCATTTAACCCAGTGGGGATGGAGTGTTACCACACATGCTGCCCACTGTGACATGCTTTGCTAATGATAGAAAGATACTTGTAACAGCACGTGGCCTTCAGAGCCCACGGCTCACCACAGAGGAACCGGAAGCTTGTGTTAGGACTGTCAGGCCCTGAACAGGTACAAGGGCCAGCCTGGCCTCGAACTCATAAAGATCTGCCTGCTTCGGCCTCCCAAGTGCTGGGATTAAAGGCATGGGCCACCACACCTGGCGCACTCTCTCTCTCTCTCCCTCGCTCGCTCTTTTTTTTTTTTTTTTTTTTTTTTTTGGTTTTTGGTTTTTTGAGACAGGGTTTCTCTATGTAACCTAGGCTGTCCTGGATTCATTTTGTAGACCAGACTGGCCTCTAACTCAGAGAGATCTGCCTGCCTCTGCCTCCTGAGTGCTGGGATTAAAGGCATGCGCCATCACATCTGGATCTATTTTTTTTTGGGGGGGGGGGTTTGTTTTTGGAGACAGGGTTTCTCTGTGTAACCTTGGCTGTCCTGGACTCACTTTGTAGACCAGGCTTGCCTCGAACTCACAGAGATCCACCTGCCTCTGCCTCCCAAGTGCTGGGATTAAAGGCATGTGCCTGGCTCTTATTTTTAATCTTTTAAGGATATATTTATTTACTATGCATAGTGTTTTGCCTGCATGTGCACCTGCACACCAGAAGAGGGCACCAGATCTCATTATAGATGGTTATGAACCACCATGTGGTTGCTGGGAATTGGACTCAGGACCTCTGGAAGAGTAGACAGTGCTCTTAACCTCCGAGCCATCATCTCTCCAGCTCCCGGGACAGAATTCCTGTCAGCAATAATCCTGACAGTCTTGGGGGGACTATCACCGGCAGTGCAGTGAATGATTTAAACTGTCCTGTACGGCTAGCATACTTCCCAGTGACTCTTCCTCGGCTACAACAAACCAGGTCAACCACCACCCCACCACAGCACCCCAACAACATTCCTAATCAGTGAGCGCTGAATTCAAACTGCTCCTAAATGAAAGCAGGTGTTGAGAATATCCGGAATTCTCCAAATACCCAGCCTGCATCTCAAGGCTAAATGAAAACAATTCCTGCAGCCCGGACACCCTGACTTCTGGTGTTGCTGTACTGGCTTCCTCACTGCATTTGCTGCCTCAGAAAGCCAATCACATACGACCTGTCATTCCAGAACCGCCTGTGTCCACCCCCATGAAGAAAGCTTCAACTGCTCCAAAACATCCCCTTCCCCTGCCAGGTCTCCCCCCTTGAGGAGGCTTACACTGAGGACCACCCAGCCATCCTTTGCACTGTTCAGGACAGCACTCAAAGGCACGTGCCAGCACTTACCAGGTCCAAGTCTTTTCTCTCAGGGGCCTGGAGAGATGGCTCAGTAGTTAGGGCACTGGCTGATCAGCCAGAGGACGCAGAGTTCCTCAGTTCCAGGTATCTGCTGCCCTCTGTGGGTGCTGTATGCATGTGGTACACAAATATACATGCAGGCAAAACACCCATACACACAAAATAAGATCTTTTTTATTCTCTATTTTATATACATTGGTGTTTTGCTTGCATATTTATCTGTGTGAGGGTGTTGGATCCCTGGAACTGGAGCTACAGACAGTTGTGAGCTGCCATGTAGGTGCTGGGAATTGAACTCGGGTCCTCTGGAAGAGCAGCTGATGGGTGCTCTTAACTGCTGAGCCATCTCTCCAGCACCCACAAAATAAAATCTTTAAGCAAATGTGAAACAAAAATTTTAATATAAAATCTTTTTACATGTGTCTTCCTAGTCAGTATAGGGGTGAGTATCCCTACCTGTCATGCAGGAGACTGGGGTTCAGTTCCCCGACGGGGAGGCAAAAGAGAATATTTTGCCGGGCAGTGGTGGTGCACGCCTTTAATCCCAGCACTCGGGAGGCAGAGGCAGGCAGATCACCGTGGGTTCGAGGCCAGCCTCGTCTACAGAGTGAGTCCAGGACAGCCAAGAAACCCTGTCTCGAAAAACCAAACCAAATCAAAACAAAAAAAAACAAAAAAAACCCAAACAAATATATTTTAACATTTTTTGAAAGGAATATTTTGTGTGAAGGATTGTAAGCTTTGTCCCAGGTGAAAGCAGTCTTGGCGGCCTTGCCCCATGGAAACACCACAGATACATTGTGATAGACTGGATGGAGCCATCCTGGGTCTGGAATTCAGGAAGCTGACAAGGGGACTCCAGCCGGGCTATTGTGTTTCTAATTGAACATCGAAAGGGGGCAGGGATCCTGACCCAGACCGGCCATTGCATGCCCGAGAGAGACGCTGGCGGAGGAGAAAGGAAGGTTATTGGAACAGGATCACACGTGGATCGGGAAAAGAACAGTTTACTGTGGACCAGTTTGCCGGCCAGCGACCCCTGGGGATCCGTGCCATGGAACAGATACCAGAAGGTTTACTCTTGTTTCCCTTTAACCCCTTTCCCCCTCTTGTATAGGATTGTTGGATTGTATAATAAAGTCTAATTGTTAAGAAACAGAGCCAACAGCTGGGCGTGGTGGCTCACGCCTTTAATCCCAGCACTCGGGAGGCAGAGGCAGGTGGATTGCTGTGAGTTCGAGGCCAGCCTGGTCTATAGAGCGAGTCCAGGACAGCCAAGGATAACACAGAGAGACCCCGTCTCGAAAAAAAGAAAAAGAAAAAGAAAGAAAAAAACAGAGCCAACAATAGTTCATGTGAAATGTTTTTCCCTGAACACATTTCAGTTCTGTTCAGTTTCTCCAAACTGCACTCTAGAGGCAAAGCAGTGGGCTCCAAGTTAGCAAGGCCTAACACTGTACCTTTTGTTTGTTTGTTTGTTTGTTTTTTGTTTTGTTTTCTCGAGACAGGGTTTCTCTGTGTAGCCTTGGCTGTCCTGGACTCACTTATAGACAAAGATGCACTTGCCTCTGCCTCCTGAATGCTGCATGCCCGGCCTGCATGTATTTCCCTTTAATTAACTATACCTCCTACTTATGTAGGCAAAGCTCTCTTCAAAGAACAGAAATGTAGTACTTTTGTTTATAACTTTTAAATAAGAAATATATAGGCATTTACTTTAGAAAGGGTTTTTATTTATATACAAATAGGCAGCACTCTATCCATAAATGCTATTTTCCAAGAACATGAGTTTCTTTTGTTTGGTTGGATTTTTAAGGACAATAAAAAAAGCTGAGTGTTATGATAGCTCACTCTTTAATCCCAGCACTCAGGAGGCAGAGGCAGCCGGATCTCTGTGAGTTCAAGGCAGCCTGGTCTACACAGTGAGTTTCAGGACAGCCAAAGCTAAACAGAAAACACAAAGCAAAGCAGAAAACTACACACTTGATTCTGAAAGGCACCAAGATTCTTTTGCTTCTAGACCACTGCTGGGCTGGGATCCCTGCTGGGACCGAAGTCAAAACTCGTATTGCGCATTCTCCAGAGCAAGAATAAGGTGCCATTCAGGTGAAGTATATTCTACCCACCTAGCCCACGTCACAGCTGCCTACTGGAACAGCGGAGGGGGTCAGACAGCCCAGCACAGTGCAGCGCGTTACAGAAGGCCATTGTGCGACTGCAAGAAGCTACTAAACAAACCAGAGCAAACCAAGAGACGGTAGTCAAGAGAAGGGTTAGGTCTTGGGTGATCTCTGCCCCCTGATAAGCAGACTATTCTAGTACAAAGACAATATTACATCATTTCAGATTCCACACCAGCAAGACAGTCAGTACAGAAACAATGCCTGGCGCAGTGGCTGAACCATGGCATACCCACAGTTCACATCCTCACCTACACACGGACTTTTGTGTTTGCGTGAGCAGAAACTCAGCTGAGATCTAACGTGCACAACGGGATGCGCTTCCACGCTGCAACTCAGGAGGGAGGCAGGTGAGCAGCCTCTGTCTCAGGGACCTTATGTAACCAATCAATAACTTAGGGACCGACAGTCTCCACTCATTTCTAGTGTCCACGGGGCTGGTTGCAGGCAGCATCGTTAGGCAGCGTCCTCCATGTCCACATCCTCCTGTAACTGCTGGACCATTTTTTCCTCCAGCTGCTTTCCTTTGCCTTTAAAAGATGCAGAAGATGCAATGTAAATACAGTACTCACGTATGAGATTCTCAAAAGTTAGCTCATTTAAAAAGAAGAGAAATGTAAAACACAGGAGCATAAGTGTGGCCCTGCACTCTACAGAGCACCTGCCTGCCCTCAAGTCACAGCTATTTCTAAGGATTTAGGAATAGTAGCCAAACTCACCAGATCTTAGCAATGCACAGAGCATTCTACAGAAGCCTCATTTCAACTCCTGCATGGCCTACTGAACCATGGGAAAGCACCGGCAGAGCCACATGCCCTACATCACTCAGCTACTGTGGGTTCATAATCTAAAACTGGGACGAGACGCTCTGCTATGAGGGTACAGGGACCACCTGACCAGAAGAGGCTACTGAGAATTAAAAGAAGCGGGTCTCTGTTCTTTCTGGGCTCTGCATCACGTGCACCAGAAGCCAAGTGCCGAAGGGCTTGGTCTATTTTGTTTTGGTGGAACTGGGTACAAACATGACCAAGGCAGTCCCTACACACAGACCCAGCCAAGACCTAATCAGAGTTCTCCTTTACTAAGTGAAGTCAAGAATTCCTCTCTCCCTCTCAGTAATCTGCACTAAGAAAGAATAAAGTATGTAAGATATTGTCTAAGCTGCTGGCTACATAAAAGTCTGGCGAAGCCGGATATGGTGGCGCACACCTTTAATCCCAGCACTTGGGAGGCAGAGGCAGGTGGATCTCTGTGAGTTTGAGGCCAGCCTGGTCTACAAAGCGAGTCCAGGACAGCCAAGGCTACACAGAGAAACCCTGTCTGGAAAACAAAAATAAAAACAAACAAAAAACAAAAAAGTCTAGTGAAAACCTGTGCCCAGGTAAGTGTAATACACAGAAGGTTTTATTACAGAAAGTACTCCTGAAATGTGGTAGGTACCAGGACCACCTGAGAGCTACTGGGGACCTGAACTTTTGTTTATACTAAGGTCCCCAGATTATCCCAATACAAACCAATGTTTGAGAGTCACTAACATGAAGTGTCTTTTAATCTAAAGTATGAGGCAAACATTGCCTATGCAATTATTGCAGGAACAATTTTGTTTAAGAAGGCATTTGTGGGCTGGAGAGGTGGCTCAGAGGTTAAGAGCACTGACTGTTCTTTCAGAGGTCCCGAGTTCAATTCCTAGCAACCACGTGGTGGCTCACAACCATCTATGTGATCTAATGCCCTCTTCTGTCATGCAGGCAGAGCACTGTATACATAATAAATACACAAATCTTTAAAAAATAGGTTTTCAAAAAAGAAGGCAGCATTTGTGGAAAAATGGAGGGAAGAAAGACCGTAAGCCCACAGTGGGGAGACACTGAATAAAAGGCACTTTTAGAAAGACCATATCACCAAGGCCCAATGACAGTTTAAATGGAAGGCACTTCAGGGAGCCCAAAAGCTCCGACTTCCTGACTCTCTACTCACCTGCAAGAGGAGCCCGGATGAGATGGATGTTCTGCTTGACCTCTCTGACGTCTTGAACCTTCTGCAGCTCTTTGTTTTTCTTCAACCTGTGATGAAATATATCAAAGCCAAACTTCAGTGACAAAAGGCCTGAGGCTCTCACTCCCAGTGCACCTGCACTAATGACCCAGCTACACAGGGCACAGGTGGGGCTGCAGAGGGGTGGCCACCCTTCTGCTCAGCAACAACTGCAGCGGTCAACAAGGAAGCAGACTGGATCCTAAACCTTACGCTTGTCACCTGTTGAGTCCTAACTGACAGACATTCTCTTCTGTAGTAATTCTGTGTCAAACTGTGTTCTAGCTGCTAATTAGCAGGATCTACATCCCAGCAGGCCGCTCACCGCACCCACAGTGCCTGGCTTGGTGCAGGTGGGGGCCCAATGCTTATCTGCTGACAGAACAAGGTGTGAGTGAGGACTCAGCAGATGTCGGAGCCCATTTCCATGGCACACACACAAAGCGCTATCACACAAGGCAGTCTCAAGTGCCAGTGTGAGTGCTTCCTCCTCACAGAGCACACTCTCCAGGCTGCGTCGCTTTGTTACTTATTCAGCAACTGCAGGAGCATAAACACAGCATTCACCAGAAACACTGTGCTGTCCTCACATGCACGGTGCTCACCTTCGGGGTTTTTGTTTTTGAGACAGGGTTTCTCTTGTAGTCCTGGCTGTCCTGGACTTGCTTTGTAGACTAGGCTGGCTTTGAACTCAGAGATCTACCCACTTCTGCCTCCCGAGTGCTGGGATTACAGGCGTGCGCCACCACGCCTGGCCATGCTCACTTTTTGAAATGCCAGAAAGCTGCCACAGCATGCTTCTTTACTAAAATGTCCACGGAGATTAGATTTAAAGCTAGTTTTTGCCAGTGACATGGCTCAGTAGGTAGAGGCACTTGCTGCCAAGTCCAACTACCTGAGTTCAATCCCTTGAACCCACACAGTATAAACAAAGAGCCAACTTCTGCAATATGTCCTCTGAGCTGCAGATACACGCCATGGCAAGTTTACACCCACCACAGTGAGCACACACAAACAATAAAAAGTTTAAATATTTAGGCTGGGAGTGGGGCAAACTCCTTTAATCCCAGCACTCAGAAAGTAGAGGCAGATGGATCTCTAAATTCCAGACCAGCAAGAGCTACCAGTAAGGCCCTGTCTCAAAAGACAAAAATAACCAAAAAAGAAGCTGGAGAGATGCCTCAGTGGTTAAGAACACTGGTTGCTCACGCAGACGACCTGGATTTAGTTCCCAGGGCCTACATGGTGGCTTACAACTGTCTGTAACTCCAGTTCCAGATTTGATGCCTTTTTCTGACCTCTGCAGACAGTGCACGCACATGGTGCACTTGCATACACACAGGCAAAACACTCACACATTTATTTATTTATTATTTATATAATATTCTGCCTGGATGTGAGCCAGCAGACCAGAAGAGGACACCAGATCTCATTATAGATGGTTACGGGCCACCATGTGTGGCTTTTTGGTTTTTGTTTTTTTTTAGTTTTTTGAGACAGGGTTTCTCTGTGTAGCCTTGGCTGTCCTGGACTCACTATGTAGACCAGGCTGGCCTCGAACTCACAGTGATCCGCTTGCCTCAGCCTCCCAAGTGCTGGGATTAAAGGCGTGCATCACCACACCCGGCTGTGTGTGTGTGGTTTTTTTTTTTTAATTAATAAGCCAGGCATGGTGGCCCATGCCTTTAATCCCAACCAAGACTATGAGAGAAACCCTGCCTCGGAGAAAAACAAAACAAACAAACAAACAAAAAACTCAATGCCTCTAGAAACCTCATAATTATTCCTCTACATATGTACATACCTGTTCATTATGAATTTAGCCTGGCGTTTCTGTTTGATCTCTTCAACTCTCTTCATTGCATCAACTACAAAAAAATTTACAAGTCAGCAAATTTAAGCACATTCAAGCAGTAGGACTAACAACAATACCTCTCCATGACTTTGTTAAGCTTAAAGGAAAAAATTCACTACAAAACAATCACTACTGACAGAGCCAAAGGTGCGAGACGCTAGCTGTACACAGTACTCTGGCTTACTAACTGCATAAAACAGTTCAGGGAGCAAGGTTAGACTTCCATACCATCTACACCAAACACTGTCAAAAACTGCTTCTGTAGTCAGACATGGTGGCGCACGCCTTTAATCCCAGCACTCAGGAGGCAGAGGCAGATGGATCACTGTGAGTTCGAGGCCAGCCTGATCTACAAAGCGAGTCCAGGACAGCCAAAGCTACACAGAGAAATCCTGTCTCAAAAAACCAAAGACAGAATCCCTGCAGGAAAGAAAGGTGGTGCTGTACTGCCTCTTAGAGCGTTCCCAGATGTGGGAATGAGCCAGTAATGTCTGAACCAATTAGCAAGTAACGGAACCCCAGAGTGCTCCAAAGAGGGCAGAGACTGTGCATGATCTGCAAGTTGAAGGCTGCACAAAAGCAGCCAGGGGGAGAAAGGAGAGAAGGCAGAGCAGGGGACCTGTTCATATTTACCCAAACAAGCACTTAGATGAAGCACCTTTCCATCCTACTGTGGAAGGCACACAGCAAACACACAACCCTGCAGGAGCCAGTCTAGCATACGAGCTCTGTGTATTTTTTACCTGGGTCTCGCCTCACACACTGAAACATTACTTTTATACATTCTTTCAAATTTTGGGGGGTTTATTTTGGGTGGGTGCTTCAAGTTTAATAATTAGATTATTTGAATATAGATATACCAGCCAATTTCTGATACACCCAAATTCAGCCAAATTCTAAAAAGAATCTGGAACAACTTACAACTAAAGACATAAACACCAAGACTATTATATTAACATGATGAAAAAGAGACACGCAATGAAGTTTAGTATTTACAAAACAAGCCAGCATTTAAAGTTACAGAATGCCCACAATAGTCTCCCCTGAACACCTGCCACCCCCAGGGACTTACTGGTTTTATTCCAAAGCTCTCGCTGGTATTTCACAGGTTCATTTCTACGTTTTTCAAATTCAAATGAGTTGTCCTGTAAGATGGAACAGGGGGTTGGTAGGAAAGATGGTAAGCAAGCAATACTTAAAATAGTCTCCTTTGCACAGAAATCCTAAGTGGGTGCATATTAAGACACCCTCCTCCTAACACTGGAGAACACCAGCTTTCCCCTACCTGGGACAGCTCTCTTCTCGGGGGATTCTCAGAGGAAAAGAAAGGAGCGTCACTCCCTCTCGCAGGGGCTATAAGCAACCTCAAAAACTATAAACAAACTGAAAGGGCTACCTCAATTTCTGAGCTTCAGAGGAAAATCACAGTTCAAATCAAATACCAAGAATTCATATTGTTTGAGCCTATTACAACAAAAAGACGTGAATTGCACATCTGCAGGGTATAACCTGTGTGGCACAGGAGCCTCCAAATGGGGGTAGTTTGATAGTTAATAAACATTCACCTGAAGACATGCAAAACAATTAGAAAAGGCTGAGTTATTCCTTGGCTTTCAGGTGTAGGTGACAGAAGCGCACGGAACATAACTCTATACTAGCTATTTCATTTACAAATGTGGGGTTCTGTTCAGCTCACCATGCCCTAAGCAGTGAGTCAGACTGGCAGCCCCTCTCTTGGGCGTTATCGGTGGTGCCAAGCTGCTTCCCCTACACTGAAGATTATTTTTAGAAGAGTAACCATGATTTGGCCTCAGATCCTACAAACATGCAGCTGTGTTCACGGTTGGCTATCCAGGACAGCCAAGACTCCACAGATAAACCCTATCTGAACCCTGCCTCCCCCCAATTTTTTTTTTTTAAATCACTTCTACAAACTGGGGTGGGCAGTTTTCCCTTTTCGGCAGTGTAGAGAACAATGGATTTAAGGATCACATGAGAATGAGACTTTCCAGAGCCAAATAAAAACCCCCACACAAGCACGTGACAGGAGCCCATGAGGCTGGGCTGTACTCACCACCGTGAGCTCTTTGCCAGCTGCTTTCCGGAAGGCCTTAGTCCACCTGACCTTGCGTGGGTTCCGCTTCTTCTTAAAGTTCTTATGACACTTGGACTTGCAGAATCGAAACACCTACAAGAAACTCTAGTTAAAATATGAAGAGTATTTTAATTTCATATTTTAACTCTAGTTAAAATATGAAGAGTCAACAATAAAAACGTTTCTATCACAGGACCCAGCCACCAACAAACGGCTCTCATGTTGAATCCTACCAACAGCACCCGGGATACATGAGACAGAACAGAAGGAAACTCAAGTTTCTCGTGGGTGTCTTACATCACCCCTGACAGGCTGAGAACCCTGAAAACACAATCAATCACTTCAGACAACAATAACTCTCACTGGCAAGTGAAGGAATATTTCTTTCTTTTTGTTTTGTTGTTGTTGTTTGTTTGTTTGTTTGTTTGTTCTTGAAGCAGGGTTTCTCTGTGTAGCCTTGGCTGTCCTGCACTCGGTAGACAAGGCTGGCCTCGAACTCACAGCAATCTGCCTGCCTCTGCCTCCTGAGTGCTGCCTTTGCCTCCAGGATAAAGGAATATTACTAAGTTTCTTAAATCCTTTCTCATTTTTTTTTTTAATTCTCAAACTTTCCTATACGCCTAGTAAGTGTGAGTTTTGAGCCACACTGAAATCCCACTTGCTTCCTTCTGTCATTCTGGCTGAAAGCACAGAATATTTTCAAAAATAAAGCTGCTAATAGGTCGTTCTTCCTTTCCTTTTCAGTGTCTATTTCATCACTAACTATGAGTTCCAGTGACTGGCTTTTTGGTTGTTGTTCTGAAACAAAGTCTTACGGTGTAGTCAAGGCTGGCCTGCAACTTGGGATTGTCCTGCCTCAGCCTTCTACCTACTGGGATGGCAGCCATTTGCTTCCTTGCTGTGCGCAGGATGTGTTTTTAAAGAGCATACTCACAGATCTGAGGCAGTCTTTACTATCTTAATTCCCCGAGGCAGCTGCAACGTTCAGCTTACTAACACTGCAGTGTGTTCCTGAGACGGGTAGCGAGACTCTTTACATCTAAGCTGCATTATTTTGTTGCTTCAATGCCTTAAAAAAATAAAGCTATCTCCTGGTGGCGCACGCCTTTAACCCCAGCACCCGGGAGGCAGAGGCAGGTGGATCGCTGTGAGTTCAAGGACAGCCTGGTCTACAAAGCGAGTCCAGGACAGCCAGGACAAGAAAAACCTTGTCTCAAAACATAAATAAATAAATAAGACTGATACCAGATCAGAATGCAAACAACAAAATAACGCTACCCACAGTACCATACAGTGACAGTGAAGCAAGAATGATAAGTGAGTTCAAAATGAGACACGGGGGGAGGTGGTGGGCAGAGGGTGCAGGGGGCAACATCGTTCACAGGCTCGCATTTCCCTTTTAATCTCGACCCCTCAGAACGGGTCACAAAGTTCTGCCCCCGGAGATTTACACGCAGTGAACAGCTGCTTGGTGGCCTTCAGTAGTACAGTCTAACAAGGTGCTTGGTCCTGTAAGTGACCCTTTACCCACGCCCTTCCGAGTTACCCTAAAGGAACTCATTGCTTCTCACACACACAAAACTGGGCAGGATACAAAAAACAAAAAACAAAAACAAAAACAAAAAAAAACGGGGAACTGTCTGCAAAGACAAAGGGACCCAGTAAGTGGGGGAGAAGAGAGTAACCGGCTCAAATGTGACCAACGTGTATTGGGCACCTGCAATTCAGAGAAGTAGAGGAATGGGATTCACTCCCCAAATCAGAGGACACGCGCATGTGCCATATAGCAATGCCTGTCACACTTCACCCTGTATTTATACTATTCACACTTACAGCCCCATCCCACGCTTTGGTCGTCATTTACAATCCAACGCCTTCTTCAGAGACCCTACTGTTCCGTTCTGCACCTTTGACAAACTGTGCGATCTCCTACACAGGATGCTCTTTGCTTCACATGCATAAATGGAAACAAAGGACTCGGGGGCGGAGGGGGGGGCACCCGATGTAGCCAGGAGAAGTGCTCCGAGGCTTCCTGAACCTGAGAACTGCGAACTTGACCTTCACAAGCCTGGACCGGCCCTTGTTGGCTGAAAGAGGCTTTGCTCCCGGAGGTCTAAAGTGGGATAGTGAAGGCTGCCGAGGAGGTCAGTTCCCCAAAGACCCACGCCCCCATGTTCAGTCTCTCCCAGTTCCCCAGCAACAATGCTCAGGCACCCTGTCCCTTAACCTCTACAGACACGCCCATCTCCTGCTGCTCCCACCTGGAAGTCAGCCTACAGTCGGCTTAAGCATGCGTTCGACCGACTTCCTGATGCTGCGCCAGCCCAGGTGACCCGGGGGTGGGATGGGGGTCCGACCGCACCGAGGAGGCCTCGCCGGCAGTGATGCCCGGACTCCAGCCCATGGCCACTCCGCGGCGCTCAGAACCCCGCGCGAGCCGCGCGCGCTCCCGTCCCCAGCCGTCGGCAGCGCGCGGGCCACGGCCGCCTCACCTTGCAGTCGTTGCGGACGAACATCATGCCGTGGCCAGGGTAGATCGGCCCCGAACAGAAATAACACTTCTCGATCCTCATGTTGACCCCGCGTGGGAGCCACCTTACAGACGCCGAGCCTGAAAGGAAGTGGTACGTCACTTCCTAGCCGGCGGAAGCAATTCTCTGACCCGACCCGGAAATGGTATCTGGAGTGCGAAAGGTACCGCCCTACGATCGTTCGCGCTTCGGGGACGCTCCTCCCTGCGCACAATCGCAGAGTCTGCAGACAGCATCTTGTTTGTTTGGGTTTTGGGTTTTTTTGTTTGTTTGTTTGTTTTTTGTTTTGTTTTGTTCTTTTACTTGTGACCCCGCGTCATCTTCTGTACAGGCGCTCCAAGTTCCACAGTTTTCCCTTTATACTCGGCTCATAGTCTTACTGTGGTAACTGTGCTTTGCCAGGAGTATGCTCCCCACTTGTGGCCAAGGTCTCCTTTACCCCAGGCTTTCCTTCCCCAGAGGAGTATCGAGAACCTTCCACCCCGCCGCGGGAGACCAACCTACTGAAAGTCAGGACAGCTTGGGCGCGTTGGTTCTCTCCTCCCGCCATGTGGTTCCCAGGGACTGATCTCAGGTCCCTTACTCCGGTTTAGCATTTTTGAAACGGGGGTCTCATTTTGTGTAGTCTGGAACTGGCCATGTAAACCAAAGCTGGCCTCTATAGCTAGAGATCTGCCTGTCTCAAGTCTCCCTAGTACTGGGATTAATATGTTTTATGTGCTCAGTAATGTGCACTCTGTGTGTGTGCGCGCGTGCTGTGGTGGCCAAGGGCAGAAGATTGGGTAGGGTCTCATAAAACTGGAGTTATAGATGATTGTGAGTCTCCATGTGCATCCTGGGAGTTGAACCCAGGTCATCTGGAAGAGTAGGTGAGCCACTTCTCCAGTGCCTCATCTGTTTTTGGGTAGCCACCTCAATGTGTAGCCCAGAGTTGCCCAGGAAACATGGTCCTTCTGCCGCTGTGCTGGTGTTGTAGAGGTGTGCCACCATATTTATGGGTTGGTCACATATTGGAATATTTAAAATATGTTGAAGTAAAATGCACTGTTGCTGGGCAGTGGTGGCGCATGCTTTTAGTGTCAGCACTGGGGAGGCAGGGGCAGGGGTGGTGTGGGGGAGTGGGCTCTGAGTTCCAAAGAAACTCTGTCTGGAGAGGTGGCTCAGCATTTAAGAGCACCGTCTGCTCTTCCAGAGGTCCTGAGTTCAATTCCCAGCAACCACATGGTGGCTCACAACCATCTACAGTGTGATCTGATGCCTTCTTCTGGACTGCAGGTGTACGTGCAGACAGAGCACTGTAAACATAATAAATAAATAAATATTAAAGGACTGGAGAGATAACTCAGAGGTTAAGAGCATAGACTGCTCTTCCAGAGGTCCTGAGTTCAATTCCCAGCACCCACATGGTGGCTCATAACCATCTATAATGAGATCTAATGCCCTCTTCTGTCATTAATGCAGGCAGAGCCCTGTATACATAATAAATAATTTTAATAATAATTTTTAAATAAAAAGAAATATTAGGAAAAAAGAACACTGTCTCAAAAAACAAAACAAAAACAAAAAGAACTGTTAAATATCTGACTAAGAGTGGCAGTGCACCGGGTGTGGTGGCACACACCTTTTTTTCTTTCTTTCTTTTTTTTTTTTGAGTTTTTGAGACAAGGTTTCTCTGTATAGCCTTGGCTATCCTGGACTCACTCTGTAGACCAGGCTGGCTTCGAACTCACAGCGATCCGCCTGCCTCTACCTCCCAAGTGCTGGGATTAAAGGCATGCGTCACCACCGCCCGGCAGCACACACCTTTAATACCTGGGAGGCAGAGGTAGGTGGATCGCTGTGAGTTCAAGGCCAGCCTGGTCTACAATTCCAGCTCAGGACAGCCAAGGCTAACACGGAGAGACCTTGTCTCGGAAAAAAACAAACAAACAAAACAAACCGAGTGGTGGTGCATGTCCTTAGCAGCAGCACTAAGGAGACTTCAGGATGACTTCTGTGGGTTCTATACCCTCCTGGTTTCCTTAGCAACCTTCAGGTCAGCAAGAGCTACTTATTGAGGCTCTGTTAAAGGAAGGACAGGGAAAAGTGAAAATGGCATGCCCGGTACTGTAGATGAAGCTGCTCTACAGGCTTGCCTACCCTCCTGTCCCCCGGCCTGCCCTAGCCTCCTGATCAAATGTTGGAGGACCCTGCTGTTTGAGGTTGCAGTCCTCCCAGTCCAGATAGCCTTTCTGAGCTGGGCACCAGATGGAGGACTCCCTCTCCCCAGCAGGGCCTCCCGCTCTCTGCCTGACTTCATCTGGAGGGTGTCTTTAGACATAGGTGCCCCTAACCACATCTCATATATGGGCTCTGGCACAGCTCCCTGCTAGCTCTCTCCTGTCACTGCACCTATAGGATAATTAGGTACTGTGTTCCCAGTCTTATGATAGGAGCATGCTGCCAAATACTGCCTGGTCTACAAAGGGAGTTCAGGACAGTCAAGGCTACACAGAGAAACCCTGTCTCAAGAAGAAAAAAAAAAAAAAGACTGACAATGTCCAGCATATGTCTCTAGTAAAATGAAACCATTTTTGCATATTACAACACAAAGCATATTACAAGTATACCACACAATCCTAAGGACAAGCAGTTGTAGAAAGATCTAATTGTACAGGAAAAGATATGCTTAATAAGCAGAAGAGGGTAATAAAGACCCCAGAGATAGATTACAGAGTGCTTTATTAACTTTAATATTTTGTTGGGGGTTTTGTTTTTTTTTTTTGAGACAGAGTTTCTCTGTGTAACCCTGACTGTCCTGGACTCATTCTGTAGACCAGAGTCTTGAACTCACAGAGATCTATCTGCCTCTGCCTCCTGGGTGCTAGGATTAAAGGTGTGAGCCACCACCTCTGGGCTAAGATATCCCACACACACAGACCAAAAAAACCAAAAACAAACAAACCAAAAAAAAAAAAAAAACAGGTTTCTCTGTGTGATAGCCCAGGCTGTGCTGGAACTCTCTTTGTAGATCAGGCTAGACTCCAGCTCACAGAGAACTGCCTGCCTCTGCCTCCCAGGTGCTGGCATCTGTGGTTTTAATCAAAAATCCCTGATCATTCTAGTTTGCCAATAAAGACTGAGGAGCCAACTGTTGTGGTGAAAAACCTGCTAGCTCAGAGGGCAGAGAAAGCACCCAGCTGACCTTCCTACCCAGCTCCCGTCCCAATGGAGAAGGCCCAAAAGGCTCACCAGCTCAGCTGACAGCCCAGGAGGAAAAGGCCAAAAATGCAAGGCCAAAGGCTCGATAGCTCAAGGCTCAAAAAGCAACAGCCAAAGAGCCAAGAAGCTGGCGAGCTAGAGAGCTCAAAACCAAAGGTAAAACGCAAGAGATGAAAGTGCTGAAGACACCGTCTACACCCTGTCTCAAATACCCCTCAACACCTCCTGGGCTGGAGAGATAGCTCAGAGCTTAAGAGCACTGACTACTCCTCCAGAGGTCCTGTAGTTCAGTTCCCAGCAACCACATGGTGGCTCACAACCCTCTATAATGTGATCTGATCTGATGCCCTCTTCTGGCCTGCAGGGGTATGTGCAGGCAGGACACTGTATACATAATAAATAAATAAATAAATACATCTTTTTTTTTTAAGGCCCTCATACTCTTTAATCCCTGTCAGCAGGTGTCTTACTCTGCCATTTGACCTAGGGTTATTTTATTAAGTCCGCTGTGCAGAAGGCTGTTGGATTAAAGGCATGTATAAGACTCACTGAACCACACCTTAATCACCTGTTTACAATAACCAGAGAGTCTCCTGAGGGTAGAGACTTCAGCCCCTGGGGCGGATGTGGCACTGTGAGAAGAAGGTATGGGCTACGACGATTAACCTTTTATGTCTGTCCTGGTTCCCACCGACCCAGGGACCTGGCGCCTAAATGTGGAGGAGCCTCTGACTACTACTGTAAAAGTTGGGGTTGTGAAACTTCAGGGTCTGCCTCTTAGAAACGCACCTCCTCCTGGGATTACATCGCAGTTCAGGCCAATTACACCATCCCCGGTTACAAATCCCTCTATTCACCCGGTTGGCCTAATCTATATGCCCAATGCCAAAATTGGTGCCACCTCCTCCGGGTTCACTTCACCCCTAAAGGAAAACAGAGCCAAGGATGGCTCACAGGACACACATGGGGCCTTCGAATGTACACAGAAGGGTACGATGACGGCCTCCTCTTTAGGGTAAAACTTATAATATCTCAACCACCCCCTGTACCCATAGGCCCTAACCCCGTTATAGCGGATACAGGAACCCAACAAGACCCTCCTGATCTGCTCCCTGCTAATACTCTGACCCCGCTGGCCCCGGCTTCACTGGACACACACCGGGGGTTCCCTACCCAAGGCAGGGGACCGACTCTTTAAGCTGGTTACAGGAACATTCACTGCATTAAATGCTACTAACCCTGAGGCTACCAAGTCCTGTTGGCTTTGCCTCAATCCAAGCCCACCTTATTGTGAGGGGATCGCCACTACTGCCTCCTTTACTAATACCAGTAGTCATTCTTTCTGTGATTGGAGCCAACACAAAAAGCTCACCTTGACTGAAGTCTCAGGCTTGGGTACATGTATAGGAAGAGTCCCCCACAGCCATCAACATCTCTGTAACCATACCTTAAATGTGACTGTTACTTCTAACAACTATTTCCTTCTTCCCCCTTCCAATCTATGGTGGGCTTGCAACACCGGATTCACTCCTTGCATCTCCACTGCTTTTTTTTCAGCCTCTGATTATTGTGTTCTAGTGCCGTTGATCCCCAGAATCTATTACCAGTCTTCTCCAATATTTGTTTTGTTTTTTGTTTTGCGAGACAGGGTTTCTCTGTGTAGCCTTGGCTGTCCTGGACTCTCTTTGTAGGCCAGGTTGGCTTCGAACTCACAGCGATCTGCCTGCCTCTGCCTCCCGAGTGCTGGGATTAAAGGCGTGCGCCACCACACCCGGCTACTTCTCCAATATTTGAAACCAGTTATGAAAGTACCCGGTACCGTAGAGAGCCCATCTCCACAACTCTCGCAGTCTTATTAGGGTTAGGAATTGCCGGGGCGGGGCCTGGGACTGCAGCCCTCATATACGGGAACCAACGGTTTGGACAACTACAGATTGCAATGAATGATGACCTTCGGGCCATAGAACAGTCCATCTCTCGATTAGAAGAATCCCTTACCTCACTCCAAAACAGAAGGGGTCTTGAGTTACTATTTCTAAAAGAAGGAGGGCGGTGTGCTGCTCTAAAAGAACAATGTTGCTTTTATGTTGATCACTCAGGAGTCATCAAAGACTCAATGTTGAAACTTAGAGAACGCCTGGATAAAGGACAGAGGGACCGAGAGGCCCAACAGGGGTGGTTCCCTCGTATCCACCCTCCTTGGTCCCCTCTTAATCCTTTTCTTGCTTTTAACTTTCCGGCCCTGTATCCTTAACCGACTTCTTGCCTTTATTTGAGATCGTCTCAATATAACTCAGGCCCTTATCCTAACCCAACAATACCAAGCCCTCAAAACCGGGCCTTAAGATTAAGGCCAGTTAAAACTCAAGGGGGGATTGAAAGGCTTTCTCAGCCTAAGCCTGGGAACGTGACCCAGAAAAGAATTTGTGGGGCTGGAGAGATAGCTCAGAGGTTAAGAGCACTGCCTGCTCTTCCAAAGGTCCTGAGTTCAATTCCCAGCAACCACATGGTGGCTCACAACCATCTATGATGAGATCTGGTGGCCTCTTCTGGCATACAGGTGTACATGCATCCAAAACACTGTACCTAATAAATAAATTTGAAAAAAAGAAAAAAAGAAAAGAATTTGTTCCCGGAGTCAGATCGACCAACTTTGGTAAACAATTCTCAGAAAAACCCATCTGGAAATTCCCTAAATTCCCCAACACCCATAGCCTGCCCAGACCTATGACCCCTGCAGTAACCAATAACATTTAAACAAGTACCCCTAGCAACTGCCAAGAGCCAATCTTAACATGGGGCACTCAGCCCCTCCTAACCTTGAGGTTTTAGCCTTTAAAAATAGCCTGTGATGCCGGGCGTGGTGGCGCATGCCTTTAATCCCAGCACTTGGGAGGCAGAGGCAGGTGGATCGCTGTGAGTTCGAGGCCAGTCTGGTCTACAAAGCGAGTCCAGGACAGCCAAGGCTACACAGAGAAACCCTGTTTCGAAAAACCAAAAAAAAAAAAAAAAAGCCTGTGACAGTAACTCGGGGTTCCTCCGCCTCTCGATCGCTGAGGTTCCCTGATGCGTCAGCAATAAACCTTGTGCTTTTGCATCAACGCTGTGGTACTCAAGTGGTCTCTCGAGATGACCTCCCACCCGAGTGGACTCTAGGGTCCAACAGTTAGGGCTCAATAAAAAACAGGGATATACAGTTCAATTTCATGGATCCCCCATGCCCAAGTTCAGGAAATCCATGACCCAAGAAAGTCCTGACCAGACCTTTCAAAGCATGTTGTATCAACTAACCAGCTTTCTTTTGTTTTGTTTTTGGTTGGTTGGTTGGTTGTTTTTTTCTGAGACAAGGTCTCTCTCTGTAGCCATGGCTGTCCTGGGCTCATTTTGTAGACCAGCCTGACATTGAACTCAGAGTGATCCCCCTGCCTCTGCCTCCAGGGTGCTGAGATTAAAGGCATGTGCCACCAAGCCCAGCCCCCTAACAAGGTTTCAAAATGGCCTGCTCTAGGGAAAACAGCTGGGAGACTCAAAGGCCCTGCGGAAGCTCTCTCCACATACCAGACCTCCGAGGGGGTAAGGAGCACATTGGAGACAGCCTGTCCTGGGAGCCAGGCTGAGGACAACCGTCCAACCAACCCCACACTAGGGAAGACCTGGAGGAGGTCCAACAGCACTGCACTGCTGGGGAAGAGGGGGTCCCCCCTCTACCATCCAAACAGACCTCACAGGTTACAATTCTTTATTGGAATATTTCTAATCGTGTTGTTTATTTGGTTTTACTAAACTATTTAACACAAGGGAAAAACAGAACCAGCCCTACTCCGTTCTTCCTAATTTCTAGGTCAAAAACAACCAGAAAGACATCTGGAGACTTAGAAAAAAAAAAAAAGCAGGGTTAAAGACCACTGTCTCCCGCCCTCGCGGCTGCCATGGCTGCAGCTCCACTGGGCTCTTGCAAGGCTGAGTACCTGAAGCCTTACTTGCCTAAGCGAGATGCTGGCACGGAAAGAGGTCCAGAGTCTGGTCGCAATCAGAGCAAAAAACGGCCAAAGCCGGGAGGTGCCAGCGGCAAAGGAATGCGGATTGTTGATGATGATGTAGGCTGGGCAGCTCTCTCTACTGCTAAGGAGGAGGAGGAAGAGGATGGAGATTTGCCTGTGGTGGCCGAGTTTGTGGGATGAGCAACCAGAGGAGGTAAGGCAGATGGAGGCCTTCTGCTCTGGTGTCAAATGGAAGCTTCTAGGAGGCCACAGTGAGGATGGATATTTTCACCGTGATGACCAAGGTCCATCTCCTCCCAGGAGGGCCCGCCTGGACCCCCCAGATATCTCCCCCAAGGAAGGTCTAGCCTGACCCAAATGTTTCTCCCAGAAGGAAGGCTCATCGTAATTCTTCAAGTGTGTCTCCTAGGAGAGGCCACCATGGCTCCTCAGCTATCTCTTCCCCGAGAAGGGCCCAGAATAACCACCCCCCTGAAGCAGCCCAGCTCAGGAGGGCTCTTGAGACTTCAGATGCACAGACTCTGCAGGGCCGGTCAGGGCTCCCCAGCAGATTCGGAACTGCCCAGAGCCCAAAGCAGTGAAGCTGCAGAAAGACGCCCTAGCAAGGCTGTAGCCCAGAGGGGGCTGCGACATTCTCACCCATTGCTCTCCATGGTCAGCAAGTACCAGCAGGACTCTGCAAATGCCCATATTGGAGCTAAGAAGCAGCTTGATTCTAAAGGTGTCTACCAAAAGGCCTCCGATTCAGAGCTTTCTCCTCCTCGGCAAAAGCACACATCAGGGCACCAGGGTCCTGACTCAGATCTGTCACCACCCCGGAGACGACAGAAGACCAAGTCTTCCGATTCTGACCTCTCTCCTCCTCGAAGGAGCCCGCATTCCAGGAAGAAGACAGCGCACCTGGATTCCGGAGTGAAAACCAGCTTGCACCAGGAACTCAAGAAGCAGGGCCAAGACATGACAGCCCTCGGAGCTCAGTGTGAACTTGCTGAAACTGTATTTCGGAACAAGTCGGGTCAAAAGAGGAATTTGAGGCTGGAGCGCTTGGAACAGAGGAGAAAAGCAGAGAAGGACTCAGAGCGAGAGGAGCTACACGCCCAGTGGGGGAAAGGGCTTGTCCGGTGCCGGCAGCAGCAACAGAATGCAGAGGACGCCATGATGGAGATGCAGAAGCCTCTGGCCCGCTATGTCGATGATGAAGATCTGGACCGGATGCTGAGAGAACAAGACAGGGAGGGGGACCCGATGGCCGACTTCAGTAAGAAGAGGAAGGCTAAGGACAACAAGAATGAGAAAGCGAGGCCTCGATACGATGGTCCTGCTCCTCCTAATAGATTCACTCTCTGGCCTGGATATCGCTGGGATGGAGTGGACAGATCCAATGGCTTCGAACAGAAACGCTGTGCCAGGCTTGCCAGCAAGAAAGCCGTGGAGGAGCTTGCCCACAGGTGGAGTGTTGAGAATATGTGAGTCCTCCGAGCCTATGTGGTGCTGGTAGCACAGGGCAGCTGGCCATCGTCCAGCCCTCGGGGAGCCTTGCTAAAAGATACAAACAACTTGCTGTCAGTCTGACCTTTGGACCAGGCACCTAACCCTGGCTGTGCCTCTGCTGTGTGTGGCTGGCTTTGGCAGGAATCTGTGACTTCTTTCTCCCAGTGTTTGTTCTTGGCCAGCGCTTTCTCTTTTCTTATTAAAATTAAAAACATAGAAAAAAGAAAGACCACTGCCTCAATCAGCCCAGGCTAGCCCCTGCCTCTGCCTCCAGTTGCTGGATTTGCAGGTTTACCACATTTAATCTGTCTCACACCTGGACCAGAGATACCTTTATAACCTGGTAACAGGGTCCCATGGCAGCTCTTGGAGGCCAAATTCTGACGTTGTTGTGCAAAGATCGCTTCACTCCTGTCTCATGGACCTCCATGGAGAACTCTGGGTGCCTCCCTCACGAATAACCAGGAAAGCCAGAGGTTGGCTACATTAAAATCTTTGTTTTAAAAAAACCAAATATATGTGCTGGGATTAAAGGTGTGTAACAGCACACCCAGTTCACATTTCATCATATTTATAACATTTTCTGTACATTACATGTGAATGGCCATGTGTGGGAATTGGCTTTCTGGCTTTCTCCTTCTACCCTGTGAATTCAACAGACTGAACTCAGGCCCTCAGCCTTGGGAGCAGGCACCTTGACCTGCTGGGTCATCTCTCTGGTCCTCAACCAATTTTCTATGGGTTTTTTGTTGTTTGGTTGGTTGGCTTTTCAAGACAGGGTTTCTCTGTGTAGCCTTGGCTATCCTGGACTTGCTTTATAGATCAGGCTGGCCTTGAACTCACAGTGATCCCCCTGCCTCTGTCTCCCAAGTGCTAGGATTAAAGGCCTGTGCCACTACACCACGCTCAATTGTCTATGTATTTGAATAAACTGATTTGACTATAAAAAACAGTAATAATGCAGGGCATTGCGTCTTTAATCCAGCACTCCAGAGGCAGAGGCAGGTGGATCTCTGAGTTTGAGGCCAGCCTGGTCTACATAGTGAGTCCAGGACAGCCAGGACTACACAGAGAAACACTGTGTTGAAAAACAAAAGACAAACAAACAAACAAAAACCATTAAATCCAATTTAACAGTAAGACTAGCCTTGTGTGGTGGTACGAGCCTTTAATCCGTGCACTCAGGAGGTAGAGGAGGCAGGGGCATCTCTCTGCGTTCCAGGACATCCTAGTCTACAAAGCAAGTCCAGGCAGGACAGCTAGAGCTGTTACCCAGAGAAACCTTGTCTCAAGAAAACAAACAAAAACAAAAACAAAAAACCCTGAGAGTAGATGTTCCCTCTCAGATACTACACATTTTACAAAGCTGGGTAGTCAAAACAGGGGAAAACTTGAAAAACAGAAGAGATACACACATGGACAAAAATTGGCGACGTTAATTCTAAATAAGCGAGAGGGGAGATGATACAACTTTACATATTAACCATTTTAAGGACAGTTTTAGAACCAATTTTAAAATGCTTACTCTTTAGCACAATCCCACTCCAGGTTGCGAAGAATAACCACACCATCGGCACAGATTTGTGAGCAGAAAGTCACTGCTGCAATTAAAGACACATGGAAACAAAGCACTGGTCAGTAAGGGAAGAGTTAAAGTACCTCATCCCCAGCCCATGTGCAGTCACATGACAGCACTAAGAAAACTGGTCACTTCTGCTCAAGAACTAAATGGCCATGAGAAGGCAAGGAACGCCGACAGTCTTGACATGGTGGAAAGCTTCAAAGGAGGATCCTGAGCTCCAGGATGCAACTTGCTCAATGTGTTGTTTTGTATGTGTAAGTGCTAGAGATGAACCCAGCACCCTGCACGGGCCAGAGAGGTGTTCCGTTATCACTGTGGCACATCTTCAGGGTAGGGGATGGGAACATGTGTTTGTTTTCATCCCAAATGTTAGATGTGAAGCAATCCCTAATAAAGTAGGTTTGAAAAAGTTGAAAGCCTATATCTCACCCTGTGGTTTTTCTTTTCTTTGGTTTCTCTTTTTCATTTTTATTTATTATGTATAGTGTTCTGCTTGCATGTACACCTACATGACAGAAGAGGGCACCAGATCTCCTTATATTTGTTTGTGAGGCACCATGTGGTTGCTGGCAATTGAACTCAGGACCACTGCAAGAGCAGCCAGTGCTTTTTTTTTTTTTTTTTTTTTTGGTTTGGTTTGGTTTTTCGAGAGAGGGTTTCTCTGTGTAGCCTAGGCTATCCCAGACTTGCTTTGTAGACCAGACTGGCCTCAAACTCACATCAATCCGCCTGCCTCTGCCTCCTGAGTGCTACGATTGAAGGCATGTTACACCACACCCAGCCAGCCAGTGCTCTTAACCTCTGAGCCTTCTCTCCAGTCCTTACAGAAAGATTTGAAGTGTCTATGTATGTGTGTGGTTTGTGCACATGTGAGTGCAATTCCCTACAAGAGTCCGTGGTTCCCTAGAGCTGGAGTTACAGGCAATTGTGCATCATCCACTATGAGTGCTGGGAAGTGAACTCTCTGCAGTTCCAGCCCCTGTAGCAAGTTTAAAAATGACATTTCTTCATATATATAAATTATATATAAAGAGCATTTAAGGTGTTTAGTTTTTTGAGACATGGTTTCTCTGTGTAGCACTGAACTTCCTGTAACTCTCTGTAGACCAGGCTGGCCTCGAACTCCAAGAGATCTGCCTGCCTCTTCCTCCTGAATGCTGGGATTAAAGGCTTGCACCACCACTCAGTTTAAGTTGTGTGTGTGTGTGAATCTGGGCAGTGGTGGCACATGCCTTTGATCCCAACACTAGGAATGGAGAGGCCAGCCTGGTTTACAAACCAAGTCCAGGACAGCCAAGGCTACACAGAGAAACCTTGCCTCAAAAACAAAATATTTAAAAAAAAAAAAAAGTGGCCAGACAGTGGTGGTGCACGCCTTTGATCCCAGCACTCGGGAGGCAGAGGCAGGCGGATCGCTGTGAGTTCGAGGCCAGCCTGGTCTACAAAGCGAGTCCAGGGCAGCCAAGGCTACACAGAGAGACCCTGTCTCAAAAATAAAATAAAATAAAATAAAATAAAAGCAGCTGGGCTAGACATACTGCACAGTTCTATAGTCACATTATTCCTGGGGTGTGAGTAAGGCAGGAAGAATTTACATTTTAATCTAACGTGAGCAACACAGTGACCTTATGTCTCAAAGTTTTAGGGCTGGAGTTATAACAGCCCTGGGGTGTTGTCAAGCAAGTACAAAGTCTTGGATCTGTTCCCAGCCTTGCATAAACCAGGAACAGTAGCACATACTGACATCCCAGCACTTGGATCAGCAGGAGGGTCAGAAATTCAATAATATCCCTGGCTACATAGTGAATTCCAGGTCAGCCTGGGCTATAAAGCCATATCTGAAAGAATGTGTCAGGAAAACGATTATGTACCTGCCTGGTCTGTTCAAAGCTTAGTGTCAACCTATAAACACACACACACACACACACACACACACACACACCTCTTTTGCTTCTCCAACCAAGAATGTTTCATGCACCTGCATACTTTTTTTTTTGGTTTTTTGAGACAAGGTTTCTCTGTGTAGCCTTGGCTGTCCTAGACTTGCTTTGTAGACCAGGCTGGCCTCCAACTCACAGCAATCCACCTGCCTCTGCCTCCCGAGTGCTAGGATTAAAGGTGTGCGCCACCACGCCCGGCCTGCACCTGCGTACTTTTAATCCCAGCACTAACTAGGAAGGCAGAGGCAGGCATATATGAGTTCTAAGACAGCCTGGGCTATATAGTGAGGGATAGGCCAGCCAGAACCACACAGTGAGACCCTGGTCGCTTCCCCCATCCCCAAAAACCAAGATAGCTTTGTGGAGTATGTAGAAATTTCCTTAAACTTGCTTTCTGACCTCCAATGACATCTCTATACCCAGCTTTGTCGCCCAGAACACGGAAGGTGTGGTTCACATGTGCCAAGTCCTCCCCAGTGACTCGCTAGAATTTTTGAGACAGCATTTCACTGGAGAGGCCTAGCTGGCCTACAACTTGCTATGTGCGCCAGGTCAGCCCGGCCCAGATTCTTGAAGGCTGTGAATAGAGGCTTGCCCCACCCACCCTCCCTCCTGGCGTTATTCCTGCAGCTGTTAGCCCTAGCACCTGAGTATTTCAGCTGCCCCCACTCACCCCTCTCCAAGGAGACCCACCCCCCTGCCCAAGTTCAGGAAACCCATGACCCAAGAAAGTCCTGAAGATGATCATGTTGCAATCAGTCCCAGCCCTCCCACAATCCCCCTGTCCTCTCACAGTGAGGCTAGTCAAAGTCAGAAGTAGCTAGTGTGTGCAGCCATGGCTGTCCTGGGCTCATTTTGTAAACCAGGCTGACATGGAATTCACAGCAATCCCCCGGCCTCTGCCTCCAGGGTGCTGAGATTAAAGGCATGTGCCACCAAGCCCAGCCCCCTAACAAGGTTTCAAAATGGCCTGCTCTAGGGAAAACAGCTGGGAGACTCAAAGGCCCTGCAGGAGCTCTCTCCACACACCAGACCTCCGAGGGGGTAAGGAGCACATTGGAGGCAGCCTGTCCCAGGAGCCTATCCAAGAAACCCCACACTAGGGAAGACCGGGAGGAGGTCCAACAGCACTGCACTGCTGGGGAAGAGCGGGGTTCCCCCCTCTACCATCCAAACAGACCTCAGGGGGATGCAATTTTTTATTAGAATACGTCCAATGGTGCTTACAGAAACATTTAACACAAGCAGAATCAGGCTTACTCCATTTTTCCCAGTTTTAGGTAAAAACAAAAAACAAAAAACAAAAAAAAACACAAAAAGCCAGAAAGAGGTCTGGAGATTTAGAAAGGCAGGAGTTAAAGACTACTACACCTCAGTCAGCCCCCAGGCTAGCCCCTGCCTCTGCCTCCAGTTGCTGGATTTGCAGGTGTACCACATTTATTCTGCCTCACACCTGGACCAGAGATGCATTTATAACCTGGTAACAGGTTCCCAGGAAGATCTTGGATGCTGAGTTCTGACATCGTTATCAAAATATTGTTTCATCTCCTGTCTCAGAGACCCTCAAGGAGAAGTCTGGGTGCCCCTCATATCTCAAGAACCACTTGAGGAAATTTCTGGGATGGGGTCTTCCCAAACTTCCTGAGTTGGGCCTCAGGAACATCTACAGAATGCTGCCGGTGGGAGCCTCGGGACCTTCAGTGGCAGACTGCTCAGTGGCTTCCTGGTGGACCTCCCCTGAAGTGTGCTGGGTGAGTTTCACCAGCCTCCATGGGAGCCTGCTCCACGACACCCTCATGGACCATGGCAGGAGCCGCCTGTGTGGCAGCCTCACAGACTTCCAAGGGAGCTATCTGGGTGGCAGCCTCCTGGAGCTCCGTGAGGGATTGCTGGGTGGCGGCCTCACAGACCTCCAAGAGAGCCATCTGGGTGGTTGCTTCCTGGACCTCCAAAGGAGCCATCTCGGTGGCGACTTCCCGGAACTCTGTGAGAGACTGCTGGGTAGCAGCCTCCCGGAACTCCAAAGGAGCCATTTCGGTGGCGGCCTCCTGGAACTCCATGAGGGACTGCTGGGTGGCAGCCTCACGGACCTCCAAGGGAGCCATCTCGGTGGCAGCTTCCTGGAACTCCATGAGACATTGCTGGGTGGCAGCCTCACAGACCTCTGAGGGAGCCATCTCGGTGGCGGCTTCCCGGAACTCTAAGGAAGCCATCTGTGTTGCAGCCTCACAGACCTCCACGGGATCCATCTGGGTGGCGGCCTCACAAAGCTCCACTGGATCCATCTGCGTGGCAGCCTCACGGACCTCCGAGGGAGCAGGCTGGGCCTTAGGGACTTCGACAGGACCCGGCTGTGTTTTAGCCTCCTGAGCCTCCCCTGAGTTGGAAGAAAAGTAGTGTAAGGAGGCCAGGAAGGGCAGCCACCCCTGTACCGTGGAGAAGGGGCCACGGTTTCCAAACACAGATGGCCCTACATCACTTTCAAAACCCGCTTTCCCCAGGAGGATCCCTCACAAGGAGCCAAGATGTGGCGGGCAGCGCAGCCCACCTACTCCAGCCATACTCACTTTCCCTTGCTTCCCTTGCTTCCTTGTAGAAATAGTCAGCCAAGTTGGAGATCATCTGGAAAACGTCCTTTTGGAGATCAGGCGGCCCGAATATCAGAATCTCAGCGTCCCCTTGAGGGTCCCACAGGTTGACGTGAATCAGAGTATGCGTCACACACTCGACGTGCGGGATGTACTCTCCGTTCTTACCTGGGCAGGGAGAAGGAGCAGCCTGAGAGTGAGGGAGAAGCGGGCAGCCTGAGAGCGAGAGAAAAGCGGAGAACCTGAGAGCGAGGGAGAAGGGGGGAACCTGAGAGTGAGGGAGAAGCGGGGAACCTGAGAGTGAGGTGGCTTCCTCTTCTTGGCATGTTAATTGCAAAGCTGAGGAAGGAGGCTGAAGGTGGCAAGGCCTAGGGCCACGGCCACTGGAGAGGCTTTTGTCTACCCATCACAGCATGGCAGTCGGGGTGTGGATAGGGGCAGGAGAAGGCTGCTTGCCTTTGCCTCCCAGGTCACTCACCGAACATCATTTCCAGCAGCCAAGACTCCACGTACACTGACTTTGGCTCATCCAGGTACTCGGTGTGGAACCACTTGGGCAGCTTGATGGAGTCTCTGGCCACTTCAAATAAGGTGCCTTGTTTGTGCTTCAGCTGAACCAGGGTCTGAAAGCTCTTAGGGGAGGCCATGCCGCACCAATCTCGCTGTGAGACAGCCAGGACGACTCTAAACCCAGTGACTCCACAGGAAACTGAGCCTCTCAGCCATATTTAAAGGGCTGTTCACCGGCTCCTCCCCACTCATGTCCCTCCAATGGGACCTCAGGCCTTGCTTCTCACTCCCAGAAGCCCCGCCTCTCCTCAAGGCTTCTCAGATGCAGTGGCTGCACCTGGCGGGTGGGGGTGCTACACTTAGAAGGAGAGGCAGGATTCTTGTTTTAAGCTGCGTGGAGAGCTGGGCCATGGTGGCACATGCCTGTAATCCCAGCAATTGGGGCCGCAGAGGCGGGAAGATAACTGAGCTGGAGGCCAGCCTGGCCTACACAGTGAAACCAGGACAGATATGTGTTGGGAAGCCGAAGACATCCTAAGCCTGAACACAACCAGGTGACGACAGTAGACGCTACATCAGAACCCAGTCTGTTCCCTGGCTTCAAAGCCAATACAATTCACAAACAGCAGGGCTGTGGCGGCACAGTACTTTAATCCTAGCATTTGGGAGGCAGAGGCGAGCCTATACCCGAGTTTCAGGCCAGCCAGGTCTGCAGAGCCAGTTCTAGGACAGTCAGGGCTACACAGAAAAACCCTGTCTCAAGCCCCCCATCCCCCAATATTTTTTAGTTTAATTTTTTTTTAAAGGTATACTCCAGGATGCTGGGCTTCCGATTTCTTGACCTTTCTAGAGGCAGCTGGGAAGGGAATAAAGAAAGCTCTTTTAATGAAGGCAACTCCATACACGTGGCTCCCTAACCAGATAGAATCTTACATTTCCAGTGCCTCTTTTGTCAAACAACGAGCTTATGCTCCAGTTTAGATTTTTGTTTGAGTTATTTATTCCTTGCAATTTAAGAAAATAAAAGTTACAAGTTAAAAAGGATGTCCAATTCTAAGAGTTTTCTGTTAGCTCAGTGGTGCTGGTCCTTGCCTTTAATTTGAGAAGCCAACAGGCAGAGGCGGGTAGATATTTGAGTTTAAGGCCATTCTGATGTAGAGAGCTAGTTCCAGAACAGCAGGCTACAAAGAGAAACACAGAGCTGGCCATGGTGGCACATACATTTAATCCCAGCATTCAGGTGGCAGAGGCAGGCAGATCTCTGTAAATTCGAGGCCAGCCTGGTCTACAAAGTGAGTCCAGGACAGCCAAGAGAAACTCTGTCTCTCGGAAAAAAAAAAAAAAGTCTTGAGATCAACAAGAATAGGAATTAAGAGGCACAGAAAGACATTGAGATGCTCAGAATGCACGTTCAACCTTCTGGGAGCTGCAGGACAAGGCTTAAAGCCATTTGTGTTTAAAGCCTTACGTTTAAGGTTTATTGTTATTATTTGTAATCATGTGTAAGTCTGTGCGGCTGTGTTGGTACTATCAATGCTGTGTGCAGGTGTCCTGGGGAGGCTGGAAGCCGTGGAGCCCCTGAAGCTGTAGTTATAAGAGCAGCCGAGTCACCTGATGTAGGTGCTAGGAATCAAACTCCGAGTCACCTGATGTAGGCTCTCGGAATCAGACTCCGCGTCCTCAACAGAAGTAGTACATGTGCTTAAAGGCATCAGTGAGTCATGGTGGCGCACGCCTTAAGTCCCAGCACTTGGGAGGCAGAGGCTCTTGGATCTCTATCAGTTCCAGGCCAGCATGGTCTACAAAAAGAGTCCAGGACAGCCAGGACCCTGTGTAACAGAGAAGCCCTGTCTGGAATTCCCCCCAAAAGGCTGTAGCATGTCTCCAGCCTTGCTCCTCAAACTCTCTTGATTACAACAGCTTCACTGGCATATCTACGTATGCACATACTAGTGAACTGTGCACATCTTAAAACAACAAAACCCTGTGCTTTTATGAAAGTGGCTATAAAATGTTATTTTTTGCCTGCTTGCTTGCTTGAAGACAGTCTCTGTAGCGCAGACAGCCTGGGCCTCGCCATGTGGCTCCAATTAGCCTCAGCGTGTGGCTCTTCTCCTGCTTCACCTGCCAGAGGCTGGGGTTGCACGCATGCACATCATGCCTGGATAACAGTGTGAACCAAAGATGATTCTTCTTGTTCTTTCTTAAAACATAGTCCCACTGTTGGTATTTTGGGATACACACAAAGGCAACTCAAAGGAAACCAGGATGTGCAGTTTGAACACCACAAGGAATTCCAGAATAGCAGCTGGCAATGGGGGCACAGCTGTAATCCCAAACCCAGGAGGCAGAGGCAGGCAGATCTCTGTGAATTCCAGGCCAGCCTGGTCTACAGAGTGAGTTCTAGGACAGCCAGGGCTACACAGAGAAACCTACCTTAGGGGGACTAAAAAGGATCAGGACTAGTCAGTCTCTGAAGCAGAGTAGGAGGTTTTCCTAAAGGTATTTTCAGGTGAGGAAGGGGTAATTAGACAGAGTTTCTCTAGGTAGCCCTGGCTGTCCCGGAACCTCCTCTGTGGACCAGGCTGGCCTTCAGCTCAAAGATCCACCTGCCTCTGCCTGCCGAGTACTGAGATTGAAGGCGTTTGCCACCAAAAGCCCAGATTAACACAATTAAATTGTGTTTGAGATTCTTAGCCAATGTCTGCCTCAGCAAATGTGGCTTTATCCAGGGCCGTGTGCTTTCAGGTGGTTTAGCAGAAAATACCTATCTATAAAAGGAATATTGCTGGGCGTGGTGGCACATGCCTTTAATCCCAGCACTCGGGAGGCAGAGGTAGAAGAATCACTGTGAGTTCGAGGCCAGCCTGGTCTACAAAGCGAGTCCAGGACAATCAAGGCTACACACAGAAACCCTGTCTCTGAACCACCCCTCAAGAAAGGCAGCCTTCACTGCACATGCTATTTATTGATTGTGTGTCTTTTGTTGTTGTTGTTTTTTGTTTTGTTTTGTTTTTCTCAAGACAGGGTTTCTCTGTGTAGCCTTGGTAAAGGCTGCGCCACCATGCCTGGCTCTAGATTGTATTTCTTGCTCCTTAGCAGAAGAAAAAAATGTCTCAATCAAACTGTTTCCCTCCTCGTGTCCTTGTGATTTCTCTGTCTTTCTGTGACACTCAAGCTAGCCCAGAAGTTCCTCTGTAGTCCATGAACCTTCTGCCTCAGAGCCCTGAGTGCTGGGACTCGAGGCAACACCACCATACACAGCTTTAGGGTCCTTAATTAAACATAATTGCTTCTTCAAAATCCTATGCTTTGGGACTGGAGAGATGGCCCAGCAGAGGCAAGGGGCTCGGGGGGCCGCAGGTTCAATCCCGCTCATCACCAGGGTGGTTCACAATCATCTGTGACTCCAGTTCAAGGGAAACCACCCTCTCCTGGCGCGCTTAAACACAAGAAATACACATGTGGGCAGATAGACATGCAGGCAAATATTCATGCACATAACATACGTCTTTTCTTTCTTTTATTTTTTGGGTGTTTTTGTTTGTTTTTTGAGACAGGGTTTCTCTGTGTAATCTTGCCTGTCCTGGACTTGCTTAGTAGACCAAGCTGGACTCGAATTGACAGAGATTCTCCTGCCTCTGCCTCCTGAGTGTTGAGATTAAAGGCATGCGCCACCATGCCTGGCAAGTCTTTTATTTTCTAATTCCATGCTTTGCCCCACTGTTCCCTAACCTCAAGCAATGCTTTTGAGAACTCTAAACCTTTCTGATGTTGGTTTGTTTGTTTACATTTTTCGAGACAGGGTTTCTCTGTGTGTAGTACTGCCTGTCTTGGAATCACTCTGTAGACCAGGCTAGCCAGGAATGCACAGGGATCCTCCTGCCTCTGCCTCCAAAGTGCAAGAATTAAAGGTGTGTGCCACCACGCCCGGCCCTGCTGCTTTCTTAAGAGCAGAGTACAGAGAAATCAGAGATAACAGACTTAAGAGTGGGAAATTGTAGCTGGGTGTGGTAGCACACACCTCTAATCCCAGCACTCCAGAGACAGAGGCAGGTGAATCTCTGTGACTTTAAGGCCACCCTAGTTTATGAATCGAGTCTAGGATAGCCAGCGCTGTTAAAGAAGAAAAGAGGGCTGGAGAGATGGCTCACAGGTTAAGAGCTCTGTCTGCTCTTCCAGAGGTCCTGAGTTCAATTCCCAGAACCCACGTGGTGGTAATGAGATCTGGCGCCCTCTTCTGGCCTGCAAGCACACATGGACAGAAATAATTTTCTAAAAAATTTTTTAAAAAAGAAAGAAAGAAAGAAAGAAAGAAAGAAAGGGGAGCAGGACATGGTGGCGCACGCCTGTAATCCCAGCACTCGGGAGGCAGAGGCAGGCGAATCTCCGTGAGTTTGAGGCCAGCCTGGTCTACAAAGCAAGTCCAAGACAGCCAAGGCTACACTTAAAATACCCTGTCTCGAAAAAACAAAAACAAAAGAGACAGAAAGAAAGAATGAAGGAAAGAAAGAAAGAAAGAAAAGAGTGGAAAGTTGTAAACACATAAAGATAACAGATTTAGAGGCAGATGGATTGCTGTGAGTTCGAGGCCAGCCTGGTCTACAAAGTGAATCCAGGACAGCCAAGGCTACACAGAGAAACCCTGTCTCAAAAAAAAAAAAAAAGCTAACAGATTTTAGGATCATTTACTTGTGCAGTGGCAGAAGTTGTTACAATTGGGGAGAGTTTGGAACTTGAGTGTGCCATCTTTGGCCATCATGCTATACTGAGGCCAAGCTGTTTCCTATAAGACAGCAAGGCTTTAAAAAAAAGTCTGAGGGGCTGGAGAGATGGCTCCGTGGTTAAGAGCACTGACTGCTCTTCCAGAAGTCCTGAGTTCAATTCCCAGCAACCATCTAAAATGAGATCTGGTGCACTCTTCTGGCCTGAAGGTGTACATGCAGGCAAAGCACTGTACACATAATAAATACATCTTAAAAATTAAAGAAAAAAAAATCTGAGTCCAAAGAAGAAATTGAGTCCCAGGAGGAAAGGTGGTGAAATGAACTAAGCTAAGAGACAGAGAACAGTGTAGCCATAAAGGACAAGGAAAAAACATGCAGGAATTCCAGTGTCATCGAATTCCAATATCTTAGAAGCTGTAAAACCAGAGAAGCTGCAGGACTTAGCCAGCAGCTCCTAGCAGCAGGCAAGGAAAAGCACAGTGTATGTGCCCAGGAGGACGCAGCAGAGATAATGTCAGGAGCTGCAAGGGGAAAGGGACAAGTAAAGGTCACAGACCCTGTGCTGTAGGCAGCTCCTAGGGAGAGACGAGGAAGGTCCACCTGCAGGTGCGCACTGCACTCAGCTACTGCACAGTAGGCATCTATGGAAGAGGTGCGAGTTTACAGATTTAAAGACCCCAGCTGAGTCAGGTGGTGGTGGTGGCAGCGGCAGTGGCACACACATTTAATCCTAGCATTCCGGAGGCAGAGGCAGGTGGATCCCTGTGAGTTCCAGGCCAGCCTGGTCTACAAATCGAGTCCAGGACAGCCAGGGCTACACAGAGAAACCTTGTCTTGAAAAACAACAAAACAAAACACCTTAGCCAGATCCTCCAATTATAGCCCCTAATCTCTAGCTATGGCTTTATAGACTTTGACTTTGGGGTTATCTAAAACTTACTCTGTATTCAAATGCTAGTTGTTTGCCCCTGCAAGATCCTTGCTGCTGCTACCAAGAAGAGACTTGATACCCTATGAGCATATACAGGGGGAGGAGGTCCCTTCAGTCACAGTCATAGGGGAGGGGAGTAAGGGGAAAATGGGAGAGAGGGAGGAATGGAAGGATACAAGGGATGGGATAACAATTGAGATGTAATATGAGTAAATTAATAAAATATATTTTTTTAAAAAAAGATCCTAGCGCCGGGCGGGGTGGCGCACCCCTTTAATCCCAGCACTCGGGAGGCAGAGGCAGGCGGATCACTGTGAGTTCGAGGGCAGCCTGGTCTACAAAGTGAGTCCAGGACAGCCAAGGCTACACAGAGAAACCCTGTCTCGAAAAACCAAAAAAAAAAAAAAAAAAAAAAGATCCTTGCTGCTTTATGAGCAAATCCTCACCTATCCAAGATAATGCTGTGTATACCTTGCCTCCAAATTATCCTTGATAGGATTTTTAAAAAAAAAAAGTGCTGATAGCCTGTAGCTGGGCAGGAGGAAAAAGGCAGGACTTCTTGGTCAGGAGAAAAGGATTCTGGGAGGAAAAAAAGAGTAAGGCCCTTTTGCCAAATCTGAAAAGAAACAGATGTGACTATGGGCCTGGAAGGCTAGCCATCTGGCTGGGTGGGACTAAATGGTCAAGTTAACTTAGACGAGCTAGTCGAGAAGCTGCCCAGCTAAGGCCTAAGCTTTGAAATATTTTTGTTTGTTTTGTTCTGGTTTTTGGTTTTTTTGAGACACGGTTTCTCTGTGTAGCCTTAGCTGTCCTCGAACTCACAGTGATCCGCTTGCCTCTGCCTCCTGAGTGCTGGGATTAAAGGCGTGTGCCACCACCTGGCTGGACAAAGTGGTATTTGAACAGTCCTGGAGAGAGCGTCAAGCAGACACATGCTTTGAAATATTAAAAGGTCTTCCTGTCTTTACTTTTATGGCCCAAGAGCCACCCTGGTTCTTAGGCCTTTATACCAGGAACATAAGCCTTCACCCCCCCCCACCCCCCCACCCCTCGCCACCCAACCCACCCTGCCCAGCCTTTTACACTTTGACAAGTCCCCTTTAATAAGGTCAGCAAATCAGGTACCAGATTTTCAGTTGGGGACATTGTGATGAGCTGTGACAGTGGCTGTTCTTTTACAGAATGTGGTTGGACAAGGTGTGTTTTGGGTTTTTTGTTGTTGTTGTTGTTTTTGTTGTTGTTTTTGTTTTGTTTTATTTATTGCATATGAGTGCTTTATCTGCAGAAGAGGGTATTAGATTACATTATAGATGGTTGTGAGCCACCATGTGGTTGCTGGGAATTGAACTCAGGACCTCTGGAAGAGCAGGTGGCGCTCTTAACCACTGAGCCATCTCTCCAGCCCCGGTTGTTTTTGTTTTTGCTTGTTTGGTTTTTTGTTGTTGTTGTTTTTGTTTTTCGAGACAGAGTTTCTCTTTGTTGCCTTGGCTGTCCTGGATTCGCTTTGTAGACCAGGCTGGCCTTGAACTCACAGCAATCCACCTGCTTCTGCCTCCCAAGTGCTGAGATTAAAGGTGTGTGCTGCCACCACCTGGCTGGACAAGGTGGTATTTGAACAGTCCTGGAGAGAGCATCAAGCAGACACATGGACGCAAGACATACCAACAATGGTAAGACCCATTATATTGGGAAAGTTCAGTAGGCATGTGTGCATTCTGAAAGGTAGTCCAGCATTTTGCAAGGTCTATATCTTGATGCACCCCCAGAATTGCCTCCAGGCCCTGACACCCCTCCTTTTTGTGCTGCTGTATCTCCTAAAAATCTGGCCTGACTTAAAAACCTCATTTTCCAGCCTGGGTCCAGGGTGAGTCCAGGGCAGCCAAGGCTAACACAGAGAAAGCCTGTCTCCAAAAACAAACACAAAAACTCATTTTCTTGGTATTTATCCACTCTGATTGAACAAACATACTATTGCTCTTCAGATGAGTTGATTCCTGGTAATGGAATTCCTGATTTTTTTTTTAATTCCTGATTTGATTCAAACAACTTTAGAAGTTAAAAAGTTAAATAGCTGATAGAAAGTTTACAGCTGCAATAAATACTACTGTGGACCTCCAAATACCTCACTAGGAGACGGGCCTGTGGCTTCACATAAGCTTTCACTCTAGAGATGGCACCACGAATCCTGGTACACATCATAAATATCGGAAAGTTGGTTTGAACTTTCCATGAACCCAGAATATAACTGAGCTACCAAGAAATGTCTAAAATACAAACCTTAATGTCAAAAAATACAAACCAGAGCTGGAGAGAGGGCTCAGAGGTTAAAAGCACTGGCTGCTCTTCCAGAGGTCCTGAGTTCAATTCCCAGCACCCAAATGGTGGCTCACAACCATCTATAATGAGATATGGTGCCCGCTTTTGGTGTGCAGGAGTGCATGCAGGCAGAACACTGTATATGTAATAAATTAGTAAATCTGAAAAGAATACAAACTAATTCCTTGTAATTCTTTATATAGTGTAAGAGTATACCATAAACATGGCCTTTCTAGATTTACTTTATCTTGGAGTGTAAGACTAGATAAAGTGGGGCTGGAGAGATGGCTCAGAGGTTAAGAGCACTGCCTGCTCTTCCAAAGGTCCTGAGTTCAACTCCCAGCAACCACATGGTGGCTCACAACCATCTATAGTAAGATCTGGTGCATGTAGTTGTACATGTAGATAGGGCACTCAAATGTCCCGCTCAAACTAAGGCACCAGCCAAGGACAATACGGCGGGAAACTTTAAAACCCTACCCAGATCTAGCCAGTGGACAGGACATTCTCCACAGTTGAGTGGAGAGTGGGGACTGACTTTCACACAAACTCTGGTGCCCCATATTTGACCATGTCCCCTGGAGGGAGACCTGGTGGCACTCAGAGGAAAAATAGCAGGTTACCAAGAAGAGACTTGATACCCTATGAGCATATACAGGGGGGAGGTAATCCCCCTCAGGAACAGTCATAGGGGAAGGGAGTAAGGGGAAAATGGGAGGGAGGGAAGAATGGGAGGATACAAGGGATGGGATAACCATTGAGATGTAACAAGAATAAATTAATAAAAAAATTTTAAAAAGCAAATAAATAAACCTTAAAAAAAAAAGACCACCATGCCCAGCTGTGATAAAGAAGTATTTAGCTGGCTGAGCATGGTGTCAGTGCACACCTGTAAACCCAGCACTGGGGAGGCAGAGGCAGGTGGACCACTGTGAGTTCGAGGCCAGCCTGGTCTACAAATCGAGTCCAGGACAGCGAAGATAACACAGAAAAAACTGGCTGGGGCTGGGGGAGGGGAGAAGGGGGGAGGGGAAGGGGGGCAGGGGGAGGGAAGGCATTCCCTAAGGCATTGAAACATTCTGGCTGCTTTGTGTTGCACTAGGTTGCCTAGTAGTCAATGAAACATACACAAACTTAAGAGGACAACTGGTCTTAGACGTGAATTGTGTATACCATCTATAGCCTGCAAACATCACTAAATCCTAGCAACTACCACACAACAAAAATATATATCCTGAAAAGTTACATTAAAGAAAATAAAAATCAGCCGGGTGTGGTGGCACAGGCCTTTAATCTCAGCACTCCGGAGGCAGAGGCAGGTGGATCACTGTGAGTTCAAGGCCAGGCTGGTCTACAAAGATGGTCCAGGACAGCCAGAGCTAACACAGAGACCTTGTCTTGAAAAAACCAAAAATAAAAATAAAATAAAAATTACTAGCTCATGGGGTCCATTCAGGCTAACAGAGACAGATTTAAAGATAATTATTTAATTTCCTTTTTTTTGTTGTTTTTGTTGTTGTTGTTTTGGTTTGTTGTTGTTGTTGTTGTTGTTTTGGATTCTCGAGACAGAGTTTCCCTGTCCTAGACTCGCTTTGTAGACTAGACAGGCCTCCAATTCACAGCGATTTGCATGTCTCTGTCTCCTGAGTGCCGGGATTAAAGGTGTGCACCACCACGCCAAGCAACTTCCTTGTACTAGCATTTTAAAATATATTTATTATTATGTATACAGTATTCTGCCTGCATGTACACCTGCAGTCCAGAAGAGGGCATCAGAACACATTACAGATGGTTGTGAGCCATCATGTGGTTGCTAGGAATTGAACTCAGCACCTCTGGAAGAATAGCCAGTGCTCTTAACTGCTGAGCCATTTCTCCAGCCCCTTCCTAGCATTTTTATTGAAAAATAAAGCAAAACAAAAAACCCTTTACTTTATAAACTGGGTGTGAAATAGGCACCACACTACATGTATGGTATATGATTTATTGTAAAAGCATGGGGTAGAAGGAAACGGGAGGGGATCCTCAGGGAGACAGACAGGCGGAGTAAGTAAAGGAACATGACAGAGAGACAAGGTGGCAAGTTGGTCCCTTTATAGTCTGGCACACCTGGCAGCAGCACATGATGATGTCATTGGTTCCTAAGCAACCTAGAGGCAGCCATATATATGATAACATTCCTCTTTTTTTTTTTTTTTTTTTTTTTGGTGTTTCCAGATAGGGTTTCTCTGTGTAACAGCTCTAGCCGTCCTGGAACTCACTTGGTAGACCAGGCTGGCCTCGAACTCACAGAGATCCGTCTGCCTCTGCCTCCCGAGTGCTGGGATTAAAGGTGTGTGCCACGACCATGGGGCATCTCCCTTTTCTTATAATTTAAAAAAAAAAAAAAATTAAGGGAGCCAGGTGTGGTGGCGCACGCCTTTAATCCCAGCCCTCGGGAGGCAGAGGAAGGCAGATCCTGTGAGTTTGAGGCCAGGCTGGTCTACAAAGAGAGTCCAGCACAGCCAAGGCTAACACAGAGAAACCCTGTTTGGGGGGGGGGGGGGAGTGAGGACATTGGACTGCTTTTCATGCAAGGTAAGTTAAAGTATACAAATGTAGGTTCATTTCAAGCAGTTCTCGGCTGCCATGCAAGTGGAGAAGAGGGAGAAAGAGAGAGAAAAAAAGCAAAGCAACAAAATATCAGGATTATATGGTGAAGGGAAAAGAAAAGCCCCTGCGCTGGAAAGTCAGGGTAGAGGGCAGGGCTTCCCAGCTACCTCCTGCAGCAGCAGCTCAGGACCGAGGAGAGCTGGGAGAGCCTGGGGCTGTTTGTCCGGGTCTGAAACACTCCATCCCAACCTTTCGTTGATGATAAATGGATAAGGGGTGAAGAAATCAATCGCCTTTGGCTGCTTCCTGCTGACATGGGGACTGCGACAGATTAGGGGCCAAAAGGCTGAAATGTTGGCCAAGTCTGGAAAGAGCAGGCTGTTGTCTTTGCTGTCCAGGGTCTGAGACCAACGATCTGTGGGTAGCTGCTCTGGCACTTGGATGCAGGAAACCTGGATCTGGCAGATAGTGAAACAGACCTACAGCCAGAAGAAACGGAAAGCAGGTTAGAAGGGAGAAATTTTCCTTTAGTTATACATTTGAAACATTATTATTATTATTATTATTATTATTATTATTATTATTATTATTATTATTATTTGGTTTCTCAAGACAGGGTCTCTCTGTGGAATAGCTCTGGCTGTCCTGGACTCTCTCTGTAGACCAGGCTGGCCTGGAACTCACAGAGATCTGCCTGCCTCTGCCTCCCAAGTGCTGGGATTTAAGTCCTGCGCCACCACACCCGACCTACATTTGAAACTTTCGGGAAAGCAAGCAGAGGTGGAAGTTTTGGAGCACAGAAGAGAAAAGCTTGAACATAGGGAATTTCCTTAAATTTACCTGGTTGCTGGCAGCAATTTAAAAGTTCCGTTTTGGGACTTTGGATCCATCATTTAAGAGATATAAGGCCAAGTTTGGTTGCAGGGGCATGTAAGCTTGGAAGCCCTTAATGCAGGCATGGGGCTTTGAAATTCTCCAGAAAACATCCCAGAGGGGAGCCTAGAGGGACAGCGAATGGACTGGTCCCATGGGAGGTGGCGTCAGGGACCCATCCAGGCATACCCAGAGCAAGGTTTGACTCAACAAAAATGGAGCAATATAGAGGGATGGCTCCCCCGCCCCCCCCCCCGCCTTTTTTTTTAAATGATTTATTTATTATTTGGACAGTAAGTATTCTGCCCGCATATGTGCCTGCAGGCTGGAAGAGCACACAAGATCCCATTATAGATGGTTATGAGCCACCACGTGGTTGCTGGGAATTGAACTCAGGACCTTTGGAAGAACAGACAGTGTTCTTAACCTCTGAACCATCTCTCCAGCCCTTTGTTTGTTTTCTATTTCCTGTTGTTTGTTTGGTTGGTTGGTTTTGGTTTTTCAAGACAGGGTTTCTTTATGCAGCCTTGGCTGTCCTGGACTTGCTTTGTAGACCAGGCTGGCCTCGAACTCACAGAGATCCACCTGCCTCTGCCTCCTCTGCTGGGATTAAAGGCGTGCGCCATCAAGCCAAGCTATCATCCTCTTTTAATTGGCTCTCTGTTACAAAAAATTCTTTCATCTCCTTTTAGACTAAAAAAAACCGCAAAATCTAATTTTAAATTGGTATAGGTTTTTATAATATATTTATAACCAGCCAAGATAACAGAGAAACCCTGTCTTGAAAAACCAAACCCTCCACCCCCAAAAATCTATATCCGGTAGCAGGGCGGGGTCAGGCATGGGGTGTATTCTCTGTTTCCTGCTCGATGCAGTAGCATACCCACACCACGCTGCCCCTTGTGCCTGGTGGAGCTACTGGACCATGTTGGCGCACCGGAAGTAGGGGAGGAGCCTGGCGCTAGCATGTCCAGTCTCAGAAGTTGCAGCCAGGTGCCTGGCCTCGCAGCGGTGGAGCAACCCAAAACCATAAGCAGTGGGTGGGCCTCATGCCAGGCCACGGGAGCAGGCAGACAAGGCTAGTGTTAAGACAGGGCCTCCAGATGTGGACGCAGCAGTAGCAGATAGTACTTCTTTTTTCTTTCTTTCTTTCTTTATTTTGTTTTGTTGCTTTTTTGTTTTTGTTGTTGTTGTTTGTTTGTTTGTTTTTCAAGACAGGGTTTCTCTGTGTAGCCTTGGCTGTCCTGGACTCACTTTGTAGGCCAGGCTAGCATCCTGAACTCACAGCAATCCCCCTGCCCCTGCCTCCCAAGTGCTGTGATCAAGCATGCGCCACCACGCCTGGCTCAGCAGACAGCATTTCGTGGCCTGCAGATCAGGAGTTAGCAGGGTCGCACTTACTTCACCCTAGGGCCCAAGGTTCCAGCGAGTGGCCACGGGCGCCGAAGTTGTGCCTTGCTCCATATGGGGAACAAGTTTAGGGACCATGGTGTTCTTGGAGACGAAAGTTTTTTGTATAGGATTCTGGAGTAAAGACAACGGAGGAGCCCATCGGTTTCGCACCAATGTTAAATATGCGCCACACTACATGTATGGTATAGGATTTATTGTAGAAGCATGAGAGAAGAAAGGAGGGGGAGGGGCGGCCCGGGAAACAGACTGAGACAGGCAGAGAGAGAAAAAGAGTAAGAAAGAAGAATAAGAGAATGTTAAGAGACAAGGTGGCAGGTTGGCCCCTTTATAGTCTGGCACACACCTGGTATCTGCAGGCAATGACATCATAGGTTGCTAAGCAACCTAGACGCTAACATTGGGTCATGTAAGAAACTTATGTTCTATGGCAGCCAGGCGTGGTAGCGCACACCTTTAATCCCAGCACTCAAGCAGGCAAAGGCAGGCAGATCGCTGTGAGTTCGAGGTCAGCCTGCTCTACAAAGTGAGTCCAGGACAGCCAAGGCTACACAAAGAAATCCTGTCTCAAAAACAAAAACAAAAAAAACAAAACAAAGAAATTTATATTCTATGATGATGCACAAGATGGGAATCAGGAAGTTCTCTGTCTCTATATTTAGGGATTTAGATAAGAGCCCCTAAATTCAACCCTTGTCATTTTCTTATAGGCTGTTACCGATGACTGAGACATACAACTTAATTGTCTGTTGCCTTATGAATGAATATATTCCTTGGAATATTCATGACTGTGCGTATGGCCATAGTTGATTAGCAGGAGGGGCTTTATTTGGTCTTCTATATATGTTTTCAAAATTAAACAAGAATAACTAATTATAGACTGTTAAAAATAATTAAAAATACTAGCTGATGGTTAGTCACCTTATAGATGATCAGATCATTTAACATGTTCAAAAGTATAATAAAAGCTATGGAGGCAGAGGCAGGCGGATTGCTGTGAGTTCGAGCCAGCCTGGTCTACCAAGTGAGTCCAGGACAGCTACAACAACATAGCAAAACCCTGTCTCGAAAAACAAAACAAGGGCTGGGCGTGGTGGCGCACTCCTTTAATCCCAGCACTCGAGAGGCAGAGGCAGGCGGATCGTTGTGAGTTCGAGGCCAGCCTGGTCTACAAAGTGAGTCCAGGACAGTCAAGGCTACACAGAGAAACCCTGTCTCGAAAAACAAACAAACAAATAAAAAAAAAAACAAAGAAAGAAAAGAAAAACAAAGCAAACGTTATACCGTTAATTACAAAACTAAGCTTTATCTAGTCTCTTGTCTTATGATTTTATGTTTGAGCCTGAGATTGGCTCAACTGTACTTAATAAATGGATGGTCCTTGGACACTTCAGATATCTGCTAAACATGGCATTTAAATATTTAATTTAAAAAACTTACTGGGGCTGGAGAGATAGCTCAGAAGTTAAGAGGACTGACTGCTTTTCCAAAGGTCCTGAGTTCAATTCCCAGTGACATGGTGGCTCACAATCATTTGTAACGTGATCTGATGCTCTCTTCTGGCCTGCAGGTGTAAACACAAGAGCAGCTCTGTATACCTAATAAATCTTTTTTTGTTTTGTTTTGTTTTTTCAAGACAGGGTTTCTCCTCTGTATAGCCTTGGCTGTCCTAGACTCACTTTGTAGACCAGGCTGGCCTCAAACTCACAGCGATCCACCTGCCTCTGCCTCCATAAATAAATCTTTAAAAACAAAAATAAAATGTACTATAACAAAGACTCCAGCTCTTGGCAGTGACCTGAAGGTCTCCAAGATAGATGGTACACCAAAGACTCTGCCTGGACTATGGCATGCTAACCACTAGGCAAAACTGCCCCCAAATGCGTGTGATGCTAGGGCCTAGCCTAAACTATGGACAAAGAGGACACCTGGAGAGTTACTTGTCCCACATTGTCTAAAGGTGAGGTTGGTCTCTCCCATGTTCCTCCCACTCTTAGATTTGCAAAGCCTGGCAGCCAAACACTAATAATGTGCTGGGACCTGTGCCCCCCCAGTGAAGTCATCAACATCACAGGAGCCTAATGGGATGGTTGTCTGGATAATAAGTAAGCCTCTGTCATTTTAATTGATACATATTTAAAATACTTCTTGCTATAATGTATCCTTTTCATGTGTCTGATGAATTTGAGGACTAGACTCATGAAAAAAGTAACTACTTACTGTTCCTTAACAGAAACTAACTTTACTGCTCCTGGTAATCAGCCACCTATGTCTTATGGTAAATAATTGAAGGTGTGTGTGTGTGTGTGTATTTTATAAAGGTTAAAAATGTTTAAAGACCTAAAAAGATGTTTTAGGCTGATAACTTAAATGTATTTTAATATTAATAAATCCAAATTATAAAGATTAAAAGATATAAAAATTTCCATGATGATAAAGATTTAGATATTGTTGTATAAAGACTGTTCAAAGCTTTAACATTTAGATTTTAAATTGTTTCCCAAGCCAACTTGTCTCCTTCTATAAACTTAAAAAGATTTTTATAAGCTTCAAAGAATAACCAGGATTGATCTGCCACAAGTCAAATGGATTCCTGGACACCTGCCTGTTCCTGAAAATGGGAATTTTCCCTTGGTCATGGGATTCTTCACTTTTCCCACTTACTAAAAAATGTTAATTCTGTCCCTAGTCTATATTTGTCTCAGCAGATTTTCACCTGGCTGGCAGACTCCATCGAGGGAGGACAGCAAGCTGCGGAGCTTGGGACCTCTGGACCTCCTGAAAGCGCATATAGACCAGTCTGGTGATGTGATTGCTCCCTGTCTTTCAAATGGTTCACCTAATCAGGTACTTCTGATAGATGCCCCGCTGCTCACCCTTTGACTAGCATCTCAGCCTTCCTGGGCCCTGATAACAATGTCCTAATGTCAGCTAGAAATAGTTACAGAAAAGAATAATTCATCCATTGTCCCACCTAACAGGCTGAGATGCTAAGTCAAAAGAGATGCCCTGGCCTGAGGGACAGATGGTTAAGTTTCTGAATGACACAACATTTTACCTATTTCTATCTTTGGGGGAATTTAAAAAAGAAATAAATAAAACACGTTTTAAATACCAGATAAAATTGTCTAATCCCCTTTGGGATAAAAGAGACTAACATTTTAACAGCCTCTAGAGACACTTGTTCTACATGAACCATAGGTCTCTCTGCTTGTCTCTTTATATAAACAAGAGATGACTTAAGAGTCAATTATTTGACTCTATGACAAAACTCAAATGGGGGAATGTTATAACCTGGTTAACCTGCTCAAACTCTATAGCCCCTCCCTTGAGCTCTACCTTAGTTCTTAGCATAACTGTGGTTCCTGTGTTAACATCTGCTGTCACTTTTAACATATCAGAAGTCATTTTTGCCTCCAAGTCTCTATTTTGATCATAAGGTAAAATTAAGTTTGGGTGCTCGGACTCTGCCTGCCAGGGAGCTTGACCAGACTTTTATTTACAATACAATAATTGAAGCTGGGCGTGGTAGCGCACGCCTTTAATCCCAGCACTCGGGAGGCAGAGGCAGGTGAATTGCTGTGAGTTTGAGGTCAGCCTGGTCTACAAAGTGAGTCCAGGACAGCCAAGGCTACACAGAGAAACCCTGTCTCAAAAAACCAAAAAAAAAAAAAATAATAATAATAATAATATTCTGGGCTGGAGAGATGGCTCAGTGGTTAAGAGCGCCGCCTGCTCTTCCAGAGGTCCTGAGTTCAATTCCCAGCAACCACATGGTGGCTCACAACCATCTATACTGAGACCTGATGCCCTCTTCTGGCTTGCAAATGTTCATGCAGACAGAACACTATATACATAATAAATAAAATCTTTTAAAAAATTGAATATTCTGCTTTAATTAGTGATTTATGTTCTACTTATACAAAACCACAATATCCTGCTCTGTTCCTTTTCCTGGAAGTGAGGAACTATAAAGTCCCCAAGCCTGTATCCTAGCCAGTTACCTTAAGATGCTTTGTCTTGCTCACTAGATACAATATACTTGAGAATGCTTTGTTTAAACTGGTCAAAATGATGTAATACTGCCCTCCCCCGCTGCTTCCCACCTGGGTAACTTGTTATTACCTGGTTACAGCTTTTCTTATGAAAACCTGCATTAGAAACACACCAGAGCCAAGTGTGGTGGTACACACTTTTTATCCCAGTACTTAGGAGGCAGACACAGGCTGATCTCTGGGAGTTCTAGACCACCCTGTTCTACTGACCCGAGTCCAGGTCAGTGAAGGCTACACAGAGAAACTCTATACCAAAAAAAAAACCAAAAAAACAAAAAACAAAAAAAGAAAAAAGAAAAGAAACAGACCAGGGTAACAGTTTGGCTCCTGAGTCCACTGTGTCCCTGGCCATGGTCAGTCTTGGGGTGTGGCATTCTAATAAACCATCAATATCTCTGATATTGGTGCTCAAGTTGTTTGTGTGGCAAATCTTGTATTTTAACACCCTTAGCTCCTCTGGTGTCGGGAATGTTGAGTTTCAAACCCTCAGGACAAGCAGCTGAGGTGACTATTTAACACACCAAAGCAGACTGGTCTCCAGGTTCTCCCGCACCCCTCAGTCGCTAGCTCTTACAAGGCTATGGGCTGGCATACCCTGCACTCTACCCTGAACTCTCCAGCCCAGGGGCTGGGCTGCCTGTCCCCCAGAGGCTCTTCCCTATGTAATCCAAACAGTTTGGTTACCTGGCCTTCTTTTTGTACCTTTGGCCTCCTGGCTGCTATACTTGGTTCCTCTCTCTCTTCCCCTCCCCCTTCTCCCATGTGGTTCAGGGTCACGACCACTCTGCGCTCTCCCAGATGTGTCTGCCTCTGGCTGTGCTCTCCAACATGTCTATATTAAACTTTCTCCTCCTCCAGACCTAAGAGCAGTCATGTCATTTCCTTTATTTTTTTTTTCCATTCAAGGAGCACAAAGGCTTTTGCATCGCAGATCATCAGGAAACCAGGAATGTTAAGCACACAGAGGTTTCTTTTCAAAGAATAAGATATATCGCCTGTTTTCCACCCAAAACCTGGTGACCTTGGCTATATTTGTAGAGCCAGACCTCATCCAAACTCCCCTCCAAGACCTGTGATCTTCAGTTTTGTGTCTCAGTCAACAGAACACAGGTACGGTACAGACCCAATGACTTCTAAGCTATCTGTATGATGGACACACACCAGATCCTCCCCTCGGCGCTTAAGCTAACACATGTAGGCAGCATCTCTAGAAACCATCTTCGTGGAAGAAATGACATATAGTTTGAGTTTGGATGTTAAGTATGCTTCCCTGTGCACCAGGAATTGTATTGCATCAGGAAACTTTTCCCCCAAATTGTACTGCATTTAATATGCTTACAATGGCCACCCAGCATCAGACTCCAGAGTTTGAGGTGGGCTGAGTTGTGTTTTCTGTATCCTCACACCCATTTCCTCTCTGGCTGGGATGCTTGTGGCTCACTCCCCTGCCCCCCACCCCACCCCACCCCTCCTCTGGTACTTCCTTGCCACTTCCCGCAGAATTTAATAAGCCTTAAAAGGTCATTCGGCTAATAATGACATTCGTGCCCCCCCACATTACCATACACATTACCATGTATCCTAAGGCCCTGTTAAACTAGGAAATACCCTCTTGGATCACCCAGTGAGCAACACCCACATCGTTTATTTGGATTTTGTTTATTTTGGTTTTATGGTTTGTTTTGTTGTTTGGGGGCAGGGTTTGGTTTTGGTTTTCTGAGACAGGGTTTCTCTGTGTAGTCTTGGCTGTCCTGGACTAACTTTGTAGACCAGGCTGGCCTCGAACTCACAGAAATCTGCCTGCTTTTGCTTCCCTGAGTGCTAAGATCACAGGCATGCTGGGTTTCTCTGTGTCGCTCTGGCTGTCTAAAAGCCACTCTGCAGACGAGGCTGGCCTCAAACTGAAATACCCACCTGCCTCTCCCTCCCGAGTACCGGGATGAAGGGAAGCAAGGGCTGCAGCAGCGCAGGGCTTTAAACATAGCACACAGGAGGCAAAGGCAGGAAGATGGATCTCAGAGTTCACGTCCAGCATGGTCTAGAGAATGAGTTAGTTCCAGGACAGCAGGACAGCCAGGGCTACACACAGAAACCGTGACTCAAAAACCAAGACCTAAAAAAAAAAAAAAAAAAAACCAAGACCTTTAATCATTTCTGGAGCATGTGGAATTTGGAGCATGAATTTGAATTTTGAGACATGACAAGATCCTGTTTCAAAAACAACAACAACAACAAAAAAGGGGGGGCGGGGAATAAACAAAAAATAACTGGGCAGTGAAGCACACGCCTTTAATTCCGGCACTGGAGAGGCCCAGGCAGATAAATCTCTAGGAGTTCAAGGCCAGCCTGTTCTACAGAACAAGTTCCAGGAAAACCAGGGATATACAGAAAAAATAATAAAAAAATAAAAATAATATAAAAATAAAATTAAAAGGAGAAAATAAAGAACAAAAATGAGAACTTGCTGGGTGGCAGCCTCATCAACCTCCGCGGGAGGCAGCTGGGTAGCGTCATTACTGACTTCCGCGAGAGACTTCTGGGTGACAGTCTCACCGACCTCCACGGGAGACTGCTGTGTGGCAGCCTCAAGAACCTCCACGCGAGACTGTTGCGTGGCAGCCTCACAGACCTCAATGAGAGACGCCTGGACGGCGGCCTCACGGACTTCCAGGAGAACTGTCTGTGTGGCAGCCTCACGGCCTTCGACAGGAGCCAGCTGGGTGGCAGCCTCGCGGACCTCCAAGGGAGCAGGCAGGATGGTAGCCTTTGAGACTTCTACAGGACCCCGCGGCGTGGCCACCTCCTGAGCCTCCCCTGAGTTGGAAGAAAAAGTAGTATAAGGAGGCCAGGGAGGGCAGCCACCCCTGTACCATGAGGAGTAGGGGGCCATGGTTTCCAAACACAGATGGCCCTACATCACTTTCAAAACCCGCTTTCCCCAGGAGGATCCCTCACAAGGAGCCAAGATGTGGCGGGCAGCGCAGCCCACCTACTCCAGCCATACTCACTTTCCCTTGCTTCCCTTGCTTCCTTGTAGAAATAGTCAGCCAAGTTGGAGATCATCTGGAAAACGTCCTTTTGGTGATCAGGCGGCCCGAATATCAGAATCTCAGCGTCCCCTTGAGGGTCCCACAGGTTGACGTGAATCAGAGTATGCGTCACACACTCGACGTGCGGGATGTACTCTCCGTTCTTACCTGGGCAGGGAGAAGGAGCAACCTGAGAGTGAGGGAGAAGCAGGCAACCTGAGAGTGAGGGAGAAGCGGGCAACCTGAGAGTGAGGGAGAAGCGGGCAGCCTGAGAGTGAGGGAGAAGCAGGCAACCTGAGAGTGAGGGAGAAGCGGGCAGCCTGAGAGTGAGGGAGAAGGAGCAACCTGAGAGTGAGGGAGAAGCGGGGAACCTGAGAATGAGGGAGAAGGAGCAACCTGAGAGTGAGGGAGAAGCGGGGAACCTGAGAGTGAGGGAGAAGCGGGCAGCATGAGAGTGAGGGAGAAGGGGGGAACCTGAGAGTGAGGGAGAAGCGGGGAACCTGAGAGTGAGGTGGCTTCCTCTTCTTGGCATGTTAATTGCAAAGCTGAGGAAGGAGGCTGATGTTGGCAAGGCCTAGGGCCACGGCCACTGGAGAGGCTTTTGTCTACCCATCACAGCATGGCAGTCGGGGTGTGGATAGGGGCAGGAGAAGGCTGCTTGCCTTTGCCTCCCAGGTCACTCACCGAACATCATTTCCAGCAGCCAAGACTCCACGTACACTGACTTTGGCTCATCCAGGTACTCGGCGTGGAACCACTTGGGCAGCTTGATGGAGTCTCTGGCCACTTCAAATAAGGTGCCTTGTTTGTGCTTCAGCTGAACCAGGGTCTGAAAGCTCTTAGGGGAGGCCATGCCGCACCAATCTCGCTGTGAGACAGCCAGGGCGACTCTAAAGCCAGGGATTCCACAGGAAACTGAGCCTCTCAGCCATATTTCAGGGGCTGTTCACCGGCTCCTCCCCACTCATGTCCCTCCAATGGGACCTCAGGCCTTGCTTCTCACTCCTAGAAGCCCCGCCTCTCCTCAAGGCCTCTCAGATGCAGTGGCTGCACCTGGCGGGGGTGGGGTGTGGAAGGGGGGTCGCTGCATCTAGAAGTGCACGCTTTTAATCCCAGCATTCGGGAGAAAGAGGCAGGAGGATCTCTGTGAGTTCGAGGCCAGCCTGGTCTACAAAGTGAGTCCAGGACAGCCAAGGCTACACAGGGAAATCCTGTCTCAAAAAAAAAAAAAAAAAAGTCATAGAAAGACATTGAGAGGCTCACAGAGTGGACTTAGACCCTTCCGAGAGCTGCAGGACAAGGCTTAAAGCCATTTGTGTTTAAAGCCTTACGTTTAAGGTTTATTGTTATTATTTGTAATCATGTGTAAGTCTGTGCGGCTGTGTTGGTACTATCAATGCTGTGTGCAGGTGTCCTGGGGAGGCCAGAAGCTGTGGAGCCCCTGAAGCTGTAGTTATAAGAGCAGCCGAGTCACCTGATGTAGGTGCTAGGAATCAAACTCCGAGTCCTCAATAGTAGTACTTGGGGGCACTTCACCAGCCCCCAAAACTCTCTTGATTACAAAAATAGCTTCACCGGGATATTTATATTTGCACACACTAATGAATTGGGCACATCTTAACACAACAAAGTCCTTGGACTTTTATTAACGTGGCTATAAAATCCATTTTTGTTGGGTCGGGCATAGCGGTGCACACCTTTAATCCCAGCATTCGGGAGGCAGAGGCAGGTGGATCTTTATGAGTTTGGGGCCAGCCTGGTCTACAAAGAGAGTCCAGACCAATTAAGGCTACACAAAGAAACCCTGTCTCAAAAAAAAAAAAAAAAAAAAAAAAAAAGAGGCCATTTTTGCTTGCTGGCTGGCTGGCTGGCTAGCTTGCATGCTTGCAACAGTCTCACAGCAGGGCATGGTGATGCATGCCTATAGTACAGCACTTAGGGAGGCAGAGGCGGGTGGATCGCTGTGAGTTTCAGGCCAGCCTGGTCTACAAACCAGTTCAAGACAGCCAAGGCTACACGGAGAAACCCTGTCTGGAAAAAAACCAAAACCAAAACCAAAATAAGACAGCCTGGGCCTCGCCATGTGGCTCGAATTAGCCTCAGCGTGTGGCTCTTCTCCTGTTTCACCTGCTAGAGACTGGGGTTGCACGCATGCGCATTACGCCTGGGTAACAGTGTGAACCAGATTCTCCTTTTTGTTCTTTCTTGAAACATAGTCCCACTGTTGGTATTTTGGGATGCACACAAAGGCAGCTCAAAGGAAACCAGAATGTGCAGTTTGAACACCACAAGGAATTCCAGAATAGCAGCTGATGATGAGGCACAGCTGTAATCCCAAACCCAGGAGGCAGAGGCAGGCAGATCTCTATGAGTTCGAGGCCAGCCTGGTCTACAGAGCAAGTTCCAGGACAGCCAAGGCTACACAGAGAAACCTTGTCCTGAAAACCTAAAACAAAACAAAACAAAACAAAAGCCACCTGACTCTGCCTCCCCAGCTCTGAGACTGAAGGCCTGTGCCACCAACAGCCCACATTAACAAAATAACTTTTGTTTGAGATTCTCAGGTAGTGCCTGGGCAGACAAATGAGGCTCTTTCCAAGTCATGTGCATTCGGCTCTTTTTCTGGTTTAGCAGATAATATTCCTATCTTTAAAAGGAATATTAGCCGGGCGTGGTGGCACATGCTTTTAATCCCAGCACTTGGTAGGCAGAGGCAGGTGGATTGCTGTGAGTTCGAGGCCAGCCTGGTCTACAGAGCAAGTCCAGGACAGCCAAGGATAACACAGAGAGACCCTGTCTCGAAAAACCTAAATAAATAAATAAATAAATAAATAAATAAATAAATAAATGGACTATTAACTCAAGGAGGCAACTTTCACTGCAAATGCTACTCATTGATTGTGATTCTTGCTTCTCAGCTCATCAATCAGACCAGGCTGGCCTCTAACTCACACAGATCCGCCTGCCTCTGCCTCCCGACTGCTGGGATTAAAGGAGTGCACCGCCATGGCCGGCTGAGAGTCTGCCCAGCTAAGGCCTAAGTTTTGAAATATTGAAGGGTCTTCCTGTCTTTACTTTTATGGCCTAAGGGCTGCCCTGTGTCTTAGGCCTTTTTACCAGGAGACATAAGCCCCCCCCTGCCCCCCTTCCCCGGCCTTTTACCCTTTGACAAATTCCCTTCAATAGGATGAGCAAACCAGGTAGCAGATTTTCAGCTGGGGACATTGTAGTGGGCTGTGACGGTGGCTGTTCTTTTACAGAACATGGTTGGACAAGGTGTTATCTGAACAGTCTTGGAGAGAACACCAAGCAGACATGTGTGTAGCTAGCATGCAAAACAGACCAACCAGGGCTAGAGCTCAGAGCCAGGAACACACCTGCTCAGGGAGCTGTGCCTGAGAGAGGCTGAGAACAGTGTGAAGACATGGCCAGCGGCCGAGTCTCCTCCTTCAGACAGCAGCCAAGCCCTCCCCAAGGCCCTGTTTGCATGCAGGCTCTAACCATCTTTGTTTTGTTCCGTCAGACTACCTAGTTCACCAGTTCTCAAAGGTGCTCAGTAACTATTGGATAAAACATTTTGAATTAGAGGCTGGAGAGATGGCTCAGCTGTTAGGAGTACTGGCTGCTTTTCCAGAAGCCCCATGTTCAATTCCCAGCACTACATGGTACCTCACAGCTGTCTGTGACTCCAGCCACAAAGAATCCAATGCCCTTTTCTGGCCTTCAAGGACACTTCACACACATGGTATACAGACATATATTCAGGCAGGCATCCTTACATATGAAATAAATTAAATAAATAATCTTGCCCTGTATACATTTTGAGCTATATTCCCAGGATGTTGCTTTGACAAGGCCCCTCACTGAGTATCTCTCTGGCTCTGTACTCCTGAATTTGGATTCCTTCAGTGTTACAACTCCTAGTTTGAAATATCCACACAAACCTGAGAGACTAAAGTCCTTTATTATTCCTATGTTTTAATTGGCACAAAGTTCACTGAAGAATAATTTGCTTTTATACAGATCTGTAAATAGAAAAATACATCGACGCCAAAAATATGGTTGTTTTACATCAAATTTAAACAATTTTCGAAGAGAATACAGTTGTTTTGTTTTATTTTGTTTTTCCAACAATTCAAGGCAGTTCTTGTGTGGGCCTCTGTCACACACGTTTAACCCTGTGCCAAATGTAGACCCAACAGGACCTGACTCTACCTGTGGATCTACTTCTTGAAAGGAGAGCTATGGCCAGGTGTAGTGGGGCACACTTCAATGCCAGCACTCAGGAGGCAGAGGCAGGTGGATCTCTGTGAGTTCAAGGCCAGCCTGGTCAAACTTGCTCTGTAGACCAGGCTGGCCTCAAACTCAGAAATCTGCCTGCCTCCCCCTCCCAAGTGCTGAGATTAACGGCGTGTGCCACCAGCACCAGGCACATTAACTTGTTTTTATTTACAAAAGAGACATTAAAAATGTGCCCTGAGGTGTGACAAAGGCAACTTAAGTCTTAGAGCAACTCTGGAAGGCAATGCTGTGCACAGGTCAGATGTTTCGGGTATAACAGGGTTTCAGATGCAGAGGCCTCAGGGACAACTTTGGTGTTTCAAGGACAGAAAAGGCTTGGTAGCCATGGCTAATTTTTTTGGTTTGTTTTGTTTTTCCAAGACAGGTTTTCTCTGTGTAACAGCCCTGGCTGCCCTGGACTCGCTTTGTAGACCAGGCTGGCCTCGAACTCACAGTGATCTGCCTGCCTCTGCCTCCCGACTACTGGGATTAAAGGCGTGTGCCACCATGTCTGTCATGCCATGGTTAATTTTGATGGGAAGGGTCAAAGGACAATGGCAATAAATAAGAGATGTTCAATTAAAAAGCCTTTGGAGGGCTGGGTGTGATGGTGCCACCTTTAATCCCAGCACTTGGCATGCTGAGACAGGTGCATTCCTGTGAGTTTGAGGCCAGCCTGGTCTACAAAAAGGGAGGTCTAGGCCAGCCAGAGTGACATAGTGAGACCCTGTCTCAAAAACAAACAAACAAAAAGCCACTTTAAAACTGCCATGACCACACCTTTATACCTAGCATTCAGGAGGCAAAGGCAGGCAGATCTTTGTGAGTTCAAGGCTAGCCTAGTCTACAAAGTGAGTCCATAACAGCCAGGGCTATTACACAGAAAAACTGTTCTCAAAAAGAAAAAGAAAAAGAAAAAAAAAAAAAAAGGAAAAAGAGTTTAAAAAAAAGAAAGAAAGAAAGAAAAAGAAGAAAACCACCACGCAAAGTACTTATTTTCCTTTATACTGTCAAAAAAGAAGAAAAAAACCCACAGTTTTTACTTTCTGAAATTATCATTTGTGATATTTCTCCTTTGGTGAGATTCTTTGGAGATTTTGGCTTACTTCCTTGAAGTCCCTTTAATAAGGATTTCACTCTGATCAAGACACCTTAGGTCTGAAGAAGTAGATTCTATAAAAAATATTTTAAGCCAGGCGTGGTGGCGCACGCCTTTAATCCCAGCACTTGGGAGGCAGAGGCAGGTGGATTGCTGTGAGTTCGAGGCCAACTTGGTCTACAAAGCGCGTCTAGGACAGGCAAGGCTAACACGGAGAGACCCTGTCTCGAAAAATCAAGAAAAAAAAAAGACAAAAAAAAAATATTTTAAACCACCCATCTTGGGCGTTGCATGATCTTGGCAAGATAACAGCAAGTACAGAAATGCCCACACTCCCAGGGACAGGGACAGGCTACCAAACACTGTTCTTCAGCTAGCATACAAATGTGACCACTTACATACGGACACTGATCTCTCTCCTGATAGGAAATAAACATGTTGTTTAGTTAAACAGAGAGTCCTTCCATTACATTGACGGGAGAGAGAGCACACTGGGAGATATCAATAGTACCCAGCCTTATGGAAAAGCTGGACTAGCAGGGTACAACTTGATTGAAGCTACTGCCTGAAGGTGCCAGATCAAACATACAAATATAAAGAGAGAGAGAGAGAGAGAGAGAGAGAGAGAGAGAGAGAGAGAGAGAGAGAAATCCCCTCTGACCATACATACAGCAGAAGGTCCAGCTATGTTCAGACACGGACTGAGGCTCAGACCGTGGATAAACATGGGTCTCCATGACCCTGCGGCTAAGAACTAGACAATCTAACCTCACTTGCTCCCCCTACTTCACTCACCCCTGCTCCACAAACCCTCCCCACCACCACCAAACTCACAGCGAGTCAATCCCGTGTTCTCGGTCTATAGATATGGCCACCAAATCATTTACGTTCATGTCACAGGGAAGGCTTACATTAAGGGTAAGGCTGAAAGACACTGATCCAATGCACACTGCTTGTTATAACGTTCAAGTGTTTGAAAGTGATGTTCTATAGTATGGACTTTGAAATCTGGATTCTTAAGACCATGGTAGCCTCCCATTGGCTATCTTAATGAAGCCATGAAGATCATAATGTCTTCAACAAGACTCTAGGCCCATCTGTTGAGGCAGGTGACTGTGATGAGGCAGGTGACAGGACCATCAGCATCCTACATTAACACGGGCAGCCTTTTGTGGCTGCAAAAAATCTTGAATCCATGAATGACCCACCACCAAGGGCTTAGGTTGTATAAGACACTTTTGGCTCTGTGGAACAGTTGTCCCAATTCTTGGACTAAATCTTACAAAGCTGCAACAAGTTACAAATGGGTGCTGAGTTAACGTCTACTAGAGACGAGGAGACGCAACCGGCGCGCCTGGCAGTGCTGGTCCCCTCACCCAGGCAGGAGCCCTGTGCCGCCACGGGGCTCACTAGGCGTCTCAGCAGCCGCACAGCCCCCTCGCCTTCTCACTTGGCTGCTCTGCAGATGCATGGCCGTTGGACCGCACCACTCCTTCTGGAATCCAGGACTTGTCCACGCACCTTTCCATGCGCTTCATTATCAGGTCTAGCAGCGTCTCGATGGCTTGGCTTATGTTTGTCCCGTTGGCGGCACTAGTTTCAAAATAGGGGATTCTGGAAGGCAGAAGCAACTCAGTTAACAAAGTGGAAGGAAGACAGTGACCTTTGCCCTTTATGGTTTTTTTTGTTTTTTTTTTTGGCTTTTCACAATTTAGAGAATTCTTGGAGGATAAATATACATAAGAACAGTCTTTAATCCTACCACTTGGGAGGCAGAGGCAGGCGGATCTCTGTGAGTTTAAGGCCAGCCTGGTCTACAAAGAGAGTCCAACCAACCAAGGGTACACAGAGAAACCTTGTTTCAAAAAAAAGGGGGGGAGGGGGAGGTGTGGAATAAACAATAACAACAAAAGACTGGGCTGTGGTGGCACATGCCTTTAATTCCAGCACTGAGAGGCAGAGGCAGAGGCAGGTGGATCTCTATGAGTTCAAGGTTAGCCTGGTCTACAGAAGAGCAAGTCCCAGGACAACCAGGGCTACAAAGAAAAACTCTGTCTTGAAACAAAACAAAACAAAACAAAACAAACATGGTAGCAGAAAAGAGAGGGAGAGAGAGAGAGAGAGAGAGAGAGAGAGAGAGAGAGAGAGGAATGAAGAACCAAAAGCTAGGGAGGTGGTACATACATTTGGGAATCTAAGATGGACATATCAGAAGTGCCAGGCTAGCCTGGGCTACATAACCATGTATCAGGATCCTGCTCCAAAAAAATAAAAGCAACAACAACAAACTAAGATTCTGGATTGGCCACAAAGACCCACCTGGATTAGGGACAGGAGAATCTCTGTTAGTTCAAGGCCAGCCTGCTCTACATAATGAGACCCCCACCTCAAAAAACAAAAATGAAAAAGGATTCTAGGAGCCGGGTAGCAGGGTACATCCCTTTAATCTCAGCACTCAAGGAGGCAGAAGCAGTTGGATCTCTGTGAGTTTGAGGCCAGCCTGGTCTACAAAGCAAGTCCAGGACAGCCAAGGCTACACAGAGAAACCCTGTCTCAAAAAACAAAACAAAAGGGATTCTAGGTTGGAAAACAAGTTTTGTGCTTCCAGCACAATTCTAGAGCCTTCTCCTTATCTGTGAAAAGGAAGAGCAGTAGTTCTGAGGTCTTGGTGCTAAACAGATGAGATAAACACAGGTACAACACTTGGCACAAGCATTCAGACACTAGAGTCTTCTCTCAGTAACAGCATTCCTTTTGGTGCACGCCCGCAATCCCAGCATGCCAGAGGCACCATTTCTGCACGTTCAGTAGCAGCTTGGTCTTTGTTCGTTTTGTTCTTTTGACATAGGGTTTCTCTGTGTAGCCTTGGCTATCCTGGAACTCACTCTGTAGACCAGGCTGGCCTCAAACTCAGAGCTTCTCCTGCCTCTGCCTCCTGAGTGCTGGGATTAAAGGTGTGCGCCACCACTCCCCGGTGCTTGTGTATTCTTCTCCAAAAACAAGTTTAGGTATCTAGATATAAATTCAAAAGGATCATTGCTTTAACCGTAGAATGCAGGTGCTGTCCTTTATGGCCACATGATGGCGCTAAAGCAGCATTGCCCAGAAAGCTGTCTTGCTGGAAGTGTAGGAAATGGCTGCCTAATGTTTATCCACCTACAAACGGGCCATTTAATTGCTACTTGGAGTTCATGGAGACAAAGAATAATTTTGATTAATTTCTATATTATATCACATATATAAAATAGCCAATATAAATAATCACAATTATTCTATATAATTGATAATATAATATATATTGAGTCTATAGAGAGAGGATAGAGAGAGAGAGAGAGAGAGAGAGAGAGAGAGAGAGAGAGAGAGAGAGAGGGGCAGAGAGGCAGTTTCTGGTATGTGCAAGGCCTTAGGTTCAGTCCCTGGTACCTCAGAAGCTGTCGGAATGACAAGATTGTCTTAGAGAGTTTTATCAAATGTGTCTAAGTGTCTGGCTGATGTGTGGATCCAGAACTCATGGTGACTCTTGCTGGATGCTGAACGCTCACTGGAAAGGGCTGTGTGACAATCATAGGAACCCGGAAGGCTGTGGCCAAAGAAATCTGAACTCTCTACTGAGTTACAGTGGGTTCCGGGAATCAGTGTTATGTGCTTGTGTGCTTGGTTGGTTGTGGCTTAACTTATGTTGTTTCAAAGTATGCACAACAATACAGCATTAATTTCTTTTTTTAAAAAAAAAGATTTGTTTATTTATTATGTATATGTTCTGCCTGTATGTACACCTACTCACCAGAAGGGGGCACCAGATCTCATTATAGATGGTTGTGAGTCACCACATGGTTGCTGGGAATTGAACTCAGGTCCTTTGGAAGAGCAGGCAATGCTCTTAACCTCTGAGCCATCTCTCCAGCCCCAGCATTAATTTCTTTCTTTTTAAAAACTATTTTTTATGTGTATGAATGTTTTGCCTACACGTATATGTGCGTGTACCATGTGTGTGCCTTGTGTCTAAGGAAGTCAGATGAGGGCAGTACATCCCCCGGGTCTGGATGTATAAACATGGTTGTGAGCCACCAAGTGGGTGCTGGGAATCGAACCCTGATCCTCTGCAAGAGTAACAAGTGATCTTAACCACAGAGCCATCACTCTAGCCCCAAGTAATTCCTTTCTCAACTCAAGGAAGAATGCCAAGTCTACCAGGGTTCAAACAATCAGAGAGGAAATTCAGACCGCACGTTACCTAGTTCAGAGAGTTAGTACAGGCACTGCCAAGTTCAGACCCCTGAAATCCAAACCATGGGCTGTGCTGGTGTCTGATGTCTATCACTGAGTCAGTGAGCTTACATAGCAGGACCTTTGAGTACCTTCCCTCATCAGTAACCGGCAGGGGGCACGGAGTCCTCATCTCAAATCTGTGGCCAAGTACGAGCACAGTACAAAAGTACATACATTCAGCTGTGAGACAGGGTTTCTCTGTGTAACCTTGGCTGTCCTGGACTCACACTGTAGACCAGGCTGGCCTCGAACTCAGAGCCATCCACCTGCCTCTGCCTCCTGAGTGCTGGGATTACAGGTGTGTGCCACCACACCCAGCCCTTCGACTGTCCTTTAATCCCATTCACAATTTTCTTGGTGGCTTCCACTCTGAATAAAGCAGGCCACGGGGCTCACCGCCGCCACCAAGTCTCTCTGTGACTAAAGCAGCACAGACTGTTTCCATCCTCTTCCTCTATCCTCATCTGTTGAAACCCCTCCTCACTGTAGCTCGACTCAGCCCATCTTTGTCTGCTGGAGAATCCTGACACCCAAAATGGAATAACAAGAAAAGGGCTGATGAAGGCCCAGAGTGGGAACGAGTCAGTCCTTGTACTCTCCGGGTGCTCGAGAGCCACTAATGAAAGACTCCTCTCACATCAGGCGGTGGGTGGCGCTCGCCTTCAGACCCAGCACTCGGGAGGCAGAGGCACTCCAATTGCTGTGAGTTCGAGGCCAGCCTGGTCTACAAAGGGAGTCCAGAACAGCCAAGGTTACACAGAGAAGCCCTGTCTCAAAAAAACAAAAAACAAAAAATAAAATAAAATAAAACAAAAAGATAAACTCCTCTCACCAGTTTTCATTGGCTTCTCAAAAGCACGGCCAAGAAATAGGGCTTCTATGTCTCATGGCTGACTTCCTCCAGATTCCCTTGCAAATCAGCATCCCTTTCAGGGCTCCAGTCTGACTTGTGGTGCTCAGCCTTTCTTCTTCTTTTTTTTTTTTTTTTTTAAGATGTATTTATTATATCTACATTGCCTCGCCTGCATGTACACCTGCTCGCCAGAAGAGGGCACCAGCTCTCATTACAGATGGTTATGAGCCACCATATGATTGCTGGGAGTTGAACTCAGGACCTTTGGAAGAGCTGCCAGTGCTCTTAACCTCTGAGCCATCTCTCCAGCCCCCGTGCTCAGCCCTTTTATTTCCTTTCCACACTATTTCACTGCCTCTCAAGAGGAAGGGGCATACCAGAGCTGGGCTCTGCCAGCCTCTAGCTCAGTTTCTCCCAAGCGTACGATCGCGCGGGAAACTGTTAAAGGAAGAGCACGAATGGCCCCGGTCCCCACCCGTAGTGTGCCACCGTAGCTGAGCTGTGCCTTTCCCAGAACTGGCTTTCTGGTTTAGAGTGGACCACAGGAGAGGCCTGGGGGGAGTGAGGCATTTACCCTTTAAAGATTCTCACACACACAGACACCTGCTGACTCATCTTGGCACGGCCTAGCAACCAGAGTCCCACCTAGCACCTGTCCTACCTCCCTCATGCCCTCCCCCCCCCCAGAGCCAGGTGTGTGCTTAGCCCTGAGACAAAAGGCCTGGCTTTGGCAAAATGCCCATACCACAAAGGTCAGAGGGAACAGCTGACAGGCGTTTTCGGACACTACTACAAATCCTAACTGGCCCTCACTTCCTGCACCCACTCCACACTTTGGATGCGGCTTCCCTTCCTGACAGCCCATCCTGTGGACCCCAAGATTCAACATCTGACATGAAGAGAAATCTCCAGAGACTACAGAACTACAACTGGCATAAGGTCAGATCGCTGCCACAGATATGTGCGCCCACCCGGGCTCACATGTTCATATGCGTATCTGGGCCTGTGGTAGTGGAGGCCAGAGGTTGCTCTTGAGTGGCAACAGCCACCTGGGTTTTATTTTGATAGAAGGCTTCTCGCTGACCTGGAATTTACCAGTTATGCCACAGTGACCGGCAGGCAAGCCCCAGGGATGCACCTGTTTCTGCCTCCAGCTCTGGGATTAACTGGCAAAGCTAACAAGCCCAACCTGTTCTGTAAGACAGAGTCACACTATGTAGCCCTGGCCTGCCCTAAACTCAAAGTGATCCACCTGCCTCTGCCTCCTGAGTACTAGGATTAAAGGCGTGTGTTACCACACCAAGCTTTAAACAAGGGTTCTGGGGTTGGGCGTGGGGTGGAATCAAACTCAGGCGCTCAAGCTTACGTGGTAAGCGTTTTGCCAGCTGTGCCATCAATCTCCACGGTCCAGGATCTCTTCATATACATGCGTCCAACTGATGCTAACTGCTAAAACTCCACGCGACCACATCAGCAGAAGTGAGACGCACACGTGTGCAACTGTACAGAGCTCCCAGGCGTTTCTAAGGGCTCCGCACCTTCTACCCTGGCAGGAAATGCTCCAGCTCTCACTGCATCCCCTGCCAGAGTCGGCCAGCGGGGCTGGTGGGAGTGCCCTGCGTGAGCCTAGTCATGCCCTGCCCTATCCTGTTTTCTCTCTGTGTATCCATCTTTTTTCTTTCCCAGAAACCCAGCCCCTGCCCACCTCACAAATCACTGCATCCTTCTGCTTCTGGTCTTTTTTGCCTTCCGTTTCATCTCACCTTCAGCTTCCAAATGATCTGGAAAAAACATAACTCCCTTCTGCACCCAAAGGCTTCCAACCCTCTGTCTCCTTGGCTGATAGTCAAAGTCCTCCAGAATCTGCCTTCTTCTCACCTGGCCAACCTAACCTACCATCCCTGCCTCCTCCCCCATCAGTCCCATCCGTAAGTCCTGAAGTTCTACCTGTGGGTTGAGACCCCTTTGTGAAACCTCTATCTCCAAAAATATTTGCATTACAAGTCATAACAGCAGTGAAATTAGTTATGAAGTAACTACAAAATAACATTATACTTTGGGGTCACCACAACGTGAGGCGCTCTATTGAAAGGCTGCAGCATTAGGAAGGTTGAGAGCCACCTCCATCAGCACACAGCGGAACAAAGTGGAAGTCCCACAGTCACCAGTTCTTTCCTGGATGACTTGGATTCTCCCTAACCACAAAGCTTCTGTCAGCATAACACCCCACCTATAAGACATGCATTCTCCTGTCCCATGCCTTCTAAACCTGCTTCCATGCTGGGCTCCCTGGAAGAGTGCTTGCCTAGCATGAAGGAAGCCCTAGGTTCAGTCCCCAGCACTGGAGAACCTAGGCACGGTGGAACAGGTCTAGGAGGTAGAGACAGGAGCTTCAGGAGTTCAAAGTCCTCCTCAGCCACATGAGGTGGCCAAGGCCAGCTTGGGCCACAAGAAACTTTGTCTTGGGGGCTGGAGAGATGGATCAGTGGTTAAGAGCACTGTCTGCTCTTCCAGAGAGATGGCTCAGAGGTTGAGGGCACTGACTGCTCCTTTAGAGGTCCTGAGTTCAATTCCCAGCAACCACATGGTGGCTCACAACCATCTATAATGTGATCTGATGCCCTCTTCTGGACTGCAGGTGTACATGTAGGCAGAGCACTCATACATAAAATAAATAAATTAAATCTTAAAAACCTTGTCTCCAAAAACAAACAGGGCCGGAGAGATGGCTCAGTGGTTAAGAGCGCCACCTGCTCTTCCAGAGGTCCTGAGTTCAATCCCCAGCAACCACATGGTGGCTTACAACCACCTATAATATAATCTGATGCCCTCTTCTGCAGATAAAGCACTCATATGCAATAAATAAAATAAATAAATCTAAAAGACAAACAAACAAAAATCCTGCTTCCTGCCTCCTACTATTTGTTTATGTGTATGCACATAGGTGTGCATGAAGGTATGCAAGTCAAAGAAGGGTGTCAGGTGTCCTCGCTACCATCTGCCTACTTCCTTAAGGCAGGGGCTCTCCCTGAACCTGGGACTCGCCATCGTCTCGGCTAGGCTAAAAGCCAGCAAGCCCCAGCAATCCTCCTGCCTCTGTGCTCCTCAGCACTGGGTTATAGGCATACACCAGACAACCAGACTGCTACATGGGTGATGGATGAGGTCCAAACTCTGGTCCTTGTGACTGGGCAGCAAAGGCTCTCGAAGCAGAGCCGTCTCTCCAGCCCTGCCTCTTACTTTCAATAGTGAGCTTTAAATCTGCATTCTCACAATTCAGGAGGGAAGGGAAGGGAAGCAATGCCTCCTCTGGAGTTCACCCTCTCCTCCCATGTGCAAGCCTCTGAGAACTGAAGGATTTTCTGGTCCTCTTCTCAAGACCAGCCTAAACCAAAGGCCATCTTCACTTCCTCCCTAAGCAGAGCCAGCACCTGCTCTATGATACCCAATAAGGCCAGGACTCTGCAACCCTATATAGAGTGGTTTTGAAATGCCCTTGCTGCCCGGCGTGGTGGTGCATGCCTTTAATCTTAGTATTCGGGAGGCAGAAGCAGGCGGATTGCTATGAGTTCGAGGCCAGCCTGGTCTACAAGGTGAGTCCAGGACAGCCAGGGCTCTACAGAGAAATGCAGTCTTGAAAAACCAAAAAAAAAAAAAAAAAAAAAATCTTGCTGGACACAGATTTCCTTATTCTCAGAGTCTTCTGTTAGCTAGGAGGTATCAGCCACACACCTTTAATCCCAGCACTCTAGAGGCAGAGGCAGGCAGATCTCTGAGTTTGAGGCCAGCGTGGTCTACAGAGTGAGTTCCAGGACAGCCAGGGCTACATGGAGAAACCCTGTCTTGGACAACAAAACAAACAAACAAACAAAAAAGAGTCTTCTGTTTGCATGTTGGGCAGAGGCCTTATAGTCAATATGTCTGCCTCTCTTCCTGCAAATTCTAAGAGATTGACAAGAGGGAACCAAAGGAGCAGAGGGCATCCCTGTGGTGGATGTAAACATGTTTTTGTTTCCATCCCAAGTGTGGGATGCGAGACAGACTTCTGTGAGGGTATGCGGTGTTTTTCAGCTGAAAACAGACTTGTGAGAGAACAGGTGATGTTTGTCCACTAGAAGAGGAACCGCCTCTTACCAGGGCATGGTCTTTGCCAGCTGATAAACATCCCAGTACAGACTCTAAGAGGCAATATATATATATATGCCCAAAATGAGAGGCGGGGCTTTTTTGGGCTTAGCTGTTTGTCACTCAACTTCAAGATGCTCGTACAGAGAACCGCTCCAGGGAAGGCTTCTTGGCTCAGGGCTCCATCTGCTGCTCTGGGTTCCAGAGGCTGTGCTTCGCTCAATTGCTGGTTTTCTGTTTAACTGGTCTATTGGAATCCTGCTGACTACACCAAGGAACTGAGTCTAAAAAAAGGTCTATCTCTTCTGTTCCCATTAACCACTTTTCTCTCCTATGAATGGTAGGTGGGTTGGAAGGGAGGCATAAGCATTAAAGAACCCCAAATTAAGCCAGGCGTGGTGGCGTACACCTTTAATCCCAACACTAAGGAGGCAGAGGCAGGTGGATCGCTGTGAGTTCGAGGCCAGCCTGGTCTACAAAGTGAGTCCAGGACAGACAAGGCTACACAGAAAGAGACCCTGTCTCAAAAAACAAAAACAAAACAAAACAAAAGAACCCCAAATTAAGTAGGTTTGAAAAACTTGAAAGCCTACACATCCCTACCCCATGATTTTTTTCCCCTAGAATTCCCACTGTGATACTCATGTAAAACACGAGGCTTCTGGCGCCTCCCACGGACGGGAGCTTTCTACTTGATTTTCTCTTTGTCTTTCCAGTCACTCGCTCACTTGCTAGTGTTCCTGGACCCCCTGGGCCCCACCCCAGGGTTACTCACCCATACTTTTCGGCCAGCTCCCTGGCGTCCTCCTCTTTCACCGCCCTCTGGTCTTCCAGGTCACTCTTATTTCCACACAGCACTATGTCTGGGTTCTCACAGTATGCATGCATTTGTAGCTGGCCTACGGCACAGAAGAGTTTGTTATACATTGTATACATTGTTATGCGCTAAGTCATAATGGAGTCGCGTGATCAACAGAAAATAGATGCAAAACCACAAATGCATATGGTCTTTATATCAGGTAAAGAGATAATAGAATGTCATGGGATGCTGTCCCTCTTCCTTGCTAAGCCATAGATTACGTTTTTTTGTTTTTCAAGACAGGGTCTCTCTGTGTAGCCTTGGCTGTCCTGGACTCGCTTTGTAGACCAGGCTGGCCTCTAACTCATAGAGATCCGCCTGCCTCTGCCTCTGCCCGAGTCCCAAGTGCTGGGACTAAAGGCATGTGCCACCACCACCCAGCCTAGATTACATTACATTCTTTATATATATATATATATATATATATATATATATATATATATATATTTATTTATTACGTATACCATGTTGTATCTGCATGTACACCTGCATGCCAGAAGAGGGCACCATATCTCATTATAGATGGTTGTGAGCCACCACGTGGTTGCTGGGAATTGAACTCTTTGGAAGAGCAGCCAGTGCTCTTAACCACTGAGCCATCTCTCCAGCCCCTAGATTACATTCTTAAAGCTAGCCACCAGGGCTATTCCCTACTTGGCCACTTCCTCCTCCTGAGGCTGACCACCAGGGTCCATCTATCAAAGTGTTGAAGTCCAGCAATCAAAAGCCCCCTTTGGCTCACCTAATTAACATGCTCAACTACAACAAACCAACTCACCCTAACATAAACCCTTTATAAACTGCTGTTTGCCTATGGGCCACCCATTACTGCCTCCACTTTACCCAGAGGCAGGCACTCTTCTGTCCCTTGGGCAAACATCACTTCCTCCTCTCTCTCACCCCTCTCACTGCTCTCCTTCATTCCTTTTTGTCCCTTTGGGGCAACTAAATCTCCTTTGCGCTGAGAACCTAATCTTGGCGGTTCCTGTGCTGACCCCAGTCCTCCTACTTATGAAACGCTTCTCATATTTTTGTATCATCCTAAGGCAGGATCAGTTTCTTTGTTAGGTGTCAGAGCCGGGACAGGCAGCAGCTGAGGTGCCTTTTTAACAAAAGCAGACCTCACCTCCCGGTTCTCCCAGCAGCCCTTAGTTGCTACCTGTTACAGGCCATGGCTGGCACACTCCTCCCTTTACCCTGAACTCTCCAGCCCCAGGGGTGTGGGCTTCCCTTCCCCCAAAGGCTCTTCACTCTATAATCCAGACATTTTGGTTCCCTTCTTTCTCTGTATCTCTTTTCCTCTGTCTATGTCTGTCTGTCTGTCTCTCTCTCTCTCTCTCTCCACCCCCACATTTTTCTATCTCCCTCTGCATGGTAACTTCCCTGACCCTGTTCCTTGGGGCCAGTGAACCCACCAAGAGCTGCTCCTAGTAAACCTGCATTTAAATACTTTAGCTTGTCTTGAATTGGCTCATTTCACTGGCAGAAGAATGCTGATCACGATTTAAAACAATTAAGAAGCTGGGTGTGCCAGGCCTTTAATTCCAACACTTGGGAGGCAGAGGCAGGCGGATCACTGTGAGTTCGAGGCCAGCCTGGTCTACAAAGAGAGTCCAGGACAGCCAAGGCTACACAGAGAAACCCTGTCTCGAAAAAACAAAAAAGAAGCTGCGTGTGACAGTGCATGCCCGTAATCCCAGTACTTAGGGAGCTGGGGCAAAAGGCTCTGAGAGTTGGAAGATAGCTTGAAATAGTCTCAACTACATAGTGAGACCTTGTCTTAAGCAAACAAGAACGATGGTTTGAAGATGACTATCTCTAAGAACAAGGGGAAGGGGGCTGGAGAGATGGCTCAGAGGTTAAGAGCAGTGGCTGTTCCTCCAAAGGTCCTGAGTTCAATTCCAGGCAACCAACATGGTGGCTCACAATAACTATCTGTAATGAGAGCTGGTGCCCTCTTCTGAGTCGGGCACACACACAGGCAGAATTAATTAATCAATCAATCTTTTGGAAAAAAAAAAAAAAGAACAAGGGGAAGCAGAGTACCACAATTCATATCCTATACCTGTCACCTAAATTTCATCTAAAACCTTTGAGCTAGGTCTGATTATGAATAGAAAAGAGGGGCTAGCAAGAGTGTGTGGTGGCTAAGAGCATGCGCTGCTCTTCCAGAGGCTCTTAGTTCTGCTCAGGGGGCTCACCACCCGCAGCCACACTGGCCTCCCAGGGCGCCTCCACTCATAAGCACATACCCACACAGACACAAGATTTTTAAAAAATCACCAAAAAACTAAATCTTTTTTTAAAAGGAAAAAAATTAAAAAACAAAAAAGAGCTCCAGGCTGCTAAGGAGTTCCACCTTCCAGAGGAGAAACATAAAACCCATCTTCTTTTTCCTCACACTCCAGAAGGGCTGGATTTCACAAGCTGCGGTCTCAAGCCATGACCTGAAGGGTGCTTTGTCACGATCAGCCAGGAGTGTTGACACTTCAGTTCCTCCTCACAAAGTCAGGTCATACTATCTTATCAAGCAAAGGAGGAAGTCTCCCCAAGCATTAAGCCAGGCCTGAGTTTCAGGAGATTGTCTTTTGCCTCAGGAGACAACTTGGGTCACAAGACCAGCCCAGGCCAGATCAGACCGTGCCCCATTTCCTGTCAAGGCCAGGCTTCTTCTACCTTCGGGTTGTAAATGTGCAGTTCCCACACTCTTGAACGCCCAGGCAGAACAGCCTTCAATAGCTCCATGCCGGGCATGGTGGCCCAGGCCTTTAATCCTAGCACCGTGAGTTCGAGGCCAGCCTGGTCTACAAAGCGAATCCAGAACAGCAAAGGCTACACAGAGAAACCCTGGCTCAAAAAAAAAAAAAAAAAAAAAAAAAAGAATAGCTCCACACTGGTCTCCTCACTGCTCTCTTAACACCTTCCACGTCTACCACCTGGTTACAGGAGGGCTGTGTGCCCTTCCCACCCTACCCTTCGTCCTGAGGGGGAAGTTATCTGGCCACCTCAGCGTCTCATCCACAGACAATCACAATACTTACTTCCCAGGGCCAAGGTGAAGAGGAGCTGACTCGGTGACTCTCTGGATAAGATGTGTGGGCTAGCAGCCTCAGCATCCAAGCACTTATTGAAAATCCAATCCTAGGTCCTATCCAACAGCTACTGACCAGGAACTTGGCTTTGGGGGCAGAGGGGGACACTCCGCCCCACCCCACCCCACGGCCCCCATGCCTGCCTGACAGGAGGCTCAGATGCATATGCACACTCATTAGTAAAGCAAAGTGCTTCTAAGACTCTGTAAGGATTAGTGTCTCTGCAGGCAAGTCTAACAAGTGTTACTGTTCTCTTTCTTTCTTTCTTTTTTCTTTCTTTTTTTTTTCTTTTTTGGTTTTTCGAGACAGGGTTTCTCTTTGTAGCCTTGGCTGTCCTGGACTTACTTTGTAGATCAGTCTGGCCTCAAACTCACAGCAATCCACCTGCCTTTGTCTCCCAAGGGCTAGGATTAAAGGCGTGCACCGCCCATGCCCGGTTCTTTTTCTTTCTTTCTTTCTTTCTTTCTTTCTTTCTTTCTTTCTTTCTTTTTTTTTGTTGTTGTTTATTGTTCTTTTGTTGTTGTTTTTTTGTTTTGTTTTGCTCCAGACAAGGTTTCTCTGTGTAGCCGTCTCTATCCTGGGACTCACTGTGAAGATCAGGCTGCCTTTGAACTCAGAGATCTACCTGCCTCTGCCTCCCAAGTGCTAGTGTGGGGCCCCAGAGGGACCCCCCAAAAGGTTTGTTCTAGGGGCCGAGCCACAAGAGGCTTCAGTTCCTTGAGAGTTGAGAACAGGCGGAAGCCTCCGTTCCTCAGAGATGAGCTCTGAAGTCATTGGAAATACTGCAGAAAATGAGCAGCCAACCAGAGACGGCCTAGCCACCTGGCCAGAGGAAGGGTGCCCACGGCTTACATGCAGACATAACACTATATACATAATAAATAAGTCTTTGTTTTGTTTTGTTTTGAGACAGCATTTCTCTGTGTCGCCTTGGCTGTCCTGGACTCACATTGTAGACCAGGCTGGCCTCAAACTCACAATGATCCGCCTGCCTCTGCTTCTTGGGCAGTGCTGGGATTAAAGGCCTGTGCCACCATGCCCGGCTGAAATAAATAAATCTTATTAAAAAGATCTTTTTTTTAAGTTTCTTAAGGTTGTTTTACTGCTGGTCTAATTGCTTAAGGAAGGTTTTCTACCCATCTGGAAATTCCCTACCTACTAAGTCTTGACCACTGACTAGGGTCTCTTGCATTTACTCAGCTTGGCCAGGCTTTCTAGTTTGAGTGATTATTTAGCCCCCTTGGAATTTAAATGCCTTTAAAGAGAGCCTGCGGGCTCACCTAGGGGTGGCGGTGGGGGAGTCGCCACTGTGTCTAAGTGGTGACCCCAGCATGCTGGATTTCGGCAGAATAAACACCCTGTGTTGCTTGCATTCCATTTGAGTCTGGGGTCTTTTCTTCAGCATGTTCAGGACCCTAGCACTGAGATTAAAGGTGTGTGCCACCATACCCGGCTGATGTTACTGTTCTCATCTCTACATTTTTGTATGAAAATTACAAAGTAACTGGTAATGAATTCATCGGTTACCTGAAACATTTCTCTGAAGCAGGGCATACTGAAACAACTGCACCCTGAGGTGACACATTAACAAGAGGGGAAGTATCCCAGCTAAGATTATCGGGGACATTTTCATGGAAGCTCTTTCCAGGTTTTAAAAAATAAGCACAGCAAATAAATAAATAAATAAATAAATATTTTAAAAAAGCATAGCTGGGTGTGGTAGCTCACACCTTTAATTCCAGCACTTGGGAGGCAGAGGCAGGTGGATTGCTGTGAGGGCCAGCCTGGTCTGCAAAGTGAGTCTAGAACAGCCAAGGCTACACAGAGAAACCCTGTCTCAAAAAAAAAAAGAAAAGAAAAAAAAGAACAGAAGACAAAGCATGGACATGTTATAACATGGCAGCAGAGCAGGCCCCGGGAGCAGAGCAGGGCCGGGAAACCCACACTTACTTATCCAGTTTCGGACATTGAGGAAACTTTGCTCATTTGTCAGGTCGAACAGAAGCAGGAAGCCCATAGCATCCCTGAAGAATGCGGTGGTCAAGCTTCGAAACCTAGGGCACAAAACCAGACGGTCACTAATGAATGGGAAAAAATGAGCGGGAAAGGAAAGGACCTGACTCTAGGTATGGTGGAGGAGAAAGTTTATTATAGACATGAGGGAGAGCACAGCCAGAGGCAGACACATCTGGGAGAGCGCAGAGTGGTCGTGACCCTGAACCACGTGGGAAAAGGGGGAGGGGAAGAGAGAGAGGGGAACTAACTACAGCAGCCAGGAGGCCAAGGTACAAAAGAGAGCAGGGCGCCCCCCCCACCACACACACACACCCCACACCCCACCCCACCCCCGTGCACGCCTGTAATCCCAGCACTCAGGGAGGCAGAGGCAGGCGGATGGCTGTGAGTTGGAGCCCAGCCTGGTCTACAGAGTGAGTCCAGGACACACAAGGATACACAGAGAGACCCTGTCTCAAAAAAACAAAACTAATAAATAAATAAACGAATGGTACAAAAGGAGGAGTGAAGGAGGAGTGGGCAACCAAAATGTCTGGATTGTAAGAGAAGAGCCTCTGGGGGAAGGGCAGCCCAGGCCCTGCGCTGGAGAGTTCTAGGTAGAGGCATACCTTCTGTTCTTTTAGATTTTATTTATTTGTATTTTTTAAATAATTTATTTAATTTTATCTTATGTGCATTGGTGTGAGGGCCATTGGAACAGGAATTACAGACAGTTGTGAGCTGTTATGTGGGTGCTGGGAACTGAACCCGGGTCCTTTGGAAGAGCAGACAGTGCTCTTAACCACTGAGCCATCTCTCCAGCCCTAGATTTTATTTATTTATTTAATGTATATGAGTACTCTATCTGTGTGTATGCCTGCATACCCCACCATACCCTGTAACAGGTAGGCACCGAGGGATGCTGGGAGAACCTGAAGGCCAGGTCTGCTTTGAGATGGTAAGTAGCTGCCTCAGCTGCTTGTCCAGGGTTTGGAACTTAACTACCAAGCCCCCCTGGGCCCACTCTTACAACGCAAAGCTGCCAATGACACCCTCTGCCTTTTTTTTTTTTTAGACAGGGTTTCTCTGTGTAGCCTTGGCTATCCTGGACTCACTTTGTAGACCAGGCTGGCCTCGAACTCACAGTGATCTGCCTGCCTCTGCCTCCGAGTGCTGGGATTAAAGGCGTGCGCCACCACACCTGGCTACCCTCCGCCCTTTACAGAGAGTCATCAGCAATTCCCACCAAGCTCTCCCAAACAGGTGTTTATCGCTCCCTCCGTGAGTTTGTGTGTGAACAGAGTGTGTTACTGAGCCGGCTGGACAGGAAATCACTGGACAACCTTGAGTTCACTGGGCCAAAAGCAACAGTGCTAGGCGTGTGTGTTTTCCTTAGGGAGGCCTCATGCATGACACTACAACACAAATCAGTCTCAGGTCAGGCTCTGTAGAAGTCTCCCCTCTCAGAACCGGTCCATTACCTCTGAGGTGGGAACACAGTGCTGAGGGGGCGCAACTGTTGCCTGGTGTTCTCTCTCTCCTCAGGCTTTATTTGTTGTCCATTCTGTTCCTCCTGAGGTTTCCTCTCACTTTCCCTGGGAGGCTCCACAGATGGACGCAGTGTACATTAACCAGCTCCTCAAAGACTGTATCCGATGTTCACACAAAAAGTCTTTACTGTTTACATGTACATACCAAAATAGCTACAGATGACATGATGCGATATCTAAAATTTGCCTTCCTATGGATTCAACTGAATCTCCTCTTCACTTTTGTATACACTTGGAGATTTCTATGTTTTGTTTTGTTTTTATTCTTTAAAGAAGGCTGAGGAAGCCGGGCGTGGTGGCGCATGCCTTTAATCCCAGCACTTGGGAGGCAGAGGCAGGAGGATCACTGTGAGTTCGAGGCAGCCTGGTCTACAAAGTGAGTCCAGGACAGCCAAGGCTACACAGAGAAACCCTGTCTCAAAAAAAATAAATAAATAAACCAAAAATAAAAATAAAGAAAGAAAGAAGAAGGCTGGGGAGATAGGAGATAGCTCAGCGGTTAAAGTTCTTCCCACACAAGCTTGAGAGCCAGAGATGGATCTCCAGACCTACATAAATGGCATGTGGGCACAGCAGGAGGCAGAGATGGGGCAGTCTCAGAACAAATCAGGTGTGTCTGTGAGCACTAGGTTGGGGTGAGAGACCATGCCTCAACAAATAAGCAAGGGTCCTAGTGTCAACCTAGGGACCCCACATCCCTCATGTGCCTGTATACCCACAGGAGAACACACACACAACACTCTCTCTCTCTCTCTCTCTCTCTCTCTCTCTCTCTCTCTCTCTCTCCTTCAAGGAGACTGTAGCTGACTGAAAGCAGCCTTGTACCAAGATGTCATGTGGTTTGCTTTAGTCAAGTAAACTCTGATCAGATTCATTCATTCCAACCAGATGTTCCACAGGCTTCTACATCAGATAAGAACAAAGCAAGCAGCCTTAGGACTCATGAGAGGTAAGCAAACAGGGAAAGGCAGTGGGGAAAAGCCTACAGCCTAAAATGGGGGAGCAAAAAAGAATGAGTCCCAAGTAAAAAAGTTTAATTTTAAGAAAACTCACATCTCCTTTGACCTTGGCAAAAATATGCTTGCCATTGGCACTGCAGGCTGACAGACACTTATTGACACCATGGGCTGACAGGGCACTGATTGACACCATGTGTTGACAGGGCACTGATTGGCACTGTGGACTGACAGAGCACTGATTGGCACCGCGGACTGACAGGGCACTCACTGATTGGCACCACAGGCTGACAGGGCACTGATTGGCACCACGGGCTCACAGGGCACTGATTGGCACCATGGGCCGACAGGGCACTGATCTGGCAGCTCACCTTACCAGGTGCCACTTGACTGCCTTTCCCTGACCTGGGAAAGCTCTCCCTGGGCGGGAGAGCACTGAAAAGGACATACCTCTCCTGTCCCGCTGTATCCCATAACTGCAGGTGGATTCTCTGGCCTCGGCCCACAGCTCCATCTGGTCCATTAGCTCTGTACACCTAAAAACAGCACAGCAAAGATGAACCAAGGGAAAGTCTGAGGCCAGTGACTCTTCTGGACTTTCTATTCAGCACAAAGCCCCCAAAGCATTAACACTTCTCAAGGAAATTGAATCCCTGATACAACAAGGTTTGACCTTTGGTGCAATGACTGCATTTGCACAATGGTACCTTCTACTAAGACACCTGCCTAGCTGTGGTGTGGCTCAGTCGGCAGTCTTGCCTGGCATCCATGAATCTCTAGGCTTCATCCCCAGCAGCAGAAACCCAGGCACAGTGGTACAAGCCTGCAATGCCAGCAGCTGAGAGATGGAATGATAATCCTTAGCTAAGTGTCAAATTCAGCTTGAGGCCATCCAAGAATGTCTGAGTCTGTCTCCAAAACACCAAAAATAATAAAGATAAAAATAATTCATTTTTAGCCAATCACGGTGGTGCATACCTCTAATCTCAGCACTTGGGAGGCAGAGGCAGGTGGATCACTGTAAGTTTAAGGCCAGCCTGGTCTACTAATCAAGTCCAGGACAGCCAAGGCTATACAGAGAAACCCTGTCTCAAAAAACCAAACAAACAAACAAACAAAAAATTCCATACAATTAGTAAAATTTGCTGCATAGAGAAAATATTCCTTTCATATGTAACTATTTCTAATAATAACGTTAAAATAGCAAGAAGCCATGCTTAAGGCCTCGGCATACATGACCATCTGAGGACAGTCTTATCCCTTCCCTCTGTAAACCTGTAACTTGTGAAGATGCTCACAAATAAGACTGTGGACATTTCTTATAGTCCAAACTTAGGTCTTAAGTTCCTTGTGGCCGAATGGAGTGAGCAACCCTTCAACCCCTCTGGCCTGTGGTTTTATAATCCTGACCAGTGTACCTTGGGGACCACCCACTCATCTTTTACTAAAGGAAAAAATGAAGAGCTTTGTTTTTCCTAAGCCACCGACCATGCATGGCCACTTATTGTTAAGACACTGAAGAGTGACCCCTCCACCCTTGTCTCTGAGTCACAGGCCTAGACCCCAACCCTTCCTCCCTCCTAGCGGCCACGCTGAAGTCTGTGGTCAGACTTTTCCCTGATACGCTCCACCCTTGCTTCATAAAAAACAAAACCACGACAGTGAATCTATGCCACATGAAAACTGAATATTTGCAGAAGTATCTTTTGCCGTGGCTAAAAAAGAAGCAAAGAGCATCAACCAAGGCCATTGCAAGCAGAGAAGCTAGACCCCTGTTCAGATGTAGCCAATGGACAACTCATTCTCCACATGGGGGAGGGGAGAGGGAGGGGGAGGGAAGGGGGAGGGGAGGGGAGGGGAGGGGAGGGAATGGGGAAGGGAAAGGGGGAGGAGAGGAGGGAAGGGGGCGGGGAGGGAGAAGGGAAGGGCAGGGGAGGGGAGGGGGAGGGAAGGGGGAGGGGAGGAGGGAGGAGGAGGGGAGGGGAGGGGAGGGGAGGGGAGGGGAGGGGGAGTGTCTCTGACAGGAACTCCGGTGCCCCTTGTTGGAGAGGCCCTGTGGGAACACAGAGGAAGGGGATGCAGGCTATCCAGATGAGACCTGATAGGTTGTGGTCAGACAGTGGGGGAGGAGGACCCCACCTGTCAGAGGTCTAGGGGAGGGAAAAGAGTGAAAAAGGTAGGGAGAGTGGGAACAGGAAGATAAGAGCGAGGGGATTACAACCAGGATGTAATGTGAATAAATTGTTTTAAAAAAAGAATTATGGATGGCTTTGCCTTACATAGCATTAGTAACAGCGCTGTCTTGATTTTTTTCCCTCCATGTGTTCAGATTGAAAACACACACACATAACCATTGAGTTGTAATATGAATAAAGTAATAAAATTAAATTAAAAAAAGAAACACAGAGAGAGAGAGAGAGAGAGAGAGAGAGAGAGAAGAGAAGAGAAGAGAAGAGAAGAGAAGAGAAGAAAAGAAAATGCCTGCCAACAACAAAGAGATAAATTTGGTGTGTTAGCACAGTGGAATAGTATTTTTCCATAAACGACAAAGCAGCCCAGGGGTTAGAGGGATGGCTCAGAGGTTGAGAGCACCAGCTGCTCTTGGAAAGGACCTGAGTTCAGTTCCCAGCACCCACATTAGGCCGCTCATAATGTAACAGCAGCTCTAGCTCCAGGGGTCCAGTGCCCCCTTCTGGCCTCTGCAGGTACTGCTACCCACCCAACTCCCACATAAACATAAATAAAGACAGAATAAAGGTCTTTTAGAGTCGATTCTGTCTCATATGTGCAACAACACAGATGAACTTCGAGATACTAGACTAAGTCTGAGAAGACAAACACAAAAGGCCTTGTATAGGACAGGTCCAGATTTAGGCAACTCTAAGGGTTTTCACAGTAGTGGAAAGGACGGATGTGCAATAATGTTATGGGGGTCCATTTCTGCGATGAGCGTGGTGAGGAAGACCTTTAGTTCCAACACTCAGAAAGAGCTCTGTGGGTTCAAGACCAGCCTGGTCTACATAGCAAGTTCCAGGCAAGTCAGCGCCATACAGTGAGACCTTGTCTCAAAAGAAGACAGTTCTAAAATTAAATGGTGGCTGGTGGCGCATGCGTAGAACTCCAGCACTCGGGCGATGAGGCAAGGGATCAGTCCAAAGCGGTCTAGGCTGCGCGAGACCCTCCCTATCTCAAAACACCGAATGAATCCGCCTGGAGAGTGCCCCGGTGGATAAGAGCACTGGCTGCTGCTGTGGAGGACCTGGGTTCGGATCCCAGCATCCACATGGTGGCCCCCAGCCATTTGAAACTACAGGTCCAGGGAATGTGACACTTTCTTCTGGCCTCTGTGGGTTCCAGGCACACATATCACACAAACACACACACACACACACACACACACACACACACACACACACGCACACAGGCAAACACTCATACACATAAAACAAAAATAATTAATCCAAAAACATAAATAAATCAAAAAATAAATATGCAAATAATGGTTGTGATAGTGACATCACATAAATATGCTACCATGAATGTGCTAGAAAATCTACTAGTCTCTACACTTTAAATGGATGGGTTTTACTTGTTGAGAATTACACATCAATAAATCTACCTCAGACCAAAGGGGAGGGCTGGAGTTGCCCTTCGTGGTGACAGACTACCCACCCAGCATGCAGATGCGCAAAGCTCTGACTTCAGTCCTCAGAACCCCCGCGCACAGAACAAGCCAGGTTATAAGATGAGAAGTAATAGCCGGGCGTGGTGGTGCACGCCTTTAATCCCAGCACTCAGGAGGCAGAGGCAGGCGGATCGCTGTGAGTTCGAGGCCAGCCTGGTCTACAAATCGAGTCCAGGACAGCCAAGGCTACACAGAGAAACCCTGTCTCAAAAAAAAAAAAAAAAGATGAGAAGTAATTAGCAAAACCAACCATGTATACACAGGAGGCCCTAGTGTGTGACACCAACACATGCAAATGCTTCCAAAATCTGGTTTAGATCAATGCTACTGGATTATTCAGAATAATGACAAGAGAAAGTCTGCACATGGGGCCACTGAGCAGGAGAGAGGGAGGGAGGGAGGGAGGAAGGAGAGAGACAGACAGACAGACAGAGACAGACAGACAGAGACAGACAGAAACAGACAGAGAGACAGAGACAGAGACTCATACATAGAGAAAGAGAGGGGGTAGAAAGAGAGACAGACAGACAGAGCAAGCTCAGAGAGAAACTACAGAGCCTACTTTGGGGCCAGTGGTACCAGACTGGCACCTATCATCCTTAACTACAGAGTGCACAGTGCAAGACTGGTTGACCCCATGGTGGCTGAACCCAAGGACAGCAAGTACTGACCCTGCAGTGACTCCACCAATGATGTGACTGTCAACACCTCTTAGGGCCTCATCTTACTCGGTGAGGCTACGTCGCTGTAGGAGTGTCTGGTTGCTAGGTATGGTGAAACACAGCTGTAACTCCAGAACTCGGGAGTCTGAGGCAAGAGTTCAAGGTCAGCCTGGGCTACATAGAAAGATGCTAAAATGATCACATAAAACAAGACTGGCGGTAAAAAGAAAAAAAGGGGGTGAGGTGGGTGGGTATAACAGGTTAAAGGGAATGGCTTGTTCTATCCTCAGCTGGGGACCCTGCAGCTTCCCTGACAGAATACACAAGCTGACAGCCCTTTGGCTTCTCCCTTATTCAGCCTACCAGTAACTGGGGTTTTCAAGCAACATCATTCATGGAAGGTCATCATCTCTCCTTTGCACTCTGACCATGTGGCCTCCTGCCTTCTTCTTCCCCCCTCCATTAAAAGACTGCACAGCCCCAGGCAGTGGTGGCGCACACCTTTAATCCCAGCACTTAGAAGTGCAGAGGCAGGTGGATCTCTGTGAGTTCGAGGCCAGCCTGGTCTACAAAGTGAGTCCAGGACTCCCTGTCTCGAAAACACAAAATAAATAAATAAATAAATAATAAATGACTCTGCACTTCCCTGGTCCTCTTAAACACACACACACACTTTCCCACCGTCATGCTACAGCACACTGCGTCACCAGCAGCATCCCACGCTGCCATCCCACCCTCACTCTCCTGGCACACAGCGTTTCCTGTGGAGCCGTGCACTTCAGTTAAGAGAGATGTGGTTAAGGATGAGGCAACGAGACAATGACAATCATGTGAGGCCACGCCCAGCCAACAGGAGCACAAGGGGCAGGGTGGCTGACAGGCCTCAGGGCAATGGTAGACAGATCACTCGGTGCTGTTCAGAAAGAAAGAAAGAAAGAAGCCAGAAGAGAAGCAAGGGGAGACGCTGATAGAAATGTCCACTGCAGGGGCTGGAGAGGTGGCTCAGTGGATGGGAGCATGCATTCTTGCAGAGGACCCAAGTTGGACTCCCAGAACCTACAGCAGGTGGCTCCCTCATGCCTGTAACTCCAGCAACAGGAGATCCAATACATCTGGCCTCCAGCCTCCATGGGTACACACACACACACACACACACACACACACACACCTAGGGGGGGGGGAAGAGCAAGAGCACATACATTCACACATGATTAAAAATAAGTCCTTTTTAAATTTTATTTATTTATTTATTTTTTGTTTTTTTTAAGATAAGGTTTCTCTGTGTAGTCTTGGCTGCCCTGAAGTCTCTTTGTAGACCAGGCTGGCCGCCTCGAACTCACAGTGATTTGCCTGTCTCTGCCTCCCAAGTGCTGGGATTAAAGGCGTGCACCACGACGCCTGGCAATAAGTCCCCTTTTTAAGGGGAAAAAAAAAGAGAGAGAGATAAATGCCCTCTAATTAAGTGCAAAGGGTTTTACGTGAAGTGTCCTGAGCATAGCAGTCTTTCCTCCCTTTCACTCATTCATTCATCCATTCATTGTTTATTTATTTATTTGCTATGTAGACCTGGCTGCTCACCAACTCCGGGATCTGCCTACCTCCACCTCCAGAGTGCTGGGATGGAAGGTGTGCGCCACCATGCGCAGCCACACTTTGCTGTGTCCCAACCTTTGGCTTCTTAAGTCCTACGGAGCAAACTAAATAGGTCTGTTAAGTTGTTGACTCAGATTAGAGTCTCACGAGGGAGTTTGAACTTACCACCCTCTTCTCCCTGAAATCAATGCCCACTGTGGTGATGAACTTGGAGTTGAATTTCCCGTCTGTGTACTGGTAAAGTACGCTGGTCTTCCCCACTCCCGAGTCTCCCAAGGCCAAAAACTTGATGAGGTAATCATAATCCCCATCCGCCATGGCGGAGGACTCTGCGCTTCACCTGTAAGACACAAATGAAGGGAGTTAGTAAAAATCCACTAGAAATGCTAGAGTTAGGGCAGGTGGGACGGCTCAGTGCACAAGGCTGACAACCTGAGTTATCCCTGGAATCCACAGAAAGGTAGGAGAGCATCAAACCCACAAGGCTGGCTTCTGACACGTGCAGGCCACTACGACACTCAGACACACGATCATTTTGCTTAATTAAAAAATAAAATATTAAGCCAAGGCGGTGGTGACACACGCCTTTAATCCCAGCACTCGGAGGCAGAGGAAGGTGGATTGCTTGAGTTCGAGGCCAGCCTGGTCTACAAAGTGAGTCCAGGACAGCCAAGGTTACACAGAGAAACCCTGTCTCGAAAAACAAAAACAAAAACAAAAATAATAATAAAATAAAATATTAGCCAGATGTGGTGGCCCACACCTTTAATCCCAGCACTTGGGAGGCAGAGGCAGATGGATTTTCATGAGTCCAAGGCCAGCCTGGTCTACAAATCGAGTCCAGGACAGCAAAGGCTACATAGAGAAAACCTGTCTCAGAAAGAAAAAATAAAAGAAACTAAATAAATAAAATATAAAATATTAGAATTTCCATTATCCAAGTGGCAATATTCTGTTCAATAAGTACTTTGCTTTCTTTGTTTGGGGCTTTGTCTGTCTGTCTGTCTGTCTGTCTGTTGGGGGTTTCTGTCTGTTTATTTTTGAGGTAGATCTCAAGTAACTCAGGTTGACCTAGAACTCTTGATCTTCCTGCCTCCAGCCAGTGCTTGGATTACAGACAGGATGCACCACCATGACTGGCTTTCAACAAGTGCTTCTGCATAACATCCATCCATTTGGGGGTCTGTGACGGAGGATAATGCAGTGTTCACTGTCCCCAAGAACCAAATAACTAGTGGATGAGATATTGTTGGGAAAGTAAATGAATTTTTTTTTTAAGTTCTTAAAATTTTGTGTGTATGAGTGTGTGCTTTGCACCACATGTATGCAGTGCCCTTGGAAGCCAGAAGAGGACATGGGATTCCTTAGAACTGAAGTTACAAGTGGCCGTGAGCTCCCACGTGGGTGCTGAGAATCAAACCCAGGTCCTCTGGAAGAGCAGCCAGTGCTCTCAACTGCTCAGCCATCTCTCAGCCTAACAGCTTAGCTTTAACTTAACACACATACTGTAGCACTACAAAGAAAGAAATGCCAGGTGGGAATGCCAGTCAGACCGATCCTGAACCGGCACACCACAGAGAACAAAATGTGGAACAGTGGGTGTGGGGGCACACACCTGCAATCCTAGCAGTCCAGAAACAGAGGCAGGAGGATTGCCCATGGGTTTGGGGTTAACGTGGGCTAGACAGTGCGATCTCAGCCAACCAGGGCTACAAAGTGAGGCTGTCTCCAAATATAAAAGAAAAAAAAAACCAATGGGAAGATGGAAGCAGAGGAAGGACAGAGGGAGACATGGTGGTGCACGCCTGTAAGCCCTGGAGGGTGCAGGGGACAGAGGGAGACATGGTGGTGCCCGCCTGTAAGCCCTGGAGGGTGCAGGGGACAGAGGGAGACATGGTGGTGTGTTGGGGGATGGTCTGATGTATTTTGATGTTAATTACTACTTTCTGTCTGTGACCCACCTTTTACTTAATAAAAAGCCGTCCCACCTGGGCTGGACAGAGGAGATAGGTGGGGCTTAGAAAAAGAGGAATTCTAAAAACAAACAAACAAACAAATAAACCGCCACCGAAAAAAGGAGACCTGAAGTGAAGAGAAGAGGCTGCCATGGGTCGCGGCATGGATGGAGAATCCAGCCCAGATTTTAAAAAAACCGTAAACAAATATTTGGGATTATGGATGGGAGGTAGCTTGATAAAAGTTATTAAAGCAGATGGCATGGGATTGAGGCAGGGACTCCATGCCTGCCCCACTATGGGAGGTAGTTTAGAGGATTGATATCTGCCCTGCCCCAGGTTAACTAAGGCTATTTTAAAATATAATAAGTGTCTGTATCTTGATTGATTGCTAGCCGGGCCTACAGATAGTACATGTAATTTTTAAAACAATAGTGGTGCATGCCTGTAAGCCCTGGAGGGTGTAAGTGGATCCTGAGTTTGAGGCTAACCTTAGCTGAAATTTTGTCTCAATGGGGGAAAAAAAAGTGCATTCAGAGACAGATGGGACAAGGTATAAGTACTGACTCCCAGCGCTCACTGGATACAATTCCTCTTTTCAGTGCTAGAGCCTGGCCTTTCCCTCGTTTTACTTGGATTTTAAGTAATTCTGTTTGTCCTATTAAATTTCACGTCAAGGCACATCGACAACTGACAGGAGATGGCTCAGTCCATAAAGCACTTACTTTGTACACATGGGGACCTGAGCTCAGATTCCCCAGCACCCACGTGACAGGCCACTTATGCCTCCCTAACCTGCCCACAGAGCTGTGGGGATAGGCAGATCTGGCTAGCCAACCTAGACACCTAGTGAGCTCCAGATTCAGTGGGGTACCCTGCCTCCAAAGATGAGGTACAGAGGGCTGGAGAAAGACACTTGACAACAACTTCTGACCTTCATGTGTGCATACACATGCGTGCACACACACACACACTCACACATCCATACACAGAGAGATGGAGGGTGCAGGATGGGTGGTACACCTGTAATCCCAGGACTCTGCCTGGGCTACACCGAGAAAACCTGTGTGTGTGTGGGGGGGGGGGGGCGGGGTGTTAAGCTGGGCATGGTGGCACACACCTTTAATCCCAGCACTTGGGAGGCATAGGCAGGTGGCTCTCTGTGAGTTCGAGGCCAGCCTGGTCTACAAAGTTAGTCCAGGACATCCAAGGCTACACAGAGAAATCCTGTCTTGAATCAAAAACAAACAAGCAAAACAACAACAACAACAAAACAAAATTAAAGACAGACAGACACATCTAACTTACAGGTCAAGTGACTCTGATAGCTTCTGTATACACTGTTGTTATAGTTTCCTATTTATTGGTCTGACTGCCTAGCTGTGACACTTTCTCAGGAAGTAGGTTCCACAGGGGAGTGGAAACTAAAACCCACGCTAACTCCACCTCCACCTGGGTTCCCGAACAGGAAGTGCTCAAAATCTTCAAGATCGTCGGAAACAAACTCCACTGTAAGGAGAAAGTTCCATTGTCACCCACAATATCCAACTACAGTTGCTCTTCTCCTTAGCATGGCTTTCATTATCTTTTTTTTTTTTTTAAGAGTTTCCCTGTGTAGCCCTGGCTCTCCCAGAACTCACTCTGTAGACCAGGCTGGCTTCGAACTCACAGCAATCCACCTACCTCTGCCTCCCGTGTGCTGGGATTAAAGGTGTACGCCACCACCAACCAGCTCATTATCTCTTTTCACCTTCTCAATAGATGCAAATACACAATGTCAGTCCAAAGAGTCACTTACCAGGGGCAAAGGGGGCTGTGGGCAGGTGGGGACACACCTTTGATCCCAGCACAGGGGAGGCAAAGGCGGGCAGATTTCTGTGAGTTCAAGTCAGCCTGGTCTATTAAACGCTCCAGGCCAACACACACACACACACACACACACACACGCACGCACGCACGCACGCACGCACGCACGCACACACACGCACACACACACAGCCCTGCGCACTCTCATTTCACATCAAAGTCTCCTGACTTCTTGTCCCACTCCCAGCGACCCTTGCTGGCCAGGAAAGGCAGTGCTCGCCCAGCCATTGGCGCATCACATGTCCACCATGCTGCTCCCTCCCTCACACTCCGTCTGTTCGCATACTAGGCTTCCTGTAGGGCTATACTGTATAGAGCCATAGAATTCATAAACAAGCTAGGACCTTTATTCATTTTCAAGCTCACTTCTTCTACCCCTGTCCGACTCCTCAACCTGGTGACTCACTCTCATAAATCCAACCTCCCGAGCCCCTAGAGCTACTGTTGCAAACTTCCTCAGCTAGCCTTGGCGCAGACATGACAGGCCCCTGTAGATGAGGGCAGAGCCTCTACAAACATTTGCAGTTCTGTTTGAAGGCGGCGCTTCCCGGAGTGGGTGACTGTCTGACGTAAGACATGGGATTAATGATCTCTCTAAACGAGGACCACAAGAAGACAGACGCCTGGCTCCTTGTTACATAGCAACAGAAGCTAAGGCTTGAAAGCAGATGCAGATGCTCGCCAGTCATTTGGGACGGGGGTTTAATTGAAGCGAGGGGACTCCAGTTCTGCAATAGGAGTGACACAGCCCCTGTGGCTGTTTCATTTGTTCTTTATATTAAGTTGGGGAAAGCTGGTCAGTCATGTACCTCTGTTTTATTTTATTTTTTAATTTACGATCAGGTTTTTTTTTGTTGTTGTTTGTTTTTCAAGACAGGGTTTCTCTGTGTAGCCTTGGCTGTCCTGGACTCTTGCTTTGTAGACCAGGCTAGCCTAGAGATCCACCTGCCTCTGCCTCCAACTGCTGGGATTGTTGCTTTTTCGAGACAAGGGTTTCTCTGTATAGCTCTAGCTGTCCTCAGACTTAAGAGACACCCATCTGTTTCCTGCGTGCTGGGATTAAAGACATATCTACCACTGCCTGAACAGACTATTTTTATTGATGATATTACCCTTTTGTTTTGTTTTGCTTTTCAAGACAGGGTTTCTCTGTATAGTAGTTTCTATCCGAGAACTTGCTATGTAGACCAGGCTAGCCTCAAACCCATAGATCTGCCTTCCTCTGCCTCCTGGGATAAAAGACATGTGCTACCACACTGGCTGTGTTGTGTTTGGTTGGGTTGCTTTGTTTTTAAAATTAAGAAAAAGAAAACTCCAGGGGCTGCAGAGATGGCTATGAGCACCTGCCTCTCTTACAGGCGTGCTGGTGTTTCCCAGCACATCGGGGGCCCTTCATGACCACCTGTAAGCCAGGCGCTGGGAGCTGACACCCTCCTCTGGCATCTTCAGTCACTGCATGCAGGCACAAACCCATACACAAAAAAATAAAAAGTATAAAAAAGAAAGATGGTAATACATCACCTCACACAGCTGCTCTAAGGAGAGTAAGAGATGCTGTTTGTGGGGGTACCCAGTAAACAGGGGGTGTTCCTGTGTGATCTAACAGCCCAGGACTCACAGAACTGCAAGGAAAGGCCCAGAACCTCATCTACATAAAAAAAAAAATATTAATCAAACTGAGAAGCTAAGGCTGTACTAAAGAGATTGGAACATCGGTCAGTATCTGAGTCCCTCGATCACGGAGGACGTACTGTTTCAATGCCTCCATCAGCCTCAGAAAACTCCAGGTGCTTCCAGAGCAAACTCCCCCCCACCCCACCCCACTCAGCTGGCTTCTAGCTCTCCTCCTTACACAAATATTTTTTCAAAGTGCTCCCCACCCTCATCCTCATCAGACTAACAATAGAAAGCACAGAACGCCCATTTCCTCAACATGAGCCACCCGTTAGATAAGTGTCTGAAAGGCAAAGAGCTTCCTTATTCAAAAAAATAAAATAAAGAAGGAGGCGGGGCCTGGTGGTGCGAGCCTGGAATCCCAGCTACCCCAGCGGCTGAGGAGGGTGAACAGAAAGGGCAAGGCCAGCCTGGGCAACATAGTGAGACCTCACCTCAAAATAAACAGCAAAAGGGAGCCTGAGAAGACAGTGTGGTGGTAGAGCACCCCTGTTGCAGCGTGAGGCCCTGGGTTCGAGTCCTACCACCAAAACAAACAAGAACACAAGAAACAAGACCTCCAAACATAGTTGAATTGTTTTCCAGAGAGTAAAAGAAGAAAGTGGTTTCAGTTCAGATAAGAAGGGGAGGTGAGGGGGCTGGAGAGATGGCTCAGAGGTTAAGAGCACCGCCTGCTCTTCCAAAGGTCCTGAGTTCAATTCTCAGCAACCACATGGTGGCTCACAACCATCTATAATATAACCTGGTGCCCTCTTCCGGCCTGCAGGTAAACAAGCAGACAACACTGTATACATAATAATAAAATAAATCTTAAAAAGAAGAAGAAGAAGAAGAAGAAGAAGAAGAAGAAGAAGAAGAAGAAGAAGAAGAAGGGGAGCTGAGCTTTAGCAGACCACGCCCGGAACCCCCAAGACTCAGGAGGCTGATGCAGGAAGGGTTGCTGGGTCGCACAGCAAGACTGTCTCAAAAATAATAATAAAACAAAATAAAAAGAAGGAAGCATTGCTGAAGAGCCACCGTATGCCCAAACAGCACTAGAATGGGTGAGTGTATTTATCATCCTTATAGCTACAGATGTGCAACACAGAGAGACTGCCTCCCCCATGGAGTTTGCGTGGGTCCAGATTCTAACTATTCCACTCTCCCAGCCGGGTCCCAGCTTGTCATAATAGCCTCATCTCTTCAGCTGTAAAATGGAGGCAACAGCTGGTGACTTTCTTTCATTCAGAGGCTCTGATAAACACCCTGACATTAGGAATTTAGGGAAATGTGAGTTGAGTTTTTTCGGTTTTGTTCTTTTATTGGCTTTGTTGATTTTTCAAGACAGGGTTTCTCTGTGTAGCCTTGGCTGTCCTGGACTCCCTCTGTAGACCAGGCTGGCCTCGAACTCACAGAGATCTGCCTGCCTCTGCCTCCCGAGTGCTGGGATTAAAGGCGTGCTCCACCACCACCCAGCTGAGTTGGTTTTTTTCTTCTTCTAATTTTTGAGGGTGTAATTACATAATTTCTCCCTTCCCTTCCCTCTCCCTCCAAACCCTCCCTGCTCTTTCTTCATTAAGTGTTATCGCACAGGTGTGTCTATGTCTGTACACAGTAGCTCACAGCTCCAGATGGCAGTCCGTCATTTCGGAAAGTGACAAGGACAGGAACTGGAAGCAGCTAGTCACGCCAGAGAGGACACATGCCTACTTTATGGTGAGCTCTTTCTCCATTCCCACACAGTCAGGGCCTCAACCCCAGGGGATGGTTTTAACCACATCACTTTAAGGTAGTTCAGAGGACACAGCACAGACTGGCTCAAGGCCACCTTGGTCTACACAACCCCTCACTGACACTCGTCCTCCGGGTGAGTCTACACTGTGTCAAGTCGACAAGTAAAGCCAACCATCCTAAGAACCCTACTATATACAGAGACTTGACCTTCGGAGTGAGGTAACTCACAGAAAGATTTCAGACAAGTGATTGGCCCAAGTGTTCAATCACAGTAACGTATTAGCGGTATAGACAGTTCTGTTTTTTCTATTTATTTTTGAGACGGAGCATGTATGGAGGTCATTAAAAAAAAACTATGCAAAAATGGGTTTTCTCCCTTCCATCATGTACGTTCCAGAGATCAACTCAAGTCACCAGGCTTGTCAGCGAGGCCGTTTACCCAGAAAGCCATCCCGCCTGTCCTGGCAGTAAGGTGCTGGTCTTCTTGTTGCTGTTCAGGGAGGCTCTCACTGTGTATAGCCGTGGCTGGTATGGATCTCACTTCACATAGCAATCTGGCCTCAAACTCACAGAGACCTGCCCGTTCTGTCTCCTGGGTATCGCCATGTCCAGCTGGCAATATGATTTTCATTTTAATTTTTTTTTTCTTTCGTGGTGCTGGGGACCAAATCAGGGCCTTTCGAGTGCATATTAGAAGGGTTCTCTACCACTGAGCTAACAGCCGCAGCCCACAGCCTACTCTTACTATTAATACAATCTGTGCCTGGATGTTCAGAAAAACACCAGTGCAACTGGAGGGTTAAAATCAACTTGAAGAAAACTTAAGTGCTGTCAGCTCCCAAGTCCACCGAGGATTTCTAAAGCATTGCCATCGCTTCCCAGTTGACCCAGAGACCAGGAAGTAGTAACATGAGCTGCAGTGTGATAGGGAAGGAGAGAGAGGCCATTAGACCTCTCCTGAGAAGATCCGGAAGAGCAGTGTCGTCTTTAAAGAGATACTAGCTTTTCATCCCAATGTGGACCATCCACTTACTCAAGAGGCAATAGCTACCACTTGTGCCAAAGCCTCTTTGAAGATCAGAATGTGCATGTCTGTAGGGATTCGGGAGAGTCACCAAAATCTGGATGTGTAGTACTTACAGCTCGTGACAAGTGCCTCTTGCTTTATACACAGTCTAATGGGAGACGGATACGCCCTTCCATGTATGCTGTAGAGGTGTGGCCAATTGGCTTCCTGAGTAATACCTTAAATAAGACAGAGGCAGCCACACCATACACACAGCCGTATGTCACTGTCATACGGAACATCTGAGCATGCCTCCTAACGACACCCTGAAGCTGGGCTGTCTCCAGGAATTTGATAAAAAAGGAAGAAGTGTTAAGTCCACTCCCAGTGGGTGGCTGCTTTCTGGGCGTGCTTTGGAGACAGTGAAGAACAGGGCCGGGAGCCAGGATCTTCAACAGGGTGACAGACACCACACCCTTCTGGGTAAAGTGAGCGGTGAAGAGTCTGGGTGCGGTGGATCAACTTCGTAAGAGGTGCTCTCTGCTCCAGGCAGGTCAGGGCTTGAACCCTACGTTAAGGCTGTAAGCCTGGTGCTTTCCACACAGGCTAAAGACTGGCTCTAAGAAATGACATTCCTCAAAGACGGGAGGGAAAGCCTTCTCCAGGCATGAAGAATACAGGAGCAACCTAAGCCTCTGGGAAGGCAGGCTACCTGCAAGTCCACCTGCTACCCACAGGCTCCTAAGCTGCAGAAGCGGGGGGCAGGGGGTGGTTATGGGGGGTTATTAAGCCAGAAACCACCAACCCCCTATGGCTGCTACTGGAGGCCAAACTGATAGACAGCACCCAAAGCAGAGGGCACTGAAGTTGGAAAGGAAATCTCTGACATTCCACAGTGCAGAGGTCTTTCTGAAACCCAGGTGGGGATTCGGGGCAGACCCCCCCCTCTTAGGACTCAGACTTGTGTGAGGAACCTCAGACCCACACAGCTGCAGCACATCAAAGATGGCCAGCTGCTACGGAAATGCACCGGATCAAAGAGCAAGCCCTTCACTCAGGGAGGCAGAAGCAGGTGGATCGCTGTGAGTCCCAGGCTAGCATGGTCTACAAAGGGAGTCAAGCACAGCCAAGACTACACAGAGAGACCCTGTCTTGAAAAACAAACAAACAAGCAAAAAGGAATTCTATGTCTATTCAAGTAATGAAAGCAGTTATACAAACAACCATGAGTTGTCAGTATAGCTGAGAAACAGGGTCTCACTTAAGAGTTTCTTAAAGACTTCTTAAGAAAAAGAATGAGCCAGGCGTGGTGGCACACGCCTTTAATCCCATCACTCAGGAGGCAGAGGCAGGCGGATCGCTGTGAGTTCAAGGCCAGCCTGGTCTACAAAAGGAGTCTAGGATAGCCAAGCTACACAGAGAAACCCTGTCTCGAAAAAGAGAGGGGGGGAGGTGTACATTTTCTCATCCATAGGGAAATTGGGTCTGAGTATTTAACACCCAGCTCTTTCTTTCTGCACCCATTCATTTATGCACCAGGGTGTTAACTTTCAGCATTTTTTTTAAAGGAGTGGTGTTTCCAGTATGCTGTAATCAAGCCTGACTTCTTCAACATGAGGTACTAAGCAGGCTTTAACTTTCCTGTGCCGCGACTCCTACCCCAACCCCCCTCCCTGAAGGAGAAGCTGCACCACCGCACAGGGATGTCCACAAAGGATGCTCTGGTGGACACTTGCAGCTTCCCTCCTCCATTAGCTTCTCTCACACCCTAGCCATTCTCATTAAACAGAGCTGTTCTGTATCCATGGGAACACGTTCTTCAGGTCCATGGTGGCTGCCCAAAGTACTCCACGTTTCTAGCTGGCTTTCATTTGTAGAGTCAATCATCTGCAGTGTGCAAAGTTGTGCTCTGACGGCAAACTCGCTCCCACACCATGGGCTCCTCTGCTGCCTTCTCCCGCACCGTGGGTTCGTCTGCTGCCTTCTCCCGCGCCGTGGGCTCGTCTGCTGTCTTCTCCCGCGCCGTGGGCTTGTCTGCTGCCTTCTCCCGCACCGTGGGCTCCTCTGCTGCCTTTTCCCGCGCCGTGGGCTCCTCTGCTGCCTTCTCCCGCGCCGTGGGCTCCTCTGCTGCCTTCTCCATCCTTTGCCTCTGTTGTCCCACATCTCCAGACTTTCTTCCCCAAAAGCTGACCCTCTAGTTACACCAGGCAACCGCGCGTGCCCTCCTGGAAGCACGGTGAGCTACTGTGCACACATCTACATATTTGACCCTTCTTAGTAAAGTCCCACAAGGCTGGGTCTCTGGAAAATTCTACTTTTCCAATAAGAGATAGTTTTGCCTGGCTACATATGAGATGGGAGATGAAAAGCTATAGACTGAAGGTTTTCAACACTGCTGGTGTGAGGCGCACCATGACATACTGAGAAGGCAGTATATGTACCTATTACAAGCTTACCTGTTGTAGTTATAAATAAAAAGGTAAAAAATAAAAACCAGTGCAATAGGATCAGAAAATCAATCTATTGTCTAATGTTCAAAAGCCACTAAAATAGTTTTTTTGGGGGGGGGGTTCGAGACAGGGTTTCTCTGTATGTAGCCCTAGCTGTCTCAAAACTTACTTTGTAGACTAGGCTGGCCTCGAACTCACAGAGATCCACCTGCCTCCACCTCCCTAGTGCTGGGGAATTTTTAAAAAAGACTAATATTATGTTCTCAATTATTACATGAAAATAAAACATTCTATAGAGTAACATCATTAAAAACAACTCTGGAAGCCAGGCATGGTAGTGCAGGCCTTTAATCTCAGCACTCAGGAGGCAGAGGCAGGGCAGATCACTGAATTCAAGGCCAGCCTGGTCTACAAAGCAGAGATAACAGAGAAATCCTTTCTTGAAAAACCAAACCCAACAAAAAACAGTAAAACAAAAAACCAGCTCTGGAGCTGGAGAGGTGGCTTAGAGACTCTTGCAGGGACTCAGGTTTGATTCCCAGTACTCACAAGGTGGCTCACAACCATCTACAATTTCAGTTTTAGGGGATCTGACACCTTCTTCTGGCTTCTGAGGGCATCAGGCATGCATGTGGTGTATGTGTAGACAGATGCAGATAAAGCATTCACACACATAAATCTAATATTTAAAAAAAACTTTGATGCCCGGCATGGTGGTGTACACCTTTAATCCCAGCACTCAGGAGGCAGAGGCAGGTGGATCGCTGTGAGTTCAAGGCCAGCCTGGTCTACAAAGTGAGTTCAGGATAGCCAAGGCTACACAGAGAAGACCTGTCTTAAAAAAACAAAAATAACAAAAACAAAAAAACAAAAACACAAAAAAACTTTGATATGCAGGGTGTTGCAAGGTGCATCTTTAATCCCAACACTTAGACTGTGGACCAGACTGGTCTACAGAGTGATTTCCATGGCTGCACAGAGAAATCCCATCTAAGAAGAAAGACAGGCTTTCCTTTCATTAGTGGCACAGGTGACACCTTAGAAGTCCAAGCTTCTGTCGCTAGGTATCACTAAGTCTGTCTTCTACTTTCTCTCTACATACTGAATTACCCCCAAATATCATGATCCTTCATAGACGAATCCAAAGGAATAAAAATAAACTTACCTAGAGGCCAAGGTCTGACAGTGTCTCAGCCGACTCTGCTGGCTCTACCCTTCCTATGTAGATACGGGTTCTTAGAACTGGCTGTTTGCATGTCTATCTGCATGTTTATAGAACAGGCGTGTCTGGAGTTCACTAATGCGGAGGCACTGGGGCGAGCGCACCACCACCCACTCACTCCCAGCAGCCCCGCAGACTGCTACATGCTTTCCTGCTGTTATTGTTGGTTGTGATCAGTAGGAGGAATCTAAGATAATTTTTTTAATATTTTGTTTTGTACTTTGTGGTGGTCTGAAACAGAATGATTTGGTTCCCAGTTGGTGGACTGTTTAGGAAGGAGTAGGAGGTGTGGCCTTGTTGAGGAGGTATATGACTGGGTTTGAGGTTTCAAAAGCTCACTCCAAGCCTAATCTAAGGCGCTCTCTCTGCCTGAATCAGACATAAGGGTCCTCTCTGCATAACTAGGCAGTGCTCTCAACTGCCGACTCACCTGGCCAGCCCTGGTTTAGTGTCTTTTTTTTTTTTTCTTTTCTTTTCTTTTAAGATTAATTTATTATGTATTGTGAAACTTCTCAGACACATCTGTTTCAAGTTATCTTTCCCCAAAATTGTCACAGGAAAGTGCTAACTTGCAGTATCTTGGGATATAACCTCTTCATAGATAATTGAGGTAGTCAGGTTTTAAAAGAAATCAGGCTGGGCGGTGGTGGCGTAAGCCTTTAATCCCAGCACTCGGGAGGCAGAGGCAGGTGGATTGCTGTGAGTTCAAGGCCAGCCTGGTCTACAAAGCGAGTCCAGAACCGCCAGGGCTACACAGAGAAACCCTGTCTTGAAAAAAACAAAAAACAAAAAACAAAAACAAACAAACAAAAAAAGAAATCAGTAGGGTGAGCCTGAAGGCAGCCTAAGTTCGAAGCCAGCCTGGTCTACAGAGCCAGTTTCAGCAAGGGCTATACAGAGAGACAATGTCTTGAAAAACCAAAAAGGAAGGAAGGAAGGAAGGAAGGAAGGGAGGGAGGGAGAGAAATTTTGAGTTGGTGAGATGGCTTGCCACCTCAAACTTGAGGACCTGAGTGCTCTCCCCAGAACTCATGTAAAGAGTGAGCATGGGAGCAGATAGCTGGTACCCCAACACTGGGGAAACAATGACAAGATAATCCCTGGTGGGGGGCAGTGGGCACACATCAGCCAGCCTTGCCTAACTAGTGAGCTTCAGGCTCCATGAGAGACTTTATCTGAGAACATAACATGAAAACCAAAGAGGAAGATATCTGAGGTTGACCTCTGGCCTCTGCACACACATCATTGGAACACATATAGCCAGACACACAGATAAAATTTGGTCCCCAACATGCACAGAGGGAAGACAGCATGCAAAGGCACTTTCAAGAAGACCCAACCCTGCCAACACCCTGATCTTGGGTGACACTACATTTATTCACAGTTGGAGTGCCAGCTACATCAAACTGCCCCAAAGTGCCAAGATTTATATTAGGACATCTTTGGCTTTTCTCATCACCGCTCAGATGTTTCCCCCTCCAAGCTCTGAAACAGGAGCCTGGCCTTTCAAACCTAACAAGATGATTAACCATTTCAGTGCCCGCAAATTGGCACAATAGATCTCAAAACCGCTATAAGAAAAAAAAAAAATAACACAGATGCAAACCATACCTGAGGCAGAAGAGAACCCGTTGTATTTTCCTAAACCTTTAGTCTGGAGTTGCCAACACACCAACTGACAACTCCAAATCACATCTCTTCGTCTACAAGGTCACTTTTTGTCTAACGTTACAAAGAGAAAGGTAAGGCCAAATAGCCTACTCAGAAAGGGTTTTCCAAAGAATCTCTTGAAAGGCCGTCTATCTTGCTGGTGTTCCAAACCAGGCTTCCCCACAGAAACCCGCAGTCTGCCTAATGAGTCTCAGCTGCTGGTCATATGGCTGGGCCAAGCAGTCAAGTGATTCCCCCGGGTCAGGCTTCTTAGAGCCAATCCACCAGGCTCTCCACGGAAGGAGCAGACTCGTTAGTTGTGCCTGGATTTGGGGGCGCGCGGGGGGGGGGGGGGGAGTGTTCCCACTCTTGCTTTCCTCCACCATCAAGAAATCGCATTTGCTTTCTTAACTGGGGTTTCTGTACAAATGCAAGGCTTGGTCCAAACAGACAGATGAAAGATGCAAGTGGGCAGCCAGCTGGAGGCAGCTACACCGCTGCCTCCACCTGCTCCAGGCCTCACGCCCACCGCTACAACATTCTCCGGGGAGGGAGGGCGGGGTTCACCCTCACACCCACTCCACCCAAAGTCTGCGCGTTCTGCCCTCAGAGCGCCTACCTTATTCTCTTCCTGCCGGCGCCGGACCTGCCTCTCCACGGAGTTCAGTAACCCAGGGTCCTCGGTGGCTCCGCCCTCTTCTCCTCACCCACTTCTAATTGGCCACATCTTTCCTACGCTCACCCTCATTCCATTAAAAAAAAAAAATCATTTCTGGTCTGAATGGCCACGATAAAACACTTGTTTGGTATTCTGGAAGCAAACGTGGCCACACCTCTGATCCAAGCCTCTCCGGTATTCAAATTCAAATTGTTCTTTCTACAGGACAGAGGAAAGCCCAGCACTTTCCTTCCATAAAACTAGTCAAGGGGACCGGAGTGGGGGTGGGGGCCGCGGGGGGGGGGGGCGGGGAGGAGGGGACGGAAGCTGGAGAGAAACTCTGTTAAAACACAGTGTTCTTGCAGAGGTCGTGAGCTGAGCTGCCGTGTGGGTCCAGATCCTCCGCAAGGGCAGTGTGTGCTCTCACACATAGAACAAAAACAAATTATTTAAAATTTTCATTTAGTTGTATAAGTGTGTCTTTTAGTCCATGTGCACTGCGTGTGTGCAGGTGCCCGGGGAGGTCAGAAGGGTTTCAGATCTCCTCGCATTGGAATTACAGGTGGCTTTGAGCGTCCCGATGTGAAGTGACCCCGGGTTCTCTACCAGAGCAGCACGTGCTCTTAACTACTGAGCCCCAAATAAATAAATATGACATACACATTAACGAAATGAAGGACAGAGACAACAGGATATTTGATGAAGATCAACCTTTTCATGACAAAAGCTCTCAACAAGTTAGCTAGAGGGGAATTCCCCTCACCACAGCCAAGGGCATGTGTAACACAAAGCCAGAGCCCACACCGTCCTCCCTGCTGAGCTGCTGAAAGCCTTCCTCAAGACCAAGGCCAAGACAGCCGCTCACAGGCACCTGAACATCCAGAAGGACACAGCTGGAACAGCCAGGCAAGGGAGAGGAATAAGAACACCTCAATGAGAAAGAGGGCCTGAGGACAGAGCAAGCACACGATGGAGTCCTCGCCCTGAGTACAAGCCCCAGTACTGCAAATAGTAATAATTAAATAATCTCTCTTTGCTGGCAAATATGAGCCTACATACATACAGAGAACCCCATGCTCATGCACACACACATCCATACATGTACACATGCTCTCTCACACACATACATGTACACATGCTCATGCTCACACACACACACATACACACATGCTCATGCACACACACATAAACTCACTTCTATGGACTCAATTGAATAGGAAGAGGTAAAAAGGAACATTTGCCAAGAGTGGTGGTACACGTCTTTAATCCCAGCACTGAGGAGGCTGAGGCAGGTGGATTACTGTAAGTTTGAGGCCAGCCTGGTCTACAGTGTGAGTTCCAGGACAGCCAGGATGACACAGAGAAACCCTGTCTCAAATAAACAAAAAGGGGGGGGGGCTTTTACATGCCTGCTTCAATTGTTGTCTTGGAGGTTTACTGTCTCTTTCTGCTAACCTAGGCCTAGTTCTGGAAGCTTCTAGGCTCTGTACAGTCTAACCTAGGCCTAGAGTGTTTTCAGCCTCTGAGACTCAGTGGTGAATAAGCTCACCCTTTCTTGTTCTTTCTGAGCTCTGCCGGCTGGTTCAACTGGGCTGTTCTGCCTCAAATTCCTCTTCAAATTACATCTCAATTGTTATCCCATCCCTTGTATCCTCCCATTCCTCCCTCCCTCCCATTTTCCCCTTACTCCCCTCCCCTATGACTGTGACTGAGGGGGACCTCCTCCCCCTGTATATGCTCATAGGGTATCAAGTCTCTTCTTGTAGACCTCACTTTCAAACATGGATGCTTCCATCTAGAAGCTAACTTTACCTTCATTGTTTGGGATTAAAGGCATGCACCCCCATGTCTGGACCTAAGCTTTTCTTTACTTTATACTTGCTCTATACCAGGCTGGCCTTGAACTCAGATCTGCTTGCCTCTGTCTCCTGGATTAAAGGAGTGTTTGGATTCCAGCCAGATCATATAGACCTAGAAGGTTTTTGGATATAGTCTCTTGCCAGAACAGCCTTGTTCTGAAACTGGGCATGGTGATGCACATTTATGATCACAGTCCTCAGGAGCCTGAGGTGAGAGGCCTGCCACAAGCTTCAGCCTCGCCTGAGATACATAGTAAGGCCCTGTCGAAGAAGAAGAAGAAGGAGGAGGAGGAGGAGGAGGAGGAGGAGAAGAGGAAGAAGAAGGCAGCATCATGGCATTACACTTCCTGATTTCAAACTATTACAAAAATAAGGCTGGGCAGTGGTGCACATGTTTAGTCCCATCACCAAGGAGGCAGAGGCAGGCAGATCTCTATGAGTTTGAGGCCAGCCTGGCCTATAGAGTTCCAGGACAGCCAGGGTAACATAGAGAAACCCTGCCTTGAAAAACCAAAAAGAAAAAGAAAAAAAAAATCCAAAACTGTTACAGAACTACAGTAATTAAAACAGTATGGCTAATCCCAGCACTAGGGAGGCAGAGACAGGCAGTTCTCTGTGAGTTCAAAGCCAGCCTGGTCTACAGAGAGAGAGGAGTTCCAAGACAGTTAGGACTACATAGAGAAACTCTGTTTCAAAAAACAAACAAACAAAACAAAACAAAACAAACAAAACCAGTATGGTACTGCCATGAAAACACACACACTAGTGGTATAGAATAGAGAACTCAGAAATAAACTCACATATGTAATTACTTAATTTTCTATGAGCGAGCCAAGCACACACAGTGGAAACAGATTAGAGACTCTTCAACAGTGTGGAGAAAACTGGCTAGCCACAGGCACAAGAGTTAAACTACACAAACCTCAACTCAACACAGAATGAAGTCTATTGTTTTCTCCCAGCAGCTCTTATTTTATTCAGATAATAGTCTGATTATACATGGTCCACAACATTCAAATAAGAACTCAAATCAGCCGGGCAGTGGTGGCACACGTCTTTGATTCCAGCACTTGGGAGGCAGAGGTAAGCGGATAGCTGTGAGTTTGAGGCCAGCCTGGTCTACAAAGCAAGTCCAGGACAGTCAAGGCTACACAGAGAAACCTTCTCTCGAAAAACCAAAAACCAAAAACAAAACAAAACACCTCAAATCAACCAGGTGTTAAAGACTGATCTTCTAGTCATGGCCAACGGTGCCACATTTGCCTGTGATCTCTCTGACATAAGACCATATCCATACCTCAGTGACATCAAAATATTCAACATAGCGTCCTTAACTGAGAGCTGTTTGAAGAAGCTACCAGTTTCAGCACTTTAGATTATTTTCTTCGTGCTCAGAAGGGGCTGAGGAAACAAGCTCAACCTGGGCGTAGAGCCAAAATATGGGCAATCAGGCTTTGAGTAAGTCCCAGCGGCAGTCACCAGCACTGATGGGGGTGGGGGTGGGGGTGAGGGATGGGGGGAGGGGGACGGACGGACCTTTCTCAAGGCTATGGGTAAACTGGGCCATCGTCTAACATGGAAAGTCCACCATCCCGACCTCTATTGAATCTGGAATAAAGTCTTAAAGGAGAGGCCTGAAAATGTAAAACTACTAGAAGAAAAGAAAGAAAAAAAAATATCTAGAGTCACAGGAAGACTGCAAGGCCAGCTCAGGCCACACATGAAGAAACTCTGTCTCAATATCAAAGCGACCCAAAACTTCCTATGTGGCATCTGTGGAGAGGAAAGGACAGAAGCTGTACGTGTGTGGGAGAAGTGTCCAGGGGAAAATGAACTAACCGCTCTTATTCCACAATAGAGTGTCAAGACACAACACCTAAGCACGAAAAAAAAAAAATGGTCACGAAAATATGTGTCATTTAGAGCCTGGGTGTGTGAGAAGCAGCAGAGCCAGCAAATTGATGAGGGAGCTGGAAACGGCTGGGGCAGAGAGCCTGATTGTTTTGTGGTTTTTTAAAAAAAATAATAATAAGCCTTGGAGAACAATATTTGTGTATAACCTTGATTTAAAAATTAATTCATGCCAGGCATGGTGTCACACACCTTTAATCCCAGCACTCGGGAGGCAGAGGCGAGCAGATCGCTGTGAGACCAGCCTGGGTCTACAAAGCGAGTCCAGGACAGCCAAGGCTACACAGAGAAACCTTGTCTCAAAACAACAAACAAACCAACAAAAATAATAATAATTCATACAAAATAAAATGTGCTTGTTTTCCTTGAATGATTTAGGTCATCATAATAGAGATCCCAAACTGTCTGGCTTTCATGTGCTAGCTTTCCACTCTGGCTGTGGGGCTTTGAGAAAATTACCCAACCTTTCTGTCTCACTGTCCCATTTGTGAAACAGGAAAACCAATGGGATTGTGTTATACGAACTGAACTCTGCACTGCCTATAACGAATGTACTTAAAGCTTTTTGTGGGGACAGCAAGATGGCTCACTAGGTATAGGCACCTGAGTTGGAGCCCTAGGAACCACACAGAGGAGGAAAACCAATTCTTTCATACATGTGCTGTGGCACACAAGAGCCAACACATATATACACTCACATAAGACAAACAACAACAACAACAACATGCTGTTCAGCATGGAGCATATGACTGTAGTGGCCACTGTCACAAACGCCTTGTAATAAACAGCTCCTGATGACTGTATTGCTTTCCATGTCTTTTATTAGTTTGCATTTCATTTCCCCTGCCCCACCCATACTGTCAATCAGCCAGCTGTCCCTCAACACAGCCACCAGTGTGCCCTTCTAGGACAAGCTCCCATCTTGTAGTGTGCTGCTGCCCAGGGACACACACTAGTCAGCCAGGCTTACTGAGCTGTGTGCGGCACAGAGGGGAAAGGGCACCTCGACACATGGCCGGAAGCCTTGACTGCAGCAGGTTGGCACGTTTGGTTGTACCAGCCATCAGTGCGGCTGAACAGGATCCTGGGGGCTTACTTCTTCACTGCCACCTGTGGGTGGAGAGGCTGCTGCCATGGCCACCAACCCTCCCAGTTTAAAGAGATCATCAGATTTAAGGCACTGAGAGGCCCAGGGTCCTGGAAAACCGTGTCCCTGATCTGGATCTTATCAACCATAAAAGTAAGAGCGGCTACTATTTTGAAAGGGTGCTAAAAACTACATGAGACAATGTTTCCATAACTCCTCACACTTCTAGCGGCTGTGACTGCAGATGCATCAAGTGCAGCTTGCCCTCACGTAAGGTGATTTAGCAAGGGGCAGGGCGTGCTCTCTGCACAAGTGCCTTCCCGGAAGCACAGATGCTAGTTTCCTTCTCTTTCCTTCTTTTTGGCTTTGTGTTGTTTGAGATAGGATCTCACCATGCAGCCCTGGCCGGCCTGGAACTCACTATGTAGACCAGGCTAGCTTCAAATTCACAGCGCCTGCCTCAGCCTTCCAAGTACTGGGATTCAAGGCTTGTGCCACCCTCCACCCCCACCAGTGCTGGCTTCTTAGGAACTTTTCTCTATCCTTGTCCTACACAGTTTGTGTCAGGATTAAAACATACCTAAAATTTTAATAGTTGGGGCCCAGAGAGATGGATCTGGCTGTCCTTGCAGAGGCACCTACGTGGTGACTCACAACTGCCTATGACTCCAATTCCAGGGGACCCAAAGCCCCTTTGTGACCTCCAAGGGCACTGCACACACATGGTACATAGACATACATGTAGGTTCACACTCATACACATAAAATTAAAATTTAAAAATCTTTAAAAATTTTTTTATAGTTCGACAACATTAAGCCCTTTCCTCTACAAAGGCTGGTGTCTTGTGTTTTCATGCAGGGCTCACTTTTCCCACTGTGAGAGTTTTGAGGGTGTGTGTGTGTGAGGCTGGTGCACACGCGCATGGGCACTGTCCTTTAAGAGGTGTCCATCGCTTTTACATTTTCACTTACCTATGCATGTGTATGCAGATGTCTGTGTGGCTGCCCACACCAAGGCCTCCACGTGGTGTAGGACCGAACTCAGGCGGTCAGGCTTGGCAGCAGGTACCTTGACCCACTGAGCCATCTCATCAGACCCTTGCTTTGGTTTTAGCTGGAATGGTGTCTCTCTGTGACTTGTCACTTGAAGATGTGACTAGGCTGGCTGGCCAGCTAACCCATCTTTGTTTCCCCAGTGCTGGGATTATAAGCACACCATGACAGCAGGCTTCTCAGCCCCCACCCTCAGACAGAGTTTCTCTGTGTAGCCCTGGCTGTCCTGGACTCATTGTGTAGACCAGGCTGGCCTCAAACTCACAGAGATCTGCTGCCTCTGCCTCTCGAGTGCTGGGATTAAAGTCATGAGACACCACCGCCCAACCTCAGGTCTTTATGCTTGTGCAGTATGCACTTTATGGACAGGGTATGTCTTCAGCACTGCCCTGGGTTATCTACTGTAGTAACCATTTCTAAACATTCAGAAGAATAGACATTAGCACGAACTCAAACAGGACGCCAGGTGTCACACCTGAAGTCCGTTTTCAATTTGCGTCTTACTGTCCTCCTTCACAGTGGTGCCAAGCCATTTAGTGTCCCACTGGGCTGCCAAAAAGATCACTGTGCCATTCCCTTCTGAAAAATAAAGGCTCTTATCTCTGAACACATGAAACCTCATTTCTGACCTCAAAACTGAAGCAACTCACTAGTCCAGAGATGCTAACTGCAGCTCAGAGGAAGTTGCTCACGACTAAGCTCCCCACAGACACAAGGGCAAAGTTGCCATAGGAAAAGTTACAAAACCTGGGGGGAGTAGATAACAGAAAAGATCATAAGTCACTTACAGCCTGGCAGCCGGCAAGAGGCAGCCAGGCACCAGAGACTCCGCTTGGCTACAAAAGCCAGCTCCTGTTTGTTTTCTTACTTCTTCTGCTAGGTTCCTGGTCAGCACTCAAGACCTGTGAGCACAAAGCAGAGCACCACAAAACCTCAAGAAGTCTTGAGGGTGGTCTGTGCCAACCAGCTGGGGTAGGAGAGGGCCTCAGGTGGAATTTCCCCAAATCTAGTCTGACGTCCACGGGCAGACTCTTCTGGGCCTTCGATGAAAACCCCAAGCCAGGCGTGGTGGCGCACACCTTTAATCCCAGCACTCAGGAGGCAGAGGCAGGAGGATCACTGTGAGTTCAGGGCCAGCCTGGTCTACACAGAGAAACCCTGTCTCAAACTACCAAAGGGGGAAAAATAAGAAGAGAAAACCTCAAACTCTAAGCCTCATCTGAGCTTCTGAATTCAGATCGCTTCCGGGGAGACCTGGGGAGTCTGCGTTTATTACTAGCTTGCCAGGGCCGCTCTGGTGCTGCCTATTGAGAGTCACCGTACTAGGAAGACAGTGGCAAGCCAAGTGCAAAGCCAAGACTAGGTGAAAGGTCTGGAGGTGAAGGTCCTGGTCAGCCTCCACCAGCCCCAGGTCCCAAATTTGTAAAACAGATCAAAGTATCTACTTAGCAGAAGGATTGGGCGAACAAAACACCAAGTGCATGCCCCAAGCCCAGTGCCTCACCCACAGCAGGTGCTGCGCAGGAATCTGTTATCAACTCTGTGTGGCGTTCCTAAGACAAGACCGTAAGGACAGCTCAGGTGTTCCGAAGCAAGCCAGATGGTACGCTTAGTAAGCTACAGATTGAGTCACCAACTGCAAAAGGCAAGGTCAGCAGTGTTAAGCAGAGACTGGGCTATGAACCATAGACACTGGTTCCTCAGCTTTGTGGGCACCAGGATTACCACTGGGGTAGTTTTAAAGCCCAGGCTCTGGGCTCCCCGGCTTCAGATCCAGTGGGTCTGGGGTGGGGCTGTGAATTTGCCTCCCTAGCACATTCTCAGGTGGCGGTCACATTGCTGGGCTCAGATGGACACCTGGGTTTTCACCATGATGGAGGGTTTTGCTCTACAGCCCCGCATCTAACATCTACCTCTGCGTACCAGAAAGGAAAGCTGTGCCTGCTGCCTTCCTGTTTGACACCAGCCTGGCTAGTTACAAGTAAACAAAGCAAAAACTAATGAGCCGACAGTCTTTGTGGCTGTGTGTGCTGCGTCTGCCATGAAAATTGTCTTCTGACTGATGGGCTAACAGTCTCTGAGCCTCAGAGTAGAGCGTCACTGGGCCCCAGACCTGGCTGAGAAGTATTTTAAATAAAACCTGATTGCCTTGGGCTGGAGAGACAGTTCAGTGACTGAGAGCATTTGCTGTTGTTTTATAGAGGGCTTGCACTTGATTCCCAGCACCCAAACCTCACGGCTTGCTGAACAAACTAAGACTTCCACTGTTGAGCTTCAGACCTGGGAGAGGCAGCTGAGGTGCCTTTAGAACCAAGGTGGACCTGGCCTCCAGGGTCTCCCAGCATCCCTCGGGTGCAGGGCGTGGCTGGCATACTCTGCCCTCTTCCCTGAACTCTCCTGCCCAGGGGTGGGGAGTCCCTTCTCCCAGAGGCTCTTCGCTATATAAACCTGCATTTATATACTTCAACGTGACTTGGGCTAGCTCATTTCACCGGTGAAAAGAGTGATAACATATCATCCTTGTTGACGAGTTACTGACTGCAGCAGCTGAGGTGGGCAGGAGAGACTGGGCTGACAACCCTCTGTAACTCCAGTCCTCGTGGATGCAGCCTCCTTGGGCACTGTACATATGTGGCACACATACGCACACGCAGGCCAAACGCTAATACACGTTAAGCAAGCAAACAAATAAATAATAAAAACACGAAGGATAGCAGGCTACCAAGAAGAGACTTGATACCCTATGAGCATATACAGGGGGAGGAGGTCCCCCTCAGTCACAGTCATAGAGGAGGGGAGTAAGGGGAAAATGGGAGGGAGGGAGAATACAAGGGATGGGATAACCATTGAGATGTAATATAAATAAATTAATAAAAAAAAGAAAAAATCCTTTTGTCAATGGTTATATTCAATATGTTAAGTGGTGTGTTTTTTGATATGTATACTATTCCAATTCCATAAAGTCTTTCATAAGGTTAAAAAAACAATAATAATAAAAACACTGATTCCCCAGGTCTAACCTTAAACCTAATATTACAATCACCAAAGGAGACACAAAATATGCTTTTGGAGGAGTATTTAAAGGAACAAAACGAACTCCTCGTAGGATTTACCATGCTCCTCCCCCTGGTTCTTGGCAGCGTAAAGCCCTGGGTGACTCTGTCCATAGAGTCAGTGCTCAGTGTAGTCTTCCCCTTCTGGGTTTGCCTTCAGGGGGGATGGGGGTGGGTTTTGTGGTTGTTGTTGTTTTGGTTTTTTGAGACAGGGTTTCCCTGTGTAGCCTTGGCTGTCCTGAACTTGCTTTTAGACCAGGCTGGCCTCGAAATCACAGCAATCCACCTGCCTCTGCCTCCCAAGTGCTGGGATTAAAGACGTGTGCCACCATGCCCAGCTGTTTTGTTGTTGTTTAAGAGAGAAATATCTGTGCTAGTTTTTTGTCTTTTTGTTTTGTTTTGTTTTAAGGGTGGGAGGTGGCTGGCTCAATGGCTCAGTGGTTAAGAGTTCTGGTTGCTCTTACAAAGGACCTGGGTTCCATGGCATATGCCTTTAATACCAGCACTCAGGGGCAGAGGCAGGTAAGTCACTGTGAGTTCGAGGCCAGCCTGGTCTACAGAGTGAGTCCGGGCCAGCCAGAGAAACCCGGTCTTGAAAAACCAAACCAAAACAAAACAAAGCAAAAACAAAGGACCTGGGTTCAATTCCCTGCACCCGCACAGTGGTGGCTCCCAACCATCTGTAGCTTCCGTTTTGGGGTCCAACAGCCTCTTCTGAATTCTGTGGGCACAGGTACATACACATACAAAGTAAAGTAAACCCGAAAAATAAAAATAAAAAAAGGAGTCTAGCCTGCTTAACAATTCCCTTTTCTATGTACTAATAAACTGACATTCTGGATTTAGTTTTTAAAATAAAGTTCGGGGGCTAGAGAGCTGTCTCGGTGGGTACGAGCATTTGTTGCTCTTACAGAGGGCCTAGGTTTGATTCTTAGCACCATGTGTAGGCTGACAGCTACCTGACACCCTTCTGGCCTCTGAGGGCACCATGCATGCACACAATGCACAGACATACATGCAGGTGCTCAGACATAAGCAGCAGATGGCACGTGATGTGTGACAGGGAAAAGGAAGCAGAGCTCTCTAGCCACCTGTTTGCTTGGTCACTTATTTGTTATTAGCGTAACATTCATCACGGTTCTCAAGGTGTGGGTTGCAGCCCCCACAGCGGTCAAATATCAGCTATCCTGCATATTGGATATTTACATTATAGTTCATAACAGTAGCAGCATTACAGTTATGAAGTAACAACAGACTCATTTTATGGTTGTGGTCAGCCCATGAGGAGCTGTAGTAGAGGGTCGCAGCAGCAGGAGGGTGAGAAGCCCTGCTCTAGGTATTGTTCTCGGTTGTCAGCCACAGCAGCTCACAGAGAGCATGTTTCCACTGGAAGAGACAGGCCACGAGCAAGGTAAACAGAAAACAATCTCAAACAGAAATAAATGCAGAGACAGTAACACGCTGACACCATGAAGGGGGCGGAGACAGCTCTGACAGAAAATTCTCCATGAAGCATGACTAGACCCCATCACATGGCAGACGCTGGAAGACTTCTGGGCGGCTTTAACGGAAATCAAGACCGTTTCAGACGGCTTCAAGGAAGATGCCTTAGTGGTTAGTAAAATTCCATCTCAAAGTCCCTCTTGGGGTTGGAAATCAGCTCCATTGGTGAAGGACTGGTCCAGCTTGTGTGGAGCCCTAAGTTCAGTCTCTAGCACACCCAGAAGTAAAGGTAAAAGAACTGAAAGGTCACAGTCATCCTTAGCTATATAGGGGTGTCAAGGACAGTCTGGCATGCCTGGTAGTCTATAAATAAATAAATAAATAAATAAATGCAACTTTCTTTCTTTTTTTCAAGACAGGGTTTCTCTGTGTAGCCTTGGCTGTCCTCGACTCACTTTGTAGACCAGGCTGGCCTCGAACTCACAACAGTCTGCCTGCTTCTTGCCTCCCAAGTACTGGGATTAAAGGCATGCGCCACCACATCCGGCTTTTTTTCTTTTTTCTTTTTGGTTTTTTTGAGACGTGGTTTCTCTGTGTAATAGTCCTGGTTGTGGCTGTCCTGGAACTCTCTTTGTAGACCAGGCTGGCTTCGAATTCATAGAGATCTACCTACCTCTGCCTCCCTGAGTGGGCCACCGTGTCCAGCTTAAATGCTACTTTTTTTTTTTTTTTGGTTTTTTGAGACAGGGTTTCTCTATGTAAGCCTTGGCTGTCCTGGACTCGCTTTGTAGATCAGGCTGGCCTCGAACTCACAGCGATCCACCTGCCTCTGTCTCCCAAGTGCTGTGATTAAAGGCGTGCACCACCACGCCTGGCTTAAATGCTACTTTCTTTGAGCAGCCAAACAACATGGTTTTGGACCACCTACCTCACAGCTGGTTACAGTAAAGGAATATCAACCTAGAGACGTTAAAGAAGGTTCCTCCCGGAACCGTCCCTGCTGTCAATCACTGGGTAGTATGGGACCTAGCTCCCGATCTAGGAGACTGAGAGAAAATGAGCCTGAGCTACACCACTTCCAAGGCCTCTTCCAACCAGATCTAAGGTCACACAGTTCTGTCAGTGTGACCAGTGAGCTTTCCTATCTGGGTGACAATATGGGCTCAAGAGTTAGGAGAAAATTCAAAAGCAGAAAGGCTCTCGGTAAGCCGGGTGCAGGAAAACACTGCCCTGTGGCACAAAGCTGTAGGCGTCTGCTGGGGATTCAGGAAGCACAGATGGCTGGTAAACTGAGGCTCTGTCTGCCCAGGTCCTTGTCATCATTTGCTTGGCCACAGGGTCTACTCTTCTCACAAAGCCAACCTGGCTCTCAACAAGGACCACACCAGTCTCCGAGGACGGGGTTCCTACTCACACACAGCAGCAACCCTTGCAGGGATTAAACACACGCATGTGCAGAGTCTTGGTCAGTGTTCTGTTGCTGTGAAGAGACACGGTCACCATGACAACTCTTACAAAGGAAAGCACTTCATTGAGGGCTGGCGTTCAGTTTTGGAGGTTTAGTCTATTATCTTCATAGTGGGAAGCATGGAAACAGGCATGGTGCTGGAGAAGGAGCTGAGAGTCAATTACATTCTGATCCACGGGCAGAGACAGGCAGGCAGGCAGACAGACAGACAGACTGACAGACATGAGACTGAGAGAAAAGATAGAGACAGATGGAGCCTGGGCACCTCATGGGCTTTTGAAACCTTAAAACCCACCTCCAGTGACACACTTCCTCCAACAAGGCCACGCCTACTCCAAGTGAGTATGAGACCAGCCTGGGACTATAAGAGACCCTGCCTCCTATAGACAGACAGACAACCAGTTGCTAAAATCAGGGGTGATGGCCCCGTGTCGAAAGCCGCTAGTGTGATACCTCATAACTAATTATTGGGGACATGGGAGCTGAAAAGCATCTCAATGATTCCTGGTAGTTTTGGGTCTTTCCCTCTCAAGTCCACGCCCTTGGTCACAGGCTGCTTGGCCCCCTGGGTCCTCACGGCTCTTTTTTTTTTTTTTTTTTTTTTGGTTTTTTTTTTTTTTTTGGTTTTTTCGAGACAGGGTTTCTCTGTGTAGCCTTGGCTGTCCTAGACTCGCTTTGTAGTCCAGGCTGGCCTCGAACTCACAGCGATCCGCCTGCCTCTGCCTCCCGAGTGCTAGGATTAAAGGCGTGCGCCACCACGCCCGGCTCCTCACGGCTCTTTCAGGGGCTGCCGCACGGCTGCAGTCATTCTGGTATTCGATGCCGTACAAGTAAGGTGTAGAATGAAAATTAACACAAGGCATAAAGAAACCCTGGGTTCCTATTTTAAATTATTTTTCCATATTCCTTTTATTGCAATATTTTTAAAAAAATTTTTGAGACAGGGTTTCTCTGTTTATCTCTGGCTGCCCTGGACTCACTTCGTAGACCAGGCTGGCCTCAAACTCACAGAGATCCACCTGTCTCTGCCTCCCAAAGTGCTGGGATTAAAGGCGTGTGCCACCATACCCAGCTTAAATTTTTTTATGTAGGACCCAGGAGGCAGCAGTCGGTAAAGCGCTCGCCTGACACTCATGAAACCCTGGGTTCACTCCCCAGTGCCACAGAAACCAAGACCGTTGTCTCAGGCCACTTGGGAGTGGGAGGCAGAAAGATCTGAAAGTGAGGGTCATCCTGATAGCAAGTTCAGGCCAGCCTGAGCTGCAGGAGACTGTCTCAAAGAAACACACCACTCTTAGGGGACACCAACGAGCAGAGAGAGGCTCAGGCATGCCAGGCAAGCACTACAGAGCGGTGTCCCCAGCCAGAGGCAAGAGATTTATATCTGTGCATCTGCACAGACTAGAGCTGTACACCTCACTTCCCAGAGCTGGACTAGTGCTGCAAGAATTAAAGCGCTCTATTCTGTTTAACCAGGTGGTTGACGCCTTGTCTTTGCCTCTAAATGATACAAATACATAGTAGATTAGTGCGCAGCAACATCCAGAGCAGTCACCATCCTCCCATGTAGTGGGACAAACCTCAGCAAACAAGATAGAACAGACTTTTCTGTTTCTTGGCAACCAATTCCATTATGCCTTGACCTGGCAGCTGGTCGGGCTTAATATGAATTAACCATCCAGGTTGTGAAAAAAGATCAGGGGCTCTGAAATATGGTTTTCCTAGTAGCAGACAAAAACACATTCATTTTCAGGATTGCCTTCCTTCCTTCCTTTCTTTCTCTCTCTTTCTTCCTTCCTGCCTTCCTTCTTTCCTTCCTTCCTAACATACTTAGATTTTTTTCTTTATGTGTATTGATGTTTTGCACACACATAAGTGAGGTGTACAGCTCTGCTCTGTGCGGATGCACAGATATAAGTCTCTTACCCGTGGCTGGGGACACAGCTCTGTAGTGCTTGCCTGGCATGCCTGAGCCTCTCTCTGCTCGTTGGTGTCCCCTAAGAGTTGTGTGTTTCTTTGAGACAGTCTCCTGCAGCTCAGGCTGGCCTGAACTTGCTATCAGGATGACCCTCACTTTCAGATCTTCCTGCCTCCCACTCCCAAGTGGCCTGAGACAACGGTCTTGGTTTCTATGGCACTGGGGAGTGAACCCAGGGTTTCACATGTGCCAGTGCGTTACCAACTACACTGCTTCCTGGGCTCTACATAAAAATTTTAAAATATTGCAATAAAAGGAATATAAAATTTAAAATATGAACCCATGGCTGCAGGCAGGGTTTCTTTTTTTATTTTTATTTTTTGGTTTTTCAAGACAGGGTTTCTCTGCGTAGCCTTGGTTGTCCTGGACTCACTTTGTAGACCAGGCTGGCCTCGAACTCACAGAGATCCACCTGCCTCTGTCTCCCAAGTGCTGGGATTAAAGGCGTGTGCCACCACACCCGGCAGCAGGCAGGGTTTCTTTATGCCTTGTGTTAATTTTCATTCCACATCTTACTTGTACGGCATCAAATGCCAGAATGACTGCAGCCGTGCGGCAGCCCCTGAAAGAGCCGTGAGGACCCAGGGGGCCAAGCAGCCTGCACGTGTCTGTGCACCGCATTCATGCCCATGGAAGTGAGAAGTGAGAGAAGGTACTGATCCCCTGGAACTGGACTTATATAATGTTCTTAAATTTATTTATTTTATGTGTATGAGTGTCTTGTCTGAATATATGAAGCATGATGTGGGTGATGGAAGGCAAACCCAGGTCCTCTGGAAGAGCAACAAGCACCACCATCCTCACCTTATGCATACCTTCTCAAGGGAGGCCCTGTGTCGCTGGTCCTGGATCCAGCTGTGGCCCCGCCTTTTAGTCTATGTGACTTGGACAGAGCTAGCCTCACTAGGTGGGGCTCTCCTTAATTATAAAAGACTAAAGTAAAATGAGTGTTCTCTCACTTGATTCTAGCTCTAGTGCCGTTAACAAATTCTCTCCGTCTCCATGGAGACACACCGCTACCTCATTCTTTGGGCTTTACCATCGTTTCCTGTGTGTAAACATGACCTCTAACTAGAAGTGTTGACATTTGTATTTTAGCATAAGGTGTGAACGGTGCACCCTAAAATAAGGAGGCAACGTCAGAGAGAGAGAGAGAGAGAGAGAGAGAGAGAGAGAGAGAGGTAATTGTTTTTATTTGGTAGGCCTGGAACCCCATCCTCAAACTAGAACTTCATACAGGCATGGTAGCACACACCACAATCCTAGCAGGAATCAGACAATCAGAAGTTCAAGGGCATCCTTGGGTACACAGTAAGTTTGGGGAGGGGGAATGGAGGGGAGGGAGGAAATTCCCATCTCTTTTAGGCAAGGCACTCAAATTTATTTTATTTTTCACTTTAGACTTTTGAGGCATTCAGTTTTAATTAACAATAAATAAAATGTGTTAATGGAGCCCAGTCATACAAGGAAAATATTGGGCATACCCCAGAGGCCGCACACTGGAAGGCTCCAGCAAGCTAGGTGCTGACTACTCTGGTCCCTCTCCCCAGGACATCAAGTTCACTAAAAGCTTTTATCTGGGCTCCCAGTGTCTGCTCTCAGGGGTAATCAGTTTAGGGGAAGCCAGGGCATCGTCTCTAATTGCCTAATCACCAGGTGGAGGAACAAACACAGTCCAGGCAAATCTCAGAGGCACAGAAAGGGGATGCTTAGAAAGGGAGGAAGTGCAGCCTTAGGAGCCAGTCAGACTTTTTTGTTTGTTTTTAAAATATTTTTATTTAATTTTAACTTACGTGTGATGGTGTGAGGGTGTGAGATCTTGGAGTTACAGACAGTTGTGAGCTGCCATGTGGGTGGTAGGAATTGAACCTGGGTCCTTTCAAAGAGCAGGCAGTGCTTTTTGTTTGTTTGTTTGTTTTTTTCGGTTTTTTTGAGACAAGGTTTCTCTGTGTAGCCTTGCCTGTCCTGGACTCACTTTGTAGACCAAGCTGGCCTCGAACTCACAGCGATCCGCCTGCGTCTGCCTCCCGAGTGCTGCGATTAAAGGCGAGCGCCACCACCGCCCGGCTGCAGGCAGTGCTCTTAACCACTGAGCCATCTCTCCAGCTCCACCAATCATACTTTGAACAGGGCAAGAGAGCTGTCTTCTCAGGGGCTCAGGGGCTTAACTCTTAAGCCCTGTTCTGTCTTTCGGGAGGTATAAAACCTAAACTATTTTGCTTGGGAAATACATTATGTGTGTGTGTGTAACTACCACATTTATACGTTAAAATAATTCTTTTCTATTTCATAGTGAATCTATAGATAAGAGATATTCCAAGGTAAGTCTCAAAAACAAAAGAAGAAGGTAAATTCAATTGAAAAATCCCTAGCTGGGCAGACAGAGTAGCTCATGCCTGTAATCCCAGCACTCAGAGGGGCAGATACAGGCAGTTATCCATGAGTTCAAGGCCAGCCTGGTCTACAAAGAAAGTCTAGGACTGCCAAAGCTACACAGAGAAACCCTGTCTCCAAAATCAAAACAACAACATATGGCCCCACATATGGCCTGGAGAAATGGCTACATGGTTAAGAGCCTATACTGTTCCTATAAAGGAGCCAACTTCAGTTTCCAGCACTCAGCTGGCTCACAACTGTCTGGAAACCCAGCTCCAGAGGACTTGACATCCTCTTCTGGCCTCTGTGGGAACATGCATACACTCACACAGACAGACACACACATACACTAATTTTTTAAAAAGGCAGCCAGGCAGTGATAAAGGCATATTCCTTTAATGCCGGCACTCAGGAGGCAGAGGCAGGCAGATGTCTGAGTTCAAGGCCAGCCTGGTCAACAGAGTGAGCTCTAGAACACAAGGAGTATACAAATTCAAAAAACAAATGAAAAATCATGGGGTGGTGGTGGTGGTGATGGGGGTGCCCACCTTTAATCCTAGCACTTGGGAAGCAGAGGCAGGCAGATCTCAGAGGACATCCTGATCCACAGAGTTCCCGAACAGCTAGGGCTACATAGAGAAACCACGTCTCATAAACAAACAAACAAACAAACAAACAAATAAGTAAAATCTTGCCAGGTGTGGTGGCTCATGCCTTTAATCCCAGCACTTGGACGCAGAGGCATGCAACTTCTGTGAATTCAAGGCCAACCTGTCTACATAGTGAGTTCAGGACAGTCAGATCTACACAGTAAGACCCTATCTCACAAAATTGAAAAAAAATCACATAAAAGTCAGGGGTGGCAGGACACGCTTTTAATCCCAGCATTTAGGAGGCAGAGACAGGCAGATTTCTGTTCATTTGAGGCCAGCCTGGTCTACATAGTGAGTTTCAGGCAAGCCAAGGCCACAGAGTAAGATCCTGACTCACAAAACAAAACACAGAAAGTGTTAGGGGAACAGGTATGTGGCTGAGCACTTCCCCAGCATGCACAAGGCCTGAGCTTCAGTCTCACAGAAAAGGAGAGAGAGGGCAAGGTCAGGGGTGAAATTAGTTATCATACTTTATGGACTGAATTAGTTCAGCTGTCCCTGGGAAGTCTCCCAGGTCCTCATCCAGTGGGAAGCCCCCTCAGTGACTAAGATGGTCTATAAAGATGCTGCTTGCTAAGAAAGCATGGACTAGATCAACCGATCTCAACCTGTGGATTGCAACCTCTTTGGGGTCAAACAACCCTTTCACAGGGTCACCTAAGACAGTTGGAAAACAGATATTTAGATTACAATTCATAACAGTAGCAAGATTACAGTTATGAGGTAGCAATGAAAATGATTTTATGGTTGGGGGGGAGGGTCACCACAAATATGAGGAACTGTATTAAAAGGTTCCAGCATTAGGAAGGTTGAGACCCACGGGACTAGAGAGTCCTAGAGTTTTATCCAGTAACTCGGTGCATATTCAGCCAGTCTTGCACTTAGTTTTGCCTCTGCCTCCTTACAAAATAAAACTCAAGATGAGCCAGAGTGGTGCTCTGTCTCTGGGCTGTTAGGATCCAGCCATGGATGATGGGCTAGGGGCATAGCTCAGTGCATGGGACAGCACTTGCCTAGCATATGCCAGGCCTCGAGGTCAAGGCCCAAGAATCAAAGAGTGTATATTCCAAGGAGTGGAATAGCTGGGTCTTGAGGAAGCCCTATTGCCAGTTTTCTGAGAAAGCGCCAGATAGATTTCCAAAGTGGGTGTACTAGTTTGCATTCCCACCAGCAATGAAGGAGTGTTCCTCACTCCCCATATCCTCATCAGCATGTGGTGTCACTTGAATTTTTGACCTTAGCCGTTCTAATGGGTGTAAGATGGAATCTCAGAGTCATTTTGATTTGCATTTCTCTGATGACTAAAGATGTTGAGCATTTCTTTAAGTGTTTCTCAGCCCTTCGATATTCCTCTGTTGAGAATTCTCAGTTTAGTTCTGAGCCCCATTTCTCAATTGGGTTATTTGGTTTGGTGGTGTTTAATTTCTTGAGTTCTTTATAAAGTTTGGATATTAGACCTTTGTCAGATGTAGAGTTGGTGAAGATCTTTTCTCAGTCTGTAGGCTGTCACTTTGCTCTGTTGACAGTGTCTCCTGCCTTACAGAAGCTTCTCAGCCTCATGAGGTCCCATTTATTAATTGTTGACCTTAAGGCCAGGGCTGTTGGTGTTCTGATAAGGAAGTTTTCTCCTATGCCAATGTGTTCCAGGCTCTTCCTCCACTTTTTCTTCTAACTGATTTAGTGTCTCTGGTTTTATGTCGAGGTCTTTAATCCACCTGGACTCTCCACCACACAACAAGGACACATGTGCTCAACCATGTTCATAGCAGCCTTATTCATAATAGCTAGAACCTGGAAACAGCCTACATGTCCTTCAGTAGAAGAATGGATAAAGAAACTGTGGTACATTTACACTATGGAATACTACTCAGCTATTAAAAACAAGGAAATCCTGAAATTTGTGGACAAATGGATGGAACTAGAAAGGATCATAATGAGTGAATTAACCTAGAAGCAGAAAGACTCACATGGTTTATACTCACTTATACTTGGGCACTAGCCCAAAAGGGATGTCCCATGAAAGTCTTCACTTACCAGGAGATTGGGATAGAAGTGAGTACATCCTACTGGGACTCTAGATAAGAGAAATCTAGGAGATGGGGAAATAGAAGGACCTAGAGGGTCCTAGAAACCTACAAGAAGAACATCATGATGGGTGGATCAGGGCCCAGGGGGGGTCTGTTCAAACTATGGCACTAACCAAGGACAGTAGAATAGTGAACACCGAACCCCTACTTTGATCTAGCCAATGGACAGGACATTCTCCACAGTTGTGTGGAGAGCAGAGACTGACTTTGACATGAACTCTGGTGCCCCATATTTGACCGATTCCCCTTGGTGGGGAGGCCTGGTGGCACTCAGAGAAGGAATAAGCAGGCTGCCAAGATGAGACTTGATAGGCTATGACCATATAGTGGGGGACAAGGTCCCCTTTGATCATAGATCTAGAGGAGGGGAATAGGGTGAAAGCTGGAGGGAGGGAGGAATGGGAGGATACAAGTGATGAGATAACAATTGAGTTGTAATCTGAATAAAGTAATAAAATATAAATTAAATTAAAAAAAAGAAAGAGTGTAAAGCCGGCCATGGTGGCACATGCCTGTAATCCCAGCACTTGGGAGGCAGAGGCAGGTGATTGCTGTGAGTTTGAGACCAGCCTGGTCTACAAAGTGAGTCTAGGACAGCCAAGGCTACACAGAAGAACCCTGTCTTGAAAAACCAAAACAAAAAACAAACAAACAAACAAAAAAGAGTGTAGTCATGGTCCAATACACAGAAAAAAAATGGCTGACAACTGTAATTAGTTACATAAATAAATACTACCAATTAGAAGTCACGGGAACATCCATTTGCTATAGTGTAAAATATTCATGAAGAAATTAGTTTCCATTTCCTTCAATTTCTAAGAACTCCACTCTTGCCCTAAACTAACCTGAGAAGTCAGAGACAGATCATCTACTATAAACAGCCCTCCCCAGTTGTCTCAGAGCCAGGACAGAGGGCTGCCCACTGCCACCATCACAAGTGGGGTGTGAAAGTGTGGAAGGAATGGTGAGGAAGGAACAACACAGCGTTTCCCACTCACCACTCAGCCTTCCGTCCTTTGTAAGCTTGTTCTGCATGCTGGCCTGGAAGTCCCTCAGTAGCCAAGGGCAATGCTGAACTTCTGACCCTCCTGCCTCCATGTCTGAAGAAGCTACCAGGGCCCCTGGAACTGGAGTTATGAGCCAGGGAATTGAACCTGTGACCTCTGGATGCTCCTAACCTTGGAGTCATCTCTCTAACCCTTTACTAATAACAACTTTATAATTCTGAGTGCAATGAACATCACAGTGAATGGGACTAATTCCTCGTAGTGAGTGCACATCTGTGTGATGGCAGCACCAAAAAGAAACAGAGGAAAGGCAAAAAAGGTACAGGGGGCAGGCAGGAAGAAGTGCCATTTGGAATGGGGTGTCATGTCAGTACGAGGAGGGCCTCTCTAAGAAAAGTGAGAACAAGATGATTGCCAGTAAAGAATATTCCAGGCAACAGCTTACATGTCCTTCAGAAGAAGAATGGATAAAGAAACTGTGGTACATTTACATTATGGAATACTACTCAGCTATTAAAAACAAGGAAATCCTGAAATTTGTGGACAAATGGATTGAACTAGAAATGATCATACTGAGTGAGTTAACCCAGAAGCAGAAAGACTCACATGGTTTATACTCACTTATAATTGGACACTAGCCCAAAAGGGATGCCCCATGAAAGTCTTCATTTACCAGGAGATTGGGATAGATGTGAGGACATCCTACTGAGACTCTAGGTAAGAGAAATCTAGGAGATGGGGAAATAGAAGGATCCAGAGGGTCCTAGAAACCTACAAGAAGAACATCATGATGGGTGGATCAGAGCCCAGGTGGGGTCTGCTCCAACTATTGCACTAACCAAGGACAATATAAGTAGTAAACACCAAACCCCTACTCTGATCTAGCCAATGGACAGGACATTCTCCACAGTTATGTAGAGAGTGAGGACTGACTCTGAGGAGGAGGAGAAAGAGGAGGAAAACTGAGGATGATTCTGAAGTGTTTAGTCTGAGCTTCTACAAGAGTGAAATTTCTCTTCACCAACATGGGGAAAGCAGGTATCAGGAAAGGAAATTAAAAGTTCCCAAAGATGGCTGCCCACTTCAAAATGCCCATGATTGTTCTAAAGCCAAAGCAACAGAATTAAGAAGCTGACCTTAGTTGGATACGGTGTCACACACCTTTAATCCCAGCCCTCAGGAGGCAGAGGCAGGTGGATATCTGTGAGTTCGAGGTCAACCTGGTCTACGAAGTCAAGACCAACAAAGGCTACACTGAAAAATGAAGTAGAAGAAGAAGAAGAAGAAGAAGAAGGAGAAGGAGAAGGAGAAGGAGAAGGAGAAGGAGGAGAAGGAGAAGAAGAAGAAGAAGAAGAAGAAGAAGAAGAAGAAGAAGAAGAAGAAGAAGAAGAAGAAGAAGAAGAAGAAGCTGACCTTAAATTCTACACAGAGACTCAAGGAACTCTGCACAGCCAAAATCTTCCTGGAGGCCTGACATGCTCTGTCTTCAAAACCCCATGGGTTCAATAACCTGGCCAAGATGCCACTACTGTAAAAACAGGCATATGGTGTGTAAAAGACTACAAATCGAGACATAAACCCCCCACATTTATAATGGATTTCTTTTCAACAGAGGTGCCAATATCATCCAAAGAGTCAAAACAGTCTTATAAACAAACAATGCTGGGGAAACCGAATATCCACATTTGAAGAGATAAAGTTGGAACCTATCCGACACCACACACAAAATTAATTTAAAATGAATCAAAGAATGAAAGGAGCAGTCAAAACTCTAAAACTCTTGGGTGTACAAAAACAAACAAACAAACAAATAACATAAACACAAATCTTCATGGTCTCAAATAAATGACAAACTTGCTAGCGTGGTAGCACACATCTAACTTCTAGCACTTGGAAGGCCGGACCAGGGCTGTCCCCAGCCTACCTAGAGATTGAGACCTTGTCTCACAAAATCACAACCAAATAATGGCTGGGGAAATGGCTCAGCGAGCAGAGTGCTGACTGTACAAGCAGGAAGGTCTGACTTGGGATCCTAACACACACCCGGTGTGAAGAGCAGGTGTGTGATCCTAACAGCTACACTGGGGTGTGAAGAGCAGGTGTGTGATCCTAACACACACCCTGGGGTGTAAAGAGCAGGTGTGTGATTCTAACAGCTACACTGGGGTGTGAAGAGCAGGTGTGTGATTCTAACAGCTACACTGGGGTGTGAAGAGCAGGTGTGTGATCCTAACAGCCACCCTGGGGTGTGAAGAGCAGGTGTGTGATCCTAACACACACCCTGGGGTGTGAAGAGCAGGTGTGTGATTCTAACAGCTACACTGGGGTGTAAAGAGCAGGTGTGTGATCCTAACAGCCACACTGGGGTGTGAAGAGCAGGTGTGTGATTCTAACACACACCCTGGGGTGTAAAGAGCAGGTGTGTGATTCTAACAGCCACACTGGGGTGTGAAGAGCAGGTGTGTGATCCTAACAGCCACACTGGGGTGTGAAGAGCAGGTGTGTGATCCTAACAGCCACCCTGGGGTGTGAAGAGCAGGTGTGTGATCCTAACAGCCACCCTGGGGTGTGAAGAGCAGGTGTGTGATCCTAACACACACCCTGGGATGTAAAGAGCAGGTGTGTGATTCTAACAGCTACACTGGGGTGTAAAGAGCAGGTGTGTGATCCTAACAGCCACACTGGGGTGTGAAGAGCAGGTGTGTGATTCTAACACACACCCTGGGGTGTAAAGAGCAGGTGTGTGATTCTAACAGCCACACTGGGGTGTGAAGAGCAGGTGTGTGATCCTAACAGCCACACTGGGGTGTGAAGAGCAGGTGTGTGATCCTAACACACACCCTGGGGTGTAAAGAGCAGGTGTGTGATTCTAACAGCTACACTGGGGTGTGAAGAGCAGGTGTGTGATTCTAACAGCTACACTGGGGTGTGAAGAGCAGGTGTGTGATCCTAACAGCCACACTGGGGTGTGAAGAGCAGGTGTGTGATCCTAACAGCCACACTGGGGTGTGAAGAGCAGGTGTGTGATCCTAACAGCCACACTGGGGTGTGAAGAGCAGGTGTGTGATCCTAACAGTCACCCTGGGGTGTGAAGAGCAGGTATGTGATCCTAACAGCTACACTGGGGTGTGAAGAGCAGGTGTGTGATCCTAACAGTCACCCTGGGGTGTGAAGAGCAGGTGTGTGATCCTAACAGCCACACTGGGGTGTGAAGAGCAGGTGTGTGATCCTAACAGCCACCCTGGGGTGTGAAGAGCAGGTGTGTGATCCTAACAGCCACCCTGGGGTGTGAAGGTGCAGGTATGTGATCCTAATGCTTGAGATGGAGACGGAGGATCCCTGGGACTTACTGGCCAACCAGTCCAGACAAGAGCTCCAAGTTCAGCGAGAGGCTGGGCTCAACAAAAGTAAGTTGGCCAAGCCTTAATACCAACATCTGGGAGGCAGAGGCAGGCCGAGCTCTGTGAGTTCAAGATCAGCTTGATCTACATAGTGAATTCCAGGCTAGCCAGAGCTACATAGTGAAACCCTCAATCTCAAAAAAAAGACAAATTTAAAAATGAATATGTATATAAATACACATATATGTATGTACATGTGTGTAATTATATGCTATATGTAATTTAACATACATATCTGTCACATATAACTATAACACACACATATATATTATTAAATGTGGTGGATAGTGTTGGAAGAATGCAACATCGACTTCTGTCCTCTACACACATGTGTGGGCCTGCACTCACACACATGCATACGCTCTACACACATGTGTGGGCCTGCACTCACGCACATGCATACGCTCTACCCACATGTGTGGGCCTGCACTCACGCACATGCATACGCTCTACACACATGTGTGGGCCTGCACTCACACACATGCATACACTCTACACACACAAGTCAGAAATAAATAAACGAAAAAATTAAGACAGGTTATTGAAAGGAAACAGAGGATGGGGGTGAGGGGAGGGAAAGAGACCAAGGTAAAATAAGAAAGCAATTCGCATCCGGCTATGTTCAGCATTGCTGGATGCCTTTTCTTCATTTTTTCCTCTTTTTTTTTTTTTGTTTGTTTGTTTTTTTTTCGAGACAGGGTTTCTCTGTATAGCCTTGGCTGTCCTGGAACTCGTTCTATAGACCTGGCTGGATTTGAATTTACAGAGATCCGCTTGCCTCTGCCTCCCTGGTGCTGGAAGTAAAGGCGTGCGCCACAACGGCCCAGGTCTTGTTCCCTCTCTTTTTGCTGGTGTTATTTATTTTTTGAGACAGGGTCTTATGCAGCCGAGGCTGGTCTCAAGCTCACTATGAAACAAAGGCTGACCTTGAACCTGGATCCTTCTCCCTCCACCTTCCCATGCTGTTTTCACTCTACAGAAAGCTTTAAAGAAACCATTACAAAATGCCTCCCGTTTCCCTCGCCCAGCTGAGCTAACAGCTATCATCACAGAACAGCTGTTAGCCTGTGCAGACACTCCAGAGAACAGCAAGACGCAAAGGCCAGAGGGCTGCCGAGAAGCCGCAAGATCTACATTTCACCTGGCTTTCCAAATTGGCAGCTAGCTACTGGGCCAGAGACCCGACCTTGGTAAAGTGACCAGAATGTGTCACTGTATCAATTCTACCTCTGGTAGGGTAACGACGCTAAGACCGGCTGACTGGCTGCGTTCTCTAAATGACAAGAACCAAGAGAGCCCTTTTTCGCCTTCAAGCAACGGAACTCTACAGACTTTATAGTCAAAACCCAAACGAGGGGAGGGGGAGGGGACCTACCTCTCCTCCCCCTACTTATGGGGACTCTGGCACCTAACCTGAGATAACCTTGGACTCTAGCACCTGGAACTCCAGGGAACCAGCATCCCTTCGGAAGATCCGTCGTCCCATGCTGGGGGGCGGGAGGTGGAGGGCGGGCTAGCCTCCCCGAAACCTGAAGCGTTTAGGAAGCAGTGCACTCACCGAGTTTGGCGCTCTGTTTCCGTGCTGTCCCCCCAAGGTGTTGCGTCCCTGCAGTGCTAGATTCCCAAGATGCTGCGTCCCCTCGGTTCTCTATCCCTTAGGCGCTCCCTTCCGAACGGAGCTTGGGACCCCAAACGACTGGCCTTTTCTGGGTGCTTGGCGGTATTTTCCGTCCGGCCCCACATCACTTCCCGTGGAGAAGAGCGCGGTGGGGGCGGGCCCTGCGCGGCCGCCACCTCCGCCTCCTGTCACCTGCCTACAGGACCCCAGCCACAGAAACGACCGCTCCCACGCTTGGCACGGAAAAGGTTTCCTTGCCCTGTTTTGTAAAGTTGCGGGAAGCACGGGTGTGTGTGTGTGGTTTTTGATAGAGACCAAGAGTCAAACTGCTCTGGGATCTGGGCGAGGCGCGGTGTGCCCTGGTGACTCCAAAAGTCTGTCTTAAAAGCCTTTTCCTGGCTGTGCATCCTCCCTGGGCACAGCCTGGGCATAGCCCCGGGGGTTCTTGGCTTTGACAGTGAGAGAAAGATGGTAAGATTCCAGTAGGAGGGGAAAAAAAAAAGGATTCCAGCAGGAGAAAATAAACACCATTCCGGGAGGGAATGCCTAGTAGAGTCTATGCGCACACAGTATAATCCGGACTAGTCACCCTAAAGTCCTAAAGAACTGTTGGGGCAGTCAGTTTAAGGCCCAGTAAGAAGGAATTTATGGGGTGACAACATACTAAGACCCTCCAGGGTCCAGAGCATCCTGTGAACCTCTGCTGCCCCCTAGCGGTGTCCTCTCAGTGTCCAGGGTTTTTTGGGTTTGTGTGTGTGTGTGTGTGTGTGTGTGTGTGTGTGTGTGTGTGTGTGTGTGTGTGTGTGTGTGTGTGTGTTTTGCGAGCAGTCTGGGGATGCCTTTAGGCAACTCCATCGTGTGTGTGTGTGTGTGTATGTGTGTGTGTGTGTGTGTGTGTGTGTGTGTGTGTGTGTGTGTGTATGTGTGTGTTTTGCGAGCAGTCTGGGGATGCCTTTAGGCAACTCCATCCAAAGTTTGGCTCTCAGTTTTCCACGGAGGCCTCTTTCTGGGCCTGCCCGCTTACGCTTTCAGCATTCCACTCCCAAGACAACGGGCGAAAAGATGGGAAGTCCGCGTTCAACTTCTGTCTATGCAACTTCACTCATCTGTGTGGCCTCCCACTACACCCCCACCCACCCTCCCACTCACCCCTCAAGTCTGCAGCGGCCGGGGACTGCATCACAGTGAAGTCAGTCTCTCAACTATGTCCAAGGAGCTTCCTGAAAATTACTATTACTGGAGTCACCCCAATAAACTCACTGGGTTCACCAAGCTGGACATCAACAGAATCTTTTTTTTTTAAAAAATCATTAGATTCACCAAGCCAGGCGTGGTAGCACACACCTTTAATCCCAGCACTCGGGAGGCAGAGGCAGGTGGATCGCTGTGAGTTCGAGGCCAGCCTGGTCTACAAAGTGAGTCCAGGACAGCCAGGGCTACACAGAGAAACTTTGTCTCAAAAAAACCAACCAAACAAAAAAACAACAACAACAAAACAAACAAACAAGAACCCCAAAAAACAAAATAGATGCACCAGAAAAAGTAAGGAGAAAACAAGAAAAAATCCACCTTCCTTCAGGCACTAGCTCTAAAGGAGCTACCACCTTTCAGTACCATCACACCAGGGACCGAGCTTCCCACACATAAACCTTTGGGGTAAAAAGGGCATATGAACTATTAGGGACCAACATAGTGACTGCTAGTGGTTGGGATGATCCAGGTAGAATGCGCCCCTTCAGCCTGCTCCCCTTCTGCAGCCAAGCAGGGCCACGACTTGGGAGTTTCCAGGCATATGGCACTGTGGCCACTCATCACGTGCGGATGCTTTCAATGAGTAAGTCACATTCAGGCAAACGATGCAATGGCGGACTAGGTAGGTAAATTGATCCCCACCCCAGAACTTACTTGTAAGACAAATGCTTAAGCAGGAAACTTCAGAAACACCCCGTAAGTGTCTCAATAAGGAACTAAAGGGTGTCCTACAGACAGAATAGAGGATGCCTGCATCCCAGCCACTGCAAAGGGGTGGGGTACGTGTGAGGGGGCTCATACATGAGTGTGGCTTGACCCCAGGGTCTGAAGCCCACTTCAACAGCACAGTGGGACTCTGTCACTACAAAATAAATAAATCGTGAACACAGAAAAATAACACCAAATCAAAGAAAGTGGTGTGGATGTGCAAGAGGAGGGAAGGTGAACTATTCCACCACCAAAGGGAAGATGATGGGCTGAGAGACAAAACAGTGGAGCCCAGGCTAGACTCCAGCCTCCCACGTAGGCTGAGGATGGCCCTGAACTTCTGATCCTCCTGCTTGCCCGCCCCCCCCCCCCCCAATGCTGGCACCACACAACTGCATCACTGCACTCAGGGTGTGAGGTGCTGAGCACGAAACCCAGGGCTTCACCCACTGACCTGAGACTTGACTACGGATCTGGTTCGGCCAGTCCACATCTCGGCCCACTCTGAGATCATGCAACATGGTCCAAACCAACAATGAAAAAAAAATGTGCATTTACCAGACCAGAACAGAATGTTGGTCTGATGTATTTTTATGCTAATTAATAAAAGGCCACCACACCTGGGCAGGGCAAATGAGATGGGCGTGGCTAAGGTTCCCTGGCGTTGGGTGACAGAGAGACCAGAAAAGAGAGACCAGAGGAGAGAAGAGAAGGCTGCGCCAGCATGGGTTAGATGCAAGAGAAGCACATGGCCGGCGTGGATGGAGATTCAGCCCAGATGAAGAACATTAGCAAGTATTTGGGATTGTGGATGGGAGGTAGCTTGCTAGAAATTATTAGAAGCAGATGGCATAGGATTGGGGCAGGGATCCCATACCTGCCTCACTATGGGAAGTAGTTTAGAGGATTAATATCTGCCCTGCCCCAGGTTAACTAAGGCTATTTTAAAATATAACTGTATCTTGTTTGATTGCTAGCAGGATATACTGCCGTAATAATAATTACAGGCCTGATAATAAACGTTATTAGGTCCTACTGGTAAATTAACAACAACAGAAGCTTACAATTGCATGCACTGGTCAGAGTCTCTGTCTCTTTCCCTCATCATAGCCCAGATAACGCCTGTTTCATGAACCTGGGTCCCAGAACGAAAGGATACCCAGGATAGAAGCTCAGTATACCTAGAGCCTCTGTCAAGTAGAGCCTTGGTTTCTGCTCTACAGTTTTCACACTAGCTATGGTGGTACACACTTGGAAGGCCGGAGTAGGATGACAAGTTTGGAGCCAGCTTCAACTACATTGTGAGTTTAAGGCCATCCTGGATTACATAACAAGAAAAAAGAAAGAAAGAAAAAAAAAGAGTCAGCCTTGATGGCACCCTGATGGCACAGCCTGTGACTCTAGCTACTCTAGAGACTAAAGGATAATCACAAGTAAGTTTAAGACCAGCCTGGGCTACTGAGTGAGTTCAGGACAGCCAGGCTACACTGAGAAACCCTGCCTGGGAAGAAAAAAAAAAGATAGACCGGGCGGGGGTGGCGCACAACTTTAATCCCAGCACTCAGGAGGCAGAGGCAGGTGGATCGCTGTGAGTTCGAGGCCAGCTTGGTATACAAGGTGAGTCCAGGACAGTTAAAGCTACACAGAGAAACCTTGTCTCAGAAAACAAACAAATAAACAAACAAAAAACCAAAATAAAACAAAACATAAAAAAGGCCGGGGCATAGGTCAGTGGTAGAACACTTACACAGCACCAGGAGCCCTGAGTTCAGTCTCCAAATATAACAAGGTAAGCTCTTACATCTGTGTGGTTTTATTGTACAAGAGAAGGGGAGTTTAAACCAAGGCTTCTTTTATGTATACGCATATTTTGTCTGCAGGTATATCCATCTGCACACCCGAAGAGGTCATCAGATCCCACGGGACTAAGTTACAGATAACCATCTGGGCTACCAGCTGGGTGCTGGAAATTGAACTCAGGTCTTCTGAAAGAGCAGCCATTGCAACTGCAGAGATGTACATGCAGCTAAGCCATCTCTCCAGCCCAGAAGCACACACTAAGCTGCTAAACATACTAAATTAATATGCAGGAGGAAATTGCTGCCCTGTCCTGACAAGAAGATATAAAATAGCAAATAAATAAGTGAAGGTTAAGGTGAGACATCTTGGAGCTGGAGGCGGCTCATCACTTAGGGGCACACGTTGCCCTTGCAGAGGCCCCACACGGCAGCTCACAGCCGTCTGTAACTCCAGCTCCACCAGGCAACGTTGGCCTCCACAGGAAGCATACACAATGATATATAACTACAAAGTATTTTTTTAAGACAGGCTGTGGCAGTGCACCCCTTTAGTCCCAGCACTCGGAGGCAGAGTCAGGCAGATAGCTGTGAGTTCGAGGCCAGCCTGGTCTACAAACTGAGTCCAGGACAGCCAGGGCTACACAGAGAAAACCTGTCTTGAAAAAAAAAAAAGAAAAGGAAAGAAAAGAAAACTGAGGTTGGACTGCTTAGAGCTTGAGGCCAGCCTGGTCTACATAGTGAATTCTTGTCCCAAAACAAACCAATAAAAAACTACTTTTATAAATAACTTAATACCAAGAAGAGACTTGATACCCTATGAGCATATAAAGGAGGAGGAAGTCCCCCTCAGGCACAGTCATAGGGGAGGGGAGTAAGGGGAAAATGGGAGGGAGGGAGGAAGGGGAGGATACAAGGGATGGGATGACAATTGAGATGTAACAAGAATAAATTAATTTTAAAAATGTGAAAAAAAAATAAATAAATAACTTAAATGCTTTACCCATGATTTATTTACTTAAAACATACCTAAGTTTTTACTAGATTAATAGCCCATGTATGACTTTAATAGAACTCTAAGCAATGCCTACAATTTCAGTTCACGCAGAATTAGCTCCTCTTTTCTTCTGGTTCCTGCAACAGTTTGACCTTTTCTTTTAATTCCTTCTGATCTCTGGAATATTGTTCAAATATTGGCTGATAAATATACATTCCTCCAGCAACTCCAAGGACAGCAGCAAAAACCAGTTGTGGAAGAGTCAATCTCCCAAGCATTGCTGCGGCAGGTAGCACCAAGTCTTGGGGGCCTGTGCTCCACGGCCAGCAAATCTCTTCAGATCTGTTTCCAAGAAAAAGGGAGCACTTAGTACAGCAGCCTTTTATTTTTACATTTTTTAATATTTTATTTTATTTTATGTGCATTGGTGTGAGGGTATAGAACCCTTGGGACTGGGGTTACAGACAGTTGTGAGCTGCCATGTGGGTGTGGGGACCCCACAACTGCCCTTTAAAAGATTTATTACTAGGCTGGGCGTGTGGTGCACACCTTAAATCCCAGCACTTGGAAGGCAGAGGCGGGTAGATCTCTGAGTTTAAAGCCAGCCTGGTCTACAGAGCCAGTTCCAGGACAGCCAAGGCTACACAGAGAAACCCTATCTGGAAACAAGCAAATAAAATATTTATTACTACTTTGCTCTGGCATAAACGTTTTTGTAATATTTAAGAATCACTAATAAGCCGGGCATGGTGGCGCACGCCTTTACTCCCAGCACTCGGGAGGCAGAGGCAGGCGAATCGCTGTGAGTTCGAGGCCAGCCTGGACTACAAAGTGAGTCTAGGACAGCCAAGGCTACACAGATCTGGATCAGGTGTTGGTGATTAAGAAAAGCAGAGTGAGGTGATTGACAAGCAGCACTATTTTCTAGAAAGTGCTACGTCCGTTTGTGAGTTTCCACTATTTTCAGTTGTTGGAACGAGAAGCAAAAGCTCCATTCTATTTTTTTTTTAAAAAAAGCATGCAAAAGATCTATATTGGATGCCACGTGTCTGTGACACCATGCACACCTGGTGCCCTCAGAGGCAGGGAGCCAGTATGTGGATGCTGGGAATCAAACCAAGGTATTCCGCAAGTGCAGTCAGTGCTTTTAGCCACCAAGCCATTTCTCCAGCTCCTACCAACTAAAAACAAACAAACAAACAAACAAACAAAACTTTAATGCCCTGATTGCTGGGCATGGTTGCAAACGCCTTTGATCCCAGCACTCCTGAGGCAGAGACAGGAGTTTGAGGCCAGCCTGGGTTACAGAGCGAGTTCCAGGCTGGCCAGGGTTATATAATGAGGCCTTTTTACACAGATAAATAGGTGAGGCCAAGTGTGCTGGTTCACGCACTAAATCCCAAAACTCCAGGGACAGGAGGATCAAAGCCAGCCTAATCTTTATAGTGAGATCAATTAAAGAAAATAAGCAAACTGATGAGAAAGTAGATACTTAGGAATAGAGAAATCCCTTGGGGCAGTGAAAAACAGATTAATAATAAAAATTCATTGACTTTATAACTTCCTCCTGTCACTGTACGGACGGTGATGACGGCTGGAGAGATGGCTCAGGGTTAAGAGCACTGACTGCTCTTCCAGAGGTCCTGAGTTCAGTTCCCAGCAACCACGTGGTGGCTCACAATCATCTTTAATGTGATCTAATGCGCACTGTATACATAATAAATAAATCTTTCTAAAAAATCGTGATGAAACTGTTCCCACCAGAGGACGCAGCAGTGAGGTGAGCAAAATGGTCACCCGGAAGCAGGTTCTCAGCGCTACACTGGCTGCCTCTGATCTGTTACCTCCGAGCGCCTCCTCAGCGGACGCCGCGTGAGACGCCAGGCGCAGTAAAGCACCCAAGTCTTTACTTCAGTCTTTTCCAGCACTGAACTGCAGTCGGGGAGGTGTGCTCAGGCGCCACCGGGAGACTCAGCCGCTTCCGGCACCACTTCCGGCTGTGGTGGCACTGGAGTTGCGAAGCGACGGCGGCTTGCCGGGCCCAATCTTAGTGGCACGCGTCCGCCTGCCAGAAGGTGAGGGGCGGGCTCCGTGGACCGCAGGTAGCCGGGAAGGGATGGAGCCCGAAGCTGGCGACGACCGCCTGGCCTTCCGCAGTCTCCACAGCGGCCCCGGAGAGATGAAGCTGCGGAAGAGGAAGTCCACCCTGTACATGAGCGCGCAGGAGAAGCGCTCTCGGCGTCGCGGTGAGCGCGGGGCACCGCACTGTTTGGGTGGAAGTGAGCTCAGGCTGGCTGGACAGTGTCTTCAACTCGCCTCCATCCTCCTGCCTCAGCCTTCCCAGTGCCATGTGGTGCTGACACACCATCACACTTGGAGTACACAGATTTTAAAATAAAATCTGATTCCATCCGCCTCTCCCCCCCCCCCCGTTGGAAACTAAAATAGAAAATACTCTGTATTCAGCATACAGTCTGCCTGCACAGAGGGAGAAGCAGACTTTGGAGGCAGCTGACCCACTATCTAGTCAGTGATGGCATTTTTATTTGGGGCAAAGCAGTTTAGTTTCTGAACCTTAGCTTCCTCACATGTAAAGCTGAGGTTCTGAAAGGAATCACCAATTGTGGGGAGGGGATGTGGGGGTGGGGGGAGTGTGTTTGTGTGTTTCCTAGTGGGGATTATGTCTGTTTTCCCTCTGGTGGGAGGTGTACCGTGGGCTGCTCTCCATGTCCCTCACATTGCCTGGGAGCACACTCAGGGCCTGAGGTAGGCTAGGCAGGAGGTGTCCCAGCTCTGAGCTAACTGCATGGAAGAGCCGCCCTGCTCAGTCAGTAGTGGGTGGTGTGACTGGCCAGGGCACCACAGATGTGGGGCTGTAGGGACAACTGCCTGAATTTATGCCACAATTACTGCTTTGGTTTACTTTTCAGATTTTCTTGGAGAAAACATTTACCTGGTCCTGTTTACCATTGCTTTGCGAATAGTTAACTGCTTCTTAGTCCAAACAAGCTTTGTTCCCGATGAATACTGGCAGTCTCTTGAAGTCGCACACCGCATGGTTTTCAGATATCCTTTATAGTTTCTCTTCCACGCTGAGTGTGCATCTGTCTTAGGAACTCAGTTCATGATTACATGTTTTCAATATATGGTTGAATAACTTCAGCTCAACATAGTGTGCTGTTATGTACTGATATTTATTCTGTGTCTTCCTTTGATGCTTATAGACCTGACAAGACACAGAGGAAAAACCTGGGTGTGGTGGCATGTGCTAATTCCAGCACTCGGGAGGCAGAGGCAGGCAGATCTCTGAATGTGAGGCCAGCCTGGTCTACAGAACAAGTTCCAGAACAGCCAGGGATACACCAAGAAACCTTGTCTAAAAAAAAAACAACAAACAAGCAGGGCAGTGGTGATGCACGCCTTTAATCCCAGCACTTGGGAGGCAGGTGGATCACAGTGAGTTCAAGGCCAGCCTGGTCTACAAAGTGAGTCCAGGACAGCCAGGGCTACGTGGTAAAATCCTGTCTCGAAAAACCAAACAACAACAAACAAGCAAAAACACCAGCAAAAACAAAAAACAAACCAAAACAAAAAAATAGACTAGACGCCTACAATGATTTGTAGTTAAAGATAGAGATAAAGTGAAAAACACAATCCCTTCCAGCAATTGAGCGGCTCCGGCCTACCTCTGCTTCAAAACAAACCCAGGTGCTTAGGATGGCTCAGCTAGTAACAGCATACGAACATGGCCATGTCCGTTCTGCCCCCAAGACTCACATAGGGTGGCTAGAGGGGCTGGAAAGGTTGCTCAGTGATTAGAGCTGCTCTTAACCATTGAGGACCACGGTTCAATTCCCAGCACAGCTGTCCTGCTGCTAGGGGACTTGATGTCCTCTTCTAGCCACATGTGTACGAGGCATGCACATGGTGCACACAAACATACACATAAAGTTAAAGGTTTTTAAATGGAAAGAGAACCAAGTCCACAGAGTTGTCCTCTGACTTGCACCCCTGTTTGTTTGGTTTGGTCCTTTGGTTTTTTTGTTTGGTTGGTTTTTTGAGACAGGGTTTCTCTGTGTAGCCTTGGCTGTCCTAAAACTCTGTAGACCAGGTTGGCCTTGAACTCACAGCAATCTGCCTGCCTCTGACTCCCAAGTGCTGGAATTAAAGGCTTGTGCCACCATCCTGCTTTGACTTTCACCCTTGTATCAACATACAAATCATGCACAGACACACACACACAGTAATATATATTATAGTTATATATTAAATGAGAAAAACATTCTTCTCTTTTTTTTTTTTTTTTTTTTTTTTTTTTTGAGACCGGGTTTCTCTGTGTAATAAGTCCTGACTGTTCTAGACTCATTTTGTAGACCAGGATGGCCTCAAACTCATAGAAATCTGTCTGCTTCTGCCTCCCAAATGCTGGGATCACAGGCAGTGCACCACTGTGCCCAGTTAAGAAACACCTTTCTAGCTTGAAGAAATTAGGACTTTAGTTAGCCAAATAAATATTCAGTATAAAATCCTGCATCTTAAGGATTACAGTGTAGCTTAGTGTAGAGTACCTGACTAGCCAAGGCCTGGGATTCAATTCCTACTATGACCAAAACAAAGAAAAAAAATTCTATGTTTTAAAACTTCATTGTCAGAGAATAAAGTATTATTTTATATATGAAAATATAAATATATTTGCTTCAATGACATTTTATCCTTAATATTAACAATTATGGTTATTTGACCTGGGAATGGACAGAGAAATTGAGGGGCTACACTTACCCTTTAATCTTTGCAAGCATATACAAGATTCTGCAACTTTTGGGAAAGGACAGTGTTCAATTACTGGTATGTTTAAGTTACAATGACCAAGATTGTTGTTAAATCCAGATTTATTCCTTTTTCAAAAGTAAAATAACTGAATGACTCTCCTAGTATCACAAAATTTGTTTTGTTTTTGTTTGTTTGGTTGGTTGGTTTTTCAAGACAGGGGTTCTCCGTGTAACAGACTTGGCTGTTTTGGAACTCTCTTTGTAGACCAGGCTGGCCTCGAGCTCACAGAGATCCACCTGCCTCTGCTTCTCTAAAGGCATGCACCACCACACCCAGCTCACAAAATTTGTTTCATTAAAAGTCTACTGTTGCTAAACTCTAGCCTTATCTCGGAAGCCCACTGTGCCAAAGGCACTGTGATGCAGAATTCTTCAATATATTTAAAAATAAGTAAAATGCAATTTTAAATAAAAAGATAATGGATAAAAGTGAGGGGCTGGAGAGATGGCTCAAGGTTAACAGCCCTTGTGCCACAATCATAAAGACCAGAGTTCAGGTCCCAGAACCTGTTTAACAAGCTAAGCGCCCCCTGCAAACACCTGTGACCCTAGCTCTGAGGAGGCAGAGACAAGATTATCCCTGGGTTGGGTCTACCCTGTAAAAACCCAGTCCCCAGGTCAGGTAGAGACCCTGCCTCCTCAAAAGGAACAAGGGACAGAGAGAGACATCAAAGTCTGCTGTGAGAATTCATTTAAAGATAGCAAAATAACTATTTTACATATTGTTTTGGTTCATTGGATTTGAGGAGAAAAATCAATATGACAAGAATGTAATAGGTGTATCATCACTGTGCTGTGGGGTAGGACAGTTTCTAGACTATGGATTAGGAGGGGCAGTGCAGAGGAGGTGCGCACAGGACTTGAGAAAGGTCTGCCTAGCCTCACTCTCGTGTTTTAGGGTCCTTCAGCAGAGGGGCAAGAGGGAACCAAGCCCAAGTCCCTGGGCATGCTGCGGGTTCCACTGAGATACACCCCAGCCCCTGAGATCTGGTAGGCTACCTATCATCAATTTGGACCCAGAAGTCTGGACTGTTTCTTTCCGTCAGGGAAAGCTACAACCCAGTATTCCAAAGGGAGTCCAATTCTGAGGTGCGGCATGGATCCTAGAAAGACTGGCATGCACACACAAACATGTTGGTGCTAAGAGGCTAGGAGGTTTCAGTTCCTGGAGCTGGTGGGCAGCTGTGAGCCATCTGACCTGGGCACCGGGAACTGAACCTGGGTCCTCTCAGAGTGCAGCAGTGCTCTTAACCAGAGTCATCTCTTCAGGCCAGGATTTTAACATTTTCATTGTTAGGATCACAGGCTGTGGTATCAAGCCTGCCTTGGTCTCAATCCAGGCATCCTCTTTGTGCCTTGGTCTCCTCATGTATTAAGCATAGCTGTCTCAGAGGACTGCTGTAAGGAAGGAGCTGATACATATAAAATATTTACTATGACACATAGCGCATAGTTCTGTAAATGCTTGACTTAAAAACAAAGCCTGTGGTGCACACCTTTAATCCCAGCACTTGGGAGGCAGAAGCAGGCGGATCGCTGTGATTTCCAGGCCAGCCTGGTCTACAAAGCGAGTCCAGGGCAGTCAAGTCAATGCTACACAGAGAAACCTTGTCTCAAAAAAAAAAAAAAAGCCTATTGTATACTTACGAAAATATACTTCTAAATGGCGCACACCTTTAATCCTGGCACTCAGGAGGCAGAGGCAGGCGGATCGCTGTGAGTTTGAGGCTAGCCTGGTCTACAGAGAGAGCCCAGGACAGTGAGGACTACATGAGAAATGCTGTCTCAAAAAACAAAAGACAATAAATAAATATGCTTCTAAAATAGAATCTTTGTTTTGTTGTTGTTGTTTTTTTTTGGGGGGGGTTGTTCTTTGTTTTTTTGAGACAGGGTTTCTCTGTGTAGCCTTGGATGTCCTGGAGTTGCTTTGTAAACCAGGCTGGTCTCAAACTCACAGTGATCTGCCTGCCTCTGCCTCCTGAGTGTTGGGATTAAAGGCATGTGCCACCATGCCCGGCTCTAAAATAGAATCTTACCACAATAAAGATGTTTTGGGTTTTTGGCTTTTTTTTTTTCCTCGAGACAGGTTTTCTCTATATAGCCTTGGCTGTCATGGACTCACTTTGTAGACCTGGCTGGCCTTGAGCTCACAGTGATCCACCTGCCTCTACCCCGAGTGCTGGGATTAAAGGCGTGCGCCGCCACCAAGTGTTTTACAAGCTGTCAAGTGTAGCTCAATGGTAGAGCACTTGCCTAGCATTCACATGGCCGTAGGCTCAATCCCTGCTATTACAAAAAATAATTAGTGTGTTGTAAGATATAAATATAAAAATGGGTAAATGGGGTATGGTGCTTCACACCTGTAAATCCCAATACTTGGGGGTGCTGAGACAGGAAAAGCAAAGAGAAAGCTGGGCACATAGCAAAGTCTCCCCAAAAGACAGCAGAGAGAGAGGGAGGGCCTGCAAGCTAAGCACACACAGCAATCGTATGAATAAATATTGAGATGGAAAGATGGCTTTCTGTTAGTGGTTAGGTTTTTTGTATGTGTTCGTAGGTGTTTGTATGGTAATGCAGTATGAACCAGGACGATTACTTAACAGCCCTTTTTCTTTCTAACTAATGAAGATCTGGCTTCCCAGACTTGCTCAAGCTCTGCTGTCTGCTCTAGCGGATATAAGGCTTTACTCGCTCATGAAGCAGCTGGAAAATCGGGAAGTGGCACAATGGGTGGTAAGTCCAAACACTTTAGAAACAGTGTGACAGAGAGCATGTGTGAGGCAAATGCTCCCTAAAACAGCGATCAGATGACCTTCCTGGAAATTTTTCCATGATTAGAAGCAATGAGATTTGAATGGTGTGCACCATCTCCTGACTGAGCTCCAGTGGGACAGGCTGAATCCAGGAGCCAGCTATGAAGTCCTTGGACCTCTAATGTCAGGGTCCTCATCTCTTTCCTTAGTCTTTGGACATGCCGGAAGCTGCTCTTCCAGCCTGTTCCCTGCACCCTCAGCCCCAAAGCTCTGCCGAGGAATCCCTCTGCACCGAAGCACAGCCCTAGCTGGAATGCCTGAAGGAACTGGGCTTCTGGAAGGGAGGACATGACCTGGAAAAGCATCTTGTCAGTGGCTTATTTCTTGTTGTTTCTAAGTTCTGGGGTTTTTTTTGTTGTTGTTGTTTTGTTTTGTTTTGTTTTGGTTTTTGAGACAGGGTCTCTCTGTGTAGCCTTGGCTGTCCTGGTCTCGCTTTGTAGACCAGGCTGGCCTCGAACTCACAGCAATCCGCCTGCCTCTGCCTCCCAAGTGCTGGGATTAAAGGTATGAGCAACTGGTTTACTTCAAGATGGGTTACCAGTAGAAAGATACCCCAGTGGATAACTGGAGTGTGTGGAACTATTGTTTCTTCTTCTTCTTCTTTTTTTAACAATTTATTTATTTATCATGTATACAGTGCTCTGCCTGCATGTATGCCTGCCTGCTGGAAGAGGGCACCAATCTCATTCTAGATGGTTGTGAGCCAACATGTGGTTGCTGGGAATTAAACTCTGGACCTCTGGAAGGGCCGCCAGTGCTCTTAACCTCTGAGCCATCTCTCCACCTGCCACATCCTCTGCCTCCCAAGTGAAGCATACAGATCTACTGATTGTAATGTTTCTATCAGGAAATACATCCTAAATTCCAACTTCCCATTCACCAACACATTTCCGGGGTATGATGCATTAGTAACCTGGAGAAAGGGTCTTTATTTGTGCAGACATGTGTTCTCTTACCTTTTAAGATGTGTTTTATTTTCTGTGTGTCTGTATGTCAGACCTATGGAAACCAGAAGAGGGCGTGGGATCCCCTGCAGCTCAAGTTACAGGTGTTTGTGAGCCACCTGCCAGGCTGCTGGGACAGTCCTCTGATAGAGCAGTAAGTGCTCTTAGCTCCTTGGTTTTTGTTTGTTTGTTTTTACATTGTAAAAATTAGCTTAGTGGTTTAAGTTCTTGCTAATTCAGACACACAGTAGCTCCATGGAAACTCTCTGCTTTGCTTATTTATGTTTTATACACATTGCCAAAGGTGCACAGAAGATGGGAGCAAATATCACAGCCTGCTTTTGAGATCTTCCTTCCAAGTTCTCCTTCAGGAAAAATCTTTTCTGTCATGAAAATCGGAATCTTCTTCAAAGGCCTTAAAGGAGCAGCAGGGAGCCATGTGTTGCTTCAACAAGCAGTTCCTTCTCTGTAGACTGCTGAGACTTCTGTTTCCATGTTCTTCAGGAAAACGGATTTTTAGTTTTCAAATTGAAACTTAATGCCTCTTGATACGTCTCTCTTAACTTCTCAGCAAGAAATATGGAACAAAGGCTATAGTTCAGTAGCAGTGCATGTTTGAACCTTTGCCCCTACCCCCTATGAAAAGGAAGAAAGAAAGAATAGGATGTTGACTGGACTGGTCCAAGACTAACTTGTGCTACATAGCAACTTCCAGGTCAGCCTTGGCTATATAGCCAAAGTCTAACCCTTAAGATAAAACTATTTGTGTGCGTGTGTGCGCGCGCGCGCTTCTACAGCATACAGGCATGTTGAGTGTTCTATTTGCATGTACACCTGCAGGCCAGAAGAGGGCACAGATCTCATTATAGATGGTTGTGAGCCACCATGTGGGTGCTGGGAATTGAACTCAGGACCTCTGGAAGAGCAGACAGTGCTCTTAACCGCTGAGCCGTCTCTCCAGCCCCAGCATCACTCCTGGCATGGGCTTTCTGCAGACGATAACTCCTAGTTTCCCATTTCCTACCGCAACTATACTCACTCCTGACTTGTTAGTTTTTTTGCCAGCTGTGTTCTTGGTTCACGTGGTATTGCTGTACTCGAACCCTCACAAACACCACGGAGGCTGCTCTCACTGCACTCGCCCTTTTCTACTATCCTCTGCAAGGCTCAAGGTCCACAGACAGGTAAGACAGCCTTACTGTTAATACATCCAGACAAAACTCAAACATGTGCTTTTGAAAACCCATCAACATGCCATGTCCAGTAGCCCCCCAAGTGTTCATGGGACTTGAAGAAACAGGTTTCTTTATGAGTATAACAGGAAACAAAACAGTCTCACTGCATGGTGAACCCAATAAAAGGGCTGGTTACAAAGTGGAGACGTGCTTGGGAAGTTCTGTAGCACTCAGAGCTCACGAAAATAGTAGTCTGTTATCAGCGGGCTCCGAGGGACTAGAAGAAAGGCTACTGAGATCCCCGTGAAGCTCTACTTGAAGGTCCCCGTGGGAGACAGGCGCGGCTAGCCTTCTGCAATGGTAAGAAGTTGGTCTAGAGAATAAATGGCCCTCACTCACGATGTGACTGCCCTCCCTTTCCCTAGAGCAGTGGCTTAGAGCATCCCGCAGGCCCACTGACCTGCTGACCAGCATGGCTGAGCAGCATGAGCAGGTCTGCACATAAGTTAAGAGAAACCCAAAGCAAGCAGCAGAAAGGCCTGAGCAGAAGCACGGAGTAGAGAGAGCTGCAGGCGCTGGGCAGCTAGTGTAGGGAGCAAGTGTGTGGACGGGAGGAGCAAGCACGGAGTGGAGAGAGCTCAGGCGCTGGGCAAGTGTGTGGACGGGAGGAGCAAGCACGGAGTGGAGAGAGCTCAGGTGCTGGGCAAGTGTGTAGACGGGAGGAGCAAGCACGGAGTGGAGAGAGCTCAGGTGCTGGGCAAGTGTGTGGACGGGAGAAGCGAGCACGGAGTGGAGAGAGCTGCAGGCGCTGGGCAAGTGTGTGGATGGGAGGAGCAAGCACGGAGTGGAGAGAGCTCAGGTGCTGGGCAAGTGTGTGGACGGGAGGAGCAAGCACGGAGTGGAGAGAGCTGCAGGCGCTGGGCAAGTGTGTGGATGGGAGGAGCGAGCACGGAGTGGAGAGAGCTCAGGTGCTGGGCAAGTGTGTAGACGGGAGGAGCGAGCACGGAGTGGAGAGAGCTCAGGCGCTGGGCAAGTGTGTGGACGGGAGGAGCGAGCATGGAGTGGAGAGAGCTCAGGCGCTGGGCAAGTGTGTGGACGGGAGAAGCGAGCACGGAGTGGAGAGAGCTCAGGTGCTGGGCAAGTGTGTAGACGGGAGGAGCGAGCACGGAGTGGAGAGAGCTGCAGGCGCTGGGCAAGTGTGTGGACGGGAGGAGCGAGCACGGAGTGGAGAGAGCTGCAGGCGCTGGGCAAGTGTGTGGACGGGAGGAGCAAGCACGGAGTGGAGAGAGCTCAGGTGCTGGGCAAGTGTGTGGACGGGAGGAGCGAGCACGGAGTGGAGAGAGCTCAGGCGCTGGGCAAGTGTGTGGACGGGAGGAGCAAGCACGGAGTGGAGAGAGCTGCAGGCGCTGGGCAAGTGTGTGGACGGGAGGAGCAAGCACGGAGTGGAGAGAGCTCAGGTGCTGGGCAAGTGTGTGGACGGGAGGAGCGAGCACGGAGTGGAGAGAGCTCAGGCGCTGGGCAAGTGTGTGGACGGGAGGAGCGAGCACGGAGTGGAGAGAGCTGCAGGCGCTGGGCAAGTGTGTAGACGGGAGGAGCGAGCACGGAGTGGAGAGAGCTCAGGTGCTGGGCAAGTGTGTGGACGGGAGAAGCGAGCACGGAGTGGAGAGAGCTGCAGGCGCTGGGCAAGTGTGTGGACGGGAGGAGCAAGCACGGAGTGGAGAGAGCTCAGGTGCTGGGCAAGTGTGTGGACGGGAGAAGCGAGCACGGAGTGGAGAGAGCTGCAGGCGCTGGGCAAGTGTGTGGACGGGAGGAGCAAGCACGGAGTGGAGAGAGCTCAGGTGCTGGGCAAGTGTGTGGACGGGAGAAGCGAGCACGGAGTGGAGAGAGCTGCAGGCGCTGGGCAAGTGTGTGGACGGGAGGAGCGAGCACGGAGTGGAGAGAGCTCAGGTGCTGGGCAAGTGTGTGGACGGGAGAAGCGAGCACGGAGTGGAGAGAGCTGCAGGCGCCGGGCAAGTGTGTGGACGGGAGGAGCAAGCAAGGGCGAGGCTGTGGTGGGACCAGGCTCTTCTCCACATCTGGGGTTTTTTTGTTCTCTGCACAGTAGAAAATCATCAGGGTCAAACCCTTTAAAAGAATGAGATGGAGCTGGAGCTGGAGAGATGGCTCAGCAGTTAAGAGCACCAACTGCTCCTCCAGAGGTCCTGAGTTCAATCCCCAGCAACCACATGTGGTTCACAGCCATCTATAATGTAATCTGATGTGCACTGTATATATAATAAATGAATGAATCTTTAAAAAAAAAAAAAAGAATGAGCTAAAAGCTGGGTAGGCTAGTACACACTGTTAGTCCCAGCACTTAGGGAGGCAGAGGCCCATAGATGCCAGAGTTTGAGGCCAGCTTTGTCTAAGTAGCACATCCCAGGAGAACCAGGGCCACATAAAGAGAGCATGCCCCCCGCCACAAAAAATGTCCTAAATGGAAGAGAGACAGGCTGGTATACACTCCGTCTTCTACACAAAGATCTTTTGGACAAAATAATTTCTTTTTCCTTCTTCTTTCTTTCCTTTCTTTCTTTTTTGAAGACAGGCCTCCCTGTGTGATCTTGGCTGCTCTGGAACTATGTAGACCAAGCTGGCTGCAAACTCATACAGAGCAGCCTGCTTCTGCCTCTCAAGCACTGGGATTAAAGTTGTGTGCCACCATGCCCCACTAAGATTGTTTCTGAATTAGATTAAGGTCACTGTAAATATAATGGAGGCTACTATAAGGGGAAAAGACAAGACACAGGAAATGGGCTTTTCATTTTAGTCTCCTGAGCCTGGGCAGTTTTGAGGAATAAGCTGTTTTGTTGTACTTTATATATAGCCTAATTCAACTCCCCAGTTTAGTTCTGTATCATGGTAAGACCCAGCCAGGCCCTGTCCACTGTCTCGTCACCGTGAGACCCAGCCAGGCCCTGTCCACTGTCTCATCACCCTGAGACCCAACCAGGCCCTGTCCACTGTCTCATCACCCTGAGACCCAGCCAGGCCCTGTTCACTGTCTCATCACCGTGAGACCCAGCCAGGCCCTGTCCACTGTCTCGACACCCTGAGACCCAGCCAGGTGCTCCCCACTTGTGGTCTCACTACTCATTACTCAACTTTCTCTGTATGTCACATTCACTTTGAAAAACCCAGGGTAGGTGTGTTAAACATCATGACCCTATTCGGACATAGTAGTTGCATACTTTTTTACTGCCAACATGGGAGGCCGAGATGAGAGGATGAGGAGTTGGAAGTCAGCCTCCTCTGTGCAGCAGGTTTGAAGTCAGCCTGGTCCTGGTGGTTCATACCTATAATCCCAACACTTGGAAGACGCATTAAATTGCTCATCCTCACCTTGAACTCATAATCCATTTCCCTCAGTCGCCCAAGAGCTGAGTTATGGACTCACAAGTGTTTACTTAATTTACATGAATTTACTTAATTTTGAAAGAAAATAATACCTTCCTTCTTGTAAGTGATGCTAGGAGCAGACCCAAGGCCTTGCACGCTCCTCTTCACAAGGTCCTATCTGCTCAGAAGGCCTTCACTGCATAAATCATGGGATTTCCTTACATGTCTGCATTTCCTTCTCAGAGAAAGGATGTGTATGTGTGTGTTTATACAGCTGTTTAGGAGAACATTTTACTATTTTCTGTCAAGAAAGTAGCATTAAAGCTTAGTGTGTTTTTAGCACATACAATTAGTACTAAGTGGCTGCTCCTTACTTGAAAGAGCTACTTGGGGCTTGATGACACAGGCCTGCAACCACAGGGAAGCTGAGGCAGGAGGGTTGACAGTATGAAGTGAGCTGGAGCTACATAAGACAGACACCGTCTCAAAATCCCTCAAGCCAAAGTTCTCTCCCAGTGAAAATAGCCAACTAGCTTCAAGCGCAGTCTCCCAGTCTCCCTGTAACGCCCTGTCCTTACTCCTAGTGTCAAGTACTCGCTGCTGGTTGCCCTTGCCTGCATAGTCCGCCCCACAGCACTTATCCCATGGGTGCCACTACTCTTCAGACATTTCTACCAAGAACAGAGGAAGCTCCATCTGACTCTGCATCATTTTTTCCCTGTAGGGTAAGTCTGGCTGTGGTGCCACCCATAACATCTGACTAAGCTGTAAATGACACTGTAAGGAAGATTTTGTACCTTTCAGCTAATTATTGTATCTACTGTGGCAGGAAACATCTAACTTTGTATCTTCTAGTTTTCAAACACTGGTGCACGTGTGTGCAGTGAAAGGCATATGTAGAGGTCAGAGTACAACTTCTGTGAAGGTGGCTCTCTTAGCATTCGTTCCAGGAACTGAACTCAGGTTATCAGGTGTTTTGGCAAGCACCTTTTACCCACCAAGCTATTCGCTGGCCCAGTATTCTATTTTAGATGCCTAGATTTATGAGACTGATTACTGTATTTTACTTTAGTTAAACAAGTGTCTGTTTCTATTATATTTGTATAGGACCTAATAGCAGTTTTTCTCATATAACCTCATAATGCTCTTGGATTTAAGTGATGCTATTCTTCTTATTTTATAAGAAACAGAAATATGGAGAAATCTAAAATTAGCAAAGCCAGTGAGCTGGTGAGTGATGAAAAAGGAACTGTTAAACACATGTGAGTGGGGGCTGGAGAGATGGCTCAGCAGTTAAGAGCACTGTCTGCTCTTCCAGAGGTCCTGAGTTCAATTCCCAGTAGCCACATGGTGGCTCACAACCATCTATATGTGATCTAATGCCCTCTTCTGGCCTGCAGGGGTACAAGGAGGCAGAACACTGTATACATAATAAATAAATCTTTAAACACAAAACAAACAAAAACACATGAGTGCCCAGAGATGATGCCTAGTATAGCATCCAGTACACAATCCAAATTATCTTCTGGGCCAGTGACTATGCCTGGCCCAGCAGAGATGGCTCAGTACCTGGCACTTGCTACGTAAATCCAATAGACCGCCTCCTTCCTCAGTCTCCCAGGTTCTAGAATAATGGCCTCGAACCACCTTGAACCACTATATCTAACTAACTTAGGAAAAAAAAAAAAGGCTGAGCCTATCTCGTGCCATAAGTTAGAAGAAAACCTCCAATCCATAGATTGCACTTCGAAGGTAAAAGTAGCATCTCTGTCAGGTCCGACAGACAGACCCCTGAGCAGAGCACACCAGACAGAGCAGAAAACTTTGGAAATGGTACATCTGAGTAGTTAAGGACCTTGATGTTGGAGATGTAGCTCAATGACAGACCACTTACATGCTGAACCCAACTGCACAGAACAAAAACAAAAGTTAAGGACAGTTTTGCGATTCACTGTAAAGTGGAAGGGCAAGCTGCAGACCAGTGGCATCTACAGTACATATGATCAGTCAAACCTGCTCTCCAGAGAGGACATAAAACATGGAAAACTGTAAGAAAATAGTGACTGGAGACAAATGATAAAAGACCCTATCAGAGAGATGGCGAGATGGCTCAGAGGTTAAGAGCGCTGCCTGCTCTTCCAAAGGTCCTGAGTTCAATTCCCAGCAACCACATGATGGCTCACAACCATCTATAATGAGATTGGGTGCCCTCTTCTGGTGTACATACAGGCAAAACACTGTGTATGTATGACAAATAAATAAATCTTTAAAAAACAAAACAAAACCCTATCAGCTACTGGGAGCTGGAGTCTCAGTGGTTTAAAAAAGGAAAAAAAAAATACTTGTTCTTACAGAGACTCAGGGTTAGTTCCTAGCACCTATGTAGACTCACAATTGTCCATACCTTCAGTTCCAGGGGGTGCAACACCCTTTTTTAACCTCTGAGGGCACAGGCCACATATGTGGCACACATACATATATGCACATAAAACCCTAACACACATAAATAAATCTAAAAAATATCCAGATGGCCACTAAGTTTAGAGGTATTCATTCATCTTACAGGCCGTGGCACACACTTTAAACCACAGCACTGAGGAGGCAGGAGCAGGTGAGTCTCTGCGAGTTCCAGGCCAGCTAGGGCTACATAGTGAGACTCAGTCTCAAAAGAGACCATACATTCAGCGGCACTCAGTGAATCAGCATTTGTCTATCATGTACAGGGCCTTGGGATCAATACATTTTAAGAGACAAATGATACAAAATCTCCTTCATAATCACAATGGAATGAACTTAGATTTTAACAAAAAGGTAAATATCTAAAAGCTAAAAGACACATTCATGACCTAAAATTACAAGAAGAAATCACAAGGTAGAAATGAGACAATACAGGCAGCTGGGTGCTGTGGTGCACACCTGTAATCACAGCACTGGGGGGAGGCAGAGGCAGGGGGATTGCTGTGAATTCAAGGCCAGCCTGCTCTACAAAGCAAGTCCAGTTCAGCCAGGGCTACAGAGAGAAACACTGTCTTAAAAAAAAAAAAGAAAAGGAAAGAAAAGAAAAGAGACACTATCACTCAGGAGGCTGAGGTAGGAGGGAAAAGCTCAAGTCAGTTAGTACCACTTAACACAAACAACAACAACAGAAACCCCAGGGCCTGCCCTGCCACCCGCATTTATTCCTCCTTACTGGCCGAGTAGTTTGGTGGTGGCTGTTCTTCTGGGTTTACAAATTGGTCTCACCTGGGGCTGTGCCCTGCTTAGCCCCGTCATCTTTAGTTACTCCAGCTTCATTTCCTTACCTAATAAAATCATGCCATCCTGTAAGCCTGCAGGCCTTGATACCACCCACCCACCCACTATAAAATAATAATTAACATTTTGGAAAACAAAGTATTTAACAAAACTAATTGCTTGTCCTAGCAGTATGTCTACTCAACGAAACCACATGTTGTGGACACTTAGTCAATTTGTATGATTTGGCCCAGCATGGTGGCATATACTTTTAATCCCAGGACTCAGGAGGCAGAGCCAAGTGGATCTCTGAATCTGAGGCCAGCTGGTCTACCTGGCTGAGTTCCAGGGCAGGCAGGGCTACATAAAGAGACCCTGTCCCAAAGAAAAAACAGTCACCAAAACAAAATGATACGGATGTGTCTCCTTGTTAGCTTTCTGTTGCTGTGATAAAACACTGACCAAAATCAACCTGGGGAGGAAACAGCTGGTTACAGCTTACAGCTTGTATTCACTACCCAGGGCAGCTAAGGCAGAAACCTGGAGGGAGGAACTAAAGAAGCAAGGAAACCTTAGGAATGCTGCTTCCTGGCTTGCTCCCTCTGGCTTGCTCAGCTACCTTGGGCCCAAGGATGACTCCAGCCACTGTAGGCTGAGCACTACTACATCTACTGGCAATTAAGAAAATGCCACACTGATTTGCCACGGGACAATCTGATGGAGACAGTTCAACTGAGGTTCTCTCAGGTGTGAAAAGTTGACAACTGATGGGAACTAAATAATATTGTCTAGAAATAACTAAATAAAAAACAGAGTACCCTAAAACAGGATAAAAGCAGTGTGACAGTGAAGCTGCCAGCGGCCCTGTGAGCGGGAAGCTGATCTCTGGTAATATACTCAGAGCCACAGGCACCTAGCCAATTACAGTTGGAACTTTTTAAACCCTGAGAACTGCGAAATAATAAGTATTCATATTTTTATGTTGACAGGTTGATTATCCAAGAATAGATAAAATAGTGGGTTTTAAAATTTTGCTTAAGTGCATCTTCTCATCAGTGAAAGACCTTTCAAAATGTATGAAGCTACAGTTGGTGAACTTGTAGAACATTTTAAAGTGGTGTTTGGTACAAGGCATTGGACTGGAATTCAGCAGGTTCGAGTGTGAGTCACCATTCTACTTTGTTTTTCAGATTTATAACCTTCAGTTTGTCTCTGATAATTGATCGTATCTTTTTTGGCCAAGTAAGTAAGACTAGATTAAGCTAAAGGCTATCTATTTTAACCATTTACTGCTCTGAAACCTCAAGCTGGACTTTCGGTGGGTTTTGTTTGTTTTTTCTTTTTCTTTAGTTTTTCGAGACAGGGTTTCTCTGTGTTAACCTGTGAGCAATCTCTCCAGCCCAAAGTAAGTTCTTGACCAGCTAAGACATCATGAACCAATGTCTAAAGCAGAACAGCTTTAAATTTTTTTTTTTTTTTTTTTTTTAAGGAATTCATTTCAAGGGGCTGGAGAGATAGCTCAGAGGTTAAGAACACTGGCTGCTCTTCCAAAGGTCCTGAGTTCAATTCCCAGCAACTACATGGTGGCTCACAACCATCTATATTGAGATCTGGTGTCCTCTTCTGGCCTGCAAGTGTAAATGCAAGCAAAGCACTGTATTATAATAATAGTACAAAATTAAAAAATCTTAAAAAATTTTTTCATTTTATAGTCGGGCACAGTGGCACATACCTGTAATCCCAGCACTCAGGCTATTCTGCTCTACAAATCCAGGACAGCCAAGGCTACACAAAGAAAATCCTGTATAAAAACAAAACAAAGCCAAAAGAACTCATTTCAAAGCTGGGCGTGGTATTGCACACCTGTAATTCCAGCACTTGGGGAGGCAGAGGCAGGGGAATCTATGAGTTCCAGGCCAACTTGGTCAACAAATCAAGTCCAGGATAGCCAAGGCTATACAGAGAAACCCTGTCTGGGGGAAGGGGAGTTCATTTCTTTTTAATTCTTTATTATATGTATGTATGTCTGGAGGGATAGTTGAAGGTGAGAGAAGAACTTTATGGAATAGGTTCTCTGGTCACCTGACGTACATCACTGGTTGCCAAGAGCCTTTATCTACTGAGTTATCTCACTGTCCCCAGAACAACTGGTTTTCATTGTTTTTGTTTTTGTTTTAGAGACAAAGTTTCTCTGTGTAGCCCTGGCTGTCCGGGAATTCACTCTATAGACTAGCATGGCATTGAACTCACAGAGATCCTCCTGCTTCTGCCTCCCAAGTGCTGGGATTTAAAGGTACTTGCTACCACACCTGGCTGTAACAACCGATTTTAAAATCCTGTTAGACCTGGAAAGATGGCGCAGCAGTGAGGAGCAAATACTGCTCTCGCAGATGAACAAAACTGGAGTCCTAGCAGCCATAAAGGAACTGCTCACAACTGCCTGGAATCTCAGCACCAAGGAACCGGACACCTTCTAACCTCTAAGAGCAACTGGGCACTAGGTGTGCATGCGGAGACATGCGTGCACACACATGCGCACAATTATACATACACAAAAGAAAATTAAACTAAAAAATTCTCTCAGGCTGGGTGTGGTGGTACACACCTTTAATCCCAGCACTCAGGAAGCAAATCTCCTGAGTTTGAGGCCAGCCTGGTCTATAGAGAGAGTTCCAGGACAGCCAGAAAGAGAAACTGTTTAGAAAAATCAAAAACAAATCCAACCAACCAACCAAACCTCTCTCTTCTAATGGATATAAAACTTGCAGAACCAAAATATGTGTGAATTATTCATAATTTTTTAGATTAATCTTAAACCTTAGATATTTAGCATTTTACAAATTAATAAAAGATACATAATTAATAAAAATACATGCTGGGCATGATGGCCTATGCCTTTAATCCCAGCACTTGGGTGGCAGAGGCAGGTGGATTGCTGTGAGTTTGAGGCCAGCCTGGTCTACAAAAGCAAGTCTAGGACAGCCAAGACTGTTACGTTACACAGAGAAACCATGTCTCTAAAAACCTTTTTAAAAAAATCAAGTATTTAGAAAAACATTAACCAGGGAAGTGGTGGCCCATGCTTTTAATCTCAAAGGTAGAGGCAGGTGCATTTCTGAGTTGAGACCAGTCTGGTCTAGTGAATTCCATGAAAGCCCTACACAGAGAAACTCTGTCTTGGACGGGGGGAAGAGAGAAAGACAAGTTATTAAGAATTCATATCATTACTCAGAATTACTAAAGACTGCTGCCTGATTTTGAGATTAAATTCTTAGTCATGATTCTGTCAAATACTGTGACGCCCAAGATCAGTTTTTGACACTAACCATTTTTTTCCCCCTCTTTCACTTTTGCCAGTGGACACTGGTCCAATTCCATTTTTTGAAATTTAATGTGCTGCAGAATTTGGGGACATTTTATGGCTCTCATCCGTGGCACTGGTACTTCAGCCAAGGGTTTCTAGTTGTCCTGGGAACCCACTTACCCTTCTTCATTCACGGCTGCTTCCTGGCCCCAAGGAGGCTCCACATTCTACTGCTGACCGTGCTGTGGACACTGCTGGTGTACAGGTAAGACTTCTGCTCACGGAGGCTTAAATGTTACTAGGAGGTTAGGAAACTATTCAAAAGCAAGCTCTTACTTTCTTAGGATATGGCAGTAGAGATTGTTATGTCAGAGGAAAGAAATTATGTGGTGTTCAGATAGTGACAATTTAGACCTATTGTACTTCTGTCTGAAATAAAAATGAGGAACTGGTAAGATGGCTCAGTAGGTAGAGCACTACTCCCATGCCTGTCGCCATGAGCGTGTCCAGGATCCACACGGTAGGAGACAGCAGACTCCCACAAGTCCTCATCTGTGACCTCATGAGCACCCCACCCCAACACACAAACATTTTAAAGCACTTTAAAGGAATGTATCCTTATTCCAAATTTGAATAGTACTACTTAATTGAATTGGCAATATATTTTTCTACGTGTAATTGTTTAATTTCACTCTGACGTTAAACACAACTCATTCTATTTAAAAAGAAGCATGAGTCTGAAGCCAGGCATGGTATAATGCCTACAATGTCAGCATCATGGGCTAAAGCAGAAAATGTTAAGAGTTCGAGGCTAGTGTGAGATATGATTGAAAAATGGTTATCAAAAAAAAAAATTCAATCTCAAATACTTGAAAAAATAGATCATATAATTTAAATACATTAATTACTCAGATTCGTGTAAGATTAATATTTTGCCATGATATCCTTTATTGCAGCATGTTGGGCCACAAAGAATTCAGGTTCATCTATCCAGTTTTACCATTTTGCATGGTGTTCTGTGGTAAGTGTTTTTGTTTAATACAGAATATATTTTAGAAAAAAATTGCTAAAAGAAGCCAGGTGTGGCAGCATTACTGTAATTCCTACACTGGAGTGGGAAAGGCAGTAGGACCAGCCCAAAGTCAAGAGCAGCCTAAAAGCAAGAAGATAAGACGGTCTGGCTGACCTGAAACATCTTTGTATCAGTCTCACTGTGTCATCCAGGCTGGCCTTGCATTCCAGATTATCCTGCCTTAGCCCATCCCCACCAGTGATGGGATGACAGGCTTGCTGCACCGTGCCTCTTCCCTAAGAAAACACCTTAAATCTAAACCTTATTCTGTTGTGTCCTATTTTAACTTGATTTCATGTGAATGTGTCAGCCACTGCTGCATAATTAGTGACTTTTAATGCCATTTACTCTTACAAGCCACATCTCAGCAGTGCTCATTCACACTGGCCTAGGAAGGGCCAGGCTGGCTGTAGGCTGAAGCACATCAGCTCCTCAGTCCTTTCACTGCCCAGTGAGTCGGGTGGAGCTTCTTACATGGTGATTTCAGGGTTCTAAGAGATGAGTGGGAGGGGGTAGAAGGCCTGGGCGTGAGATCAGCTGGCCCTCCCATCAGTCTTTGGGTCACAACAAGTCAAAAGCCAGGCCAGATTCAAGAGCTGATGGAACAGCAAAGTTTTCAGTCTATAGACACTTTCCTAGCCAGAGCTCCCCTCAGTCCACTAAGTCTGGATGATAGCATCCGAGTTCCTTATAGTGTGCACTGTGGTTTCTTATCTGTAATGGGGTTGCTAATAACCCGAGCAGAAATGCTGAGGTGTGCTGACGTGCTGCCAGCAGGCATTAGGCGTCATCATTTACTCCTGGCCAGTAGAGAGCTTGCTTCCCGAGGACAGAACACTTGTTCTGAGTTCAGATCTGCCTATCAACATCAAGACAGACTGTTTTAAACTAACAAGCCAGGGAAAGTAGCACCTGTCTGCACTCCAGCACTCCAGCAGCCGGCCCAGAGGACTGCTTGTTGAGGCCAGCCGGGGTGATCTTGCTTGGCAAGATCCTGCCTCAAGGAAAAATAAAACTGAAAACTCCCAAAACAGCACATCAGCATGGTGGTGTGTATTTGTAATCCTTGCACTGGGGAGCTAGAGAGAGGAGACCAAAGTTCCAGCCCAGCCCGCGTGTTCTCTTCCCTGGGACTAGCTGCTTCTGCCGAAGAGCTTGTGAAGTTACCCAGGCCAGCCTTCAACTTGCACCCCTCTTCCCTCCCTATTAACTGGGATCACTGGGATGAGCTACCTCACACATTATATATATTTCTTAGCTAATTTTGGTGTCTGATGTTTATAGTTCCACTACAAAACTCTTTCTTGGAGGACTTAGTATTGAGGTTGTGGTCAGTGAAAATACAGCTTTGTTTCCTTAACAAATCTAAACTTCCTGGTACCTGTGTCTGTGCCCAGTGACTCATGTTAAGACACAGTTCAGCCGTACCCTCCCCACCGCCCCCAGCCAAATAAACCACCCCTTTCCTCTTCCCAGGGGAACACTGAAATGACTGGCTGACTTAACAGGCTTCCCAGCAGTGTTTAGAAACATAAAGGTTAACATGTATTTCTGATAGAACATTTTAGAGAAGGTATTGGGGATTTCTTCCTTGACCTTGGCTTGTTGTTGTTGTTGTTGTTGTCAAGACAGAGTTTCTCCGGGTAGCCCTGGATGTCCTAGAAATCGATCTATAGATCAAGCTAGCCTTGAACTCAAGAGATCTGCCTGCCTCTGCCTCTCACATGCCACCACTGCCCAGTGACCTTGGGTTTTAGAAGTCCTTGCCACTGTGCAGAACAGGAGATGGAGTTACTAAGTGAAGGCTCAGGGTTTCTCACCCTCTCCACTGTGTGAGCCACCCTGGTAGGCATTGCTGGAGGAAACAGACTGCCATAGACACAACAAAGCCTGAAGCCTGTGCATAGTAAGATAGCTAGTACCCTTATCAGCACGGTAGTACATGTCTGTAAGCCCAGTTCTTGAGAGGCTGAGGTATGAGGATCTTGAGTTTGAGGCCACAAAACCCATACACATACGAAGAGCTAGCTTACATAGAGTGGTTTGTATCTTAAGGCTGAGACGGCCGGGCAAGCATTCTGACACTTAGCTACATCCCAGCACCACACTCAGAAGCATATTTTTTAGGACCAGACAGTAGGAGCAAAGTAGGCGCTTGGTGTGATATTTATGAGAACTGTACCTCTATGTTACATACAGCTAAGAACACCCACCGTGTGGTGGGCTCTAACAGGGTATGAAGGAACACACAGTGCTGCTCCCTGTGAGGAGATCATGGACCGCTGGGCACTGTGGCGCACGCCTGTGATCCCAGCACTAGAGGAGGCAGAGGTAGGCGGATCTTTCAGTTCAAAGCCAGCCTGGTCTACAAAGTGAGTCCAGGACAGCCAAGGCTACACAGAGAAACCCTGTCTTTAAAACAACAACAAGCTGGGTGCGGTGGCGCACGCCTTTAATTCTAGCACTCAGGAGGCAGAGGCAGGCAGATCGCTGTGGGTTTGAGGTCAGCCTGGTCTACAAAGGGAGTCTAGGACAGCCAAGGCTACACAGAGAAACCCTGTCTCAAAAAACCAAAAAGAAACAAAACAACAAAACCTTAAAAAAAAAAAAAAAAAAAAGGCATGGATCTTAGTCCAGGCTAGGCATGTAACTATGTCCCTGGAATTAATTTTCAGAAATCAATCCCCTGGGAAATCTTAGGATGCCAGATGCCCTCAGAGACTGTAAAGTCTGCAAGTTAAGAGTAGACAGCCATTACCCACACCATGCCTCTGATTCACTAGAAAAAGACCAGGCCCTGCCTGAGAGTACAATGGTCAGTGGTCAGAGAAGTTGACTCGCTGCCTATGTGTTTGTCACAGTTCCACGACTTATACTGTTTGCATGGAAAATTACATACTACCACCTGCCTCCATGCAGGATACTCACTAGCCCACCTGAAGGCATGGAGGAAGGCAGCTCTGAGTTTCCTGCTTTTGTCAAATGTGCTGCTGGCCCTGTACACTGGCCTAGTCCACCAGAGAGGCACTCTGGATGTCATGAATCACATCCAGCAATTCTGCCCAAGAGGTCCTGACCCTGCCTCAGTCTCAGTGTTCATGATGATGCCCTGCCACTCCACTCCTTACTACAGGTGAGGCGGCTCTGCCTGGGGTCCTACTTGTCCAAGGTCAGCCTGAAACAACATGGAAACCTGGGGTGCCTAACTATTTTGGCCTTTCTTCCACAGCCATGTCCACTGCCCACTGCCCATGCGGTTTCTCCAGTGCCCTCCAGACTTGACTGGGGAAGCCCAGTATCTTGATGAGGCAGCTGTGTTCTACCTGAGCCCCTTAAGCTGGCTGCACAAGGAGTTCCACAGCAACGCCTCACTCCCCACTGTCTTGGTCACCTTCAGTGTTCTGGAGAAGGTATGTCAGCCTGAAAGAGTCAGCTTAGCATTCCCATTGGATTGGCAACAGGCTGCTTCTCTCCAGCCCTCTCATCTCCTCTGAGTTCTTCTCAAGGAGAAAGGGCTTATTCTGTCTCAGGTCCTGGATGCTGTCCCATGGTAGCAGAGCAGGCATGGTGCTGGGTGGGGACAGCTCCCCGGCTACAGCAGCAGAACGGTAGCTTGTCTAGTTTGTGGAACAGCATGTTAAAAAGGGAACATCCTGGTTCAGTTTGCTCTCCCTTTTTCTTTATTCAGACTGGGCCACAGCCCACAGCGATGCACCACCCACAGTCGGGGCAGGCCTTTAAAGGCACACTTATGAACTTAGCAAGTGTGCTTCACTGCGGGCCTGCCTTATTTCTTCGGTGTGTATTTGTGTGCATGTAGTCCTATACACACAAGTGCAAAGGCAGTGCTTCCCCATCCCTTTCCAGTGCTCTGCCTGCACGTAACCCTGCAGGCCAGAAGAGGGCACCAGCTCTCATTACAGACAGTTGTGAGCCGCCATGTGGTTGCTGAGAATTGGAACTCGGGACTTTTGGAAGAGCAGCCAGTGCTCTTGACCTCTAAGCCATCTCTCCAGCCCTTTACCTCATTTTTTGAGCCTGGTCTGACAACAGTGGCTTGCCAGCAACCCCTAGGACCATATCTCTGCCTCCACTCCAATGACGCAGCCTTAGGGTTTCAGATATGTGCCACCATGCCTGGGTTTATTTACTTTTGAGACAGGGTCTCACAATGTAGCCCTGGTTGTCCTGGCTCACATAAATCCACCTGCCTCTGCCTACTGTGCCCAAATTATGTTGTAGAGCAGACTGGCCTGGAACTCAGAGATCTGCCTGCCTCTGCCTCTGCCAGGATTAAAGATGTGAGCCACCACGCCCTGCCCTAATGGTTTCTTAATCCAATTAAGTTGATAAAATTTAAGGATTACAACCCCCATGTTTTATAACTGGTCTTCCTTCCAGTAAAAATCAGCCCTGGTTCTGTAACTTGCCAAATATCTTTAGCTACCAGAAGTCACTTCTTTCGCCAGAAATCTTACTTCATGAAGAAAACAGTAAAAAAAAAAAAAATTTTTTTTAATTGGCAACTCTAACCTTCTTTGAAACCACACTTGGCAAATATGCCTTTATTTACTTGTAGGAGATCCATGCCTTCCTCACTTCCGGGAACTATGAGAGGACTGCTATTTTCTTCCACACTCACTGGCCAGAAGGTCGAACTGGAAGTCACATACACGTCTACGAACGAAGGTTGACCAGCAGAGTCAACACAGGAGGGATCTGAACTGTGAGGACTCCTGCAGAGTTGGCACAGCTGAGGGAAACTGCCGGTGACTCATGGAGTGAGCAGGAAGCCACTGGGGACAGCTGTACCGTGTACTGTACTGAGGCACACAACATTATTAATATGACGCCAGACTTGAAAGAGACCTTTAGTTTTCCTCACGGAGTTTATTGTTTCTTCCATAGCATTCAGGTGTGCAAGAGAGTTCACAAGAACAAGCCAGCAAGCTCTTCACACGCCAACGGGCTCTTGAACCCACAGAGAGACAAAAGCATGAGAGCAGAAACTGTCAGAGCAGAGGCCCATCTCAGCTCACTCCTCAAGCCCTACTGCACACTAACGATAGCAGGCGCTGCCTGTGCACTGAGCTACTACACCAAGCCTTGTCCCATGCACAGAATGTCTCATGCCTGGCTTCCTTAATAAAAACTACCATTTTTTCCCCAGAGCAAAAAAAAAAAAAAAAGGTTTTGTTTTTGTTTTTGTTTTTAACAAACCTAAGCTACAGGAAAATGCAAGTTAGTAAGCTCTGCTTTTGCATAATATAAAGACAGTCACGGTGATTTCTTAATTTCAACACCAAAGTAGAACGCATCCACATCTCTTAGTTTCTTAAATTAACTTAATTATGAATCAGTATTTAGGATCAAAAGGTAACTGCCCCAATTCTATCTCAAGGTTTGCCGTGTGTCTTCCGTTAGCGCGACCGTGTTTGTGCCATTTACCTTCCCCTCTATAAGGCTGTGGATGAAGGTGCTTCTGCTCTTGTTTTCGGTGCCTGGAGTTTTCAATATTTACCGTACGCTGCTTTTTATCAGGTCGACTGAAAGTAGTAAACACATTTTTTTATCTATGTTAGAGTTCAGTTTTCTAAAAGTAAAAATAACATTCTCCATTAATCTATTATCTGAACACTGCAAAAAGATAAAATGCATAGTATAATTCTATTATAATACCTGGAAAGAGGGGAAATCACTACTTTTCAACACTATAGGAAAAAAAGGACATAAATACCCCTGCACTGGCTGAAAGGGGAAAGCAAACAGGTGATGAGGAACAGGAATGTGACAATAAAGTAATGAGATGTTTCTGTTATTGTTCCAGCAAAACAAAAACCACTCTTCTCTCCGCCCCTCAACTGAAAATATAAACACTCATCTTGCAAGCCAAGCGGCCTCCACCTTCCCCCTTTCGCCGTGAAGGGCATCAGGCCTCCCCCTGCTTCATACAAAGGCCATGTCAACTACCCACAGCACTCAGCTCTGAGGACTAACTTGATGTCTCTGGGGTTTTGTGCTGTCACTCTGCAGTCTTTGGTTGTTTAGCCTTGTGTTTAACAGGCACAGATGTCGTGTCCCCTGCACTAGACCTTCCAATGGAGACTGTCTTCAGAGTGAGTAGGGACGGCTGTCCAACTACCCACCTGTCCTCTCCAAATAAACGTCAACAGGGACTCAAACCAATTCACTTCTGGCTCCTCCTGCTTAGAACTTTCTTCTGGTATCCTCTGCGTAATACCCAGCAGCCAGGTCACTCCACACATACACACAGCATGATGCCTGTCTCACAGTCTCACAAGGACAGACTGTTCCCTACAGGAGGTGCTCCTTACCACCTTTGCTGTCCTCCCTCAGCTTCTCACCAGCTTCCCGCGTGCAGACCACCACAGCTGGCTTCGCACCTTGCCAGTCAGCTCTCCTGGCTGCTGCAAGTCATCTAAAGGGCTAGGCACCATCACTGTAGTGACAGAACCCTTCAGAAAATCTTCATCTCACAAGACAGACACTTCAGGATGAAACAGAGCCCTTCCTGATTCACCCCCTCTGCTCACCTGTTTCTGTAAAGTTACGTCTTCATTTCTCCACACCTTTGCAAACGACCTTCCACTCCAGGGAGATGCCCTCCCCCGTCCACGCACTAACCCTCTCTTCTCTTCCAAAAGGTAGTTTCAAAGCAGGTTCTTTTGCAGAGTCACTTCAACCATCTCTAGACTGCCTGGGGCCGCTACGCCTTCATGGTACTCGGTGCACACCTAACTCCTCAACAGCAGGGGTCTTCCTATTTCCTCAGAGCAGCCTCCCAACACTAGACACCTGCTCAGGAACTGCAGACACAGAACCCGGTCTCGTTATTCTATCGGCACACTGCAGTTATTCACAAGGATGGGACTGTGACACCCGGAGTTAGAGAACCGCGCAGCAGGAGGACAGCAGCGCAGCTCTGAAGAACACCATGCGGCCTTTCGGCTCCTGCCTGTCCCTCAACCTTCTCAGTAGTGACCCTGCAGCTGAGCGATACCCCTGAACATCCATAAAACCAATGACAATGCTTACAGTGGGGCACAGCCACACGACCTGGACTTCAGATTAAAGTCTGTTTCTAGCTTCCTAAATCAAAGATTAAAGGAAATCATTTTACTTAATTATATAACCTATAATGAAAGATGCCAAACTGGCTCAAATAAGTTTATATACCCTTTAACTGATTATGTTGGGTTTCAATCATTTCTTCAAGTCTAAGTGATTATTTAACACATGGGTTTTTTTAAACATTTTTTTTTAAAGTTTGCAATAGTTACAATTTTAAAACTCTTTCAATTTATACTGAATTTCAGTGGCGATTAAAGCTTGTCTCTTACAAATAGTAACCTTCCAAGCTAAAAACAAAAACAAAAAAATCACTATGCAATGTACCACCGTTTGAAGCTATTTATGGTAACATGGTTTTATGTAAACCGACCTGGGTCCGAATGGAAGGGCGAAAAGGTGCCCAAAGTGTCTATATACATAGCCGTCCAACTTCTCCAAGCTGTCGTCCTGGACTTGATACTCCTTCATGCCCTTAAGGTAACCTTTCACGGCGTCGATGAAGTCTGCGAAGAGTTTCTGGTCGTGTGTAAAGACACCATGTGGGAAAAACGGGCTGATGAACTGATCCAGCTCTTTCCAGTGGTGAAAGGTGTCCAGCTCAGTCAGTAAGTACCACTGAATCAGCTGCCTGAAGTCATTTATCCTGACACAACGTGCTGTGTTAGCGGGGCCAGCAGATTCTTGTCCAGCGCGTTCTGAACACCTCCTACTGGTAGACTGGGTGTCTCTGCAGTCAGACTTGGCCCTGTACGGATATGAATGTGCATCTTTTCTCCTTTCTTCGGAGTGGCTGGGCTTTTCTCTTGCTCCGTCCCTCTGCGCGGAAGGGCCTCTGCAGTCCTGGTGTTGGTTCGGCGCCTTGTGCTGTGAGTATGAAGAATAACCGTAAGCTGGTCTTGGCTTTTCGGCTGCCCCGGGTCTCTTCCTGCCCTTTTCATCAAAGATCTTCTTGGTGGTATCTTTGAACTGCCGGAAAGTGGATGTGACTGAATCTGAGAACTTCTTCAGATTTTCCTTCACAGCTTCTTTTGCCTGCTTGATTTTTTCTTTATGGTGTCTCACAAACTCCTTGGTAGAATTCTTCATAGCATCAAATGTTTCCTTTACTGTGCCCAGAAATGTCTCCTTGGACTTGCTCTTTGCCCTGGGGTCTCCCTTGCTCCCTCTCCTCCTCCCGTCCGTCTCCTGCTTTCCATGTTGGCCCTTTGCCTCAACATACAGTCTTTCCCACAAGTCAGAACGCTGCTGCTCAAAGCTCAGCTTGTGCTCCAGCTCAGCAAGCCTCTGCTGCAGCAGCACCATCTCCTTCCCCTCAGCCTGCACACCGCCAGAGTGTGCGCGGACCTGGGCCCTGTGCTCAAGTTCTGCCCGCAGAGCCATTGCTGTGAGCCGCTCTCTCTCCAGGTCCCTCTTCAGCGTCTTTGCTTCCTCCAAGAGAGCCTCCCTTTCGGTCAGGAAGCTACTTGTCTTCTGTTTTTCCACGTCTAAGTCCTGCTTAAGAACCTGGTTCTCCCTAACTAACTGAGTACTTGTGCTTTTATCCTCCAACAGTCTGATCTGCTCCCTTAGTTGCCGGAGCTCTTCCTGTAATACAGACAGGGCTTTCTCTTCCTTCTCCAGAGACATTCGTAAGTGCTGGTTTTCTGCAGCAAGATTCTTCTTCTGCGTTTCAAAGGTAACCTTCTCCGCTTCAGTAACAGTCCAACACCTCTCAAGGTTTTCTTTCAATAACTAAACGGGTTGGTTTTTTTTTTTTTGAAAGAGAAGAGAAATGTCAAGTACTTTCAAAGTTCAATATAAACCTTTATCGTCTAACAACCATGACCGTTACCGCCCATCTGTGTGCAACAGGTAAATGAGCATGTGCACACACGCACACAAGTCCTCTGGGTATGGTTAGATGGTGCTAAAAACTGGCAAGTAAATGCTCAGTGCCACTTGTCATATATTAAAGAAGCTTCTCATTCTTTAAAAAAAAAATGGAAAATACAAGTGTTACAAGGAAGAAAATGGATAGCAGGCAGCTATGTCAAATCAAGAACACTGACTAGGAAGGAGAACAAGCTAGGCAGAACTCCATTCATCTCTATCAGCCTGGGGACCAAGTTCTAACTAGCAGAACCAAGGCCCAGAGTCAGTGCTTGGTGCTGCGCGCAGACACCATCAGATCACACCCACGTCTAAGCTGGAAAGTAAGGGGAGCCCTTCATCCTGGTGTTTCAGGACCTGTCCGGAAAATGTGCCCTCAGAATTTAGAACTAATATTTTAGTCTAGTCATTTATTTTCAGCCAGGGCCTCCCTACATTTGCCCAGACTGACCTATTACTCACTATCTAGGCCACACTGGCCTCAAACTCAGATCCACCTGCCTCTGCCTCCCAAGTGCTTAAAGGTGTGCCCCACCACATCCAGCAACTAAGATTTTAAAGTTAGTTGCAAAAATAAAAAATAAAAAGTTGGCTGCCTGCTGGGCATGGGGACGCACGCCTTTAATCCCAGCACTTGGGAGGCAGAGGCAGGCAGCTCGATTTAAGTTCAAGGCCAGCCTGGTCTACAAAGTGAGTCTAGGACAGGCAAGGCTACACAGAGAAACCCTGTCTCAAAAAACCAAAACCAAAAAAACTAAACAACAACAAAAAGTTAGCTGCATTTGCCTTCTCTAAGTAAACATCCAGTCAGCTGTTTGTATCTCATGGTCCCAGTCTCAGTGCCAATGTGGATTTAAAAATGTTCAGAAGGCAGCTCAGCATGGTGGGACACGCCTGTAATCCCAGCACTAGGAAGACAGAAAATGCTGGGGTGTCCGTGCATAAGTCCAGAGTCTCAGGAAACACCTCTGCACACAGAGGACAGTCTGAATCCCTGCAGCAGAGTTAACTACTTCCCCAAATCCAAGTAAACTTGAATTCAGAAAAAAAGAAAACAAAAACCAGTAATAGAAAAAAAAGAGTAATAGATTTTTACATGTGAAAAACAACTAACAAACAGTTAGTTTCATTAACTCATTACTTTTTTTTGTTCGTTTGTTTTTCGAGACAGGGTCTCTCTGTACTAGTCTTGGCTGTCAGGCTGGCCTCGAACTAACAGAGATCCACCTGCCTCTGCATCTCGAGTGCTGGGATTAAAGGCGTGTGCCACCACACCCGGCACTAACTCATTACTCTTGAAAAAGAAAAAGAAAAAGACTTAAAGCTGTAGTTAGCAAAGTGGCTTAGCTGACAGAGCCCTTCCTTGCTGCCAGGCCTGATGCCCTAAGTTGGAGTGCAGAGAACAGTATTTTTTGATCTCTACATTTGCATCATGCAAAGTACTTGTGTACCAGTGCGCGCACGCACACACACACACACACACACACACACACACACACACACACAGATCCATTTTTAAACTTCTTTGAAGTTAGATACTTGGAATCCAATTGGATCTGCTAGCATTGCAAAGTTACTCAGCCTATCTGAACCTCCTTCCATTTATAGAATGAAAAAGGTTCACTGCCTCAGCCCCAAGAGGAGTAAGTTAGCTGGTGCGTGCCAGCTTATCAGCTAAACAGGCATGAAAGCACCAAACAGCTTACCAACATTATTTTGCAGTTTTATTGCTTACTTGTGTGTACAGGGATGCATGTGGAGGTCAGAGGACAGCTTGTGGCTGTGGACGTGTGTTCGTTCCTATCCCCATGTAAGGCCTGGGGGCTGAGCTCAGCCGCACAGGCCCGGCAGCAAGCTTTACCCACTGAGCGCCTCACAGCTCCATTTACTCATTTACTCGTCTTTACTGTAACTGCACCTAAGTATTCAACTGCTGGCTTCTACTCTTTTCTTTTCCTTCTTGGCTTGCTAAGGCAGGGTGTTGCTAAGTAGCTCAGGCTAGCCTTGAACTTGGCCTGACTCATATTGCTTAGGTCAAGTCTAGGATAGGATTATAGTGTTTGTGTGCCCCAATACCTAGCTCAAACAGTTATTTCCACATTTCTGTTAGTTATTTTTCAATGAATACGCACCTTGAAATCTAGAAAAGACTCTTGTTCCTGCTGGCATTGCGAGAGATAACCCTTCCCAGCACTCCGCTCCTCTCCGTGGATCTTGCTGACTAACTGCTGACGCTTCTGAATCTGAATTGTGCCTGAAAGGAAAACCAGCACAGAAAAAATGTAACCACCAGGACTAAGATGCACAGGAACACTGGCTACCGGCCCACACTAGCTACTAAACTTGGTGTCTGTCATCAAATGATGTGGATGCTAAGATACAGGCCAAGCAGGTTAATAATGCATGTTAACTCATTCAGCATACACACAGGAACATTTAAGCAGTTTGCTATCCCTCTGAAGAAAAGCACATGCCACTCTTAACACCAAAAAAGTCTCATCTTGTTCTGCCAAGGTGCTCAGCTTGAGATCTCTGAGGTAAAGTGCTAACCTCTTTAAACAGAGAAGTAAGTCATCAGTGCAATTCTTTTCCTACAGGTTGAGAGTCAAAGAGCTAGAAACCTTGGAAAATGGAAATTGCCAGCAATCTGTAAGGGTGACCCTAAGACTACTGGCAATGGGGGACATGGAGCCTGAACCTGTCATTTCCTGTAACCAGGCAAGACTTCCATGAAGGGATGGGGACACTAACCCAGCCACAAAACCTTGGACCCACAGCTTATCCTCCCTACAAAATATGCAGGGGTAAAAGATAAAACAGAATTTGAAGAGCCAGCTAATGACTGGCCCAGCTTGAGACCCATGCCACAAGAGGGAGCCCACCCCTGACATCACTAATAATATTCTGCTATGCTTGCAGGCAGGAGCAGAGCGCTAACTGTCATCAGAGATGCTTCATCCAGCAACTGATGGAAATTAATGCAGAGACCCACAGCCAAACATTAACTGGAGCTTGAAGAATCTTATGGAAGAGGGACAAGGATTGAAGGAGCCAGAGGGATCAAGGCGGATCTCTGAGTTTGAGGCCAGCCTGGTCTACAAAACGAGCAGGACAGCCAAAGCTACATAGAGAAAAAAAGAATTCTGCAATAGGGTAGGAGCTGTAGCCCAATGAAGGAGCCTCTAGCTAGCACCTGCAGAACCCTCAGGTCACCACCCAGTACCAGGACAACGCCTTCATTTGATCTTAGTTCAAAAGGTTCTTTTGCATGTTCCTCCTACATGTGTAATATGTGTTTAAAAAAATAAAATAAAAATACTTCTAAACACACCAAAAAGTACATCTGGTAATTAATTGGCATACCACCCCATGTACATGTTTAAACATAGGATGTAACCATTAATCCATTTTTACTTCCTACAGATCCACTTTCAAACATCACTTAACATAGGCATGGGGATTCAGCTGGCCTGCAGAGGGCCTGGCTACTTCCTTCTCCAGCAGGACTCCCGTAGGAAAGCCTCTACCTCAAATGTGAAGCAGCTCGCACATTTCCCAAATTCTGACAGACCACAAACCCGAAAAACCCAGGCTGGGAGCCTGAGTGCCCTCGCCGCACTGAACTCTCTGTCCCTCCTTCACTCTAACCCATGGCCTTCAGCACCAGTACGAGGCTTACAAAACCCACAGCAGGTCCAGCTGCCCTCCAGCTTCTGGTATTTTTACCTTTTTTCCTTCTTTTTTTACTGTTTTCAGTTGCTCAATAAATCAAACTTTCTCACACAGCTGCCATCCTACATTGTCCACTTTAAAATCTAGGCCATCTTTGTCACTGTTCCAAGGGGTTACACAGTCGCAGTTGCTGGAATGGTCTACTTTCCCGGCCTGTCAGAAACTGACTAGAAGCCCACGCGGGGATGACTCAGTGTGCTTCTGCAGCCAAGGACTTTAACGCTTTTGTGCTGTGTTAACTTCCGGCTAATGAGTTACATCCTCAGAAAAGCTGGTCAGCCTGTCAGCACCTTCCATCTTCTGAGTGTGCAGATTTCAAACACGTATTTTGGTGCTAGCTTTCTTGTAGATTTTTTTCTTCTCTGCCATCTTTTATCTTTTTCTAAAACTTTGAACAGCTGGAGTGCACTGTATCACTAGCCTCTGCTTTCTCCTCTAGTACAGACAGGAAACTGCAGTCATACAGAGCCCAGGCTAGCTGTCTCCCGAGTAGACTGTTTATACCGTGTGGCTGCTTATGGGCACAGACACTGGAGGACAGCTCTTGGTGTGGAGCTCACTGCCCAGCACAGGGCACACTCCTGCCCCACACTGAATGCTGAAAGCCACTAGGCTCTATCTGTGGACTCATTTCACAGACTGCATCGTCCAGCGTTCTCAGCTGTGATAAGGATAAGATGAAAATGTACAGGAAAGAAGATAATGTGTTAATTTTGTTAAAGCTAGCAAGCAAAGAAACAATTTCCTGGTTTTAAAAGGACTGTTCTAATCTGTACTTTCTAAAAGAAAAAAAATATTCCAAAGTCATGCAAACTGTGAGATTTTAGTGCAGTCTGTATTAACATAAAGTTAATATCCAACTCTTGGCTTTAAGAAAAAAGATTTAGACCTTTTCCCTTGTTTCCTTCATGTTTACCTGTAGGGAGGCAAAAATACACACAGAGACATTGATACATTTGCTTCATTGTCGGGAATAACTATTCAAACAGAAAGTTGAAATGTAGGTTCTGTAGACCAAGAAAGGAATAAATCTAAAAGTAGTTTATATAGATAAGAAAGCTGAGATTGACCAGGCATGGCGGTGTAGACTTTTAGTCCGGCACTCGGGTGGTAGAGGCATATGGAGCTCACTCTGTAAGTCTGAGGCCAGCCTGGTCTACACAGCGAGCTTTAGGCCAGCCAGAGCTACACAGTGAGTTCCGGCATAGCCATGTAAGGAGAGCTTGTTTCAGACAGCAACAACAACAACAACAACAACAACAACAACAACAACAGAGGACTTCTGAACTTGACAAGGTTTAACATTTATTCTTTTTTTTTTCTTTTTGTTTTTTGTTGTTGTTTGTTTGAGCCAGGGTTACTCTGTATAGCCTTGACTGTCCTGGACTTGCTTTGTAGACCAGGCTAGCCTCGAACTCACAGCAATCTGCCTGCCTCTGCCTCCCGAGTGCTGGGATTAAAAGATTTATTTCTAAAGTATACCATAGCCCTCTGGCCAGGCCTGGTGGCAGGGCTGTAATCTGAGCACTCGGGAAACTGAGTCAGAGCTCAGCCTGGCTTACATAGTAAAACCCTGCTTCAAACCCAAAATTTAAAAAGTAAACTCAGCTGTGATGCAAAAGCCAAAAGAACAATGTAGGAACATTCAGTTCTCAAACAACAAATACAGACCTTGTGCTGGCAGGATGTCAGGGAAAGGCGGATGCTGTGTAAGCCTAGAGATCTGAGCTCGAGTCCCAGAATCCACATAAAGGTACAGATCCAGAGATGTCTTCTAACTTCCACACTTAGGCACCCACTCACACACACACATACATGAACAGACACACAGTCTTTGCTTTGTTGTTGTTTTTTCGAGACAGGGTTTCTCTGTGTAGCCCTGGTTCTGTGGACTCCCTTTGTAGACCAGGCTAGCCTTAAACTCACAGTGATCGCTTTCTTTAAAAAAAAGTACAGAACTTAAAGACTCAACAGTGAGATTCTCTTCTTTTCTTCTTCTTTCTTCTCTTCCTCCTCTTCTTCCTTTATCAATACAGGGCTTCTCTGTGGAACCTTAGCTGTCCTGGAACTCAGAGATCCTCCTGCCTCTACCTCCTACATGCTGGGATTAAAGGCATGCACCAGTATCGCCTGGCCTAACAGTTACCACTATACAAAACTTTTCTCATGTAAGGAGATATTTAAAGGCTTTGAATGTTGTATTTAGCATAAATAAATACTATATAACAAATACAAAAGTATAAAGCAAAACTTCAAGATGAAAACATTCCGGGTGAAGCAGGAAGGGAGCAGTGGATGTCACAAAATGACTCCTGCATCCGACCTCAGGCATATCTAGGCTTTCCTGTGGAGGGCTATGATGTAACAGCTTCCCCGGGCGAGGCGCTACACCTGCCCAACATTTGACTGCTTACAATGACCGCACTACCAAAACTGTAATTCATGGCTGAGTTTCAGAAAAAGACATTCACTATACATAAGCTACCTAAAGTCATTTATCTAATGAAACAGTTCATTATAGACCAGCTGTATAAAGATTTATAACTATAGTAACAAAAGAAGGCCCCTCGAAGTTAAAATAATAAGCACTAATTACTGGAACCTTTAAAATGCAATGTTTTTTAAGAAAGTATCACACAATATAACCAGGCTGCCTGATTCTCCAGGGCTGGGATTAGGATTATAGATGTGAATCATATACTGTCTACCACAATGTGACTGTTTTGCTGGAATTTAAATACTATACAACAGTTATCACACTCTGTCCCAAGGTAAGAAATCCAGATTACTTTTTTTTAATTTATTTTTTTCTTTTTTGGTTTTTGAGACAGGGTTTCTCTGTGTAGCCTTGGCTGTTCTAGACTCGCTTTGTAGACCAGGCTGGCCTTGAACTCACAGTGATCCACCTGCCTCTGGCTCTCTAGTGCTGGGATTTAAAGGCGTGTGCCACCATGCTCAGCTACATTCACTTTTACCTGTGAACCTAGGGTCTTCTTAAATTGAAAGTCTTATGTCTTAGATCCTACACTCAACTTCAGTTTTTATTTTACTTTAGACAGGGTCTCAGCAAGTAGCTGTCTAGCCTGGAATGGAATTTATAAACCAGGCTGGCCTCAATCTCAAAACTCTCTGCCTGCCTCTGGGATTACAGGGATGGAGCACCATGTCCCAGCATCTTCAGATTTTTATGTCTGCTCTGCCTGCATGTGTATCTGTGTACTATATGCATGCAGTGTCATGAGAGGTCAGAAGAGGGCGACAGACCCTTTGCGGCTGGAATTATGATGATTATGAAAAAGGTAGCATATGGGTTGGGTGTAGGAGACTGAACCTGGGTCTTCTGGAGACTAGGCAGTAGCCAGTGCTCTTAACCACTGAGTCATCTGTCAAGAACCAACTTCAGATTTTTAGTTCCAATAGTTCCAATCTTCTTACTTTAAAAAAAAAAAAAAAGAAAGAAAGAGCTGGAGAGATGGGTCAGCGGTTGGAAGCACTTACTGTTCTTCCAGAGGACCCCAGTTCAATTCCAGCACCACATGGCAGCTCACAACTGTCTGTAACTCCAAAATCTGACACCCGCAGACATACAATGCATATAAAATAAAAATAAATAAATTAAAAAAAAAAAAAAGCCATGGGCTGGAGACCTGTTTCAACAGTTGGGAGCACTACCTGCTCTTACAGAGATCCTGAGTTTAATTCCAAGCAACCACATGGTGGCTCACAACCATCTATAATGGAATCTGATGCCCTCTTCTGGTATGCAGGTAGGGCACTCACATAAGCAAATAAAAATAAAGAGTCATCCAAAAAAAAGCCACAGATATGTATGTTAATAGTCCTTATTTATATTTGAGAGTTTGATGTAGGAAGATTACATACAGGTTGGAGACCAGCCTGATCTCTTCAATTAAAAATAAAATAAAATAAAGTAAGTTGTTTTGTTTTGGGACAAGGCCTATGCTGCCCAGGCTAATCTCAAACTCCTGAGCTTCAGCAATCCTCTCCTCCCTCTTAAATAAGTGGCCGACTACAGGGACAGGCCAGAGTAAGCAACACTGACTTCTGTGCCGCTGTCTTGCTGTGCTATGCAAGTGGCTTCTGCACAAGGCGTTTCCAGACACTTACCATAGAAATGTCCAAATCCCATGCTCACAGCAATCACCAAGGCCAGAATAACACACTTGTTGAGACCACCACCAAGGTGGCGTTTGCTTGGCTCCTGGGAGGGCTCGTCTGCTGGCTCGGCGAGTAGTGGCTCCTCAGACTCTGAGACAGAAACGGTCTTCTTTCTGTTGCGGCGGCGTCGAGGGGCAGGGCTGGGCTCCTGGCTGGTGTCATCACTACTGGATTCCTCACCACTCGGCTGAGATGAAAAGACTATTTTAAAAAGGAAAATGTTGATATTTAAGTAAACATTCTCAGAAAAGTCTTGCCAGTAAATATGACATGATAATCAATGCTAGCCTCGCGTGCCCTTTAACATGAGAAGGCCAAAAAGAGCAACACAAGCAAGAACATGCTGTTCACTACCAACACCAAACGAAGCACAGACTGACCGTCTACCAACTGCTACACTCTACTTGCTCCTTGACAGTCTCCTTGTCTAGCTCTTTAGAGCTCTGCCCTTCCCCACCTGGCTGTCTAGAACATTCTGTCTATTCATTCTTGTAGTCTAGTTTAGTCTTAGCGGCTGAAACAGATATTTCAGTTAAGGAAAAAAAGAAAACTGAGTTTCTCAGCTACTTGAAGGGACAGGAAATGTGGAAGTACTTCCTGGTCTCTTACAGTAGGTCTCCCGGGTCCCCCGCCCCCACCATGCAAGAAGCACCGCAGTTTAACACAGGTTCCTGAAGTCAGACGAGCCCTTCCCTTCCACTGCCACCCTCACCAGAAGGCGCTGATTTACCCTCTAGTAAATATGTCAGCACAGGGAGCGACACAACAGCTACCCCTGATGCCGAGGCCCAGTGTGGTACTGCTCGACACAACAGCTAACCCTGACGCTGAGGCCCAGTGCGGTACTGCTCGACACAACAGCTAACCCTGATGCTGAGGCCCAGTGCGGTACTGCTCGACACAACAGCTACCCCTGACGCTGAGGCCCAGTGCGGTACTGCTCGACACAACAGCGACCCCTGACGCTGAGGCCCAGTGCGGTACTGCTCGACACAACAGCTAACCCTGACGCTGAGGCCCAGTGCGGTACTGCTCGACACAACAGCTACCCCTGACGCTGAGGCCCAGTGCGGTACTGCTCGACACAACAGCTACCCCTGACGCTGAGGCCCAGTGCGGTACTGCTCGACACAACAGCTACCCCTGACGCTGAGGCCCAGTGTCGTACTGCTCCTTCATGGAAAGAACAGTAAAGAGCAAACTGAGGAAGAAAAACTGCACAAACAATCTCCAGACCAGGAACAATCCTTTGGAAATATGACTTGCATATTTCCTTATTTCAACCAATTATTGACAACACTTGGTAATAATTGCTATAAGCCAGTTAAAAGTAAAAATAACATGTAAACTTGAATTTAAAACAGAGCACCAAAACAGCACACGCTCATGCACCAAAAATGCCAGTCTTTCAGAACACAGGCTGTCCATGCCACAGGAAAGCTGCTGTCTACGTCAGGCAATGCTTTCTAAAGATCAAGCGTGGAGAATTTAGTCCATGTTCACAGGACAACACAGACACCATCACTACTGATGGAACATACATCCTAATTCTCAGTGACACGGGAGCCACTGAGGGGTTGCTGTGTTGTGACCCTCATGCCCAGCGTGGCTCTGGTTATTCTTAATCTCGATGCCATCACCTCACCTGTGAGGTAATTTCTTGGATAAAAAGAAAGGGAGGAAGACTTACAGAAAGAATAGTATAACATACATATAAAGGTTTCAGATTGTGGCTGACAGTTATAGTAAGTAAATGTGAAAGCAAGCCTTTCTCCAAATCCCTTAAAAATGTCTCCACACCTACAGTGTGTACGTGAACAAGGCACCCTTTAGATATTAGCAGTCATCAGCGACCGCGTGCTTCCTTCTTCCGCTCATCCATGAATGATGGAAATACTGGATCTCTAAACTTCCTGTACAGGCCCCCAGTCAGAGCAGCAAGCAGTGCAGAGGCATGCAGAAAACACAGCCAGCACGTTATGGGATCTCTGGGATGAGGACTCTCCAAAGCACTCAGCATCTCAGGAGTAAAGGTGACTAGCCCAGCTCCAGAAGCCGCGCAGCGTCAGTCACGCACGCCACCTTGGAGAGCGAGCTGGCTAGGAACACGGAGCTTCAGCTGATCATCCCATCCCCTTATGCATTCAGGAATCTTCCAGAGCTTCTCCCACCACCTTTCTTTTGTGAATAAATGGGGGAAAAAGATGTATACAGCTTCATTATAAATAACAGAGAAAAAACTGAAAATATAACTTTCAACAGTTAACACTGTTATTTTTGCAAGATTAAAATCCAATGACTTGAAGGTTGGTCAATGGGAGGCAGTAGTTTTCTTAAAGAAACAAAAGCTGCGTACCTATTAGAATCACACGAAAACATGAAGCTGAAAAGTTGTAAGGATAAAAAGGAATAGGAGAACAGAGTGAAGTAGCTGAGGAGGTAAGCTGTCCAATGATGCCTGGCCGTATAGCGTTTTCAGTGTAGCCCAAAATTTATCATTATTTTAAAATATTTAAAAAAAAAATACTTTTACAAGCAATTTTGATGGGATGGATTAAAGTAGTTTTTTTTTTTAATGCCTAAAGTGGTGTGGCCACATATACCTTTGATCCTAGCACTCAAGGACAAGCCAATCTCTCTCTCTCTCTCTCTCTTAATGATTTAATTTTTTATTTTATGTGCATTGGTGTGAGGGTGTCAGATCCCTTGGAATGGGAATTACAGACAGTTGTGAGCCACCATATGGTTGCTGGGAATTAAACTCAGGCTCTTTGGAAGAACAGACAGTGCCCTTAACCACTGAGCCATCTCTCCAGCCTGACAAACCAATCTCTATGAGTTTGAGGCCAACCTGGTCTATAGCAAATTCCAGGCTAGCCAGGATACATTATGAGACCCTGTCTCAAATAACAAACAAAAAAAGTCTTAATACTTCTGTTTACTAATTCTGAAACATTCTCAGATCTTCCAAAGAGGAAATCAAGTCAGAATCCTGGGATTAAAGGTGCAAGTTCCTATCAATAATGTGCAGTGCTCCTTCACTGAATCCTTTGGCTGCACTCCTAACCTCAGTTCACCCATCTTAAGGCAGAGGCAGAAAACAATGGATAAGTAAACATATCTGAGCATGATGGACTTCTAAAACTAAAAACTTACATACATATCAAGTGCTGCCCTGCTGAGCCCAAGGAACCGGAGTGCATGCACCGAGGATAGGAAGGCCTTGAGCCCTAGGTATTGAATTCTAAGATCAACAAAGGATAGGTTAAAAATATTCAGAAAAAATTCCTTCTGCTCTGAACATACAGACTTCTGTTTACTTTTGTTCCCTAACAAGTTACACAGCACTCACATGTTTGACATTAAGTGTTATGTAAGGACAGAGGATGTGGGCATTTTTTAACATAACCCTAGCTGAGGCAGAAAGACTGCAACAAATTCAAGGCAAGCCATGTCTACACAGTGAGGTCCAGGACAGTGTGGGCTTGAGAGAGATCCTATCCCAGAACAAACCAAAAAGGACAAGAAACACAATGCAGCATTTTATTACCTTAAATTGGAATGAGAAACATCATTGTTTGATTCTGACTGCCAAATGTATAAAAGTATTAAAAGAATGAGAAAATACAAGGAGCTTAGCCTATCTGAACTCAATTTTATGTAGTCTTGGTTTTTCATCAAATTAGAAAATGATTAAAACAGCAGTTCTAAATGGAGTTACAGGACTCCATAATCCATCTTTTTAAAAAAAGATTTATTTATTATTATGTATACAGTGCTCTCCTTGCATTTACACTTGCACACCAGAAGAGGGCACCAGATTTCATTATCGATGGTTGTGAGCTACCATGTGGTTGCTGGGGACTGAACTCAGGACCTTTGGAAGAGCAGGTAGTGCTCTTAACCTCTGAGCCATCTCTCCAGCCCCTCCATAATCCATCTTTTAAGTTACCACTGTGGATTAATTAATTAATAACTCATTTAGTTACAGGCTTCTTTTTAACATTTTCTAGGAACTTATGTCAAAGTATTTTGTGCACATTGAAAGATACTACATATTGAAAAAATTGAGGTTAAAATTTGTGTAAGTAGCCAGGCAGTGGTGGTGGCACAGGTCTTTAATCACAGAATCCAGGAAGCAGAGGCAGGTGGATCTCTGTGAGTTTGAGGTCACCCTGGTCTACAGAGCAAGTTCTAGGACAGCCAGGGCTACACAGAGAAACTCTGTCTTGAAAAACAAAATAATACTTTTTTAAATGTGGAAGCTGGGAATGGTGGCATATGCCTGTGGAACTGCTGCCAAGTCTGAGGCAAGGCCTGAGCTACCCAGTGAGTGTGTAACAGCCAGAGTTACAGAGCTAGACCCTGCGATACCTCAAACAATCAATCAGTCAATCACAATATTAAAAGCCAAATGCTTATTTTGAGGACTTGACATTTCAATAAACTGAGTGTGGTAGATTGTTTACTTGGCATGTGCAGTATCTGGGGTTCAGTCCCCCAGTACCCACTCCTCCACACACACACGCACCCCAGCAATGTCTCAAAGAAAGAACACTGAGCTGAGCCATGAAGGCCAGAAAGACACTGTAGCAAATTCTACCAAGATTTTCTTGAGTTTCAGAGAAATCATTTAAAAAGCTGAGAGCAGGAACAAGCCATTAACTAAGACTCCAGAGGCTGGCTGCTGCGACAGTTCCATACCGGGCTCTGGTTGGCAGAAGGTGTACTGGCTGCTGGAGGAAGAACCCATGTTAAAGTCATCTGAGCTGGGCAACTCTTTAGTGACAACTTCCTGGCTCCCCACTTCTTCCAGCCTAGGTGGTTCAAGTGTAACAATGTCAGAATCATCACTGGTAGTTCCGAAATAGACGTTGTCTTCAGGGGAAGTTGCTTCCTCCACCTACAGAACCAAATTTTACAGGCAGTAAGTTCAGTCATTTTGAATCTTAAATTTTCTTCACAGCTCAAAATATGATACTTCATTTCTTTCTTTTTCCATTCTCTCCCCGCCCCTTTGCCTTTTAAGGCTGGGGGTGGAGCCCAGGGCCCTGTGCGCGCTATGCTTTGGGTCTACTGTGGACCATGTCCCCGAGCCCGTAAAGATGTGATTCCTGCAACAGGAAAGGATTATGCAACCACAGGCTCACTCTTTAGGATGGAGACCTCAAAACCATCCATAATGCTAAAAATGAAATGAGTCGGGCTGTGGTGGCACATGCCTTTAATCCCAGCACTTAGGAGGCAGAGCTGGTGAGAGCTAAGGCTACACAGAGATACCCAGTCTTAAAAAACCAAAAATATAAAAAATAAATAAAAATAAGATGAGACCGCTGTCTCCTCCCAGTGTGCTTCAGAAACTGAAGAGACTAATCAGCCCCTCCATGACCACAGGACACCAAGAATTCATTTACTTCCCCAGCCCATGAGTGTACAGGCACAAAATACTGCATCCCTATGTGATGGACTGACTAAACTTACCTGGTTCAACAGCTGTGCTAGGTACTACAGCCTGAATACGTCCCCTAAAAGTCATTAAAACAGGCTGGCACATACACCATTAATCCCAGCACTCAGATGGACCTCTGTGAGTTGGAGGCCAGCCTGATCTACATATTGAGTTCCAGGATAGCCAAGGCTAGCTATGTAAAAAGACCCTGGGGGGTTGGGAGTGGGGAGGAGGGAACACCACTACCAATAAAAACCCCTGAAAACTCAACCAGCTCTGGGGAGATGAGGAGGATGCTGTTTGACAGGCACACACACAGACACCCAAACACATTACATTTGTTCCCTACAAAGAATGTAGCAAAAGGTACAATCCTACAGCAGGGAACAATCACTACACACCAAACCAGTTAGTAACACCTTCATCTTGGACTTCTCAGCTTCCAAAAACAAACTAATTTTAATAACTTACTTGTCAGCAAGTACTGTAGGCCCATCTCATCAACATGAAAGATTGACTTATGTGGGGAGGAGCATGGACGTGCTTAAGTTTACACATGTTTATGTGTGCACACTGGCTGGAAGAGGGCAGCAGGGCCCTGGAGCTGCAATTACAGGTGTTTGCAGGACACTCAGCTTTTCCCATGCGTGGTGAGAACTGAACTCAGGTACTCATGACTGAGTAGCAGGCACTCTTAACCACTGAGGTAAGGGCATGTCTCCAGGCCCTTCTAGAAATGAATTATTCTTTATGTCACTCGATCTCAGTCCCAGAGGACTAAAATACCATGGAAAGATTACCCAATCAAGTAGCTTTATTCAAAAGACAACTCCAACAAACAATATTTAATTTGTTATCAAATGTAAAAGCTAAACCTTCAGCCAGGTGTGGGGTGCATGCTTTTAATTCCTGCACTTGGGAGGCAGAGGCAAGTGGATTTCTACACAGAGAAACTCTGTCTTTAAAAAAATTAGTTTAAAGTATTCTTAAAATAGTAAGGTAGATTAAACTACTGAGAACACCAACTCATCTAGTCACAATGGGGCTGTGGGTGACCTAGTAGCAGGCTCTTTCAGATTATCCTGTTCTGAAACCCAAAAGAAGTTCATTTTAACCTTAAAGCTGATGATGTTTTTCACTAAATTTCCTTATAATTTAGGTAGGAATAAAATGCTGAGCTATAAACAGAACAGTACTTATCAAACATCCATGGAACAAAATAAAAGTTTACCTCAATTGCTGGCTTGGTTTCTCCCATTGACGACAACATGGTTTCTTCCGTTGACAACGCGCTATTTGGGCCACTTTCTGGTATAAAATCAAGATCAGTATTGTTATTTCTTTTGTTGAACACACACACCCTCCCCGTGTAGCCTATGCATCATCAATCACATCCAAGTGTCGGGGACAAGTGGCGTGGGGAGCACGACTCACTGAGGGCGCTCAGATGCGCTCAGCTTCTAACTGTTCTCAGCCGCTTGCTGCCAGGCTTCTGACTTCCCAAAGGCCCACCCACTGACCATCCCGGACAAGACCATCCAGTGGCAATCAAGGAGGAGGCCCCCCATTTCCAGAAAAAAACAAAACAAAAACAAACAAACAGGCCTAGAAAGATGGCTCAGCCATTAAAGGCTAGGCTCACAACTAAAAATAACAAACAAACAAACAAAACAGGAACTTCACTTACCTGCACCTTCATGTCCCACATGAAGAACTTGCAGTTCCTCTTGCTCTAATGAGGAACATTCTAGAGCCTGTTCACAGCTGTCACTGGCTGTGGCAGAGTTCACGATCTCTACATCAGAACCCTAGGGGAAAGTGGTAATTATTAATTTAGTTATTGCTACCCTAAGGCTGGCTTTGATCTGATAATGTAGAAATTTCCTGATGCTACCACACTCTAAACAGCATCTACCCTGACTTAGTCCATACAGGCTAGTAAAAGTGAAATTGTAGAATGGAGCCATGAGCTACAAGCCAATGTCAGGTGAACACAGATGATTGTGGAGCCAGGTGTGGTGGCGCACACCTTTAATCCCAGTACTTGGGAGGCAGAGCCAGGTGGATCGCTGTGAGTTTGAGGCCAGCCTGGTCTACAAAGTGAGTCCAGGACAGCCAGGAATACAAAGAGAAACCCCATCTGGAAAAACTAAAGGGAGAGAGAGAGAGAGAGAGAGAGAGAGAGAGAGAGAGAGAGAGAGAAAGCAAGCAGGCAGGCAGGCAGGCAACTGTGCTATTTTATGAGGCTAAAAGCCAAACTCTGGAGTCCTAAGTGTCTACACTGTGGGGCTGGAGAGCACTTGCTCTTCTAGAGCTCTGACTCGCAGCACCATATGGAGGCTCCCAACTGTAACCCTAGTCCCTAGACAACTAGGCCCTGTTCCAGCACCCTCAGGCAATGCATGCATGCGGTGTATGCGCTCAGAGGACAACTTGTAGAGTGGGCGTTCCCCTTCTACTATGTAGATCCCAAGGATCCAACTCAGGATGTGTGCACAGCACCTGAGCCATGTCACTGGCCCCCTACTTTGAAAAGGACCTGACTAACAAACTGCTCTAAACCTTCAATTATCACAGTAATTATGTCTATACACCACTTACACCATCAAGCACCTGCATCAGCTAGGCCTGATGGCAAATGCTCATAACTCAAGCACTTGGAAGATGGGGCAGAAGACTTCCACTTGGAAGGCACCATGGACTACACAGTGACTTTTAGGCCACACTGAGCTACAGTTGGACCCTGTCTCAAACAAACAAACAAAAAAAAAAACTGATGAAGTAAGAGAAACTTAATACATCCCAAACACATTTGGGAACTTTTGATAAGAGTATTCAAACTCTGGACAAGTGAGGCTGGTCTGATGCTAGGTTTTCTGGTCCCATGACTTTTCCATAATGCAAACAATTAGCAATGTGAGCAAAATCAGCATCTATAATGTTCTGGTTACACCACTCACTGCATGTGCATCGTTCCTCATTACAAAACTGGTTCTGTGAGCATGTTCAAAGCAGCCTAGACTGCGTAGTAAGCTCCATCCCCGCCACACCCACAGTGCATCTCCAACCAGAAACAGCAACAAATACGGAAGGCTGATGGGCTGGAGAGATAGCTGATCAGGTTAGAACATTGGCTGCTCTTCCTGAGACCCAGGTTCAGTTCCCAGCACCCATGTGGTGCCTCCTAACCATCTATACCTCCAGGGATATCAACTGGCTATGAAGGTGTGCCCCTGTATTTTCAGTTGTTAAATTGTTGTGCCAGCAACGCCAGATTAGCAGGATATGTAGATGTTTGTTGCTTTCTCATGGGGCAGAAGAGGCAAGACACAGGACCGTTTTCATGTACCCTCAGTCTGGACAAAAGGCAACAGCACAGAGCATAGTCTGGCTGCTAACTGGTTCAGAATTAGTAGCTATGGAATTTCCCCCACTCACTATGCTAGTAGCTTTTTTAAATTTTCTATAAGAAGTGTGGCATTTGAGGAATAAGGAGCTGGCGGCTAGAATTAGCGCGGAGAAGAAGAGAGACAGAGACACCGGAACATGACAGGAGAAGAGCAGAGAGAGCTATGTGGTGGAGACACAGTGGCAGGAAGCTGGGTTACGTCAGATGGCTAGCTGACACAGTGCCCAGCAAAAACGGCCCGAGCCTTATACTAACTATACAGATGTCTCTGACTGTTTATTGCTAACCCCACTCAGAAACCCCCAAAGCTCCAGCAATATCCAGTCCCAGAAAATCTGACACCATCCTCTGGCCTCCAAGAGCACGGTCCATACATGGTACACAAACACACATGCATGCAGGCAAAGCACCCATACACATTTTTTTTAAAAAAAGACAACAAACAGGCAGTGCTCAGAAAGTGAGGCAGGAGGATCAAAGTTGGAGGGTAAGCTGGGCTGTGTGGTAATTTAAAGGCTATCCTAGTTACACAGGAAGACACTGATCTTCCCTCCACCCCACCCCCCCCCCCAAAAAAAGAGAATGGGGAAACACAAACAAAGAAGGTCTTTAAAAATTACATAAGAGCCAAGTGCAGTAGCTCAAGCCTGTAATCTCAAACAAAAACAAAAAATTACATTAAAATGTAGTTGTAATGATCACAGCCTGATAAATAACAAGGCCAGCCCCTCAAAGTTAAGAAAATCAGCAAGAATAATGTAAAAGATGCAGGCTGCAGTTTTCAGCAGTACCCCAAATCCTGGATGCTACTCTCTGGAGAAGTTCACACCTCCTCTTGATTATGAACAACTGCTGTCCTCCACACGTGTAAATCTAACATATAATTTTTCTTAATAAATTCTGTAGCTCATTGGGGGGTAGGGTGGGGGTGGATACAGTCCACGCCTCTAGCACCCCATTCCTGGCAGGCTGAGGCAGGGGTGCTGCCTTGAGTTTGAAGCCAGCCTACATGAGAGAATAAGACCCTCAGGAACCAAAGCCAACAACAGGAGCGCACACTTAGAAGCCCAGCACTTGGAAGGGCTGTGAACTTGAGGTAGTTCTGACCTGCAGGGCTACATAGTGAGACTCTAATGTCTCAAAACAACCAGACCATTCTTGCTTCCCTCAAAAGAAAACACCCTGGATGTGCTGACACAGGGCTCTCAGCCCAGCTCAAGGAGGCTGAGACAGAAGGATCCCAAATTCAAGATGATCCACCTGAGCTACACAGACTCCAAGCCACTAGAGCAACTTATTAAGACTCTATCTCAAAATTTTGTTTTGTTTAAAAAGAGGCAGAGACAGACAGACTAGGGCTGAATGTAGCTCAATGATATTTTAGCAGCCAACTTTAACATAGGTGGCCAAATTATAGACAAAGGAAGCCATGGCTTATTCATAGAAAATGTCGACCTTCACAAAGCAGCTTCTGTCACTGCTAACAACCTATCAGAGAACGTACCTCATGACTTATGACAGTCCAGCCACAAGATGAGTCACTGTCGCTGGAATTTTCAGACATTTTTCAGGCCTATAATACAAGAACATATAGTAAAACATGGGCACATTTTTAAAATGTGTGTAAAAGCTCTACATGACACAGCATAAGACCTCCAGGTAAAACTGAGATGACCCCCACAGGTCTTCCAAACGAGACATACGACCACACGCCTGTGAGAATAAACCAGCCCACCAAGATGTGGAAACCCTCCTGAGCCGAGACAACCTGCGCAGCTGTGTTGCTGCAGCCAACACAAGTCGGATCTGAAAGGCAGAGTGTGCCTGGGATCCTGGGCAACAATGGTAAATGGGCAGTCAAAGTCTACTTTCAAACAACAGTGAGCTGTGAAAAGCCCAGAAGAGGCCAAGCTCTCGTGCACTGACAACAAAAACAAAGAAACATAAAAGTTTTTATGAAGATAACTATTATCAATACCTCAATTGGAATTTTTTTTTATAAAGAAAAAGAAATCAAAGTGAAGTGAGAATTTTTGGTTTCTTTAAAAACACAGAAATGACTGGGCGTGGTGGTGCACGCCTTTAATCCCAGCAGTCGGTAGGCAGAGGCAGGTGGATCGCTGTGAGTTCGAGGCCAGCCTGGTCTACAAAGCGAGTCTAGGACAGCCAAGGCTAACACAGAGAAACCTTGTCTCAAAAAACAAACAAACAAAAAACAAAAAAACACCACAGCAATGTTATGGGACTATGCTTTTGTTTTAGTCCTGGGTAAGGGATAGGATATTGCTTCAGACTGTCCACAGCAGCTGACTATGACTTGTCTTGTGCTCCAAGAGGGGTGTGATTTTTGCCATCTGAGGAGACTTTAAGTTTGGAATTCTGGGGACTCTTGAGGAAGGTATAAATGCTACACCCCAGAGGGCCTGAGGCGGGTACTGCTGCTGCTGCTATTGCTAGTTGCTGGTTGGAGATATCCTGATGACAAAGATGAAATTTGCCCCCAAGGAACTCAATGCCCTGATTAGCAGGAAATAGTCTAAAGATATCGATGCCCCCTCTCCCCTCTAACCTTCTTTCTCTCCTGCTAGTATTGGGGAGTTGGGATGGAGGACAGGAGTGGTGTAGGGAGGTAGGAAAAAGAGCCCAAAAAGGAGCCAAAAGCCTGGCCACATCAGAGACTGGTTCAAACCTAGGGCACTGAGAAGGAGCTCACTTTCCTGAAGCAGCACGTTGCTCAGTGCAGCCTGGTCTCTCTTCCCTCTGGAAAGCCCCTACATTGTCACCACACAGTAGCTTGCCCAGGCTTGCCATGGATTCTTAATTCCCCTACCCATTTCCAGAATGCTAGGAGTATCCACCTAATTAAGTAGCTTCTGGCACTGCACAGCTACTGTGAAAGTGTCAAATCCAACCTGCAGGCTGTGGTTCCAACCGAACTCTACCCAGGGGCTGGGACGCAGCTCTGCACCATGTGAACTAAGCATGCTGGCACCCACCCGTAATCCTAGCGCTTGAGGTAGAGACAGAGGATCACAAGTTCAAGGTCACTCTTGGCTACACAGTAAGTTGCAGGCCAACCTGGTATGCAAGACATTCTTACAAGTCAGGAGTCGCTCCACCCTCTGTTCTACTCTAAGAATAACTAGTCTGCAACGACCTTCCCAAGGCTCCTGGACAGCAGTGCATGGCACCCTTCTGTCTCAAGATTCAGCACTAGGAAAGCTGGGGTGGGAGGGCTTCCAACTGTAAGCCAGCCTAGGATAGACAACAAGATACTCCAAAAGGGGGGGGGAGTGAAGGGCAGAAGGGAGGGAGGGAGGGAGGGAGGCCCCCTAACCATCAGCTGCCATAAATTCCACTGGTTTTCTAAGAGCTTCAAGAGTAGGAGACATTCCTTCTACGCACAATCCTTCTTAACAGCTGTCCTGTGAGCCAGGTATAGTGTCTCACACCTGTAATCCCAGCACTTGGGAGGCAGAGGAAGGTAGGCCTCTGTGAGTTCAAAGCCAGCCTGGTCTACAGAGTGAGTTCCCGGCTGGCCAGCTTTCCTCATTACCTGGTGTGATGCCGCGCTACACTGTTCCTAAGAAGCTACATTTTTACTATGAAGGAGGCAGGGTCTCCTTTTCCTCATCTTCTAGAATCAGACATGAGGGAGAAGAATGGGGGTACTGTTGTCTCACAATTCTGTGATTCCAAGCAGACCACAGACTGAGTACCAAGTGCTGCTAGGCTGTCCAGGAAGACGCCCCCTGGGTCGCTGCTCAGAACCTGACTGTAAGCAGAGGCCTGCAACCCCAGCTATCCAGGAGGCTGAGGCTGAAGAACAGCGGGGAAGCTGAAGGCTAGTTTAGGCTAATAGTTTACGTTCAAGATCTGCCTCAGTAGTTTTGTGGGGTTTTTTTTTCTTTTATTTTCTTCTTATTTTTTTCCTTTTAAAAATTCTCTTTAAGTCAGGCCTGGTGGCACACGCCTGTAATCCCAGAACTCAGGGAGGCACAGGCAGGTGGATCACTGTGACTTCGATGCCAGCCTGGTCTACAAAGCAAGTCCGGGACAGCCAAGATGACACAAAGAAACTCTGTCTCAAAAAACAAGAAAGAAAGAAAGAAAGAAAGAAAGAAAGAAAGAAAGAAAGAAAGAAAGAAAGAAAGAAAGAAAGAAAGAAAGAAAGAAAAGAAAACAAACTGTAACTTAAAACACAAAACAAAACAAAGCTTCTCTTTAACCTGCATGCCCTACATGGCCTGATGCCCATGTAGGGCAAAAGGTGTTGAATCTCCTAGAACAGAGTTACAGGTGACTGTGCGCCACCATGTGGATGCTGGGAACTGAACCAGGGTCTTCTCCAGGAGCAGCAGGAGTTCTCAGCCCCTGAGAAATGCTCTCGCTCCTCCTCTTACGTCTTCATACGTTACTTTACAGGTTGATATAATTCAGCAACTGCTCCAAATGCATCTGGCACTGGGTTCAATCCAATTCAGTTTGAGCACTCAAAATACAAATGTTTTGAGAGGAGGTGGTTGAGTCATGTCGCACTGGGTAGTCATAGCGGGCCTACAACGTGCTATATAAACTAAGTTTATCCTAGAATTTGTGTCTTTCTTGTTATCAGCTTTCCCAGTACTGAGACTATGCCACTTCTAATTTTTAAATAGATCTGCTAATTATAGGTATTCTTTGTGCTTACATATGTTCATGGCTGCACGTGGCTGCATGTGGCCCTGCATGCATGCATGCACACACATGAAGATGCCAGAGGACAATAGTGAGAATCATTCCTGTTCTTTTAAGACAGTCTCTCTTAGGCAGAGATGGCCATGCACACACCTTTAGTCACAGCACTTAGAAGGCAGAAGGGAGGTGGATCTCTGTGAGTTCAAGGGCCGCATGGTCTACATAAGTTGAGTTTCAGCACAGTCAAGGCTACACAGTCTCAAAAGGAGTGAGTCAAGTAAGCAGACCAGGAGGCGAACTCCTGCCTGACTTATAAACATATGCTAGCATGCCATTTCCTTTCTTTTTTCTTTTGGTTTTTCAAGACAGGGTTCCTCTGTGTTCACCTCGGCTGTCCTGGATTCCCTCCATAGACCAGGCTGGCCTCAAACTCACAGCAATCCACCTGCATCTGCCTCTCGAGTGCTGGGATTAAAGGCGTGCGCCACCACGCCCAACTGCCACTTCATACATAGGTTCTGGGTACTGAACTCAGGTCTTCATGCTTGCCTGACAGGTACTTTACTGAGTTCTCTCCAGCCCTTGTGTTTGCTGTTTTGCAAACAGCCCTACTATGTAGCCCATGCTGGCCTCAAACTCAAAATCCTCCTTTCTTCATTTCACAAGTAATGGGATGGCATTAGTGTGTCACCAGTCCCAGTTTCATTTTATTTGGTAAAATTGCTGCACAGCTTTGAAAAGTAGATTATGTAAAATAAAAGTGGCTTGATTTTGTTTTGTTTCTTCTGTAGCCTTGATTGTCTGGAACTCACTCTGTAGACCAGAACTCACTCTGTCGAACTTACAAAGATCTGCCTGTCGCTGCCTCCCAAGTGCTGGGATTAAAGGTGTGCCCCACCACCACCTGTCGGCTTAAATTTTTTTACTTGAGAGAAAAAAAAAGGAACGTCTGGAAGCTAACACGATGGCATGCATGTTATATCCTCACAGGGTTTGGGTCTAGACTCAAGGCCAGCCTAGCAGCAAAGCAGATCCTAGTCTTCCTTACCCTGACAAACAGCCAAGCATAGTGTCTGCGCCTGTGAGAGGACAGACTATGAGACCAGCCTGACCTGGGGCCTGAGACCCTAAACAAGAAAGAAGGAAAGATAAAGAAAATGGAGGTGTTAAGCCGGGCGTGGTGGCGCACGTCTATAATCCTAGCACTCGGGAGGCAGAGGCAGGTGGATCACTGTGAGTTCGAGGCCAGCCTTGTCTACAAAGTGGGTCCAGGACAGCCAAGGCTACACAGAGAGACTCTGTCTCGAAAAACAAAACAGAACAAAACAAAACAAAAGAAAATGGAGGTGTTTTCATAATCACACTCGTAGTTTTTCAGTGCTGGGGAGTTAAACCTCAGGCCTGCCTTACACATACTGGCCAGGCGCTTTACCACCGAGCTACGCAGTCCCAAAGGTTTTTACTTTGATACAGGGTCTCACTAACTGAACCAGGCTATCCTGGAAATTATGCTGTAGCCCAAGCAGTTCTTGAACTTTCTACTTTCCTGACTCAGATTCTTCGATTCAGAGATTGTGGGCATCAGCCACCAGGCCCGGACTTAAAACAGACTGACTGTTCCACACAAAAGTCCCAAACCTTTGGGCTTAGTGGCCCAAGCCTATAATCCTAATTACCTGGAGTCTGAGACAAGAGATCCTAAGTTCCAACAGCTCAGGTTACATGCTGTCTGAGGTTAGCCTAGGTTTTCACACAAAAGAAAATGGGCTGGAAAGATAGCTCATCAGTTAAGAGCACATATTATAACTACTTGCACAGGAATCCAACACCTCTAGTCTCCAGGGACGCCTGCACACCCAAGCACACGTCCACACAGACGCACACACAGTGGTGGTTGGAAAGAACAGCCTCATATGCTGTCTCTGACTACTTGGTCCCCAGCTGGTAGAACCACCCCCAGGTAGAGCACACACTCTCTGCTTTCTTTCTGCCTATAAACTCTCAGCTACTACGCCAGCGCGGCGCCTGATTGCTTGGTGCCATGTTCCCACCATGTGCCACTCCAATCCCCCGGAATGGTGAGCCCCAGTAATCTTTTCCATTGTTATTTATTTATTTGGGTTTGTTTTTGTTTTTGAGACAGTTTCTCTGTGTAGCCTTGGCTGTCCTGAACTCACTTTGTAGACCAGGCTGGCTGGCCTCAAACTCACAGAGATCAGAGTGCCTCCCTGAGTGCTAGAATTACAAGTGTGTGCCACAGCGCCCGGCAATCTCTTCTGTTTTTAAACTGTGTTGGTCAAGGTGCCTCTTCACAGCAAGCAAATAGGACTAAGACATAGGCATGTGGTAATGTATACTTCCCACTCCCCTACTCTGAGTGCTGGGATTAAAGGTGTACACCACCATGCCTGGCTTTTTTTTTTTTTTTTTTTAATACAGTGCTCTGCCTGCATGTACACCTGCATGCCAGAAGAGGGCACCAAATCTCATAATAGATGGTTCTGAGCCACCATGTGGTTGCTAGGAATTGAACTTAGGATCTTTGGAAAAACAGCCAGTGCTCTTAACCTCTGCGCCATCTCTCCAGCCCAGGTAGTACATGGATTTAATCCTAGCAGGCAGGTAGAGTTTTTGAGGCTAGCCTACTTTGTGTAGCAAGTTCTGTCTATGCAGGAATTGCCTAATGACAGCCTGTCTTAAAACAACAAAACCAGTGTTAAGCACAGTGTCGGACACAAGTCCAATCACCTCCGAGAAGGGCAGTTTCTCCCTGAAAAGTTAAAGAAGCTAACATGCTGCCTTAAAGTGTTGCCTACTGGATTTTCCATGAGTTGAGTCCACTCAGTACAGGATATAAGGCCCTCTGTAGTCTTTGGCTATAGTAATCCTATCAGAGAGAGCAAAGATACCTCTCTGCGAAGAGCAGGCTCTCCTGGTTGAAATGGAGTAGGAAAATACTGTCACTAAAAATAATGTAAGCCAGGCATGCATGACACACTATAATCCCAGCACTCAGGAAAGCAGAGGTGGTAAGTTTACCAACAATCTCCAGACCAGCCTGGCTACAGAATGAAATCCTGTCTGCATTACAAAACAAAAAAATCTGAGTGTGGACGCACACAAGTCTCAGCACTGGATAGGCAAGGGCAGGAGAATCAGACGTTCAAGGCCAGCGTTCTATGCAGTGAGGCTGGAGGCCAACCTGAGCTAAATGAAACTCTACGTCAAAACAAAACAAAAAAGGCTGGGCAGTGGTGGCACACGCCTTTAATCCCAGCACTTGGGAGGCAGAGGCAGGTAGATCTCTGTGAGTTCGAGGCCAGCCTGGTCTACAGAGTGAGTTCCAGGACAGCCAGAGCTATTACACAGAGAAACCCTGTCTGGAAAAAACAAAGCAAAGCAAAACAACAAAACAACAGCAAAGCATTTAAAAAAAAAATTTTTTTTTTAAGATTTACTTGTTATGTCTACGGTGCTCTGCCTGCAGGTACACTTGCAGACCAGAAAAGGGTATCAGATCACATTATAGATGATTGTGAGCCACCATGTGGTTGCTGGGAATTGAACTTAGGACCTCTGAAAGAGCAGTCAGTGCTCTTAACCGCTGAGCCATCTCTCTAGCCCCAATTAAAGTTTTGTTTTGGTTTTTTTTTGTTTGTTTGTTTGTTTGATTGGTTTGTTTGGTTTGGTTTTTTGAGACAGTGTTTCTCTGTGTATCCTTGGCTGTCCTGGCCTCACTTTATAGACCAGGCTGGCCTTGAACTCACAGCGCTCCACCTGCCTCTGCCTCCCAAGTGCTGGGATTAAAGGCATATTTTTAAAAGAATAAATACACTCCATCCATGTACGGCTGTTCACTAAACGTACCTTTTCATCTAGAACATCAGTTCTGCAAGACAAGTGAGGCAACACGCCACTGCTTTGTAAGTTTCCTTCTGTGATGTAACACTCTGCAAATCAGGAAGTGAAAACCACTCAGAGATCTGAAGAAAACAGCCTCAATCTAAAGCCGCATCCTTTTTAAAAGTGAGAAAACCATGAGCCAAACACTACAAGGAAATGACCTACAGCAGAGAGGTCCTCCTCTCATCAGCTATGCACAGCCCCACAAAGCGTCCTGACCGTCCAGGGTTGCTGTAGCTCAATTTTGAAAAAGCCTAAAAGAACTAACAAGTGAGGCTGGAGAGACAGCTCCAAACCGTTCTTCCAGGGCTGGAACTCAGCACCCAGCACCCACCCTGGGCGACTCACACAAACTGCTCATGCTCCAGCTTCTAGGAGCCCCAACACCTCTGGTGTCCATGGGTAGGACACCCCTGTCCACACCCAGACACAGGAACACACACCTTTTTTTTTAAGTTAACAAATACCAAAAATGGGCAGGCTACACTATCTGGTTCTGGCTTTGCTTCCTTTTTTTTTTTTTTTTTTTTTTTTTGGTTTTTTTGTGACAGGGTTTCTCTGTGTAGCCTCGGCTGTCCTGGACTCCCTTTGTAGACCAGGCTGGCCTCGAACTCACAGTGATCCGCCTGCCTCTGCCTCCCGAGTGCTGAGATTAAAGGTGTGCACCACCATGCCTGGCTTTTGCTTCCTATCTTAATAGTGTGTTCTCCCTCCCCCCGCCACCCCCCCTCTCACACACACACACACACACACATACACACACACACACAGTCTCTCATACACACAAGCTGTATTTCTTAGTTCTTCTAAATGGTCTTACAAAAAGATAATTTAATTCTCTTGGTTATCATTTCTGATAACTGAAAGAAAACTTAATACAAGGATGATACACACACACACATTCGTGTTGCCGTTTGCCGGAGTTTACGTCTCACTACAGGGAGAAAGGCGAGCACTGTCATCTAGGAGCACTGGGGGCTGGTGTGGCTACCCTGCGCTGTCCACTAACTTCGAGTGGACACTAGACCACAGCACATTTTACACATCTGTTTACCTTCACATACATGTACTGCTCAGATAAAGCCTTTCCAATGAACCTAGAAATTCCTAAACACTACTTTACATTAATGCTCTATGTCAACTTACTGGAGGGTCAATCTCAGAGTCAGATGCTAACGACTTTCCCAGGAGGAGGCATCTCCACCACCCAGGGCTCTCACATCTGTCAGGAAGATTTCAGACTCAGTCCAGTCTTGCTGCTCGTAAGGGCAATGTTAAAAAGAAACCACTTCTTAGGAAATCAAACTAAGGACCTCTAAGGTGTAAATGTGAGACCAAGACAAACATGAAAGGCCCAAGCACAGAGGCCCTGTCTTACAATCCCAGGCCTTTTCATACAGGAGAGCAAAGTCACACTGAGGAAAGGAACCTACTGCCCAGCTCTACCAAAAAGATAAATGAAATGAAGCCTTGGATATATCTTCACCAAAATTAAGCAAAAAGTATGCATAGCACTGTCATCACACTCCCAACGTGTCCTGCTTCACATGGGAAAAAGGCCAATAACGTCACACAGAAACGAGCTGGTCAGCATGGCCAATTCCATCTTCACAAAGCCACCTGAAGATGCGCAGCTCTTACTGCCAGCTTACCAACAGAAAGCCTTGGCAGCTGTTACTTGCTCATCACTGATCACTGTTTTCCTCTGCAAGGCTCTCTGGAGCTCACAGGAGGTAAGAGTCGAGTAGGGCTGTGACAAGCACTAAGGAAACTAGATGGAACTGGAGAGACGGCTCAGTGGTTAAGAGCACTGGTGGTCTTGCAGAGGATCTGGTTCCGTTCCCAGCACAGCAGAGCACCTCACAACCATCAGTTAACTCCAGGTCCAGGAGCTCTGATGCCCTTTTCTGGCACAGACGTACATGTAAGCAAACTACCCATATACATAAAACAAAATAAAAAATAAAAAAATAAAAGAAAATTTAGACTTTATTCTCATACAGTGAAAGAGGAAACCCTGCAAGTTGTGTTGCTGACTTTCTAAAGCTTCCACAGAAAACGCAGCTGACTTTTCACACATTAAATACCCCTCCTAAGACCCAAGTGAAACAAGACAAAAATTCCCAATATAGTAGTTACATGCAATCCTTACATATTACAGGACTAAACTCAATCTCTGAACTCAAACTAGAAGATGATTTGGTCCTATTTAACTGAATAAGGCAAACAGTAAACACTGAAATCAACTATTTACCTGCCTTAATCTTGCCAAATTTCATTGTTACTAAGAATAAAGACCTTTTATGAAGGGGCGGTGATGGGTGGGAGATCACAGTCTTGACATTTTCCAAACCACAACTTACCAGTTTTTTTTTTTAACAATTCATATTCAAATAATTTAAAAATACTTAAGTTAGGCCAGGCGTGATGGCACACACCTTTAATCCCAGCACTTGGAAGGCAGAGGCAGGTACACTGCTGTGAGTTCGAGGCCAGCCTAGTCTACAGAGTGAGTCCAGGACAGCCAAGGATAACACAGAGAGACCCTGTCTTAAAAAACAAAAAATGAAACAGTCAGTTAGTTAAAAATACAGTTTCGGGGTTGGGGATTTAGCTCAGTGGTAGAGTGCTTGCCTAGCTGGGTTCAGTCTTCAGCTCTGGAAACAACAACAACAAAAAAAGACAAAATAACAAAATACAATTTTACCTAGGCAGCTCAGACACCTGAATCTAGTACAAGTGCTTTTTCTGCCCTGTGAATGGGCCCAGGGCCCAACCACAACTGAACAAGAACAAGACGGGCTGGAGAGATGGCTCAGTGGTTAGGAGCACTGACTGCTCTTCCAGAGGACCTAGGTTTGATTTCTGGCTCCCACAGATGGCTAACAAACCAACACAAGACACACACAAAAACATAACTAAAAGGCAGAAAATATTGAAAAGCAGAAATGTGTAGAAAACCTCCCAAGACAACCTAAGAAAACAGATTATGACTACTATCGTTTTTTGTGAAGACTCAAACAGGCTCACAACTGTACTGGGGAGGCTAAGGCAGGAAAACTGCAGCAAGCTCCAAACCTTGACAAAGAAAGACCCTGTCTTTATTATTTTTGGGTTTTGTTTTGTTTCTCTTCCTTTTTCTGTTCTTTTTTTTTATTAATTCATTCATATTTCATCTCAATGGTTATCCCATCCCTTGTATCCTCCTATTCCTCCCTCCCTCCCACTTTCCCCCTACTCCCCTCCCTATGACTGTGACTAAGGAGGATTTCCTCCCCCTGTATATGCTCATAGGGTATCAAGTCTCTTCTTGGTAGCCTGCTGTCCTTCCTCTGAGTGCCACCAGGCCTCCCCATCCAGGGGACATGGTCAAATATGAGGCACCAGAGTTCATGTGACAGTCAGGCCCCACTCTCCACTCAACTGTGGAGAATGTCCTGTCCATTGGCTAGATCTGGATAGGGGTTCGAGGTTTACTGCATGCATTGTCCTTGGCTGGTGCCATAGCTTGAGCAGGACCCCTGGGCCCAGATCTGCCCATCATAATGTTCTTCTTGTAGGTTTCTAGGACCCTCTGGATCCTTCTATTTCCCCATTCTCCCTTGCTTCTCTCACCTAGAGTCCCAATAGGATGTCCTCCCCTCTGTCCCACTTTCCTGGTAAGTGGAGATTTTCATGGGACATGCCCCTTGGGCTAGTGTCCAGATATAAGCGAGTATATACCATTTGACCCTTTCTGCTTCTGGGTTATCTCACTCATTATGATCATTCCTAGTTCAATCCATTTGTCCACAAATTTTGGAAATTCCTTGTTTTTAATAGCTGAGTAGTATTCCATAGTGTAAATTGTACCACAGTTTCTTTATCCAGTCTTCTACTGAGGGACACTTAGGCTGTTTCCACGTTCTGGCTACTATGAATAAAGCAAGACTCTGTCTTAAAAAAACAAAAACAAAAACAAACAAAAAAAAAAAACCAAAAAACAAAAAAACAAAAAACAGGTGAGTGTGGTGACACACACGTACATAATCCCAGCATCTCTAGGCAGAGGGAAGCAGAGCTCTGTGAGTGAGGCCAGCCTACATAATGAGTTGCAGACTAGCCAGAGAAACAGAAAGAGAGCCTGTCTCAAAAAATTAAAAACTAGCAGAGGTATGGCTCCAAGGTGGAGGTACTTGCCTACCAATACCAAGCTGGAGAGCCAGAATTTGACCTCCAGGACCTACTCATATGGTGGGTCTGAGATTGCCACAAACTGCCCTTTCCTGTTTGCACATGGACACAGACACACACACACACACACACACACACACACACACACAAATGCATTCACTGTTCCTATGAAGGAACAAAGTGATGATCCTTTAAGACAGAAGACAACATGTAGACCAAATAACGAATTATGCAATTTTATCTGTTCATACCAAATCTAACCGAAAATTAAATATAGCTCAAATTATCAGACATATAAAGTCTAATAGTTAAAGCCTAATACTTATATTCAAACAATGTCTCTGTTAGCCCAGGATGACTTTGAACTTCTGACCCTTCTTCCTGCATCTCTCATGTAAAAGGATTATAGGCAAGCTCTATCAAGCCAAGCCAACTTCCACTTGTAAATGTTCACAAATAAACAAGACATTGTTTTGACAGGCCCTGCCAATGGACTGGAGAACTGCCAAGACTGTCTCTTGGCCTCTCAAAAAAAAAAAAATTTTTTTTTTAAAGTATCAGGGATGCAGGGATGCTTTCTTTCTTTCTGTTTTGTTTTTTTTGTTTTGTTTTGTTTTGTTTTGTTGGTTTTTCGAGACAGGGTTTCTCTGTGTAGCCTTGACTGTCCTGGACTCGCTTTGTAGACCAGGCTGGCCTCGAACTCACAGCGATCCGCCTGCCTCTGCCTCCCGAGTGCTGGGATTAAAGGCGTGCGCCACCACGCCCGGCAATCTGTTTTGTTTTTTGTTGTTGTTTAAGACTGGGTTTCTCTGTGTAGCCTTGGCTGTCCTAGACTCACTTTGTAGACCAAGCTGGCCTTGAACTCAGTGATCCGCCTGTCTCTGCCTCCTGAGTGCTGGGATTAAAGGCGTGTGCCACCTCGCCAGGCCCTATTGATTTATTTTTATGTATGAGCGCTCTATCTATATGTACCCCTGCAGGCCAGAAGAGGGCGTCAGATCCCAGTATAGATGGTTGTGAGGCACCAACCACATGGTTGCTGGGAATTGAACTCAGGACTTCTGGAAATACAGATTGTGTTCTTAACTGCTAAGTCACCTCTCCAGCCCTGCCTAAAAAAAAAATTTTTTTTTTGCATGGTGGATTTTAAAATAACCAGGATTGCCCAGTCTAAGGTACCTGTTTCATCTTTGATTTCAGGTTACAAAGTTAACATCAAATCAAGATACACACATGTTAAGAATTATTGTTAAGCTGAGCATGGCACACCTTTAATAGCTGCACTCAGGGAGGCAGAGGCAAGGGGATCCCTGTGATTTCAAAGCCAAGCCTGGTCTACAAAGAGAGTCCAGGACAGCCAGGGCTACAGAGAAATCCTGTCTCGGGGAGTGGGGGGGGGGGATGCTTTTTATTCTTTCCAGATAACTAATTTGTCTTTTGTCCCTTCTCCCCAAAATAATTTTCATTTAAATTCATATACAGTTTGTGAATTCTGTATAACAAGGGTTGTGGTTTGGTTTCTTTTGTTATCACTCAGGCTGTATGTTTTGTTTTTTTCCTCTTCCTGATTTGGTGAGGTAAGGTCTGGCCCTGAAAACCCAGGCCTGCCTTCTGAATGCTGGAATTACAGGTATACACCACCTGCCGGCTTGGACCATGTGTCATTTTGTCCTTTTTTTGAAACTGGATCTTGGTATGAAGCCCAGACTGGCCCCAAATTTTCAATTGTTCTGCCTAGGCCTCCTAAACTAGGTTACAGACCTAGGCCATCATACCAGCTTATTTATTTACTTTTAGTTTTTAGGCCCACCCCCCACCCCGTCCTATGTGCATGTGTGTGGAGGTCAGTGCACAGCTGGTCAGTTCTCTCCACCCTGCGGGTTTCTGATATGAACCTCAGCTGGCAGGCTTGTTCAGCAAGCCCCCTTACCCTCTAAGACATATTGCCAGCCCATTTAGTTTTGAAAGTTACACTCAAAGAATCCAGAGATTAGGCGGGCGGTGGTGGCACACGCCTTCAATCCCAGCACTCGAAAGGCAGAGGCGGGCAGATCGCTGTGAGTTCGAGGCCTGCCTGGTCTACAAAGCAAGTCCAGGGTAGCCAAGGCTACAAAGAGAAACCCTGTCTCGAAAAAATAAAAACAAAAACAAGACTGGATAGTTTAGTGCTGACATTTCAAGCATTACGTGACCTTGCTGGAAGATGCAAAGCACTCCTCGTAGATAAACTGGTTGCCCATTCCGGGTACAAGCAGCCCCATATGGTTAATAAAGCAAAAGTGGAAGTGAGCAGCGCATAGTTCACCCTTCAACAAAACACCACAGCTGGTTGAGGTCTAGAACTCCAGCGCTGCCCCTGGCAGAGTTGGGACAAATGAAAGGTTAACACGGCCGGCATCCGCGCAGCTGCTTCTTAGGACAAGCCCAAGATCCTGACCAACGGTCCCATGGAAGGGTGAAGAACAGGCGGTCGAAAGGGGAGGAGTGGTGGCGGAACAGCCTCGGGACTGAGCAGAAGCGCACCTCTGGGCTTCATGCAGGCACTTTTCTATTCCTGCCACCCGGGACCTCAGCGCCGCCGCAGGGTGACGCACGGCATCTCTCGGCATATGGATGCAGCCGCACCCGAATCCCAGGGCGCCGAGCTCCGAGGTCGCGGGGCTGCAGCCGCGAGCCCGCGCCTCACAGCCGCCAGGTCGCGCCCTCCACCCGAGGTCGCCGGGTCGCGGGAGAACGGAGGCGCCCACCACGAAACAGCCTCCCCGCTCCGCGTCCGAAGGCACGAGCTGCAACCCGCCGCCACCAAATCCTCCCGACCTGCGCCCCAGGGGCCTACCCGAAGGCAACGCCGCCTCCGCCCGACCGTGCCGGTTGTCACCGTGGCGGCGTCCAGGACCCAGACGCCAGTGACGCCTCATAAAAACAACCTGCTCGCGGGCGTCTGCAGCGGGGAAGCGGCGGCTGGCACGGCGCCGCTGGGCATCCCGGGACTTGTAGTTCCTATTGCGCCTCCTGCCGACCAGCGGCGGGGAGTAAGAACTACGACTCCCGAAAACCCTTGCGGTCCGCCACCTTGAGGCTGCTGGAAGCTGGGCGGGGCGACCACGGATCCCCACAACATCCGGGCTCCCACGCCTGTAGCCGGTTGCCATGGAGACGGGCTGCCACACTGTAATACTGAAGATTTCCTCCCACTCTCTCGCTCCTCAGGTCTGTGGGTTTACGAGACAACAATCACTCTGGCTTCATCTTTACTGCTGCTTTCCGTCGGTTAAGTGAGAAGACTGGATCCTGTGCTCTCGCCAGACATCTCACTATCAAGAAAGAACTACTTTTGCTGAAAAGATTAAGAAGATGGCGAGAGAGACCGACTGTGGCTTGGTGGGTTTGGGCAGAGGGCTAGATGCTTTTGAAAGTCGAATTTATAATAGTGTTTTAGGCATCATCTACTCCCACTCACTAACCTAGTCACCAGGCATTTACACTTCCATTTACAAGTGTAAATGTACGATCCACTAATAATTGTTGGTCTGATGGGGTAAAGGGGGCACCTCACCCACTACAAGCTGCCTGGTGATGGTTTTGACCAGAATGGTGTTTTGGTTTTGGTTTTTAATCGATTTGCAGTGGTGGGCATCGAACCCAACATCTTGTGCATGCTAGGCAACCGTTGCATTAGCCTTGCTACTGAGCTACACTTCCCAGCCCTAGTACCTTCATTTTTAGGTCACTTATAGTATGTCTTATCTAAAAGGATGGAAGAGGGGGAACATAGCGCATTCACTTTCTGCTGCCCCCTATCTGGCTAATAAGTAAATAATAAAAGAAACAATTCCAAAAGCTGATGTTGGGCAAAAGCTAGTTTCACAATTAGATCTGATATTTGTGTTGCTGTAACCAGGGATTGAACCTCAAGCCTAACACATACTAGGAAAGCATTCTACTAAGGAGTTATATATTCCCCAACCCCTCGTTTTTGTTTGGGGGAGTTTGGGGTCGTGGGTTTTTTAGACAGAGCTTCTCAGAGTAGCTGAGACTAACTTCAAATTCTCTGTGTAGCTGGCCCTGAACTCCTGAACATCTTGCCTCTACTTCCAGAGTGTTGGGATTACCTACCTAACCACCACACCCTGCTCTTACAGTTCCTTAAACGGGCTAAAATTCCAATAACAAGCCAGGCATGGTGGCTCACGCCTTTAATCCCAGCACTCAGGAGGCAGAGGCAGGCAGATCGCTGTGAGTTCGAGGCCAGCCTGGTCTACAAAGGGAGTCCAGGACAGCCAGGGCTACACAGAGAAACCCTGTCTCAAAAAAACTAAAAAAAAAAAAAAAAAAAAAAAAAAAAGGAAAATAAATAAATAAATAAAATTCCAATAACAAAGCTGCTTTGACAGTAAGTGGGGGTAAAGTGGTGCTGACCTTAATTACCAGTAAATGTCTTCAGTTATAATGGAGATCCAGAAGACAGTAAATAAGTCATCAGGTGATTTGCATTATTTGAAGTGACTTTTTACCTGATTAAATCTAGAGCTGAAGGTGATTTAGGTTTAGGGCGAGTAATAGAAAGGGTGATTTGACAGCAACTGGAGTCCACAGTAACTGAAGGGGATAGTTACAACCAAAGAAAGCCCATGGTAGAGCTGGAGACAGGGCTCAGGGGTTCAGAGTACTGCCCGTTCTTCCAGAGGACCCCAGTTCAATTCCCAGCAGCCACACCTCCACACAGACATACATTCAACCAAAACAGTAATGCACATTAAAATAGAAGTAATTAAAGAAAAAAGCCTATGGCATGGCTAGGCATGGTGGCCCAGATCTAGAATCCCAGCGCTATGGAGGCTAAGGCAGGAGGATTGCCAGGAATTTGGAGGCAAGTAATTACTGAGACCTGTCTCAGAAAAAAAAAATCCATCCATCCAACATTTTAATGTTTATATTCAACTTTCCTCCAAGTTAGCCCCAAATATGTGGTTTGGGTTTTGATGTCTTTAACTGTTTTTAAGTGGGTTACATGCAGAAGTTCCTGCCTTACTACACCACACTCTTCTAATACTCCAATTTCTAGATTTTCTTTTTTTTTTTTTGAGACAGGGCTTCCTGTATCCAGGATGGCCTCTGTCTCCCTGTGTACTGGGATGGCCCTTCTGATCCTCTGGTGATTACTGGTTTGAGCCATCATGCCCAGTTCATGTGGTGCTGGAGATAGACCGCCGGGCCCTCTGTATATTTTGGGCAAGCACCCTGCCAACTAACTTTGCAGATTTTTAACTTAACACTCTAAAAACAAATCTTACTTAGATACTAGAAGAACCCTGGGGCCGGGCGGTGTGGTGCACGCCTGTAATCCCAGCACTCGGATCGCTATGAGTTCAAGGCCAGCCTGGTCTACAAAGTGAGTCCAGGACAGCCAAGGCTAACACAGAGAGACCTTGTCTCGAAAAACCAAAAAAAAAAAAAAAATCCCAGCACTTGGGAGGCAGAGGCAGGCAGATCTCTGTGAGTTTGAGGCCAGCTTGGGCTACACAGAGAAACCCTGTCTCAAAAGAAAAAGAAAAGAGAAAGAACCCTGGGATTGAGAAACAACTCAACTCTGCTAACCAGAACCTGGATAGCAGGGCATGGTGGCCCAGGCCTGCAGTCCTAGGATTATAGGAGAGTGGCAGGGCATGGTGGCACAGGCCTGCACACCTAAGATTGTAGGAGAGTGGCAGGGCATGGTGGCCCAGGCCTGCACACCTAGGATTATAGGAGAGTGGCAGGGCATGGTGGCCCAGGCCTGCACACCTAGGATTATAGGAGAGTGGCAGGGCATGGTGGCACAGGCCTGCACACCTAGGATTATAGGAGAGTGGCAGGGCATGGTGGCCCAGGCCTGCAGTCCTAGGATTATAGGAGAGTGGCAGGGCATGGTGGCCCAGGCCTGCAGTCCTAGGATTATAGGAGAGTGGCAGGGCATGGTGGCCCAGGCCTGCACACCTAGGATTATAGGAGAGTGGCAGGGCATGGTGGCCCAGGACTGCAGTCCTAGGATTATAGGAGAGTGGCAGTGTTAATCTTTGATCACCAAAGTCTATTCCTGGAAACCCAATTGAGAGCCAGAGTCCAGAAACGATGCAAAAGCAAAGGAATTTATTAAGCTGACACGTCAGGGCCCACCATACTCCGGGGAGATGGAAAGACCCCGTTCTATAATGGCAGAGGGTTTAAATATCCTTACAGATGCAGAACTTAGTACAAACATGATTGGTTAGTTGACCTTTAAAATGATTGGTTACTAGTTATTTTATCCCTGAGGGGACAAAAGCTCATCTTGGGACATCACGTGTTGTCAGGTGCTCAGGACAGGTATGACGATGTGGTTTTTCTCTGATAGAATACAACAGCCCTGAGGCCATCTTGGAAAGTACCAAGTGGCCAGGGTGAAAAGACAACGTTTCTATCTCTTCAGCAGGACATGGTGGCACAGGCCTGCAGCCCTAGGATTGTAGGAGAAGCCCAGGATTACAATTTCTCCAAGAAACTCTCTGCTCCCGGGTGGGAGGTGAAAGTAGGCCACCACAGTGGGCCCTGGAGGCCAGAGGAGGAACTTTAAGCCTTAGGAAAAATTTGCTTTAGCAGATAGTTAAACGTGCATATATTTCTCTCCTGAGCTTACCTAGAAAGGAAAGGGAAAGGGAAGCAAGGAGAGAGAGAGAAATATAGAGAAGAAAGAAACTCAAAAAAGCTGGGTGGTGGTGGCACACACCTTTAATCCCAGCACTCAGGAGGCAGAGGCAGGTGGATTTCTGTGAGTTCGAGGCCAGCCTGGTCTACAGAGTGAGTCCAGGACAGTCAAGGATACACAGAGAAACCTTGTCTCGAAAAAAAGAAAGAAAGAAACCCAAAAAAGCGTTAGTTAGGAAGGTGTCACTCTCCTACCCTTGACCGCCTAGCAATCCCTCTACCTCTCACAGGTGCCTTTGGTGCCACCACACCTTTCCAGGGATCTGGCAATAGTCTCTAAACCTGTGTTCTGGCTGCTCCCTAGACTGAGCGGCTTAGGAAATTGGGGGAGCATGAAAGACTTAGGCAGGGAAGAGAGCTTTGGACTCACCAAGGCTTATGGTCAAGTCATCTGCTATAAGAGTCTCTATTTCTCTACACAAAGCCATGGACTTTGACCCAGGGCAGATAGCTCCTACAGTTTGTTGTTTTGTTTTGTTTTGTTTTTTTTCTGGTACTGGGGATTAAATATAAAGGCTGTTCCACAGAACTATGTCTAGTACTTTTGTTTTGAGACTGCTTCTTATATAGTCTAGTCCATGTATAGCCAAGGATGACCTGGCACCTCCCGAGTGCCACCAGACATAGTGCCCTGTTTCTGTTTTTGAAGGAGGGTCTTGTGATGCAGCCCTAAGTGGTCCCAATTCCCCTATGTAGACAATGCTGATTTCAGATTTAGCTCATTCTGGTGACTCCCAAATGTTGAGATATAGATGTGTGCCACACCAAAGCCAACTCTGCCTTATAATTAACCAATAAAATAAGAGCAAACCAGGCATGGTGGCACACACCTTTAATCCCAGCAGTCCAGAAGCAGAGGCAGTGGGATCTCGAGTTTGAGGCCAGCCTGGTCTACAAAGTGATCCCAGGACAGCCAGGGCTATTACACAGAGAAATACTCTCAACATAGATGAATGAATGAATGAACACTCTCTAAATAAGTAAATAAATAAAAAGAAAAGCAGCCAGGAATGGTAGCAAACCCTGTCACCCGAGTACTTCTTCAGAGAACATCAGTTCACACTAGTAAACCACACTATGACCCAGCCTCATTTTTTTTTTTGAGACAGGGTTTCTCTGTGTAGCCTTGGCTGTCCTGGACTTGCTTTGTAGACCAGGCTAGCCTCGAACTCACAGTGATCTGCCTGCCTCTGCCTCCCCAGTGCTGGGATTAAAGGCCACCAAGCCCGGCACAGCCTCATTCTTAACTACATAGTTTTATAAAACAAATGTTATGTAGCTAGTACAAGGACCTCATAGCCAAGCATGGTGGCACAAACCTGCAGTGCTGAGGCAGGAGCAGTTCCTGGAATTCAAAGCCAGTATGTGCTACAGAATGAGACTCAATTTCAAAGGACCAAAAAAGGAATGTGTCAGCAACCGTGGGAGACAGGGCCACTCTTCCAGACAAAGCAGCATGGAGTCTCCAGAGACCACTTGAGTGAGAAAGGTTATTGAGTGATGGAAAAAAAGTCTCAGGAGTTAAGTATAGAGCAAGGCTGGCGTTTATTCCAGAGGACAGCAGTGTACATCTTGAGTGGCCAGGGCTGCTCAGGCAGAGGCCTTCATGGATGACTTAACAGCAAAGCCCGTAATTCTGGCGGCTTTTTAATTTGCACTTGAAAGATTAAATGAAATGTAGCCAGCTGTGATGGCCCCTGCCGTGATGCTACTGCTTGGAAAGTTGAAGGCAGGATGACCAGAAGGTCAAGGCCATCTGCAGCTACAGATAGAGTTCTAGGCTAGCCTGGGCTACCTGATACTCTCTAGCTAAAAGTGAGAGAACAATAGCCAGATGTGGTGGTAGACTTTAACCCCAGCGCTAGAGGCGGCCAAATCGTTGTGAACTCCAGAACAGCCTGCTGTGCATAGTGAGCTCCAGGTCAACTAAGGATAGACAGACAGACAGACAGACATCCAGGAAAAGGTGAAGGTGAGGGAAATAGGTCAAGCCCACTCCTGTGTCACTCAGGGTGGTTTTTTGTGCTTTTTAGGATATGAAAAGTACTTTGACTTCAGATGCAGAAATGAATCCTGAACCATCGGCTCCGTGTGTGAATCCCGGCAACCCCGTGTTCTCTTGTATGTTGGACCCCAAGACACTGCACACGGCTACCTCACTGTCCAAACCCCAGATGATTATGTACAAAACCAATTCCAGCCAATACGGGGCATTCTCACCCAGGCCCCACTTTTTTCCCTGCAAGTATATTCCACAGGAACAAGTTTTCTCAAATCACATCCGAGCAACTGGGTTTTATCAAAATAACAGCCTAAATATTGCCCCTGACAGAACCAGAACCATCGATTTTCCTAATTTTCAACACACTCTGTGAAACCACATCCTCCTGGCAATTGAAAAGAAAATGTCTTTGAGAGTGTTATTTTTTTTAAGTCTAGAATACCTAATTTTGAACATGAAAATATTTTAGTAACTTTTAATAAAAAGATATGAATACATGTTCTAAAAATACTTTTAAGAAATAAAAAAAAATTAGCTGATGACTTATGACAGTGACTTCATTCATTTATGTCAGAAGAAGGGTCTAGGGCTGGAGAGATGGCTCAGTGTTAAGAGCACTGTCTGCTTTTCCAGAGGTCCTGAGTTCCATTCCCAGCACCCACATGGTGGCTCACAACCATCTATAATGAGATCTGGTGCCCTCTTCTGGTGTGCAGGCAGAACACTGTATATGTAATAAAATGAAATAAAATCAAAAATCTTAGAAGAAGGAGGAGGAGGAGGAGGAGGAGGAGGAGGAGGAGAGTCTAACTGTGCAGCCGTGCTAGCCCAGAACTCCATTAGTCGAGAACCACCTAGGCCTTCAAGTGTAAACCACTGCTCCCTGTCATATGAACACACATGTTCAGGGGCAGGAAAGGTGGCTCAACAGGGAAGAGCACAGACTGTTCTAGTCTGGTGCTCAGCACCATGGGAGCAGGGGAAGAAAGTCATGGCCCCTGTAATTCCAGGTCCCCAGGGATCCCATGCCTCTGGCCTCTGAAGGCATCTGCACTCACCAGTATGTACCCACAGACACACACACACACTTAAAAACGAAAAATCGGGTTTTTTTTCCTGTGTAGCCTTAGCTGTCCTGGACTTTTCTCTGTAGACCAGGCTGGCCTCGAACTCAAAAGCAATCTGCCTGCCTCTGCCTCCCGAGTGCTGGGATTAAAGGCATACACCACCATGCCTGGCTGAAAAATCTTAAAAAAGTGCTCAAAGCTAGGCATGCTGGGGATCATTTGTACCCTGAGTACTCGCAGATTTAAGCATGAGGACTAGAATTTCAGGGCCAACCTGGGCTACAACAATAAAACCCACTTGAGGGTACCCCACTTTATAATAAACTTTACTATATCTACACTACCAAAACCCAAATACAGTCAGGTCTGATGGCACAGACCTAAAAGAACCAACGCAGGAGGCTGTGACAAGATGACAGCAAGTTCAAAGCCAGCCTGGTCGACTCAGTGAGAGCCTGCCTCAGACAGCTGAGAGAACGGAAGCTCCCAGGAAAGGTCACACCTCTGTCAAAAGAATTTCAATGGTGTTTGAGTTGGAATGTTACAGCTCTAGAAACAGTCCCTGGGGCTATCTCTAGTCCCCTAACTAGGCATTCATCCGAGCTCGGTGTCTGGCCTGAACTCCTGTGACTATAAGGTAGTCATACCTTTGGAATGTATTAACTTGGCAGGCCATTGGCTTCCAACAACCCAGTAGCTGAGAGCGTTTCAGACAGCATCTGAGGCCTATGGTTTTCCTTGCTTTACTGTGACCTGCCATTTGCACCAACGAAGAGTGCCTGGATTTGTGGCTTTTTTGATGTTCTTGTTTTGTAACTAAAAATGTCAACAAAGAGGCCAGGTATGGTGGCACATGCCTTTAACCCCAGCACTTGGAAGGCAGAGGCAGGTGGATCTCTGTGAGTTCGAGGCCATCCTGGTCTACAAAGTGAGTTGGACAGCCAAGGCTAACACAGGGAAACCCTGTCTACAAACAAACAGACAAAAATGTCATCAAACTATTTTCACATTTAAATTATTTTATTTGCATTGCTGTTTTGCTTGCATATATGTCTGTGAGAGGGTGTCAGATCCTATGGAATTGGAGTTACATACAGTTGTGAACTGCCATGTGGGTGCCGGGAATTGAACTCAGGACCTCTGGAAGAGCAACCAGTGCTCTTCACCCCTGAGCCACCTCTATAGCCCCTGAAGTATGTTATTAGGGGCCACTTGAATCATTGTCTTGGGGCTATGCTCACTCCTATTTGGCTCAAGAATAAAGTGTGTCAGGCTGGGCATTTGGTAGAGTGCTTGGCTAGCATGCCCCAAGTATATGGATCATCCCTACCCCCCACCCCCACCCTCACCCCAAGCTGCAAGGGACTTTCATCATAGCAAATGATAGGAAATATACTTATCAAGACAAAGGAGCATGGAGGCCTGGACTGCCGACTCACATGCACCCAGCATTCAGGAAGTTGAGGCAAGAAGATTGCACATTTGAAGCCACTGGGTTACAAAATGAGTTTCTGACCAGCCAAGATGACAGATGAGGCCCTATCTCAAAAAGCCAAAGTCGAGCCTGGTGGTGCACACCTTTAATTCCAGCACTCAGGGAGGCAGAGGCAGGTGGAGCTCTATGTTTAAGGCCAGCCTGGACTACAAACAAGGCCACACCAAGAAACCCTGTCTCGGCGTGAGGGGTGGTGGTGGAGTATGTGGAAGCCAAACATAGGTATTATATATTACCATTCAGCTGGGCATCCCAATACTTGGAAGGCTAAAGCAGGAGGATTGCCATGAATTCAAGACCAGCCTGGGATATACATCTTCTACCAAGCTAGCCCCGGCCCACCAATGAGTAGAGGGGCCAGCGAGATGGTTCATCAAGTTAAGGTGCTGATACTGGAGCCTATACAGTGTAAGCTGTCATGACCTCCGGACCCACACTGGGTTGCTCGGGAGTGTATCTACCTGTGCGCGCATACACACATACACAAAGACACACAGGAGGACCTGACTTTGGATCACTAATCCATGTAAAAGCCACTGTTGGCAGTATAAGCCTGTAACCCCCTCACTGGGGCATGGGTCCTGGGTAGACTAGTGGGTCCCCAGCTAGTCTAGCCAAATCAGTGAATTCCAGGGTCAATGATTCTGTTTCAAAAAATAAGGCAGAGACACTCAATTGCTACTTCTGGCTTTCCCATACATGCACAGATGTACACATATGCATATCTATGAATGCACATATACCTGTACCCCATACACACACACATAAAAAAAAAAAAGATAAAACAAAAACTCCACTCATCATTCCCAAAGTTATTTTCTCTGTAAGGCAATAAAAATGGAATAAATTAACTGGTAAGATAATATCAAATTATCTGAAATTACTTATTTTATGTAAGGATCAATCAGAGGCAGAGGACGTGACTCAGCAGTAGGACGGCTGCCTAGCACACGTGAGGCCTGCTGTCTGACTCCTTGCTGTTGCCCACCTCCACCCCTCAGAAACACTTAGCTAACAAGATTAAAGCAGAGGCAGTCCCTGAGCACATGGGAGGCGGCCAGCCTCAGGGCCAGGCGCTGCTTCCTCGCCTGTGGGAAGGTCAGAGAAGGTGGTCTGGGTTTGAAGACTGACTCTTCCTGTGAGGGAGTCAGTAATTCCATGTTACTATTCAGTCCGTCTCTTCATCTCTTTCCCCAACTCCTCTCATCCGAGATAGGGTCCTGTGAGGTAGCCCAGGCTGGATGTACTTATGGCAATCTGTCTGCCTCAAACTCCCAAGTGCTGGGATTCCAAGTGTGCACAACCACACACAGCTTAATATTTGCCGGGCGTAGTGGCGCACGCCTTTAATCCCAGCACTCGGGAGGCAGAGGCAGGGGGATTGCTGTGAGTTCAAGGCCAGCCTGGTCTACAAAGTGAGTCCAGGATAGCCAAGGCTACACAGAGAAACCCTGTCTCAAAAAACAACAACAACAACAACAACTACAACCACACACAGCTTAATAGTTAGTCTCTTGTCCACAGGGACACATAGGGGCTGAGTTCAAAGAACAGTCTTTCCTAGCAGAGGGAATACAGGAGGGCCTTCCAGGGAGAACTCCTCTCCTGCAATCTGGACAGCAGTCAGCGCTGTTCTGTTGGCTCTTCTGAGCTCAGCTAGTGAGCTTGCTCCCAGAGATGGGTCAGGGCTCTCGAGGGGCCTTTGAGCACACAACTGTGCCTTACATCCCAAGTGGCAGAGCGCACATGCTGCTAACTGGCAGGTGTGACGTGCTAGGCTAACAGCCCCTCTTTGCTGTCTTTTTCAACAGCAAAGATACAACAACACAATCTTACTGGAAACCCTTTTCTCAGGACAAGGTTGAGAAATAGGACGGATGTTTGGGTGCTATCATATTACAGGAAACTGGTGGGGGTGGGGACATAGCCTGCTCTGGAGCACTTGCTTGTCACTGCAGGAGGCCCTGTGAAGGCCCTGTCTTCAAACTGAGAATAGCAGGAGGCCCCTGCTGCAGCTGTGTTCCAACAGGCCAGACTGAAAATAAAAGCAGACCCGCCTATACCAAAACTCCACTCGCCACTCAGAAACTAAGTTGTTATTTCATTTGACAAGCCAGGAGAGAAACCTGCCAGCATCCATGGCACGGCCACGAGGCCTTCCATCGCAATACCCACCAACAAGTGAGTTGAAGAACCGGATACTTCCCTGTTTTGTCTCCCTGTTCTCACTTTTTTTTTTCCGAGACAGGGTTTCTCTGTGTGGCCTTGGCTGTCCTGGACTCACTTCTGTAGACCAGGCTGGCCCCACAGTGAGCCGCCTGCCTCTGCCTTCCGCGTGCTGGGATTAAAGGCGTGCGCTGTCACGCCCAGCCTCTGTTCTCTCCTTTCAAGGAAAATCATCTTGCAATGACCAACCCGCTCTTGTTTCTGCCTCTCCCAGATTCCCTGTGCTATACCAACCCTGGCTCAGCGGATTCTGCCTTGTGAAGTGTTGCAGATTCTAGAGTCACAGACAATCAAGACCTGTGAAATGAGCTGGACATAGGGACTTTTAGCACTAAGGAGGCTGAGGCCGGGGGATCACCATGAGTTTGAGTTCAGCCTAGATTTGTATAGTGAGTTCCACGCCAACGTGGACTGCAAAGTGAGACACTGTCTCAACAACAACAGAAGCCATCTGTAAACTAGCCAGGGGAAAGCGGCACACGTTTCCCCCAGTTTTGCTTTGATTGTGTGTGCTATGAAATATAATACAGCAAGGGGGTATCCTTGGTGAGCCTGTGCCAGGGTGTACTCCTGAAAATTATGCCATGCATCAGATCTGGTGCAAAAAAACCAAAAGGTTTATTGGGGGAGGGGAGAGGAGTGAGGGCCTGGGGAAGGGACAGAGGCTTCCCTTCTACAGTGTGCATGTGGACAGGCAGACTGAGCAGAGAGCCATGCAGGCAGAGGGATGGACAGGGCGCAGGCAGAGGGAGCGCCTGCAGAGAACAGAGAGAGCTGCCATGGCTGGCAGTTGCTTTATCTGTAGCACACACCTGGCACACCTTGCCGTGGCAGCTGAAAACATCAGAGGCTGCTAGTAGAACTGTCTGTACACTAACAGTCCTCCCTTTTTGTTTAATTAAAAATGAGGAACCAAGCCGGGCGGTGGTGGCACACGCCTTTAATCCCAGCACACTCGGGAGGCAGAGGCAGGCGGATCGCTGTGAGTTCAAGGCCAGCCTGGCCTACAAAGCCAGTCCAGGACAGGCAAGGCTACACAGAGAGACCCTGGAGAGATGGCTCAGAGGTTAAGAGCACCGTCCTCCCAAAGGTCCTTAGTTCAATTCCCAGGAACCACATGGTGGCTCACAATCCTCTATAATGAGATCTGGTTCCCCCTTCTGGTATGCAGGCAGAACACTGTATATGAAATAAATATCTTTTTTTTTTTTTTAATGAGGAACTAGCCAGGCATGGTGGTGAACACCTTTAATCCCAGCACTCGGGAGGTAGAGGTAGGCGGATCACTGTGAGTTCGAGGCCAGCCTGGTCTACAAAGGGAGTCCAGGACAGCCAAGGCTAACACAGAGAAACCTTGTCTTGAAAAACAAACACAACAAAACAAAAATGAGGAACTAGGAGGGGTGATGATGAGGCAGGAACGAGGGAGTTGTGTTCTTTAGACTACTTCCTGCTGTCTGGGGACAACAGCATCTTTGGGGAACCTAAGAAAACTGGGATGCTGGCTAAGTCCTGAGAGAGCTGGCTATTTTACTGTCCAGGCTCTATGAGACCATCAGGGCTAGGAAAGTACAGGTTCAGTTGAAGCAGTCTGTGAGCTGGATAATCTGGGGTAGCCACTTTAGAACTATCTTGGATAAAAATTTTGAGAAAACATCTGGACTTATTTGTAATAATATTTATATATTATATTATATTATATTATATTATATTATATTATATTATATTATATTATATATGCTCCTAATATATTTTGATTTTTCAAGACAAGACTTCTCTGGTTTAGTTTAGGGAATTTTTTTTTTTTTTTTTGGTTTTTCGAGACAAGGTTTCCTGAAACTCTCGTTGTATACCAGGGTGGCCACAAACTTAGAGATCCACTTGCCTCTGCCTCCCAAGTGCTGGGATTAAAGGTGTGTGCCACCACCGCCCGACAAGAATCTTTTGCAGTTACAGAAATAGTTAAGTTTCACCGGGCGGTGGTGGTGCATGCCTTTAATCCCAGTACTTGGGATGCAGAAGCAGGAGGATTGCTGTGAGTTCAAGGCTAGCCTGGTCTATAAAGCGAGTCCAGGATAGCCAAGGCTACAAAGAGAAACCCTGTCTCGAAAAAAACAAAAAACAAAAAACAAAAAAACAAAAAAATAGATAAGTTTCAGATATGTTAGCATCACCATTGTTTTTTTGTTTGTTTGTTTGTTTTTGCTTGGTTTTTTGAGAGAGGTTTTTTCTGTGTAGCCTGGTTGTCCTGGATTTGCTTTGTAGACCAGGCTGGTCTTCAACTCACAGAGATCCACCTGCCTCTGCCTCCCAGAGTGCTGGGATTATAGGCGTGCGTCAGTGCACCCAGCTTTCCTGGGTGGTGGTTGTTTTTTGTCTTGTTTGTGTTTTTGTTTTTGAGACTCAGTCTTGCTACGTGGCCCAGGCTAGCCTAGAAGTATGCACTTTCATTCTGTCCCTTACTCGGGAATGCTGGGACCAAGGGCAGAACACAAAGTTCTGCTCAGTTTTGTTTTCAACAATAGCCTATAACTAAGTTCAAAATAAAATTTTGAGCCTGGAGAGATATCTCAGTGGTTAAGAGCACTGACTGCTCTTCCAGAGGACCTGGGTTCAATTCCCAGCACTCACATAGCAGCTCACAAGTTTCTGTAACTCCAGCTCCAAAAGACTTGATGCCCTCTTCTGGCCTCTGCAGGTACTGTATAGGCCAGTGGTGCATACTCATGCAGGCAAAACACCCATACACATAAAAATAAATATATCTCTTTAAAAAATAAAGGGGAGTGTGCTGAAAAGAAGGCTCAGAGGTTAAGAGCACTGACTGTTCTGAGTTCAATTCCCAGCACCCACATGGTGGCTCACAACCATATATGTGATTGTTGCCCTCTTCTGGCCTGCAGGTGTACATGCAGGCAGAGCACTGTATACATAATAATAAATCTTTAAAAATAAAACAAAGGCCGGGCAGTGTGGCACACGCCTGTAATCCCAGCACTCGAGAGGCAGAGGCAGGCAGATCTCTGTGAGTTCAAGGCCAGCCTGGTCTACAAAGTGAGTCCAGGACAGCCAAGGCTAACACAGAGAGACCATGTCTCAAAAAACAAAAATAAATAAGTAATAAATAAGGTTTTAAAAGTAACTAGTTTTTCGGTTATTTCTTCATTCTTTCTTGAGACAGTTTCATTATGTAGCCCAGCCTAGACTGACATTCTCCGTCCTTGTTCCCAGCAGACCCCGGGCTGGTGTGCAGCACATTATACACTAACTGGTCTACCCGTAAACAACAAATAATATACCAGACAAAAAATGGTTCTGTGTATCTGTAAATGGCTAAAAAACTGTGGAGCCGGGCGTGGTGGCGCACGCCTTTAATCCCAGCACTCGGGAGGCAGAGGCAGGTGGATCGCTGTGAGTTTGAGGCCAGCCTGGTCTACAAAGCAAGTCCAGGCCAGCCAAGTCTACACAGAGAAACCCTGTCTCCAAAAAAAAAAAAAAAACCCACCTGTCTATTATACCAAAGAACGAAACACGCCGTTTAATATGATAAAAATACTTTATAAGTCTTTTACTGTGGAAATTCTATCCCATTGATTCCCAGTAGTACCCGGGAGACCCCAACAACAACTGCTTAGTTACAAGAGCAAGGACAGTTCAAGATGGCAACATCAAAGCCCAAGCTAAGACCAAGAGCTAAAGCAGCCTGTTCGCTGGGCCTTGTTTTGTGTTTCTAAGCAGCGTCTCGCTGTATAGCTCTGGCTGCCATGGAACTCCGTATACAGACCAGGCTGGCTTCAAACTCACAGAGACCTGCTTGCCTCTGCCTTCCCCGGGCTGGGACCAAGTGGTGAGGCAGGCAGTTCTCACTTCAGGTGTGAGGCCTCAGGCACTGCCTTTCCGAGGGATCTCTAGCGCTTGGCTCTGCACTGCCTAGAGCACTGACAGAGAGAGACCCTGTGCCTAACCATCTCTAGTCCTGAGACATCAGTGCTGTCCCTTGAATTATACCCCGAATCTTCTCCGCATCATTTTGTACAACTGTGTTGTCTGGGTCGATCTTAAGGGCAGCTTCATAATCTTGCAAGCCTGTATTGACATATCAGTGATAATCAATAAAGCAAGGATTTCATAAATACTTGTTTGTTTGTTTGGTTGGTTTTTTGTAACAGGGTCTCCTATAGCTTAAAGACTTTGAACTTGATAGGTGACTGAAGACTGCTGAACCTCTGATCGCCTGTGTCCTCCCCCACCCACGTGCTGGGATTACAGGTGTGTGCCACCACACACAGTTTATATGGTACCAGGGATCTAACACAGGGCCTTGTGCGTGCAAAGCCGTCACCTCACTGATGTCGCTCCCCCATGCCCCCGCCAATCTCTTACCTTCAACATACAATTCTAGTTGACAGAACGCTGTTCCTCGCCGCACATGTGCCTTCATCCTTGCATTGGCATTGTCGGCAACAGGTGGGGTCAATAACTCTAGTGCCTTTCAAATAATATATATAATTAGGGGTTAGGGAGATGGCTCGGTGGGTAAACGCGAAGACCTGTGTTCAAACCCCAGACGCGGTGAAGCGTGCTAATGTCAGTGATTGGGAAGCAGAGACAGAGGGTCCCTAGGGCTGGCTAGCAGCCAACCACCCTAGCTGAATCAGCAAGGCCCTGACCCCAGTGAGAGACTGCTTGAAAAAAGCAGAAGAAGAAAAAGAAAAAAAGACCATGAAGACGGTAGGGGGTGGATATGAGAGGGACTGAAGGGAGAAAGAGTGGAGAAGTGATAAAATCAATTTTAATTAATTTTTTTTTAACTCACACACACAAAAGAAGCAAGTATGAGGCTAGAAAGATAGCTAAGGTAGGCCAGGCGTAGTAACACACGCCTTTAATCCCAGCACTCGGGAGGCAGAGGCAGGCGGATTGATGTGAGTTCAAGGCCAGTCTGTTCTACAAAGTGAGGCCAGGACAGCCAAGACTACACAGAGAAACCCTGTCTCAAAAAACCAAAGAAAAAAAAGGAAGGAAGGAAGGAAGAAAGAAAGAAAAATGGCTAAGATCATTTGCTGCTCTCCCAGAGGTCCTGAGTTCAGTCCCCAGCACCCACCTTAGGCCCTGACTACTGTCTGGAACATCTGTTCCGGAGGAGCCAGTCTCCTCCTCTGCATTCCATGGGCAACTGCATTCATGTGCAAATACCCCCCACACACACACAAGCATACACATAATTAAAAATAAATCCTAAAAAGAGGAAATAAGGTGAACAGTGCCTGAGGACTGACCTCTTGCTACTACTCATGCCTGCACTCCACACACATGCCACACACATGCCACACACATCCACACTCATACATGTGCAAGACAAAAGATGTGTGTGTATAAAACAAAGGATAGTCATACAATTAGGTCTGAGCAAAAATTGCACATCTAAAGTGTGACTTTAAAACACATATCTGTCAGACCTAACGGTTTACACCTAGCATTCCAGTACCCAGAGCATTATTTAGCTGGTCACAGGCCTGCAGGCTCAGTACTTCCGCGGGTCAGGAGTGTACTCCTAGGTTCCACGCCAGGCTAGGCTACAGAGACCGTGCCTCAATAAAGAAATACACAATAAATAAGTAAATAAAAATACAAACACATCGAAGAGCTGAGCTTGGAGGTTAAAGCATAGAATGGCAATTTTTTTTTTTTTTTTTTTAGTTTTTCAAGACAGGGTCTCTCTGTGTAGCCTTGGCTGTCCTGGACTTGCTTTAGTAGACCAGGCTGGCCTCGAACTCACAGCGATCCCCGTGCCTCTGCCTCCCAAGAGCTAGGATTAAAGGTGTGCACCACCACGCACGCACCAGCTTCCTAGACTTGTTTTGTAGACCAGGCCGGCCTCGAACTCACAGCAACCCACCTGCCTCTGCCTCCCGAGTGCTGGGACTAAAGGCGTGCACCACCACATCTGACTAGAAAGGCAAACTTAAAGCCTATTTAATGTTAGCTTAGGCAATTTAACCTGAAATATAAGTTATATTGGTAAATCGTCATGTGTTATTTGCATTGACAGCTGACTCAAGCATGTTTATTTCAAGATCTTCCAAAACTCCACGTCCTAGGTCAGGTTGCCCCTGGCTCTGTAACAGGGAGAAAGGAAAACAGCTAAGAGCTGAGGCTGTAATTAAAAACAGCACCCTAAGAACAGCTGGCCGGTTGCTATTGTTTATCACAGGGTCTAAAGCTCCGTGCAGTGGGAAGGAGGAGCCAGAAGCTCATCCATGAAGCAAACTCTATGCTGTACCTGGAAACCTCCAACCAGCCACAGTATGACCATCCCAGGAGGATTTCCCCAGGCACTGCTGCCGGATGGTGTCAGTGCCTGGCGGGATGGTGATCCCTATCCGCCGCCTCACTCTCTGTCTGCTGCCTGCTGGCTGTCCTTCTGCTTTTGCCCACTACATAACAAGTTGACTCTGGAAACAAAGCATGGCTATGGCCGATTATCTTCTACACAGGACGAATAAAAAGAAGAAAGAGAACTAGACACAGAACTCAGTGGTAGGGCAGGTACCTAGCAGGCAAAAAGGCTTAACACTTAACTTCTGGGGGGAGGGTACTGTGCGTAGAGCCCTGCACCTCACACTGCTCAGCAGATGCTCTTCCACTAGGCTAAGTGCTAAATCCTAGAGCATCATTTAAGCCAACAAACAGGGCCTAGAAAACATCTGCAGCACACTACCCCAGCCCAGAATAGGTTTGAACATGCTAGGGTTTATCAAAGGATAATAATTTTGTTGTTGTTGCTGCAAACATCAGTAGTTCATTGTTTTGGTAGTTCAAACACAAATGGGAACTCAAAAAGAAAAATTAGGGAACACCATTAATTTTTATGTCACCCTTGCACAGAGGCCATGATAATCTTCTCTGTATCATTCCAATTTTAGCATATGTGCTACTGAATTGAGCAACCATTTGTCTATTTTGATCTTTTGAGACAGAGTCTCATTTTGTAACCTTGCCTGACCTGGAACTTGCTGTATAATCCACACTGGCCTTGAACTCAGTGATCTTTTTCCTTCAACTCCTTGACAAGCCACCACAGCTGGACCTCCAGGATAATTTTAAAGCATCATATTTTTTAATTAAGTCAATATATAAACATACACCACACCCACACACAAACAGAGGAATATGCATACCTTAGAAGAGTCCTCAATGGCCTTGTGTAAGTTTTTTAGTTTGAGGTGGCAAGCAGCCCGATTCAAATACAATAGTGGAATCTTGCTATTTAATCGTATGGCTAAATTATATGCATTAACCGCTGCCAAATAGTTTTCTGTTGCAAACAGTTTGCTAATGAGACAAAAAGAAAAGGCCAATTTAGCATCGAAGCCGACATAGAGAATAACATCTACCCTGCTTGGCACTCAGATCATTGCCGTCTGCCTTGTCTAATTCCCCGTCTGGTGGAGACTGCCTGCTGCAGACTCCATCTCTCTGCAAGCACTAAGCATGTACCTTCAGTAGGACAGGTCCTCCCCGCCAAACGCAGCCATCGCTGGCTTGGTGCACAAAGTGCATGCCTGTCTTCCCTGATTCAGTGATTTATTTAGGGGTAGGAAAGGGGCTTAAACTGCCCTGAATGAAGCTAGTGGTTTTGGCCCCAAGCTAGAGGGGAGAAAAGCTGGTAAAACTTCTCCCCCTGCTGGATACGAATCAGGAAGGCACACGGGCACAAATGCTGCTGCTCATTTTAAACCACAGAACAGCGTGAAAGCTGCTGCAGTGAGAACAGGAAAGGACCAAGAAACAGAGGGAGCAGCACTTCACGACACAGAGAAGCTACGATGAGCTTGACAGCTGTGTCAACAGACCTTCAACACAGAGCCCCCATCAGCCGCCTGGAGGGGCAGGCTTGGAATTGCAGCTGCTTCCCAGGCTGAGGTGGGAAGATCGCAAGATCCAGGTTTGATTGGCCTCTACAGCAAACTGAAGGCCAGAGCAGGCAACTTAGTGACACCTGTCTCAAGGGGGTAAGGGCTGCAGTCCCATCACTTGAGAGGGAGAAACCAGGGCCTCGGGTTTGAGGCTTTGTTGGCTACGTAGCAAGTTCCCCAGACTGTGCCATGGGAGCCCCACGTCAAAACAAACAATAAATTACATAATCAAAAGCGGGGAGTGGGGACTGGAGAGATGGCTCAGCGATTAAGAGCACTGACTGCTCTTCTGAAGGACCCGGGTTCTATTCCCAGCACCCACATGGCAGTTCACAACTGTCTGTAACTCCAAGATTCTGAAACCCTCACACAGGCATACATGTAGGCGAAACACCAATGTACATAAAATTAAAAAAAAATTTTTTTAAAGGGGAGGCATGGTGGCACACACCTATAATCCCAGCACTCCAGAGGCAGAGGCAGGCACATCTCTGAGTTCGAGGCCAGCCTGATCTACAGACTGAGTTCCAGGACAGCCAAGGCTACACAGAGAAACCCTGTCTCGGAAAAATAAAGGGGAAGAAGCAAGGGTTATAGCTCAGTGTTATAACATTTGACTAGATAGTGAGACCCTTGCTTCAATCCCTAAAACCACAGAAATCTATTGGATAGACAGACAGACGGGGTGCACAGGTCAGCCAGCATCAGTGTGTCTTAGTGAAGGGACACATACCCCTTCAATTTGGCATTCAGAACTAAGAGGGGAGACACATTCTATATATGATTAAAACAACAGCAGCAACGTGGATGTGGTGCTAAAGGCATAATCCCAGGAACGGGAAGCAGAAGGCAGCTGGTCTATATAGTGAGCCACACGGCAGCAAGGGCAACATGCAGACTCTCTTTCTCCCATAGAGTACTCTAGAGAGGAAGGAGCCCCTGGGCCATCCAGTTAGACACGTGACACTAGTCAACACTAGAATGCACACTGGTCCTCAAAGGGTCTGTCACCTAGTGACAGCACAGCCATCTTAGTTTCCATAAACACACCCACAGCTTTCAAAAACAAAAGTCACCTAGTGCCACCTTTCTCAGACCAAGGAGCACATGCTGGTTCAGATGGTTAGAAAGGGATGTTCTGTGAGAAACTGGGCCAGGGAACTTGGAGGCAAGGGGAGCTGAGCTCTGTCTGCCCACTAGGAAGCATAGGTATCGGTCTAGCTCAAGCTCCAAAGCCCAGAAAGTTCAGCCAATGACACATGTAAAGGCTGGAGTGCCACGTGTGCTGATATGCCAGTTCAGGAAAAGTAAATTTGCCTGGCAGTGATGGTGCATGCCTTTAATCCCAGCACTTGGAAGTCAGAGGCAGGTGGATCTCTGTGAGTTAAGGCCAGCCTGGTCTACCAAGCGAGTCCAGTGCAGCCAGGGCTACATGCAAGAGAAACCCTGTCTGGAAAAATAGAAAAACAACAATAAAAAAACAAAAACAAAAACAACAAAAAAACCCCAAAACCCAAAAAACTTCCCCACAAGTATGGAAGCACATGCTAATAATTCCAACACTCAGGAGGCTGAGGCAGGAAGATCACTGGGAGTTTGAGAACAGCCTAGCCTACATTAGGAGTTCCAGGCTAGCCCGGGCTACAAAGTGAGAGCTTGTCTAAAAAAAAAAAAAAAAAAAAAAAAAAAAACCTACCTGGTACTCTCTTGCCGTTTACACAACTGATTTTTCCCAGGAGGGGAAAAAAAAGAAAGAAGAGTGAGTTTTCCCTCCTCTGCCTTATGTTAACACACCCTTAACTACCAAGCACTACAACAGACTAGGATAATCGTAAAACACAATCATCAATGGAAGACAGTTACACCTGTGTCTTAGAAGCCACTTTGTAACGCCAAGTCTAACATCCATCTACCAGGAAAAGGGGCGTGAGGAAACTGGCCTGTCTCCATAAACCCAGTTTAATTAAATGTAGTAACAAAGGTAGGTTTCCTGGCCCTGTTGTGAAACGGTCTAGGTGCATGGGTTAGAGGGCAATTAACAAGCTATGAGCAGTGGCTCATGCCTGTAATCCCAGCACAGCAGAGGCTCAGGCAGGAAGACTGCCACAAGTTCAAGGCTAGGCTAGGCCATAAGAGCCCCTGGCTCAACAAAGACAATTCTCCATGGATCTCACATGACAATCTTGCGTTCTAGGGTTTGGTTGCGGGGAGGGATCTGCAGGTTGAAGCCAGGCTCACATGTCATAGGTGGGAGGCATGTTGTCTACCACTGAGCGGCACTCCCAGTCTGGCACTATCATTGAAAAGACACGTGTGTGGTAGACACCTTTGGCAGAGAGAGTCTCTTCGGAAGCAGAGGATAGATTTATGCAGAGAGCAAACATGATAATCCCATTTCCGGATGAGATAGCAGGGTTACTGCAACCTTTACACAAAACTTTGATCCTTAAGCGGGTCCTCCTTCAGCTGTGGCTGCCTCTGCATAGGCTCCACAGGACTAGATCAGCGAGGGAACAGGCATGGAGTGTATGCTGCTTACTGGCTTTTGTTGCTTGGGAGCCGTCTGCCTTTTTTGGTGGTTGGCTTTGTTTGTTTTGAGACAGGATATCCCAGGCTGGTTCAGCACTCACTATGTAGACTAGCACAGCCTCAAATTAAAGAACTGGGATCACAGACAGCTGTGAGCCGCCATGTAGGTACTGGAATTGAACTCACGTCCTCTGGAAGAGCAGCCAGTGCTCTTCACCCCTGAGCCATCTCTCCAGACCAATAAATACGTCTTTTGTTTTGTTTTGTTTTGTTTGTTTTTCGAGACAGGGTTTCTCTATGTAGCCTTGGCTGTCCTAGACTCAATTTGTAGACCAGGCTGGCCTGGTACTCTCAGCAATCCACCTACCTCTCCCCCTTAACTCCCCACCCCACCCCCACTCCTGACCCCCCCACCGCCCACCCAAGTGCTTGGATTAAAAAAGCACCACCATGCCTGGCTCAATAAATAAATCTTTAAAAACAAACAAACAAACAAACAACAACAACAGAAACAATCTGGAAGCCAGGCATGATGGTGCATGTCTGTAATCCCAGCACTAAAGGAGACAGAGGCAGGTGGATCTCTGTGAGTTCCAGGCCAGCCTGGTCTTTGAAGTGAGTCCAAGACAGCCAAGGCTAGACAAAACACCCTGTCTCAAAAACCAAAAACCAAAACCAATCTGGTGGGGTTCTGAGGTTCTCTCTTCCCAAATGACTGAAGCTTGTGTGGAGTAGACATAAAACTACCAGCGCACGCCTTTAATCCTAGCACTCGGGAGGCAGAGGCAGGCGGATCGCTGTGAGTTCGAGGCCAGCCTGGTCTACAAAGGGAGTCCAGGACAGCCAAGTCTACACAGAGAAACCCTGTCTCGAAAAACCAAAAAAAAAAAAAAAAATTATCAGCACACCACTGATCTGTCCCCAAGAACACGCGCGCACGCGCGCACACACACACACACACACACACACACACACACACACACACAGAAACACCAGGTCAATCTACCCCTGGAAGGCAGTGAGCCTAGCGCAGAATGCAGAATACTCAGACAACTCACTTTCCCTTTTCTTTCAACCAGTCTGGATTCTTCTCTTCTTCTTTTAAGTCGCAGAATTCGGGAAGATCGGTGCTGAGGGCTCTGCGAGCCTCTGCTTGCTTATGCAGCCACTACAATGACAATACAGTTTGGTGACGGACACCATCTACGAGGAGTATGTAGTCAACCCAGTAGCATGAGGGGATCCCTTGGCAGACGGGCCTCTGGCAGGCCTGCGGGAGAATGAGCCTGACTACAGTTTAACTGTGGCCGGGCCATTCCCCGGATGCTCCCACAGGGCTCCTGGACTGTGTGTGTGCAAAGACGTGTAGAGCAGCACACATGCACTCACCGACCAGCTGCCTCAAGCTGCTGCTCCCCTGCCTTCCCCACCAGGACGGGCTGCACCTTGCACTGTGAGCTGGCAGAAGCTCTTTCTCCCTTACATTGCTTTTGCCAGAGTATTTTATCACATCAAGGGGGAAAGAAGGCAGTCCTGAAGGCAGAGGCAGGTGGGTCTGAGCTCAGAACCAGCCTGCTTTACATACCGACTTCTATGCCAGCCCAAGCTACACAGTGAGACCCTGTCTCAAAAGTAAATAAATACAATAAAATAAAGAACAAAGGGAAAAGAAACTGACACATTATCTTTGTCGATTTTGTGTTGCTATTCAAAATACTCGAGGCTGACATTTCATAAGGAAAGGGGTTTATGCTGCTCACAGCATGAAGGCCAAAAATCCAAAACTCTAGCTAGCTTTACCTAGCAGGTCTATTCAGCATTTTGGACAGGTTACTGCATGGCAGATGGCATCATGTGGCTGGAGCACATGTGAGGGGACATGTGCTGGGTATGAGACACAGAGATCTCACATGGTGAAGGAGAGAGCAAGACATGGGGGATGGGCCAGACTTGCTCTTTTTGTGTTTTTTTTTTTTTTTTGACTTGCTCATTTTTAACAACCTGCTCTAGTGGAAAAACAGTCCCCCTCCTCCCAAGGGCAGTCTACCATGAGCTAATGACCTTCCATGAAGCCCACCTCTCCAGCTCCTGCACATCTACTGCCTCTGAGCCAGGCCTCACTGCACCAGCCTAACTCGGAGCTACTTGCTGAGGAAGGAGAGAACAAGTTCAAGTCCTGCCAGGGCTCCAGGGAAAGAGCTTCCATCTCTAAGTTCCTTTACATGATCAAGCCCGTACACCATGAATCTTTGAGAGATGTGTCAACCCTCAAGTGCCTTGTGTTAAAGATCCCCACCTGTGGCACTACTGCAAGGTGGTTGACCCCTCAGAAGACGGGACCTGGTGAAAGGAAATCTGGTCACCCAAGGATGAGCCTCAAGAGAACATCAGGACCCTGGCCCCTTCTCTTAACCTCTTGGCTGCTGGTCCTGAAGTGTTGGGAAGCAGCAACCCCAAAGTACAAGCTTATAAGTGCTTTTCTGAGGCACTTTGTCACAGTGGGGGGCATGCTGACTAAAACAGAGCAAAGCAGATCCCAGCCTCAGAAGACACAAAATCTCATTAAAAATTGTATTTATGGGACAGGCATAGTGGTGTATGCCTTTAACTCTAGCTCTCAGAGGCATAAGAAGGTGGATTTCTGAGTTCCAGGTGATTTTGGTCTACACAGCGAGTTTCAGGCCAGCCAGGGCTACATAGTGAGACTCTTGTCTCAAACACTACCAGACAAAAGAAAATTTATTTATTAGTATGTGTGTGTATGATTGGGGGGTGTGCACATGTCACAACAAACATGTAGAGGACAGAGGACAACTTGGTAGAGTTAGTTTCCTTCTAAAAGGTCTTGTTTTTACTAGCAATTACTCTTAGATTTCCCACTTTTTCCAGCAGGCAAAAATGTCATTTGGATCAGTAGGCTAAACGGTCTGTCAAATGGCAAATACACATGTTGAAGGCCTAACAACCTGTGGGACAGTGTCAGAGATGGGGACCTAGGGAAGGCCACGGAGTTTAGGTAATGCCATGACAGGCTTAGTTTCCTCAGAAGAAGAAAAGAGATCAAAGCCTGCCTTCATCTCTGTGAGGCGGGATGAGGCCTCACCAGGAGCTCCAGTGCAAGTCCTGATCAGAAAACTGAGAAATGACGGTCTGCTCATTCAGCTCCTAATTTTTGGTATTGGTATACAGTGGACTCATCAGATACATCCACTACTTGATGATGATTTTATTTATTTATTTGTTTGTTTACTTTTCTCGAGACATGGTCTCTCTGTGTAGCCTTGGCTGTCCTGGACTTACTTTGTAGACCAGGCTGGCCTTGAACTCATAGAGATCTGTCTCCCCAGTGCTGGGATTAAAGGTGTTTATTTATTTTTCTTTTTTTGGTTTCTTGAAAAAGGGTTTCTCTGTGTAGCCTTGGCTGTCCTGGAATCACTTTGTAAACCAGGCTGGTGGAACTCACAGAGATCAGCCTGTCTCTGCCTCCTGAGTGATCCGGCTTGATGGCGTGTTTTGTTTTTTTTTTTCCAAGACAGGGTATCACTGGCTGTCCTGGACTCTTTATAGACCCGGCCGGCCACGAACTCACATTGATCCACCTGCCTCTGCCTTCCAAGTGCTGGGATTAAAGGCATCACACCCAGCCTTGATAGCAGTTTTAAACTTTCAGTATTTATAAACTCTTAAAACTCTGGCCTGGGACTTGATATGTGGAACAGGTTGGCCTCAGACCCATCAGCCTTGGCCTCCTGCACACTGGGATGAATACACCTGGCTTAGGCAGTCTTCCACCATAGCCCAGGCAGCATGCACCAAGTCTTGAGTTCTATCTCCTGGAGCACTAAAACAAGACCGTGTGGCAGCACAGGCTGAAGGGGACAGGGTGGCAGCACAAGCTACACAGGCCTGAGCTACACAGTCTCAAACAAAGAGAAACACCAGGCGCGGTGGCGCACGCCTGCCTTTAATCCCAGCACTCGGGAGGAAGAGGCAGGCAGATCACTGTGAGGCCAACTTGGTCTACAAAGCAAGTCTTGGATAGCTAAGGCTACACAGAGAGACCTTGCCTCAAAAAACAAACAAAACAAACAAACAAACAAGCAAACAAAACCAAACAAACAGAAACTAAAACAAAACATATGCAATACAAAACAAAGAAAGCCAAACCCTAATTTCCCCTTCCTTCCTTCCTTCCCTCCATCCCTCCTTCCCTCCTTCCTTCTTTCCTTCCTTCCTAAGATCGTGTCTCTCTACATAGCCCTAGTGGTCCTGGAACTCACTGATTTCAATACATGAACTAAGGAAGGTATTCCACCAGCAGCGTCCACTGCAGCTAACTCAGGTGGTGACTGTCTAAGTGACTCTGTGTCCCTACCTCCTCCTCTTCTGCGACTTGGGATTCCCGAAGAGCAGTTGGGAACACTCGAGGGGTAAAGTTGATTTGAATTCTGCCAGCAGAGCGAGGCGCAGGAATTCTGTCTTCCTTTAACTTCTCAGAAAATATGTTTTCCCAATTCCTCCCTTCAAAAGCAAAGGTATTGAGTAAGTTCTTTATTTCTCATTTTTAACTGACAAATTGACTTCTAAGATAACTACACACCAAAGCTAATTCTAAAATTACTAACAAAGAAACGAATAATATAACAAATAATAATAAATAATAAAAATTAACAACAAAAACCAAGAAAGTGAGCCAGCCGTAGTGGCACATGCCTTTAGTCCCAGCACTCAGGAGGCAGAGGCAGGCGGATCTCTGTGTGTTCAAGGCCAGGCTGTTTTACATAGAGAGCATAGAGAGGCCCTGGCTAAAAAAAAAAAAAAAAAAAAAAAAAAAAAAAAAGCAAGCCAGGTGTGGTGGCGCATGCCTTTCATCCCAGCACTTGGGAAGCAGAGGCAGGAGGATCACTATGAGTTCAAGGCCAGCCTGGTCTACAAAGTGAGTCCAGGACAGCCAAGGCTACACAGAGAGACCCTTTCTCAAAAAGAAGAAGAGGAAGAAGAAGAGGAAGAAGAAGGAGAAGAAGAAACGACTCAGACTAATATACTTTAGAGAAAAGAAGTACATCCAAGTTAAGAAAAGGCGGGGCTGGAGAGATGGCTCAGCAGCTAAGAGCACTGCTGCTCTTCCAAAGGACCTGCGTTAAATCCCCAGCACCCACACAGCAGCTCACAGCTGTCTGTAACTCCAGTTGCAGGGGATCCACACCTTCATACAGACATACATGCAGGCAGAACACCAATGCACATACGATAAAAACAAATCATTTTTAGAAAGAGGAAAGGAAAGAATGGTAAGCACACTTTCAGCTATGTAGGGCATTCAAAATAGCCCTGGTATAAGATGCTGGCTCAAAAAACAAAAGAACTCTGTGTGTGTGTGTGTGTGTGTGTGTGTGTGTGTGTGTGTGTGTGTGTTGGATTTAGCTTAGGCTCTATGAGCTTGCCTAGAAAAACACAAGGCCCTGGAATTGGTACCTAGCATTAAGGATAAAAATAAAAACAAACTTCTTTGAGACACGGAAGTGCATGCCTAAAATCCCAGCAATAGTGGGGTGGAGGCAGGAGGATCAGAAGTTCAAGGTCATCCTCAGCTATGTAGCAAGTTTGAGGCCAGCCTGGGCTACAGGAGATCCTACCTGAAAACAAAGAAGGTAAATTAGTTGTCTGTCTTTTTTTCTGATTCCATCCTTATACCAATTGGGTGGCTTCTTCCTCTAACCCCTCCCTTCTACTTAACAAGTTTCCCAGTGTCTATGCTGTGCTTGTTGTTGTTGTTTTGTTTGTTTGTTTGTTTTTTAGTAGAAGTATCTACCCTAGATATTTCTGGAATGTACAAAATGACTACCATGTGCCCAGCGAGCTAGGCATGATGGTGAACGCCTATTAGCTAGGCATTTGTGGCTGAGGCCGAAGAATCACACATTCCAGGATTCCCAGACCTACACAGCAAACCCTGGCTCACCCCTCAGAGAGAGTCTTTCATCTCTGTCTCTGTATCTTATTGCTTATTTTCAATGAACCACAGCATGGCCTATGCCTACAAATCATTTTTTTTTTAAGGAAGGAAGAGAAAAAGGCAGGAGGGGCCACACCTGTTGCGGGGAGGCGAGCGGGCGGGGCCTTCCTGGGCAGACTCTGAGGTTTCAGTGCTGCCCTCTCTTCGGCTTGCTTTCTCTGCTGGCACACCTCTTTCTTCGGGATTCTTTTCTGTTCTTCGGCTTTTCTCTGACACTCTTTCCAAGCTTCCAATTCTCTACTTGCTTTTTTCCGTTCATTTTCTTTCATATCTTCGATTTTTTTCCTCTCTTCTTCTTCAATCTGTAAAAATCATAAGTAGCAAGTCCTTTAAAACATTTAAACAGCAGCTGTGCGTGTGTTATGATGTGCGTGCATGTATGTAGTGTGTGTGCTTGTGTACATGTGAGTGTCTGCACCTTGGGATAAGAGCCCAGGTTTTAATTTCCACCGAAACAGTGGATCTCGCTCTCACCTCCCCACATCTGTGTGACCGGCACTCTTTTCTGAAAGACAGCTCTCCTGATAAACTGTGGGGGACCACATGGGCATTTCCTACGGCCCCCCACCTCCCCCTATGCTTCATGAAAGAGGCTCAGAGTGACACGTGAAGTGGTGGGACAGTTCACAGGTCAGTGGCCAAGAAGCTGGGGACACGGCTTTTTTATCACCTGGTCTGGTATTGTTAATTATTTGGATCCCTGAAGTCTGCATGCTGTCTTTTATGAGCAAACTACCATGCACTCCAAGTAATGCTGCGTAACCTTGCCTCCAAAATTCTCCCTGAGTGGCTACCTACAAGGCCTACACCCCCGGGCAGGGCAGGAGCAAGAGGTGGAGCGTGGAGGACAGCAGGCTCACGGGAAGGGGAGAGACGGAAGGGAAGAGGGAGGAGAGCAGCTGCCATGGGTTAGCATGGACAGACATGATCGGTGTGGAGAGAAGCAGCCCAGATGGGAAACATGTGTGAGTGTTTATGGCGTCACGGCTGGGAAGTAGCCCAGAAAGGAACAACTGAAGCAAACGCCATAGAGCGTGGCGCTCCGAGACAGCAAGAGAGCTTAGGGGCCATATCTGCCCAGCCCCAGGTGAAACAGGCTTATTAAAATTCTATCAGATGTCCGTGTCTTTTATTGTTTGATAGCAGGTTAAGTAAAACCACTGTGATCATTGGAGGCTTTTAATAATAAATATTAGTAGCCTTTTTATTTTCTGCAACAGTAGCTCAGTAGCTGAGCATTTGTCTAGTACTTGAGACAATCTGGCTTGGATTCTCCAGCACGGAAATAAAAGATGGGTGACCAAATGGGTTACCCTGACTGAGACAATCCTAGTGGGTGCTTAATGGGTTACCCTGACTGAGACAATCCTAGTGGATACTTAGAGTTCTTTGTTTCTTGTTTTGTTTTGGGATAGTATTGTTAAGAACCTCAGATCCACAGCTGGGCATGGTGGCGCACGCCTTTAATCCCAGCACTTGGGAGGCAGAGGCAAGCAGATTGTTGTGAGTTCAAGGCCAGCCTGGTCTACAAAGACTCCAGGACAGCCAAGGCTAGCACAGAGATACCTTGTCTTGAAAAAAAACAAACAACAACAACAAGAAACCCCAAAACAAAACAAAACAAAAAGATAGGGTGTCTCTGTGTAGTCCTGGCTATCCTGAAACTCCTATAAACAAGGCTGGGCTCAAATTCAGAGATCCTACGGCCTCCGCCTCCCAAGTGCTGGGATTAAAGGAGTGTGCCACTTGAACTTTTATGTTCAAGGCACTGAAGGCTTCAACCTCTGATCCTCCTGGTTCACCATCCTGAGCAGCTGAGTGGCCTGCCCCCACACTTGGCTGAGCCCTTTATCTTTGGCCGGCTCATCGTCATCTCCTTCAGTTAGTGCCCTGGAAGTCTGCAGCCTACCTTCATCATCTCGCCCAGTGCGTATCTCTGATCTTCCCGCTTGGCAGTAGCTTTTGCCTCTGTGGCCTCCTTTGCTTTCTCCTGTGCTTGTAAAATGGACTTTTCTCTTATTCTCTGCATCATCTCTTTGTCAACTGCAACATAAGAAGTACTAAGTCAGGACTGTGATTAATTTGGTTTTTGTTGTTGTTGTTGTTGTTGTTTTTTCAAGACAGGGGTTCTCTGTGTAGCCTTGGCTGTCCTGTACTCACTTTTTCTCTGTGTAGCCTTGGCTGTCCTGTACTCACTTTGTAGACCAGGCTGGCCTCGGAATTCACAGAGATCCGCCTGTCTCTACCTCCCAGTGCTGGGATTAAACGTGTGCACCACCATGGCCAGCAGTTATTTCAGCCTCTTATAAGGCTGAGAGTGCAAGTGTGTATCACCTGGAGTCACCTTGATGACCAGAGTGAAAAAAAAATTTTTTTTTTAGATAAGCTTTCATGTAGCCCAGCATCCCTGGTGCTTGATACACACTGAGCTCTCACGAATGACACCTGCTCAAGTGAACAACTTTCACTAAAAAACTTACCACCTGGCATGGAAAGACTCTCCCACACAACTGGCTCCTTTTTATACAATGTGAAGAGAATTGTGTCATTCCCAATCTTGGCTTTGCTACTCCCATCATCTATGGGAGCATAAAGAAACAGCTCAAATAAAAATGGAGGAAAGTTGACCTGGTCAGGAGAGAGAAAGCAGGCATTAAGTTAGTTACATAAATTAAAGACACTGCCATTAAAAAAAAAAAAAAGCCTGGGCTGGAGCAATGACTTAGTGGTTAAGAACACCTGTTGTTCCTGCAAATGACCTAGATTCTGTTCCCAGCACCCACATGGAGCCTCACAACCATCTGAACCCCAGTTCCAGGGGTTCTGACATCCTCTTCTAAACTCCAAAGGCATCAGGTAAGAACAGGGTACACACACATACACAGAGGCAAAACAGTCATGCACATAAAACAAGTCCAAAAAATTTACAGTTATTCCAGAAAACCACACTTTCGGGTGGGGCACCGTTCCTGGCATGCTTTTGAATGCCTGTAATTTGGGTACTCAGGAGGTGGAGGTGGGACGCTCAGACATCCCAGCTCACGCTCAGCTACAAAGTGAGTTTGATGCTAGCCTGGGCTACATCAGGCCATGTGTGTGTGTGTGTGTGTGTGTGTGTGTGTGTGTGTTAAAATGTGTCTGTAGATGACAGCACATTGGCAAGATTCTTGTTTCTGTTGTTTTAATGCTATCTGTGTGTGTGTGTATGTGTGTGTGTGTGCGCGCGTGTGTGTGTGTCTGTGTGTGTATGTGTGTGTGTCTGTGTGTGTGTAGATGAGTACCATGGCACGCATGCGCAGGTCTTCAGGCTTGGTGGTGGTGCATTAACTCATTGACCCACCTCACCAGCACTAGATTTGGTTTTTAAGATAGGACTTTAAATTGAGGTCTAACCAGGGATAGTGGATCGTCCCATTAATCCCAACACTTGGAAATCTGAGGCAGGAGGATTGCTTGAAGTCCGAGGCCAATGTGGGCTACCGAGTAAAATATGCTCTCCATCCCAAGCCATTGGGGCTGGAGAGATGCCTCTGTGGTTAAGAGCATTTGCTCTTGCATAGGATCAGGTTTGGTTCCCAGCACCCCACATCGTGGCTCATGAGCATCTGTCATACGCCCTCTTCTGGCATTTGCAGGCACTGTACATACCTGGTGCACACTCATACGTGCAAACTTTCATACATACACACACACACATATACATTGTTAGCCACTATGTATACATATGTATATGTGTGTATATATATGTGTGTGTGTGTGTGTGTGTGTGTGTGTGTGCTAGAAATGTAGCTCAGTGGCGTAGCATACACAGGATGCTGGGTTTGATCCATAGAATGACAAACGCAAATAAATTAAAAATTAAAAAATGTAAATTAGAAATTAATAAAATATAAAAAAGAAAAAGCAATGGACACAATACATTATTTCAGCAAGGCAGCCACTGCTCCCGCGGCGCGCTACAACCGCACCTCGGCCCCGCCCACCTTCAGGTAACTTTCCCCGCAGAACACGTCGGCGTCGCGCACGCACACGCCGCGCAGAGGCAGCGACAGGAAGACTGCGGCCGGCGTCTGCTGCCAGCTGAAGTCGCTCACCCGCACAGGCATGGCGGGACCAGGGACGCCAGAGCCACCTCACGTCGCTAAGAAGCTGGCTTGGTTGCTAGGGAAGCCCGGACCGCGGGCTGCCATTATTTCCGGTCCGTCGTGCCCTTCCGGGTCAGAGGTCCAGTGGGGCTCGCCGCTTCCCAGCATACCCTTTGCATAGCCTAGTGGGCTCTGGTCAGACGTGAGTTTGGAGCGTCTGGGTTCGGGCTGCCTCTGAGAGGATGAGGAAGAGATAGAGCAGGAATGCCCTTAGGAAAGGGAGACACGCTCGGGGAGGGGTGAGGGAGGCTCACACACAGACACGAATTAATAATTAAAAAATAGTTTTAAAATTAATTTTTGCTTTTTAAAGATTTATTATGTATACAGTGTTTTGCCTGCATGTACACCTGCAGGCCAGAAGAGGGCACCAGACCTCATTATAGATGATTGTGAGTCACCATGTGGTTGCTGGGAATTGAACTCAGGCCATTTGGAAAAGCAGTCAGGGCTCTTTAACCCCTGAACCATATCTCCAGCCCAAAATATAAATAATTTAAAGTGCATTTTTGTTAAAGGAGAAGAGACGCTGTGATGTGGCTCCCCGGGAGAGTCTAGCTTGCCTTGGATTGCATTCCCAGGACTGGAAAGGAAAAGGCTCAGAGCACTGACTGTAGCTCTGCAGAGGACTAAGGCTCAATTCCCAGTACCCGCAAAGCAACTAGTTCATGATTGTCTGTAGCTCCAGTTCAAGGGGGAAATCTGATGCCCTCTTCTGGCCTCAAAGGGTACTGCATGCACATGGTGTCTAGACATACACCAGGCAAAATACTCATACACGTAAAATAAATGAATCTTAACCTGGAAAGCATCCAAATGTTTCTCAAGTATATATGCATAACAATATAAAAACAAGCAAGTTATTGATCTCCACTAAATGGATGATTGAAAAAAGGAAGTAACAAAAGATTCTTAAGAGCCAGTGAAATGGTTCGGCACGTAAAGGAGCTTGCTTGCAGCCTGACACCCTGAGTTCAAGCCCTGGGAGCTACATGGTAAGAACAGAGGACCAACTCTGGCAAGCTGTGCTCTCACCCTCTACACATACAACAGATAAACATAATATATAAAGAAAGGTTCTTGGGGCTGGAGAGATGGCTCCGAGGTTAAGAGCACTGGCTGCTCTTCCAGAGGTCCTGAGTTCAATTCCCAGCAAACACATGGTGGCTCACAACCACCTATAATGAGATCTGGTGCCTTCTTCTGGCCTGAAGGTGTACATGCAAGTAGAGCACTGTATACATAATTTAAAAAATTAAAAGATACAGGCTGAAGAGATTCCTCAGCTGTTAAGAGCACAGGCTGTTCTTCTAGAGGACCTGGGTTCAATTCCTAGCACCCAAATGGCAGTTCACAACTGTCTGTAACTCAAGTTCCAGGGAATCCAATACCTTCATACAGACATACATGCAGGCAAAACACCAATGCACATGAAATATATATATATATATATATATATATATATATATATATATATATATATATATATATATTCAAAAGTTCTGGGATTAAAGGTGTGTGCCACCATGACCACTAAGCAGTTTCTTTTACATTTTATTTATTTTCTATGTTTGGGTGTTTTACCTGTATTTCTATGTATCACATTACATCCATGCAGTGCCCACAGAGGCCAGAAGAGGGCATCAGATCCTCTGGAACGGAAGTTAATAGAAGGTGCCGAGATGCTGTGTGGATGCTGGGAATTGAACCCCAACATTTGGAAGACCAGCCAGTGCTCTTTCCCATCTCTCTAGCCCCCACTCCCAAATCCACCCCACCCATCACCAAACCACCTTCTTTTTTTTTTTTTTTCCAAACCACCCCCTACAAAGTATTTAGGTGTATGTTTCCACATTACTTACAATGTTAAAGTTACACAAAGGGGGAAAAATGTATATATCAGGTCCTAACCCAGGCCAAAGCCTCCCTTGGCCTTCTGCTGGCTCCGTTTCATCCAAAGCCAATGCCCTCACGCCTGCCCGTCCTAATGAGAGAGAAAGAACTCTTAAATAACCAGGCCTTCTCCTTTAAAACTACCTTTATTTGAGAGAACGTGAAATACAGCAACGCCACAGGACATAGACTTACAGCACACATCATTTCCACTAGTACTGAGGCTACAGGTGGACAGCCCCTACACAGAACACAGGTGACACATGCATCTTCCTGAAAACAATGGTGACGAGGACATTGCCTGACGGGAAAGTAAAGAGTCTCTGCTTGTCTTACAACTACAGAATAGAGCACTAATGCATAGAAGACATGTTCAGTGTTAAACTCCAGCACAGTGTTTGGGCGGAGGGAACCGAGTACAACAGAGGAACTGCAGACGTTTAGGATCTCTGAGGAGGGAGATTTATAATTAATAATGTAATAGATTTAACACTAGGAAGGCTTTTAAAAATTATCCACAAGCCGGGCACCTGTAATCCCAGCACTCAGGAGGCAGGGTCAGGCGGATCACTGTGAGTTCGAGACCAACCTGGTCTACAAAGTGAGTCCAGGCCAGCCAGAGCTACATAGAGAAACCCTGTCTCAACCCCCGTGCCCCCCCCCCAAAAAAAAGACTGGATGAGAGTTTTTGCTGTGCCATCCTGTCAGCAGTTAACAATAAAAAATACAGGGTATACGAGAAGCAGTGTCCAGAGGTCTGATGCAGTCTCCGGTACATGAACGTGACCTAGGTACACATTCGAGTGGAAATATATTCACTGGTGTAGAAAATTCTTTCTAAGCTGGGCATGGTTCCAACAAAGAGTGTTTAAAAACTAGTGTTCTTGCCGGGCGTGGTGGCACACGCCTTTAATCCCAGCACTCGGGAGGCAGAGGCAGGTGGATCCCTGTGAGTTCGAGGCCAGCCTGGTCTACAAAGTGAGTCCAGGACAACCAAGGCTACACAGAGAGACTCTTGTCTTGAAAAACCAAAAAAACAAAACAAAACAAAACAAAAAAACTAGTGTGCTTAGATAAATACCCCAAAAAACAAAAAAATGAACATGTGCTTTCCTGGTTAAATATTTTTTAAAAATCCTGATTATGACTTTCACCATCAAACCTACCATCAGATAGTACAAACTAAATAACACTCAGGTCCTTTCACAGGGTCGTACACTCTAACTAAGTGAGAGGAGTTTTCATAGCCTAAAAATTACTGTGATTAGCCTGGTGGTGGCGCACGCCTTTAATCCCAGCCCTTGGGAGGCAGAGGCAGGCAGATCTTCGTGAGTTCAAGGCCAGCCTGGCCTACAAAGTGAGTCCAGGACAGCCAAGGCTACACAGAAAAACCCTGTCTTGGAAAAAAAATTACCTGGATTATCTCAGTAAGTTCTTATTACTAGCGATTGTTGCCATTATTTTGGTTTTGGGACAGTGACTATTGCTTTCAGTTAGTCATCAGCTAAGAGAATGTCCAGAAATCAGGCCTGCAGGTGGGTGGACAGCCTTGCTATGTCTCCAACTCCAGAGCCTCCCGCTTCAGGTGCTGAACACTGGATTATGGGTTCACACCACCGTGCTGAACAGGTTAGCACTTTTAGATTTATTTATTGTATTATGAATGCTAGGAGCTGCTACCCCCAACCCTGGCTCCTCCCACACCTCAAAGCCATCAGAGCCTTTACTAACTAACCCATACACACTGACGTTTCACTTACTTCATAGAGTAGCTCAAAACATGCCAGCATCGGACATTATTAGAATTACATAGTAATTTCCTTTGCCATAGGAATAAAGGTTGGACAAAGTCTGAGAACCTTTTATTTTCCAATTTGAATTACAATAACTTTGCCACAGACCACAGCACTGGTGCATGTATGACTTAGGACGCACACTAAGAACAAAAGGAGAACCTACCGCCAAAATACATGTCACCAATGTGGAACAACTGTTCAAGTCACATACGTCATGATAAGAAGCAGGACTCTTTTTTTTTTTTTTTTATAAAAGATAACATCTTAACTAACAAGCAATACCACCTACACACCCACGGAACAGGAAAGCTACAGGAAGGCGGAGAACTGTTGATATAGCTGCAAGGACCGTGCTGTTGGTAAGGATGCAGGCGGGTTTCCTGCCCATGGTTTTCATTGCGTTTTGGATTACACGCAGGCAAGTGTCCGATGTGCTGAGGTCCTGGCTTACACATAGCCTTCTTGCATCCCCCTTTGACCATCTGAGTCGGGAGACGAGAAGGCTCTGCTGGTACCTCCAAACCCCCGTCACAGAACCACCAAGACTCAGTCAATGCAGATGTAGTATTGTACATGAGTATGTGGAGAGAGAGAGAGAGAGAGAGCACGCACGTGAGAGGAAGTTACTAAAATTTGGAGGTGAGAAGGGAGGCTCTGAGCTCAGGAAAGCTGTGGAAAGTCTAGTCTGAGGGAAGTAGTCAGAAGACAGGGACGGCTGATTTGCAAACACTGCTTCCTGTGGGGCCTGGGATGAGGCCACGTGGTGGGAGATGTTAGACGTTGGAGATTCCAAAGGCTCTTTGAAAGAGGAAGGAAAGTAACGTTCCAGAATCTTCATGTATCTTGGTAGAAAATGCCCTTCTCTTAAAATCCAGACACCCAACACTACACAATGAAACTATCTCATTTCCTTTTCTTTCTTTCCTTCCTTCCTTCTTTCTTTCTTTGTCTTTTTGAGATAGTTTTATGTAGCCCAGGCTAGTCTCAAACCTGCTACACAGCTGAGGATGACCTTGAGCTTCTGATCCTCCTGCCTCCACCTCCCAAGTGCTGGGATCACAGGGGCACCACCGCCTCCACCTCCTAAGGGCTGGGATCACAGGGGCACCACCACATCCCCATTTTGTGTGGTCCTGGGGATGGAACCCAGGTTTCCTGCTTCCTAGGCAAGCACTCTACTGACTGAGCCACATCCCCCGCTCACAAAGCAACTTGTATTCAGAGGAAAGATGAGGGAAGCTGGAGCATCCTGGAGGAGAAAAGACAGCAGATGCTAAGAGCGCAAGTAGGAACCACCCACGCCAGTGAACTCAGCCTTTCCTAAAGACAACTTCAGGAGACGGAAGCCGCTGGTGCTTTCTCTCTTTCACTCATGTGTGATCAGGAGAGGTAACTACATTACACTTTAAGCCTTCATGGGCTTTCTAACCTTCTCATACCGACTTCCTAACTATTATTTACAAACAAGCTCTGCAAGCCTGGTTCATTTTCAATGTTTTAAATTAGGAAAGCCTAAAACAGCACACATGTACATGCACACAAAACCTCTCTACATTACAAAAAAAGAAGCTCTACACAACCTAGAACCCCCTTAAAAACTGCCGCTCCTATATCTGCTTAGCACTCTTATGAGCCCACAGATGGGAGAGATGCTGGCATGCTGATTTGTTCAAGACAGGTTTGGATGAATATCAGATGAAGATGCTCCATATTTTTTTTTTTAGGGTGGTAAGTCATAAGATTTTGTGGTAACTAATATTATTAAGACTTTTCCCTATCACTAGGCAGAGTTGGATGTCTGAAAAACAAAAACAACAAAAGACAGCAAAACTCAAAACCCGATGCCAATACATTCTGCTTACTACACAGAATAAACACCAGTGCAGGAAAACCTCACTTCCTGTTTGTAACCTTCTAATTTGGGCAACAGGGACCACAAAAGCAGCATTGTCCACCCAGGGGAAGACATTGACCACAAATCTAATACTAAGTATTCTATTTGAAAACTGGCTTATTTTCTTTGATAAGCTAAGCTGTTTCCGTATTTTTGTATCCGGGGTGATGTGAAGCATCTGGGCCAGAATAAGCAAGGAAACTTCTTAGAAAAGAGTTAATGCAGCCGGGCGTGGTGGTGCACGCCTTTAATCCCAGCACTCGGGAGGCAGAGGCAGGCAGATCGCTATGAGTTCAAGGCCAACCTGGTCTACAAAGTGAGTCCAGGACAGCCAAGGCTACACAGAGAAACCCTGTCTCAAAAAATAAAATAAAAAAACAAAGAGTAAAGTTTTATTAGTATTAGTATTATTAGTGTGTGTTTATGTGTGTGTGTGTTCTATGTTTCAAAATCTGCACACAGAGCTAGAGAGATGGCCCAGGGATTAAGAGCAGTGACCCAGGCTCAAATCCTAGTTCGCACACAGACGGCTCAAATGCTAGTTCTCACGTGCATGTGCAGTACCCACGGTGACCAGAAGAGGGTATCAGATTCCCTCATGACTGGAGTTGCATGTTTGAGAGCTGCCAGGTCCGTGCAGGAAATGGAAGCTGGGTCCTTGGCAACAGTAAGTGCTCTTAATGGCGAGGTCATACCCCAGCACCAGAACTGATGCCTCAAAACTTCATCAGTATCTTGGCCTTGCTGAGCAAGCCAAGGTTAACAGTGAGCAAGCACAACTGGAGAGTAGAAGTGAGTATTATGCACAGTGACAGGAGGCCTTTCCGTGAAGAAAAGGGTCAGAGAAGAAAGCACACACTTCTACCTGCACTTCTTCGCCTCTGGTGCATCTTTAAGGTTGGGAGCTGTTTATCACTTTTTCTAAGAAAGCCATGTCAATCTGTGTAATAGACATCTTTGGGTAAAAGGAGACAACTTTTCTGGCCGTGGTCATAATTCATCACTTTTCATCAACAAAAAAAGCATCTCTACATTTTTTTTACAACATTTTATAGTATTTTGTACAGTCAAATGTGTAACTAATGATAAAACAAGTTTAAACCTGTGAAGACAGTCATCAGCTATGATGACAGTGTGTCGAGACTCATGGCAGAAATAAACATGGGGCTTTTCTTTCCCTTTTTTTTTTTTTAACAGGGTCTCAATATGTAGCCCTGGCTGTCTTGGAACACAGAGATCCTTCTATCTCTGCCTCTCCTGGTTTTTCTTTTCTTTTCTGCTTTTGTCTTTGCTCTTTTTAGGGAAAAGGTTTCTCTGTGTAGTCCTGGCTGTCCCGGCACTCACTCTGTAGACCAGGCTGGCCTCAAACTCAGAGATCCACCTGCCTCTGCCTCCTGAGTGCTGGGACTGAAAGTGTGCACCAGCTAGCTTTTCTGATATTTACAGATTCCTACTGTGATATTTGGTAAATGTAAAGCATGTGAAATTCATCTGTATTTTTTAAAAGCAACGACTTAGAAATAAAATGAAATAATCACCTTATAAATCATATGTCCCACCAGGCAGTGGTGGTGCCCGCCTTTAATCCCAGCACTCGGGAGGCAGAGCCAGGTGGATCTCTGTGAGTTCCAGGCCAGCCTGGTCTACAAAGTGAGTCCAGGACAGTCAAGGCTACACAGAGAAACCCTGTCTCGGAAAACCAAAAAATAAAAAATAAAAAAAATCGTATGTCCCTAGAGATAATTTCATCTTCACAAAGACAGCTAGCCACTAAAACCATCAGCAATTAAAGGCTTATCGAACTAAATAACCCATTGCAACAATAACCAAATCAATACTACCACAGTGAAATATCAACACCTGAGAGCATCAGCCATCTTGTCCCGTTCAGTACAGAGTCAGGACCTAATACTAGGAGTGAGCACACAGCGTGAAATATGTACTTTCTCAAAAGTTAGGCCTCAAGGGGCTAGAGATGGCTCAGAGGCTAAGGGCATGTACCACTCTCGCTGAGGACCGGAATTTGGTTCCCAGTACCCACTACAGGCTGTGCACCACTGCCTGTGACTCCAGCAGAGGATTTAATGCCCTCTCCCGGCCTTACCTGTATTGCACCCACACATAGATACACATAATTAAAAAAAAAATAAACCTTTAAAAAGTCAGCACTCAAAAGGATTTCAAGAAAAACAAACCCAGATCTTTAAGCATTTTAGAATTAGCTCTAACAAAAATAACAGCCTGAGACTATGTGGTCACATTGTCCTGAATACCAGTACATGGCAGGCAACCCCATCCTGTGCTCGGCTTCCTGCAAGCGCTCATGTTTGCACCCAAATAAAGCTCAAGCTCATTGCCATTTTATTTCCTAAAATTGTGATTATATATATTGGTTTTTTTGAGACAGGGTTTCTCTGTGTAGCCCTGGCTGTCCTGGACTCACTTTGTAGACCAAGCTGGCCTCGAACTCACAGCGATCCACCTGTCTCTGCCTCCCGAGTGCTTGATGATATATATTATACGATTACCTAGGTCTAGCCAGTCAAGGGGAGATGGAGAAAACCTTGTATCACCTTTTTCTGTAAGAAACTGTTCTGTATGTCTAAATTAAAGCACTGTGTTTTCCCCCACTCCAAAGTACTGTATATTTTCAAAAGCTTAAGTCAATGATAACATTGGAAACACCATTTTCTACCAACAGATATTAAATGTCTAATATTCACAAAATTCATCATTCTGTCAACTGCATAAATTATTCAAGCCCTATAGTTACTTAATTGGGGTAAGCTGTTTCTTAGAAAACAGGTCCAAATGATAAAAAAAGCTAGCTTTCCAATAAATAATGCTCTAGGGATGAGGGTGGGTGACAAAGCTCACGGCTCGTCAGTTAACTATGTGTGGAAACATGTGAGGTACAGTCCCACTGTGTCAAAGGATGGCTTCTGAGCATTACACCTTTAATCCCAGCATGCAGGGAGGCGAAGGCAGGTGGGTCTCTGTGAGTTCGAGGCCAGGCTGGTCTATAGAGCAGGCTCCAGGACAGCCAAGGCTACACAGAGAAACCCTGTCGCTAGCTTCCCCCCGCCAAAAAAAACATTAAAGTCAGAATATCTTTTTTTTATCTACTTTTAACTGTGTGGGTGTTTGGCCTGCGTGTATGCCTGTGTACAATACGTGGAGGTCAGATGATATGGGATCTTCCGGAACTGGAGACACAGACGGTTGTGAGCTGCCACGTGGGTGCTCCCAATCACACTCAGGTCCTTCAGAAAACCCGCTGGGTTCTCCTACCTGCTGCCATCCCCTCAGCCCTCAAGTCAAACATCTTCCCACACCTTAGGTTTCTTGATAACCACTGTCCCCCTCCCTTCAAGCTCACTGTCGCAATGATCTCCTCTGAGACTATCACAGTGTTTAGAGGGTTTACATTTTCAATTGCTTTTAATGACTGTGTTTTAAGATGTTTGTATTTTATGTGTCTCTGTGCATGCACGGACACTTTGGTATGTACACTTTGTGTGTCCAATTCCTAAGGCCAGGGGAGGACACCAGATCCCCTGGGCCTGATGATACAGGCAGTTGTGAGCTGCCCAATGTGGGTTCTGGAAACTGAACCCAGGTCCTCCCTCTGCAAGAGCAGCAAGAGCTCTGGCACGCAGAGCCAGGCCACCAGTCCCGCGTCCAGAACTTTCTATGGTCGCACTGATAATGAGTGGCAAAGCACAGTTAGAGCTGGCTATCAGTACCTACTGTCATACAGACGAGTTGTTTACTGTGGTCACAGGTTGTCCGTCTGGTGCTAAGGTCTCTCGGGAGCATCCCCACGCTGTCCTGCACAGCAGAAACGACTAAGCCTGAAGCCTGAAGCACCGCTCCAGGGAGCTGTGGCCTGGGTTTTGAACTTCCCTGAGGTTCATTTTACGAACTCAGATCTCCAGAGCATCCCTCCAGCCGGCACCGCTTAGTCCCTGTACGGCCACACTGCTGCTCTCTCATCTCAGTCTGCCCCAGCTTAGAAGCGCGTAGAAGAAACCGTTCACAACTGTGAGGCCATTGCATTACCATATGGAGAACCCTAACAGAAACGTGAATAACCGACCAAGTGAGGGCATAACGGCAGCGTAATTCTAAAGGGCACACGTGGGAACAAATGTTACACCGGCTCTACCGAAACCAGCAAGCTGGTATTAGCAGGTCCGTGTGGCACAGCCTACCAGGTAACTAGCAATCAGTACTGGGAATGGACTATATGCTATGATCCATGTCTGTCTTGGACCTACGCAGATACCCCGAAAAGACTCATTCGAATAATGAAATTCACGGATTTCAAAGACCCCAGCAGAGGAGGATCAGGTATCAAATTCTAACAACAACAACAACAAAAACCATTTAAATCCATTAAACATACACATCTCCCATGTTATCCCTAAACAGACTGTAGTCAGAGAACATGTTAAATCGATCCACTCCTGTCTAAATGTGTACTGTCACATGGTCAAAGTTTAGCGCGGAAATATACAGTTTTCTTCTTCTTCTTCTTCTTCTTCTTCTTTTTTTTTTTTTTTTTTTTTTGGTTTTTCGAGACAGGGTCTCTCTGTGTTAGCCTTGGCCATCCTGGACTCACTTTGTAGACCAGGCTGGCCTCGAACTCACAGTGATCCGCCCGCCTCTGCCTCCCGAGTGCTGGGATTAAAGGCGTGCGCCACCACGCCCGGCTCGAAATATACAGTTTTCAATGACTAATTTTAAAAAGTTACAACTTGCCTACTTTTGTCATATATTATTTTGAAGCTTCAAGAGGCTTTTACGTTTATGATAAATTAACAGTGAACATTTATTTATAAATGTCTCTACAGCACCCCCCACACACATTAACCTCATTTAAGACAACAAATAAGAGCAATTAAATGAAGCATTATGTTAGTAAGAACTAGTATTTTTGTGTGTGCCTTTAAAAAAATAACGTTGAACATTAAAATCCTATGTTGCCAAATCTCTCTGCTCTACACAGAAAAACGAACCCACGTTGGTTGAGAGCTGCGCTCAGGTATCACCGCCCACGGCAGGGGGGCCAAAGGCCTCTCTAGTGCGCATCAGCTGGACATCCTTGTCTGCCATGCACGTGTCACAGCCCCACACTGCAGACGCCTCGGCTGTCAGGAGCCCATAGGCTGTCTCGGTCATCCCGGTGCAGATGCGATGAAACCATTTCTGACAGGAGGCCTCGCACAGGATGGCGTCCTGGTCATCATTCACCTCGTTTGTACAAATCCCACACGGGTACACGGGGTCGGAAGACGAGTGGCCATGCCGGCCTGGGTGCAGGGAGATCTTGCGGCTCTTGTCGGTGGTGCACAGGTCAGCCCCGGCCCTGGGCTGACGGGGCTTGTTCTGCGTCCCGTTGGCGTGGTTGTTGGTGGCCTCTGCGCTACCCGAACGGCTGTTCTCTTGGACGGCGTTGTTTCTGTTGGCATTTTTCAGCTCGACGTTACTCTGACTGGCTGGGTCCTCCATATTTAAGTGAGGTGGGTGAGTGGCAGAATTCTGATTCGTGGCTTTGGCTGTCCCTTGAGTAAAGTCTTGCTTGGGAAGCGGTGCTTTTGCTTGACCAAATGTGTTTGGGGGTGGGATAAAAGAATGATTAGATTCTAACGGAGAGGTAAAATTTGAATTATTTCCAGGGACAAAATTAGAGGCCAGGTCGGGGTTAGACACTTGGCCAGCATTCTGTGGGGGAATCTGACTGAAGTTTTCAGCAGAGCCTTGTCTAAAATGCTGACCGGGCATGCTAATGTCCTGAGTCAGCACGTTATTGTAAGGTGGGTTTCCAAAACTCGAATTATCGTGTGGCCCAAAGTTAAAAGCATGAGGCCGGTTAAAGCCCATGCCCAACGGATTCTGAGGGAACGGATGTGGTTGATTCCTGAGTGAGTAAGGACCACAGTAGGGGGAAGACATTCTTGGAGGGACGTGGGGTGGCATTCTGAACGTGCTGTAGCCTCCAAAGCCAGGATAACCAGGGCTGAGATACGGATTGGATGTAGGCAGTGGTTTATAGGAAATAGTGTTGTAGTTGTCATCGAAGGGATTGGCAGCCACTAGATGGTCGGCGTTTGGATTTGGCGGTGGCGCATACTCAGACAACGGAGGAAAGGAAGGCCCCTGCAAAGGGAACATAACGGGAAAACAGTCTTGATGCAAATTTAGTGTCTTCAATTGATCCTCCCAATGTTTATATTTAATTATACTTGATTTAAAAAAAAAAATCTATGGAGCTGGAGAGATGGCTCAGTGGTTAAGAGCACTTACTGCTGCTCACCCAGAGCACCCACGTTTGGCCCCCAAAGCACGCATCGCAACCATCTGTAATTCCACCTCCAAGGGATCTAACGCTCCCTTCAGGCCTTTACCAGCACTGGCACTCAGGTACACATACCCACAATAGTTACACAGACATATACATAATTTAAAATAAAAAATAAAATTATATACATACATATATATTAGTTTTTCTTACAATGCAAAGCTGCCAATGACACCCTCTGCCTTTTATTTATTTTTAATTAAAAAAAAAAGATTTATTTATTGTTATGTATACAGTGCTCTGCTTGCATGTACACCTGCAGGCCAGAAGAGGGCGCCAGATCTCATTATAGATGGTTGTGAGCCACCATGTGGTTGCTGGGAATTGAACTCAGGACCTCTGGAAGAGCAGTCAGTGCTCTTAACCTCTGAGTTATCTCTCCAGCCCTTATTTTTAATTTTTAATTTTGTTTTTGAGACAGGCTTCCTCTGTGTACCCTTGGCTGTCCTGGACTCACTTTATAGACCAAGCTGGCCTCAAACTCAGTGATTCACCTGCCTCTACCTTTCCTTACTAAGGAAAACATCAGGACTGGAGACAGAGCTCGGCAGTTAAGAGCACTTACTGCTCTTCCAGAGGACCTGAGCTAAGTTCCCAGCACACACTGCAGGTGGCTCATAACTGCCTCTAACTTCAGCTCTGATATATGAGAAACCCTCTTCTGGCCTCCCCAGATACCTGCACTCATCTGCGTAGAGACATACTAACCAACAACAAACAAACAATAACAACAAAACCCAGATCTTAAAAAGAAAAATAATTTTAAAAGGAAAAAAAAGTCACTTTACCTGTGTGCTGGCCTTACGTTTCTTCTTATCTGGGCTTCCAAGTTGTATATTTGGCCCTCCTAACCCATCCAGTCCACTGTCACCACCTACCAAAAAAAAAAATCCTGATAATATTCCCACATGGACATCAAACCGTCTCAAATATCTCATAGTAATGTTACTTAGTCAGGGTAGGAAGACGCAGGGGCAGGAAGCCGGAAGGAGACCCTCCCCCAGGAACCTAGCGCCACAGAGCTGAAGGTTGCCTCCCCCTTCCTCCCCAGGTGCAAAGCTGCAGCTCTCCAGGACTCAAGCCCTGGTCTGCCCTTATCAGAGTACCATTTCACTCAAGGCATCTCTGGAGCATCCTATAATTTCACTTAACAAAAGACAAAGGAAAAGGAATGAACAAAAATGTTTCTAGCCAACCTTCTGAGACATCAGGGGAGCCATTAAACTGGTTCACATAACTAAAACAAAGACAATTAACACCTCTCTCTCCTGAGGAGCCCACTCCTACCCTTGGGCATATCACTGATTTTTTTCAAAGCCCCTCATTTCTCCTACCTTTCCCACTTCAAGTTTACTTGAAGATAACTTTAATAAAACCTCTAACTATACGTCATGCCGATTAACCCTGAAATTCTTTCTTCAGCATCAAAGCCACTGATCCCAGTTTGGCCTAAGTTGAGTACCTTAACCGATTAAAGGAATCCTCATTGAGGCTACTGACAAGATCTATTTTATTTATCATTTTTGTTCTGATGACTATTTCATGTGTATGTGTGTGTGTGTGTGTATGCATGCCACAGGCTGTGTGTGAAGGTCAAATGACAACTTGAGAGAGTTGGCTCTTTCCACTATGGAACTGGGATCAAACTCAGGTTGGGGTTTTTTTTATTTGTTTGTTTGGTTGGTTGGTTGGTTTTGTTTGGTTTGGGTTGGTTTTTCAAGACAGGGTTTCTCTGTGTATCCTTGACTGTCTTGGACTTGCTTTGTAGACCAGGCTGCCCTCAAACTCAGAGATCCGCCAGCCTCTGCCCTCCAAGTGCTGGGATTAAAGGTGTGCGCCATCACCGCCTTGCCAACTCGAGGTTGTTATGTTGAGGCCTATACCTTAACCCACTGAGCCATTTCAGCAGCAACCACTATCTATTATATTTATTCTGTGGTGTTATCTTCTTGTTGTAAGAAAGTGCTTGCTTTAATGAGAGAGGGGAGGCTACAGCTCAGCTCACGGTTTCAGAGGTTCAATCCTAGCTGTTTGGACCATGCACTCAGTCACCACAGCAGTGGGGTGAAAGAAATGTATCGCCTCAAGGTAAACAAGATGCAGAGGGAAATTAAGAAAGAGGGGACTAGGGTGGAGAGATGGCTCAGAGGTTAAGAGCACTGGCTGCTCTTCCAAAGGACCCAGGTTCTATTCCCAGCACCCACATGGTGGCTCACAACTGTCTGTAATTCCTGTTCCAGGGAATCAGACACCATCACGCAGCCATACATGCAGTCAGAATATTAATATAATAAAATAAAATTAAGTATTAAAAAAAAAAGAAATAGAGGACCACATACGACTCTCAAAGGGACAGCGTCGTTAGGCCTGACCTCTTAACCCAGCACTCCCAGCTAGGAAGCAAATGTTCAATACATGAGCTGCGCCATTCAGCATCTAATCTCAGAGTCTCTGAGGGTTCAACTCTACAGGGTGGCCCCTCCAATCCTCCAGGTTCTAGTGACTCCAACTGTTTTGTTTATTTATTTATTTGGTTTTGGTTTTTTTTCAAGACAGGGTTTCTGCGTGTGACTTTGGCTGCCCCGGACTCACTTTGTAGACCAGGCTGGCCTTGAACTCGCATCCATCCAGAGGAGCACCTCTGCCTCCCAAGAGCTGGGATTAAAGGCGTGCGCCACCACGCCTGGCTCAACTCCAACTTCTTTTTGGTTTTGTTTTTCACTAAATCCTGAATGAAGTTTTCTGCAGTTACGTCTCCGTGGTCCCCACTTTGCTTTTCTGGTTAGCTTCTTTCTTTCCTTGTTTTTTTTTTTTTTAATTAATTTATTTATTGTACATGAGTGCTTTATCTGCAGTAGAGGACATCAGATCACATTATGAGCCACCATGTGGTTGCTGGGAATTGAACTCAGGACCTCTGGAAGAGCAGTCAGTGCTCTTAACCTCTGAGCCATCTCTCCAGCCCCCAACTGGATGATTTCTAACCAGACTTTTAATCAGCTGGCTATCAGCCACTAACTATGTGACGAGGGGCCTCTGGCCTCTGATTATACTTTGATGGTGAAGGTCAAATTTGCCCCAAGGATCTTGGTACCCCCAGTCATCAAGAAGTAGTTTAATGGTAACATTACCCTCTTTCCTGACCCCTGATTGTTTATTAATAATAAACAAAATAAGGGGCAATGTAGGGTGAAAAGTCAGAGGTCACTTCTGGGTTTGAAAACCCCCAATCCCTGGGCTTGAAATCCCACCAATCCCTGGGCTTGAAATCCCACCAATCCCTGGGCTCGGTCCAAATTCAAGACTTGAAATCTCAGCAGTCCTCACCCTGGATATCTCTTGGAAAAGTCTGTTGAAAGAAAACCTGCCTCCAGTCAGTTCCCTGCTGCTTCTCATCCGAGCAGGCACAAACACCCTCTTGTGTCTTTCCCAATAAATCTTCCCTGTGAGGTTTGACTTGGCCAGAATACCTTTCACTTCAGAGCAGCAACACCTGCACTGGGGAAACCTTCCCACTCAGGGCAGCAACACTTCCCTGAGGGAAACCCTTCCCCTCAGAGCTGCAACACTTACAGCAACCCCACCCCAGCCCCCAGTAAATGTATATTTTTCAGTCTTGGAGGGTTTGGGTTGGAGCAGAGCAGAGCCTAGCACTGTGCCTTGCACCAAGGGCCCCGCATGGGGTTTGATCTGCAGAAGTTCAACTCTTTCCTCCAAGTGAAGGCGGGACTACCACCCCCGGAGTGCCATTGTCTCAGAAGTCTGTGTTTGCTCCACAGGCCCCAGGCTTGGAGTGCATGCACGTTTGCCATCCCAGCCTCTTCTGTTCTGTTGCTACCTCCATGACGATTTTAATATCCTACTGTGGTCACCTGCATTTGCCATCTGTGGACGACAGCTAAAACTCTGATTTGGTTTGCGTCTCCAGATCAGATACGGGATGAGAAGCAACTCAAGTCCCACCAGCGAGACACAAGCATGAAGTTAACTCGCCACATGCATCTGTCTTGATGTCGCTGGGTTTATGTTCCTTCTCTGTATACATTCTGAATGTACAGTGGTGCTTTTACAAAATCAAGACCCTTTAGAAGATTTTTAAAAATTGTGTATGGATCTCTTGCTCACATGTATGTCTGTGTGCAGCACTCGTGTGGGTGCTGGGAATACAGCTTGGTCCCCTAGAAGAGCAACCAGTGCTCAGTGCTCTTAACTCCTGAGCCATCTCTCCAGCCTCACAATATTTTTTGAAGAAACAGTATTTAAAATGTGAAACTCAACAGCATTTCATAGAACTACAAGAAAGTTAACTGAAGAGTAGTATTTTCTGCATTAATGGACGTCTTCCTTTTTTTCTTTTTCCTTTCCTTTCTTTTTGAGACAGGGTCCTGTGTAGTCCAGGTTGGCCTTTAACTCACCATTGGGATGAGGATGGCCTTGAACTTCTGATCCTCCCGCCTTTACCTACCCAGGGCTGGGATGATAAGCATGTGTCACTACTCTGAAATTATCCAGTGCTGGAGTGGAGTCCAGGGCTTCCTTCATGCTAAGCAAACACTTTCATTAACTGAGCCACATTCCAGCTCAAGAGTTTTTATTTTTTTTTAAAATATTTTTAATTTATTTGATTTTTTTTTTTAAATTTATGTGTGTTGGTGTGAGGGTGTCAGATCTTGGAGTTACAGACAGTTGTGAGCTGCCATGTGGGTGCTGGGAATTGAACCCGGTCCTTTGGAAAAGCAGGCAGTGCTATTAACCACTGAGCCATCTCTCCAGCCCCAAGAGTTTTTTTTAAAGGACCTTTTACAGTGGTTCTAAACCTTCCTAGTGCTGTAACCCTTTAATATAGATCCTCATGTTGTGTGGTAACCCCCCAGCCATAAAGTTATTTTCATTGCTACTTTAACTATGTATTATTTTTGTTGATGTGTTAACTACTGTAACTGTAATTTTGCTATTGTTACTAATTGTAATGCAAATATCTGTGTTTCCCAATGGTCTTAGGCAGCCCTTCCAAAGGAGTCAAGACCCCCAGGTTGAGATCACTGCTCCAGGACTTAAGACAACTTAAGAGATATTAAAAGCCAGGCATGGTGGCTCATGCCTTTGATCCTAACATTCAAGAGGCAGAGGCAGGTGGATCACTGTGAGTTCAAGGCCAGCCTGGTCTACAAAGCAATTCTAGGACAGCTGCTGGAACAAATGAGCACCCTGAGGATCTCACAGATGCTTAGTCCTCAGCACCCATGTGGTGACTCACAACTCCCTTTAACCCCAGCTCCAGGGGATCCAAAGCTTTCTTCTTGCCTCTGAGGCCTCCTGCACACATGTGGTGCACACAGATTCATGCAGGTCTGCACACTTGCACATAATAATGAATAAATCTTTTTTTAAAATCAATGCTGGGTGTGGTGGTGCACGCCTTTAAACCCAGCACTCACAGAGGCAGGTGGATCTCTGTGAGTTAAGAGGCCAGCCTAGACTACAAAGTGAGTCCAGTCAAGGCTACACAGAGAAACCCTGTCTCGGAAACAAACACAAACAAACAAAATCTTTTGTGTCCCTCACAAATCCACTCTTCTCTCTATGCATGTGGCAAGCCTCTCAACACTCCTCCTCTGACAGCTCGCTCACTCTGTTTCACAGTCTTTTCCACCCGTCTCCCACATGCTAGCGTTTTTCAAAGTTTGTGACCTCAAGGCTCTTGGTTCTCCTGGGTAAGCCTCTGTGTTCCCAAGACATTAATTAGTTTTCACCTGTTTACCTAGGACTTCCAGATCTCTATTTCTGGCTTAAACGATAGGCTTCAGTTACAAGCCATGTCAGGCATATTCACTGCATACCCTGGAATACCCTGGGGTGGGGGGTGGAGGTTGAATCAACAGATTTAGAGTCAACCTCATATTCCTGATGATGTGCTGAGCCGGAAACAGTCCAAGGTTAAACATGGGAGCCTTCCCCTCCCCTGTTCTCCCACTAGCTCTTCCGCCCCCATTTCTCCAACCTCAATCCTAACTGCCCACAGGTCCATCCGAGTGGGGCATGTACATCCTCTGTTAGCACATTACAGCACTCCTCTGCTATTGTTCCCCTAGACGCCACACTGTTTCTTCCGGTCCTGCTAACTCCCGTAACAGCATGAATGTTCCGAATCCTGTCTATACCTCTGATTCCTATTTCTCTTCCTCTGTTCTTTTGGGGTTCCCTCCCCCAAGATTAAGCCTCCATGGGAATTCTTTTTTTTTTTTTTTTTTATGTTCTTGTTTTTTGTAGAGACAGGGTCTCATACTACAGGGTGGCCTCTAACTTACTACATAGCCATTGATGACCTTGAACTTCTCTCTCCCTTCCTCTACCCTCCCTTGTTTTTGTTTTTTGGGACAACTCTTTGCATTGGCCTGGCTGTCCTGGAACTCACTATGTAGAGTAGATTGGACAAGTTTTTAAAATCAGTTTTCTTCCTTCTACCTATTTGGGAATTCTATGAACCCAACTCAGGTGGTCATCAGGCTTACACAGCAAATGCCTTCACCTGCTGAGCCATCTTACTTATATATTTTAAAGTTTTATTTTTATTTTAAATAATGTGTGTGTGTGTGTGCGCACGCGCGCGCACGAGCACATGCGTGCACACAGGTTCCCTTGGAAAGCAAGAGGCATTGGGTCCCCTGGAGCTGAGGTTTCAGGCCCTTGTAAGCCATCCAGCACAGGTGCTGGGAACTGCACTTGGGTCCTCTGCAAGAGCAGTAAGTACTCTGAACTACCAAGCCACCTCTCCAGCCCCTATATTACTTTCCTTCTTTTTCTTTCCCTTTTCTTTCTGAAACAAGGTCTCTCTGCATAGTCCTGGTTGTCCTGGAACGGCTCACCTCAAACTCAGAGGTCCCCGTGCCTCCTGAATGCTGTGATTAAAGGCATGGGCCACCACTGCCCGGCTACATTACTTTCATTTTATTTTTTTATTTTTATTTTATTTTTTTAATATTTTATTTAGTTTTTAATCTATGTGCATTGGTGTGAAAGTGTCAGATCTTGGAGTTACAGACAGTTGTGAGCTGCCATGTGGGTGCTGGGAATTGAACCCGGTCCTTTGGAAGAGCAGGCAGTGCTCTTAACCGTTGAGCCATCTCTCCAGCCCCTACATTACTTTCTTAAGTATCGTTTAAGGTTCCAGAGAGATGGCTCGGTGGGTTAGAGCACACACCGCTCTTGCAGGGGCCAGGAGTCTGGTCCTATCACGCATGTCAGGTTCTCACAACTGTAACTTTATCTACAGGTATCACATGCCCTCCTACTTTTGTTTGTTTATTTTGTTTTTTGAGACAGGCAGGTGGATCTCTGTGAGTGTGAGGTCAACCTGGTCTACAAAGTGAATCTAGGACAGCCAAGGCTACACAGAGAAACCTGTCTTGAAAAAACAGAGTTTTTTGTTTGGTTGGTTTGGTTTTTTTAGTTTTTCGAGACAGGGTTTCTCTGTGTTATCTTGGCTGTCCTGGAACTCACTCTGTAGACCAGGCTGGCCTCCAAGTTGGAGAACCACCTGCCTCTGCCACCACTGCCCAGCAGAATACAAAACTTTTATGGATTATGAACCAATTAAAAGATATCTGTTAAATTAATGTATTTGGAAATGAGTTACCATAAAAATACTCCCTATGCAGTAAAAATATTGACTGTGCTTTAAAAAGTGTTTTCTTCTATTTTGGGATTTAAACTCTTAGAATATTATTATTAACCTGAAAACTGAGCCAACTCCTTACTGTTGATGTGGCTGCAACGTCAACAAAATAAAGGATTACCCATGTTCTTGGCTCCAGTGTCAGACACTGACACACAGTAACTAGCATTACATTTGCTTAGGACAGACAGATAAGACCAAAGGTATAAACTCAACAGCTCTTTCTTTTCCGTTAAGCAATTTATAATAATAGGCAAAGTTGTACTGTAAAAACCTCGGGGGAAACATGCATGTCAGAAAGGTGTGTTCCTGAAAAGCTTTGGCAACTGATAGTTACAAACAATACAGGACTATACTATTTCACCGGTCCTGATATTGTAGCACACACTTTGAATCCCAGTGCTCCCTGCAAAGGCGGGGGGGGGGGGGTGTGTGTCTCTATGAGTTTCAGGCTAGCCTGCTCTACATTGTCAGTTCCAGGATAGCCAGGGCTACATAGTAAGACCATGCCTCAAACAAACAAACAAACTCACACCACCACAGCAAAAATGCACCAAGTGAAAAGCTTTATGCCATGAACCCTTTAAAAGTAATGCTCTGCTCTAAGTTAAAACTTTTGTTTACATGACTAGAACATCCTCCCTCCCTCTCTCTCTCTCTCTCTCTCTCTCTCTCTCTCTCTCTCTCTCTCTCTGCATGCGGAGGCAAGAGGCGAATTCCTGACTGTTTTCCAACTTACCTGTTACAGTGGGGTCTCTCACTTTAAACCAAAGCCCACCGAGGCAGCCAGGGGAGCTGCCACACCCACCTGGCATTTACTTGGGTGCTGGGAACCTGGATTCAGGTCTTCACTCTTGTTGGGCAACTGCTTTCCCACTGAACACATCCACGAAGCTCTAGAAAAGGGGGTATCTACCTAGACACTGGAGAGAACACCTTCTGGACCCCACAGCACCGCTGTCATGAGGCAGTGCAGCTGTGTTCACCCTGGAGTCACACTCAACTTGTACATCTATCGGAAATCTATCTTACCATTTACTGACTTATGTATACCTTACCTTTGTTTCCACATAGAAAGACTGTTGAAGTAGCCTCCCTACTTAGCCCTTCCCCCTCAGTCTTATTTTCTATGCAGCACCCAGACACACCCCATTACAGACCCAACCACTACTTTTCTGCAAAACTGTCCAGTACCTATATCAGAGTAAAACCCAAAGTCTATCTGCATACCTTCCTTCCTTCTCTTCTTTTTTTCTTTTTCTTTTTTTTTTTTTTCTTGACAGGGTCTCAGTATGAAGCTTTAGCTGGACTGGAACTCACTACGTAGATCACACTAGCCTCAAATTCACAGACATCCACAGGCCTCTGACTCTGGAGTGTTGAAAATAAAGGTCTGCCCACCACAGCTGCCTAAAGCCAGGTCTTAATGACTCTCAAAGGCACTCTCCTCTGACCTCAGCTCCTTGTACCTGGCTGTGCCCGCTCACCTTGCCAGTTACCACAGCTCCCTTGTCACTGCTTGAATACACAGGCTAACCAGATCCAAGTCTTTGTATCTTGGGTTCCCTTTGCCTGGAGTGCCCTTCCCCAGGGTGTGACGAGCTATGCTATCTTCCTTTCACCCCAGGTGAGCCTTTGATCAGCTTCTATACACTCCCAGCCTCGCCTCCCCATTGGGTTTTTTTCTGGCCCCGATTCCCCGTTTCCATGTTCTGCACAGCGCTTTACCATGTGTATTGTTTACTCAGTGTGTGCACTCCTGCGTGAAGAGCATCGGCATTCTTGATTCACTGTTTCAACCTGTGCCAACAACAGTACCTAGGACACAGTACATGCTCAACAAAATATTTGCACAGTGAACAAACTTTGGGACTCTCAGACTTAGAAACCCATCGGGAGCTGGAAGCAAGAGCTGGCGGGCATCCTCACATTCCCAGATGGTGTGTGGTAGTGGTATGTGTGTGTGTGTTTTAAACTTACATGCAGGTACCTTTTGTTCAGTACGTTCTTTTCTCTGATTTTTGAGTCCGTAAGGCATTCACATTCCTTGCTAGGTTTCAAGGAAGAAAACCAATGATATAGAAAGCTGATTTTGTAAGATTTGATTCTTAATCTTATTGGTTAATAACGAAACGCCTTCTGAATGTATCTCGTTTCTCTCCCTAAACTAAAGGAAAATATAGCGTATGTGTATTGCCTTTTGAAGTGAGCTGCTTCCTCAAAGCGCTTCAACTCTCTGGCGGTGCAACTTAGTTTTTGGAGGGGGGGTGGGGGGGTGGGTATTGTTCGCGGGTGTCTCTTTTTCGCCCTGAGGTGTCTATTGTGCTGTGTGGTGGGAAGCAGGAGAGAGGAGCCGGGTAGGAAGGGATGCTGAGCGCCGCACGTCTGCACACAAAGTGGGCACCCCTGGCGCCTGGGGCCACGCACTTAGGCCCGGGCCGCCCCGGTGGCTTCCCGGTGGGCCCGCGCTCCCCCGATCCTCCCAACCCGGCTCCGTTACCTCGAACTCTCTTCAGCGCGATGGGCTCCTTGTCCTGTTCCGCTGACATTACCGACCGCCGCGCATGGCTCGCCCCGGGGCCGCGGGAAGCCGGTGTCTTTGATGCGGCGGCCCCTCCTCCTCCTCCGGGTCCTCCTCCTGCTCCTCCGGGTCCTCCTCCTGCTCCCCGGAGTCCTCCTGGCCGAGCTGGGAGCTCAGGCCGGCCGGGCCGCAGGCCGACTTTGAAAAGTTTGCTAGGCGGCCGAGGCCTCGGGGCTCCGCAAGCTCGCGGGGGTTCAGCCGGGCTCCGCCGGGCTCAGGGCCGCGGCCTGGGGGCGGCGCCCGCGCCCGGCCCGCAGAAGACGCGCGCCCTGGGCCGCGCTGCGCTGCGTTCCGCCTGCGCGCGCGGGGGAGACGCGGCCTCCGCGGACACAAAAGCCCCCGGCCTGCAGCGGCCGCTCGGGGGACGTGGCGCGGCCCCGAGGCCTCCCCCACCCTCTCGTGCTCTACAGCCCAGCACGGGGGCGGGGACCCAGGGCGCGCGGAGCTCCCGCACCCTCACCCGCACCCGCACCGGGCTCCGGGGCCGCGGTCTCGCTGGGAGGCTGCGCTGCGCTCCCGGGGGCCGTGCGCGCCAGGCCCTGCGCTCACCCCGCGCCCTCCAGGGCCCCGCACCCCGGGCTCTGCGTCTCCAGCCCGCGCCCCGCAGCTCAGGCTCCGCGCTCCCCGCTGCCCTTCGAGGCCCAAGACTCCGTGGCTCCGAGCAACCTGTGCAGGGCGCAAGGGCGCAACGTCCTGCTCCTCTCTCCTCGCCGCCCTCCAAGGCCCCAAAGCCTCCAATTCTGCGCCCAGCTCCTCTGCGCCCCGGGCTGCTCTCTGCCCTCCGGGCCTCAGAACACCCCCACCCCGGCTCCACGCCCCTCTGCACGCTCTGCCCCAGCCTCCCCCAGGAAATAGTAGCTCCCAAACTCCATCCCAGCCCCAGCATGCTTTTTTTTTTTTTTTGGCCTCGCAGTCAGATTTCAGGGAAACTTTGTCAGAGAAAGCAACATAATTCTGGGTGGGTATGTGGACAGCTCACATTCCCCGTGCCCGTGGTTCGAACCCGTGTTTCTTCAACGCCCCCTTCCTTGGAGACGCGACGACTGGGTTGTTAACAGGGCTTAGATTCGACTGGTCTTCCTTTTGGCTTAAGACAACTGAGACACACACACTCTTGAGGTTCGGTTTGTGAACCTCAGAACGGAGTGGGACTTCATCTCTGAGGTGTCTTCTAGCTCTGCCATTGTTTGATGAGCTTTTAGGAATCTTCTCTGTTGTTGGGATTCAGAGTTACTGCACTACAAGAAACTAGGTGCAGACTCCAATCTTGCATCAGGTAAAACACGGGTTGTTTCTACCTCTCATCTTAGACAAGTCTGTCTGACAACTACTCCTTACGCACGTGAAGACCTGTAACTAACCAAAGCGGGGCCCTCCGCTTCCTATAGGCAGGACTCACAGAACTCATTCAAGTGCTCAAACAATGGCCAAGGGAAAACATTACATTAGTGGCATCTAGTTTAGAAAAAGAATAACGCCGGGCGTGGTGTTGCACGTCTTTAGTCCCAGCACTCGGAGGTGACAGAGGCAGGTGGATTGCTGTGAGTTCGAGACCAGCCTGGTCTACAAAGCGCGTCTAGGGCAGCCAAGGCTACACAGAGAAACCTTGTCTCGACAAACAAAAACAAAACAAACAAACAAAAGAATAGCCCAGCCCTAGTTGGTGGCCATTAATCCTAGCACTGTGGAGGCAGAGGCAAACAGATATCTGTGTGTTTGAGGTCAGCCAAAGTTACATACAGAGCGGTGTGTGTGTGTGTGTGTGTGTGTGTGTTATACGGAGGTTGCCTGGCAGACAAGCATGGGACCTGCGTTAGGTTCCTGAGCACGCACATATAAACGCTGAGCGTTGGGACTTGTCTAATCTAGGACTGGGAGGTGGGAGAGGGATGGGTCCCTGGAGGTCATTGACCAGACAAAGCAATAGCAAGGGTCACTGTGAGACCTTGTCAAAAGATAGGGTCGGGGTGGGGAGGGAGCTCCATCATTGGTGAAGAGCTGTTGTTGCAGACAGACAGACAACTGGGGTTCTGTTTCCACCATACCCACATTGGCTCACAATCATCCATCACTCCAATTCCAGGGCATCCAATGTTCTCTTCTGGCCTCTTCAAACACTAGGCACAGACATGGTGACACACAGACAGGCATGCATACATACATATATACATCCATACAGGCAAACATTCATACACATTAAATCTTTTTTTTTTTAAAGCTGGGCATAGCAGCCCATAATTTTAATCCTAGTATTCAATAGGCATAGGTAGGCAGATCTTTGTGGATTCTGGGCCAGCCTGTTCTACACAGTAAGTTTCAGGCCAGCCTGGGCCATACACTGAGAACCTGTCTTAAAAACTAAACAAGTGGAGGAAAAGCTAAGCACTGGGAAGCAAACATTGCTGCTTCCTGGCTGTGGATGTGATGTGACCTACTACTTCAAGCCCCTGCTACTTTGAATCCCACACCATGATGCTTGACCTATGAGGCAGAATTAACCTGCCTTTAAAAAAAAAAAAGCAGATTTATTTGTTATGTTTACAGTGTTCTTCCTGAAGGCCAGCAGAGGGCACCAGATCTCGTTATAGGTGGTTGTGAGCCACCATGTGGTTGCTGGGTATTGAACTCAGGACCTTTGGAAGGGCAGCCATCTGTCCAGCCCCATACCCTCCCTTAAGTTGCTTTTGTCAGGACATTTCGTCCTAGCCACAGCACTAAGATAGCATCTAATTCGCGCTGTGCAGGAGGTATCCTTTTAGTTTGATGACCTCTCAAAAGCCTCCTAATGCTATCACAGTGGCACCTGAGTTATGAAGGAGGCACATTGTAAACAATACCAATTGTGAAATGATATCCAGGAAGTGAGTGAGGGCCTCATACACTGAGGAGGTGCAGAGGCATTCAGGGAGCTGTACAAAGTGGCGACAATAGCATCGCATGAGCTCAGTTCTGTCTCTGGCCTGGACACTGAGAGAGAAAACTGTGGGGGGGGGGGCGGGGGGGAGAGGGAAGGTCTGTTTTGGATGCCCTGGGTCTGAGGTTGGGAAGTTCAGGTGACAGGAAGATAAATTTATTAAATTCAGGGCTGGAGAGATGGCTCATTGGTTAAGAACACTGTCTGCTCTTCCAAAGATCCTGAGTTCAATTCCCAGCAACCACATGGTGGCTCACCACTGTCTACAACTGGAATTGTGCCCTCTTCTGGCAGGCAGGTGCACATGCAAGTAGCACACTCATACATGAAATAAATACAATTAAATAAAACTTATTAAACTCATAATACTTTGGGTCATACATACTTGGTAGGGGGTGTCACACCTGCACTGATGGTATTTATAAGTTATTGTGTATCGATTCTGTATAACAACCTCAAATTCAGTGGTTTAAGCCACCGTTCAGTTGTTTATAATTCTGTGGACAGGCCATCTGTGCTGGACTCTGATACAGTGGCTTTTTGTGGTCAGTGGGTGGCCAAAGGCCTGACTTTCTGGTACGTAGATGGCTTTGAGCAGGTACGATGGGCCAGCGTCATCACTGGCCTGTGGGGGCGCAGTCAGCCAGCCAGTCTGTGCTCTTTCAAATGGTAATGCTCACATGATTTGCAAAAGCACAGAGTGCGGGCAAATCCTACCATGCTAGCATTTCCCAAGCCTTGGCTTGTGTCTCATTGGCTAATTTATTTAGACCGTTGGTCAAAACATACAGCTGTCCTTATCCTTGAGACTTGTGGGGATGGAGAAGGGAGACAGGAAGGCATGGTGTTTTTACACAAATATACAATACTCTTCACACCGTCCTGTCATGTCCTTCCACTCCGGTTCACCTGGGAACCGTCAGAGCCCAACGAAGAGTTGCCATGATGCCTCAGCACAGTTTTCGGCCCAACATCATGGCCACAAACCTGTAAGCATAAAAGGAAAGCTGAAGTAGCACCGTAGTGATCCAGCCTGTGTCAACACGGAGAAAATGTCAGTTGGTCAGGACCTAGCATCGTCTAGGAGACAAGCCTCAGGGCTAGCCTGTGAGGAATTAGTTAGAAAAGTTAACTGAGGTGCAAGAGCCGCCTTCCCGTCTTGCACTGATGAAGAAAAAGTGAGCAGAGGACCAACTTGCATCCCTGTTTCCTGACTGAGGACGTGGTGTGACTGGGTGCTTCATGCTCCAGCTACCTGAGACCCACCAGGATGGGTGGTACCCTCAGCCCTGCCTTAAGCTGCTTTGGAGAGGTATATTTTGCTGCAGCAAAGACAAGTCACTATTACAGGTTCTTTCCACCCAGTCCAATCCTCTCTTTATGTCCCCAGTAAGATGTAGTGCGTTTCAAAGATACCTCTTCACCTCACTGTAGACAAATCCGTGAGACTTGGCGCTGAGCTCTGGAGTTCATCTTTATTTCATCTCCCCATCAGAGATGCACACGTAAGTGAACCAGCTCCATTGTTTAGAAAGACAAATGCAGCCGGGTGTGGTGGCGCACGCCTTTAATCCCAGCACTTGGGAGGCAGAGGTAGGTAGATCGCTGTGAGTTCGAGGCCAGCCTGGTCTACAAAGCAAGTCCAGGACAGCCAAGGCTACACAGAGAAACCCTGTCTTACAAAACAAAACAAAAACAAAAACAAACAAACAAACAAAAAAACCCAAACGCAATGACCTCGGACAGACTGGGGCTACTGATACAGTGCTGGGATTATGGGCGTGGGGCCCCACACCCAGCTTATTCGGAGTGTCAATTCAATTGGTTCTCCAGCTCCTGGTCTTTGGAGCTTACTACACTGACTTTCCAGCTTCTATGTAAAACAGACTTTTGTACATTTACTTACTAGCTTGTTTATTTAGTGTCTGTGTGTGAGCACGCGCACACATGTGGGGAGGCCAGAGGACAACTTTCCGGAGTCAGTCATCTCCTCCCACTGTGTGGGTCCTGGGGATGGAGCTCAGGCCCTCAGATGGCAGCACCTGCCTCCACCCACTGAGCCATCTCACCAGCTCCTGTATTTCTCCCTAATGTATGTGTTTGAGTTATATTCCTAGGTACTATTTTACTGTACCCACGCACTCTTGGTCTTTCTTTCTATACCTGCTCAGTCACTGCTCTGTTCTGCTTTGGTGTTTTACTTCCATCCAGTTCTATTTTGATGTTGAAACTCATAAATTATTTAGAGCAGGGCGTGGTGGTGCACGCCTGAAATCCCAGCACTCGGGAGGCAGAGGCAGGTGGATCTCTGAGTTTGAGGCCAGCCTGGTCTACAAAACTAGTCCAGGACAGCTAAGGTGACACAGAGAGACCCTGTCTTGGGAAACCAAGAAGTAAGAAGCAAAAATAAATGAGTACATAATTTAAGAGTGCTTACACATTTAAAAATATCTAGCATTTTCATTTTCATAATTAACCATTCATCTCATTGCCTTGGGATTAAAGAACATGGCCTGTAGGATTTTCACTCTGGAATTTGTTCAGACTTCAAGCAAAGACAAGCCTGTGAACTCTACAGTGTGTATTCAGCTGGAGAGAGGCTGGGCAGTTAAAGGCATGTACTGTCCTTACAGAGAACCCAACCTTCTGACATCTTGGCACCTACACTAGGCAGCTCACGACCACTCAACTTTTTTAGGGGATCTAACACCTCTGACCTATGTAGGCACTTGCATGTAAGAGCGCGTGCGCGCGAGCACACACACACACACACACACACACACACACACACACACACACACACACACACACACTAAAACCTGGGCTGGAGAGATGGTTTAGTGGTTAAGAGCACTTGCTACTCTTGCAGAGGACCCAGGTTGGTTCTTAGCATCCACATGGCACCTAACAACTAACTGTAACTCCAGTTCCCAGAGATCTGGTGTCCTCTTCTGATCTCAGTGAGCACTAGGCACATACATACATACACGTAGGCAAAATACTCATACATATAAAATAAAGAATACATCATTAAAAATAATTTTTCAAAAAAAGGTATTGTACTTCCTCTTTAGTTCAGGCCTCTAAGTTCATTAACTCAAGCTTGTTAAAGATTCTAAACACCTATACTTAATTTTTCTTTTCTTTTCTTTATGTGCCACAGTGTTTTGTGTCTATGTACGTTGTGTACCATTTGTGTGCCTGGTGCCTGCAGAGTTGGTAAGAGGGTAGCAGATCCCATGGAACCGGAGTTAGAGATAGTTGTAAGCCACCATGTGGGCACAGGAACGTGAACTTGGGTCCTCTGTGAGAGTAAGCTAGTGTTCTCCATCACTGAGTCATGCACAATGCCATGGGAGGTGTGGAGGTCAGTGGACAATTTTGCTCAGACATTTTCCCCTTCAACCTTTATAAAGGTTCCAGTATCAAACTCAGATCGTCTGGCTTGTCCAGAAAGAGCTTTGCCAACTGAGCCATCTCTCTAGCTCCAGCTCTAGACGTTCTCAACACGTGTACACACACACACACACACACACACACACACACACACACACACACACACACACACACACACACACACGGTTTCCCTGTGTAGCCCTGGCTGTCCTCAAGTTCAGAGATCCACCTGCCTCTGTCTCCCGAGTGCTAGGGTGAAAGGTGTGCACCACCAGTGTGCGCCACCACCCAGCGCTAGATGTTCTTACTGGGAAGGTTTTCAGGCTCCTTTTTGTTATCCCAAACTTTTATATTAACATATCTTCTTCACCTGGAGTCGATGCTTTGTGTACCTGAGCATGCACAGCCTTTGGGTCACCTAATATTTACTTCCTGAATGTGCATCAATCAACATGGACAGAAAAGGTGCCTGTTCTTGCTGTTACTCAACAGATGCCACGTGACTACAGTTTTTTTTAAAAAAATATGTTTATTTATTTGTTTTATTAGTATACAGTGTTCTGCCCGACCACCAGAAGAGGGCACCAGATCTCATTATAGATGGTTGTGAGCCACCATGTGGTTGCTGGGAATTGAACTCAGGACCTCTGGAAGAGCAGCCAGTGCTTTTAACCTCTGAGCCATCTCTCCAGCCCCATGGCAACAGTTCTTAGAGGGAGGCCTTAAGCAGGAGCACACACTAATGAATCACTCCCCGAAGAAGGAAAACACTCACCTTTGTTCTTTAACTAAGGAAACGTTTTATTTAAACTGTGCAATCGATCAGTATGTAGACAGCAGTTTTTATAAACATTTTGGCATTTAAACTTTTATTCATTTTTGGCATGACCTGTAGGGTTGAATATAAACTTCCCGGGGTGGGGTGTAGGGCACTAAGAAGTACTATCATGCTAGGGAAAGAAAACAAACCCACATTATTAAACAAACAAAAAAAATACATTTTAAGAAGACATTTTAAAAAATACATTCAAAATCAAGGCAGGCATTCACTTTCTTCACATGATGGAGTCTGCAGAGCTGGTCCCCTGAGTCAAGTAGAAATCGAACGTTGCTCAGCCCCACAGGCCACCGGAAGCCAGCAAATGCTGCCCTTACCAGGAAGCTGAGAGTGGCAGGATCCAGAACACCCACTACATAAAATAACTTAACTGGCTCCAACACTTCATTTAATTCACATCTTTGAAACAGAAAAAAAAATTCCTACACACACAGACATAAACCTTTGTTCAACGACAACAACAGACAGACACATTTTCTTACTACATGTCCTAAACTCCACCAAGTGGCTGAGGCACTGTCTGCGGTCAGGCTTGTCTCCAGGAAGGGTTTTCAGTGTGGGACTGGAACAGCTAATGTGGGATGTGGCAAACAAGGAACACTGTAACATCAGACATAGCAAGAGTAGTTTTGCTCTGTTTTTTTTTCAAAGACAGTTATGTAGGTAAAGAAGTAACTACCATTTTGTAAAGGCTGAAAGTCAATAATGTATCTATCGTAAATTATGTGTGAGACAGAAACTTGAGGAAATCCCTAAAATGTTACAGATTATAGTAAGAGCAAAGCTGGATGACACAATTCTCTTAAAAAAGAGGAGTGGGGGTTGGGGGTGGGGGCACGCACTTTTAGTGTGAGTGCAGTGCGTCTCTGGGAGTCCAGGGACAGCTGGCTTCTCCGTATTCAGCATCTCACGCTGGTTGTCATCCATGATGGAAAAGCGTTATCTCTTCTGCTGAGGCAACGCGGAGCATCAGAGTAGAATCAGAAGCTGCCCCTCAAAACTCAACTAGAGTTCCGGGGTCTAAAACGCATCTCAGGAAAAGGACAAGTAACAGAGGAAGCAGGTGAAAGAGACTAGAGGACGCTGGGAAGCACACACGCTCCTCGAGTGAGCGAGGAGAGGCAAGGGCGTCGCGGACCTTCAGAGCTGCCCTACCGCAAGGCTGGACGCCCACGGCTGGAGAAGGGAAGGCATGAAGGGCGTGTGTGCCTGTGCGCTCTGAGAACAGAGTATGGCTCTGCCTTGTCCTGCTCATCCATCCAGGGCCCTAAGGTGTTGAGTCCTTCCCCAGAAGAGAGAAAAACTTGCTGATGAAGTCCCACACAGCTGGAGACAACATTTAAGAGACTTCCCCCATGGAAACAGGCAAGACTAGGGGAGTTAGGAAGTGAATGGCGCTCCTTTCTAAAACGAATTGTCTTCGGCGGGTTTTATAGACGGATTTTAACTTAGGCTTGCAGCAAACTACAGGTCTTACCTTCTCTGGCCTTTGAAAGTTTAAAGGTCTCCATGGGGCAAGTGAACCTCAGATTTGCTATCTCTTTGAAAACCTAGTACCATGTTTCTGAGAGAAGAACCCCCACAGAATGGGTGGACCCCCTACCCTACTACAGGAGGGAAAAATAATGGCCACCCACAGAAGCCCACAGAGAAATCTCTAGACCCTCTGAGCATCCTACAATATATGACCAAAGGACCTTGGCAGACACGGTTCATCTGAGGACATCACTTTGGATGATGAGGACCAGAATAACTGAGCCAAACGAGTACCTAAGACTGAAGGACTTTTCTTTCTTGGGCAAAGAGAGGAGGAAGAGAGGAGCTATGTTGTTGGTCCTGGGGGGTGGGAGGCAGGAGGGATCCAGTCTTAAAAAGCTGAAAAAGGGAAGGGGATAGATTCTTCCCCTGGGCTTCAGAAGAAATGCAGGCCCATCAACACCTTCATTGTACTCTGTAGCTGCACTGGTGACACACCGCCATAAGCTCAGGATGTGGGAGGATGAGGCAGAAGGGTCATCACCGGTTCAAAGCCAGCCTGGTGTTCCAGGACAGCAAGAAACCACCTCAGAAAGAAAAAGACCTACAGAGCTCTAAGATAATTGTGCTGCTGTTAACAGATGTTAAATTAGTGATAGTTTGTTAGAGAAAACTGTAAGACAACCAATATGGCGCCCACCTGCTAGAAAAGCCTGTAGCCCGTACATTGCATTAGCTTGGGAACCTGTACCCTGCGCATGAACCTCTGGCTGCCTTCTAAACATCGACAATTCACAGTGAGACGAACGGCTGTGGACAGGGGTCTCCAGAACCCACTGCTCTGCACTCACAGATCGCAGGAGCGGATTCCTGACTTCTACCAAAGCAATTTTATCAGGGACACATGTAGTAAATGTTCAGGAAGAAAAACTTGCAAAAAATACATGGTTGGCTTCAGGTAACAGCTCTTTAAAATACAGTTCAAACTCTTTTCCACACCTGGTATTCAAAATGGAGCACGGATCACAACAGCTACTGACCAACCCACGTAGCATTTCCTAAAATGATCCCACCCCCACCCCCACGTGGCACTATATAGAGCAGGCAGGCCGGGGCCTCATAGAGACCCAGCCATCTGTCCTCTGAGTGCTGTGACTGATTAAAGGAGCACACGTGCTAGCCTTCGATGACATGAAGGAGTGTTTCCAAAAGCGTCTTCCTAAAGACTTGAGCAATGGTCCCGAGTTATCAACTATGAGCCTTCTTTACTCTGTATTCTTGCAGAAGGCTTTCAGAAGGCAGAGACAAACAGTGCACACCCCAGTCACTGCCACATTGCTGGTGTTATTCATGTTTGAGGTAAAGACAAGAGAGAGCTATTAGCAACAGGTCAGTAGCTTGCTGCTTTTCAAAAATGTCATTTAATGGATAAATCTGTCTTTTCTAAATCTCTAGGTTCTATAAAACTCCATTTTTTTTTAAACCCAGGTTTCTATTCATGATGGAAAGCCCAGCTCCTTTTCTTTTTTCCCGAGACAGGGTTTCTCTGTGTAGCCCTAGCTGTCCTAGATTCACACTGTAGACCAGGCTGGCCTCGAACTCACAGAGATCCACCTGCCTCTGCCTCCTGAGTGCTGGGATTAAAGGCGTGCACCCCAAGCCCAGCAACATGGGCTCCTTTGATGCAATGAAAACCTTATAATTTAGGAACCATATTTGAATTCAAAGCACCGCCCACCCAAATAGTGGTACATTAAGTTTGCTTTCCTCAAGCTGCCTGAAGATCCAGAGGGTGACTTTACGTAGGCATGCAGACTCTATAGGTTGATTTAGGGGTTCCCATAGTACCCCATAACAGAGGAGCCCGATGTTCTAACTGTTGGCCTGTCACAGTCATGGGGCCTTATGGAAGCACCACACCACTTAGCAAAACATCCCTGTGGCTGAGCCAGCAGATTTCACAGGAAAAGCTCCGGTTGCCATCTGGACACGGAGAGAAGGTTCATTTACATAAAACAACAAACAACAATTCAATGTACAGCTAAATTTCCCTATTTTCAGAAGTAACCTTAAATATCTTTGGTTTTTAATTTCTTTTTAATTTGCTGATATAAAGTACTCGAATAAAAAACACTGATAAATACCAATATAACTGTATTGCTTTTAACTATGTAAACTTAGCCTTTTGATTTTTTTTTTTTTGCCACTAAAGCTAGATTCCCTATCTGCTTCTAAATAAATTTATTTAAAATCTGCTCATCTTTACTTACAGGCTAAACTATATATTTTAATGGTCTTTGGTATGAAAATACTGATGAGCAGTATATTGTAATATTTGACATTAAAAAGACAGGCAGGTTATCACCACTTCCAGCAATTATGTTTTTGGAAAGTGAAACAGTTACCAATTTGCCTATCAGCCTATTTGGAGTTGAAATATGATGAAGTAATGATACCATGAGAAAGAAGTGATAACCTTCGCACTTTATTTAGAATTCCATATTTCAGACTTCAAAGAAGTCTTTGCTTTCGCTGAGCCAAAAGCATCTGTTGAACATTAAATACCTTATTCCATGAGATCAAAATATTTCTAGTAATAAGTTTTTTTCTCCTCAACAAGTAATTTCAACAACTTGAAAATACACGAATACTATGGAGTTGAAGCTTTCTTTACTTGCTGAAGGAAAAAACAAAAACAAAAAAACCCTACCATCTGCTGGCAAGGAAATTACAAGGATTTGTTTTAAACACTCGTGACAATAAGGTAGTTAATATCACTAGTCTAATTAACTGTAACTATCAATATAAACCCTACAGTTTGTGTTAGAAATGACTTGTATTTGAGTCTATTTATAGCTGCTTCTAGTAAATTCAATTTAGGGTAATTATAATAGAAATTTCACTGTCTACTGGAAATTCTTTGGTTATAGAAAAGTCTGTATAAGGACAAAATGAAAAGGTTAAAAAAAAAAAACGAACTAGCAGATAGTTATAAGCTAGAGGCCTAGCGTTACTAAGGGCCTAGTCATCAATAACAGAGCAGTGTCTTCCAGGACACTGTTCCCTCCCACCTTTTCAGACGATCCAGGCAGGGTACAGGGCTCAAATGTGTACAGCCCTAACCCTGAAGTTTCAGCTTTATGTTGTGTTTGCTTTTGAATACTGAAACCCACCGATCCCATTGTACCTCTTCACTTAGATGCTGGTAGGAATTGGCCCGAATGCCGAGCCAAACAGCACCATACCCTGTCAGTGCGCCTGGCCACGCACCACGAGCTCAAGAGTAACTAACACACAAGTCCCTGAGTACAGGAAAGAACAACACTAGCGTAACGTTACGAAGGAGGTAGTATAAACAGGAGCGCGGCGGCGGGGAAGCCGTTTTTCTTGCCTCCGATTGTTCACCTGAAGCTCTGCTTTTTCTTTTTTCTTTTTTTCTTTTTATCCCACATTTTGCAGCGAAGCCCACAATGAAAGGGAGGGACGGAACTGCGCTCAGAAGTGGCGGCTGGCACGTCCGGTTAGTCGGCTTCTAAGCACGTCCAATTTGGCACAACACTTAGAATCACTGCCCTTGACTTTAGAACACCATTTCACGGGACATGGAGGGAGGGGCAGTTTCAAGGAAAAACCCACAGAATCCTTCTTTTAAAATGCAATTCAAGTCATTTCCAAAAAACTGGGGGAAGGCAAAATCCATGACTTGAAAAGGCTAAGGATGCGATGCGCCTCTCTTTTTTACACATCTCATTCTTTGTCCCTCTTCTGTGGCTCAGCACCTAGGTTGGTGCCGTGATGGAGGCAGCCTGCTCTACTGGGCTGACTTCAAACCAGGCAGAGGATGAACTCATTCCCAGAGTTAGTGGGGTGCAAAGCCAAGAGCGCTGGGGTGGTGGGGAGCAGCAGCCCCGGGGCAAACCTGCACTTTCAAAAGAGAACTTCAGCAAGGTGCCAGATAACAAAATAGCCATGGGTAATATCCAAGCTTTTTTTTAAGGCAAATTTTTGGTACCCTTTTTCCTAAACATCTTCATGAATATTAAAAAGGTATAAGGCAAAATTTTCATAATATATAGGAAGGCACTGCTATTAAGAAAATCTCAAGTTTGTCTTACTTTCTACCAGTTCATTTATCTTCATTCTTAATATTTAATGACGTTTCTTTACCCAATTTGAACCCAAACTGGAATTTTAAAAAAAAATCTGAACCATTAAAAAAAAAAGCCACTTTTCCCACAATGTATTTTGCAGCAACTTGGGAAACCCTGAAGATGTTTCACAAAAGACAACACAGCCCTTGGCGACTGTGGGGCCAAGGGAAAAGTGCCTTTGTGGGCTGAAGGCGGGCAGGAGCAAATTTCTGCACTGGTGCCCAAAACCTAACAGCTTTGCAAGGACACCCTTCCCCTATACGCTATGGGATGATTCTTTCCTCCTAAGAGATGTTTTTGTTTCATTCATTCAAACAAATATAGTCCCATAGTTTCTCCTCACAGCCAGAGGTGTTAACATTGCCCAAATCATGCAGGTGTCACAGTTCTTTAAAAAAAAAAAAAAAAGTCAGAGCTTCGTCAGATCAACGTTCTTCCTTATCCTCCCACCCGACTCCTTCAGTCACACACATCACACACACACACCGGACACACCGCGCCACTAGCAAGTCCTGCTGGCTATGTTGCCGAGAGAAACAAGCCAGCACGCAAAGGAGGCAGCACAGTTGTCTTCAGAGTCTGCCGACAGCAAACTGAGGTAGCTATTCAGCAGAGGGCTCAGGCAGTCTTCCCTCCGCTCCAGTGATACTTCTTAGAATCCAGTCACGGATCTCCACTGCCCTTTTTCACATTGTTGACAATGAAACATTCAAAATTCGTCAGCTTAAAAATAATTAAAAAAACAAAAAACAAAAAACCAATAAACAGTAAGACATCAAGATTTTCACAAAAGGCTTTGGCTCCCTGTTCTTTGTCCTTCGAACAGATGCTTGATGTGAGTACCTGAGTGTGGCTGTCTAGACGGGGAACCCCCTGACAGCAAAGCACAGCCCTGCAGACGGGGGCCGTGGGGCTGAGGAGGTCTGCTCAGCTGGCGAGGGTTCCGCAGCGTCTCCGAGCTTCTTGAGCGCAGCGGTCCCATCGGAATCACCACTGGTGAGGGGATTCGAGATGGGGGGTGTGCTACTGATGACGGAGGACACATGTATCTCATCAGTGGACTCGTGGGAGAACCTTCCAGAATCCCCTGTCTCGTGGCTGCCCTCACTGTTGGCTGAATGCTCGGTGTCAAGGGTAGCCCCAAAAGGTCTTGCGAAGCTGGTGGTCTGGCCTGGGGAGCTAGGGGAGTCTTCATCGCTGATCAGCACCGTGGTTCCTGGCTGGTAAAAGCAGACGGCCTGAGTAAATCTTCTTTGCGTCTAGGCAAAAATAGATAAGGTAGCTATGAGACAGCAGATAGCTCAAGTGCATGGGCAAATGGTTACCACGGTGTTGGGCTGTGGTGGTGCAAGCCTTTAATCTCAGAACTCGGGAGGCAGAGACAGGCGGATCTCTGAGTTTGAGGCCAGCCTGGTCTACAGAGCTAGTTCCAGGACAGCCAGGGTAACACAGAGACATGCTGTCTTGCAGGGGGTGGTGGTGGTGGTGGTGAAAGTCACCATCATGAATGGAGTGTTTGGGTCAGTGGTTCCCTGAGACGGCTAGGAGCATTTCTGAACTGAAAGGCTGAAACCTTCCTTGGTGGAGAGATGGCGCCGTGGTTAAGACCAGATACTGCGCTGGCAGAGGACTGGAGTTAGTGCCCAGAACGCTCACCAGGTGATTCATAACCATCTGTTGCTCTCCAGCTCTTGGTGATCCAACAACTGTATCTGGCCTCCGAGGGCCAGATACTCATGTGTGGCTACACAGACAGGCATACACACATTTAAAAAAAAAAGGGTGGGTGGGTGCTGGAGAGATGACTCAGAGGTTAAGAGCACTTCTGCTGGCTGCTCTTCCAGAGGTCCTGAGTTCAATCCTCCCCCAGTTCTCCACAGCCAGAATGAAACCAGGTCAAGAAGCCTTCATTTACATTTTCCCTTGTCTTTCTAATTTTCATTTTTTTTATGCCATGGACTGTAAAGGATTCCGCTCACATTAGGGAATTACCTGTTCAACTTTGATCTTCTTAGTGTCTTGGAAAAAAAGCCACTTTTTCTTAGTGTTGTTTTTGATTATAGGACCATAGCTATTGATGATCAGGTCAGTCCCTCCCTGAGGAAATAAAAAGGGAAATAGCTCAGTATTAGAGGTCTGAGGTCAAGGAGAGAAGTTCAGAAGGACTGTGAGTGTCCAAAGAAGACACTGTCACACACGCTGCGGCTGCTGCTGCACAGGAGAAAACATACTCAAGACATTAGCTTTTGATTTAAAAAATATATTTATGTATATTGGGGGTGTGTGGAGTGATGACTCTATGGCTAAGAGGACTGGCTGTTGTTCCAAAGGACCCAGGTTTGATTCCCAGCACCCACATGGTGGCTGACAACCATTCCTAACTCCGGCTTCAAGGATGCTATGCCCTCTTCTGGATTACACACACACCATATGTGGTGCACAGACATATGTGCAGATGAAACACTCGTGAACATCATAGGAAAAAACATGTCAGGTTTATTCCTTTTTTAAAAAAATTTATTTATTTTCATTTTACATGCATCAGTGTTTTGCCTACACGCATGTCTGTATGAAGGTGCCAAATCTTGGAGTTACAGACAGTTGTGAGCTGCCAGGTGGGTGCTGGGATTTGAACCTAGGTCCTCTGGAAGAGCAGTCAGTGCCCTCAAACGCTGAGCCATCTCTCCAGCCTCCGTCAGGTTTATTCTCTCCCTGTGTAGCCTGGCACAGAACTCATGGTCTGTCTCCTTCAGCTTTCTGCGTGTGCACCAGGCGGGTGACAGAAGCGTGCTAGCACACCTAGCTGTGCACCAGGCGGGTGACAGAAGCGTGCTAGCACACCTAGCTGTGTACCAGGCAGATGACAGAAGCGTGCTAGCACACCTAGCTGTGTACCAGGCAGATGACAGAAGCGTGCTAGCACACCCAGCTGTGCACCAGGCAGATGACAGAAGCATGCTAGCACACCCAGCTGTGCACCAGGCAGATGACAGAAGCATGCTAGCACACCCAGCTGTGCACCAGGCAGATGACAGAAGCATGCCAGCACACCTAGCTGTGTACCAGGCAGATGACAGAAGCATGCTAGCACACCTAGCTGTGTACCAGGCGGGTGACAGAAGCGTGCTAGCACACCTAGCTTGGGTCACTCTGTACCTACCCCCAACCCTCTTATATATGTCCTTTTTAAAATTACTTCCTACTTCTTATTAAAACCTCTGAGCACACTGAACTATTTAGCATAAAGGGTAATGCTGACAATTTTTTTTGTTACAGCAAGCAAAAGTATGGAATTATGATGAGATATTAATGATTACTGGTGCATTTATTCATTATGTTCTCTATTCAACCTTTTTTTTTCCCGAGACAGAGTCTCTCTGTGTAGCCTTAGCTGTCCTGGACTCACTTTGTAGACCAGGCTGGCCTCGAACTCACAGTGATCCACCTGCCTCTGCCTCCCGAGTGCTGGGACTAAAGGCGTGCGCCACCATGCCTGGCTCTAGTCAACCTTTTTTAAAAAAAGGTTTATTTATTATGTATCCAGTATGCATCAGATCACATTATAGATAGTTGTCAGCCACCATGTGGATTCTGGGAATTGAACTCAGGACCTCTGGAGGAGCAGTTAGTGCTCTTAACCTCTGAGCTGTCTCTCTAGCCTCCCTGGTCTTTTTTTTTTTTTTTAAATGAATAAACTACTTTAATAGCAGTGGAGAGAAACAATGCCCTGGACCCACATTTACCCAGATGTGGGGCATTATGGGCAGGCCAACCATGGGGACTGACCACGCCTCCAGCTGCTCTCTGCGTCTTTGATTTAGATTCTGCCTCTTTTTCTCCCATTTTCCCTGTCACTCTGTTTCTCCTCCTATCTTTTCCTGCATCTGTTTCCAGAGTGATAATAACAGAACCACAATACACACTAGTGTTTAGAAGGTCGGGATTCTAGGGCTGAGGACAAGGATAATTTGTACAGTGCTTGCCTAGGATGAAAGAAGCTCTGGGTTTGACCCCCAGAACCATATAAACCAGGTGTGGAGGTGAGAGCATGTAACCCCAGAACTCAAGACAGGAGAAAGAGGCTGAGGGATCAGGAGTTCAAGGTTAGCTTTGTCTATGTAGTGAACTAGAGGCCATTCTGGGTTGCATGCCTTGGGAGAAAGGAAAAAAAAAACCTTTAGATTTTTAATGTCTTATATTAATGTGAAATAAGTTGAATAGGGTTTAATTTTTATTATAAAGTAAAAGCTAAGACAGGCTGCAAACAACACAAATGCAACAGGAGAAATACATTCAATATGTAACATTGGGTATAACTGTATTGTACCTGTTAAAAAACTGAATAAAATTAATATAAACTCATGGGCAGGTGGAATGGCTCAGGGGAAGAAAGGTACTTGCCACCCTGTCTGACAACCAGAACCCACATAGCAGAAGAGAAACGCCTCCCACAAGCTGCCCTCTGACTTCCACATGTGCACCACAACATACAAACACCCTCTGACCTCCACATGTGCACCACAACATACAAACACCCTCTGACCTCCACATGTGCACCATGGCATACAAATGCCCTCTGACCTCCACAAGTGCACCATGGCATACAAATGGCCACATATGTCCAAAACACTAAAGAAAGGCAAAACATTAATATAAACTCTACTAAAGCTTTAAAAATGTCTTAGTCACTGTACTCTTCAGGGAAGGGTCTTTGAAGGGTAGCTTGTCACAAGGGACACACCGTACAAGGCTGTCAGCTCTGCAGGACACAGGTGGCAGCCGCCACATCATCTTTTCTCAGAATCTTCTTTTTATAGAGCTACTACTATAAGAGTGTGATGAGACTGAACACAGCTCCAGCTGGTTTCCATAGCTCTCAACACAAGCCTCAGCAAAGACAAGAGGTAGCAGCCTCTGGTGACAGTTCCTTGTAATATTCTACTGCCTTGGGCCACCAAGGGAAGGCTCTTCAGGAGTCTATAGTAGATCTTTATTGTATGTGCACAAGTGTTTTACAGGTATGTATGTATGTATGTATGTATGTATGTATGTATGTATGCGTGCCACCTACTTGAGGAGGTCAGAAGAGGGAGTCAGTTCCCTGGAAAGGGGAGCTGCAGATGACTGTGAGCTACCATACAGGTGACTGTGAGCCGCCATGCAGGTGACTGACTGTGAGCCGCCATGCAGATGATTGACTGTGAGCCGCCATGCAGGTGACTGTGAGCCAGCATGCAGGTGATTGACTGTGAGCCGCCATGCAGGTGACTGTGAGCCAGCATGCAGGTGATTGACTGTGAGCCGCCATGCAGGTGACTGTGAGCCAGCATGCAGGTGATTGACTGTGAGCTGCCATGCAGGTGACTATGAGCTGCCATGCAGGTGACTGTGAGCCACTATGCAGGTGACTGACTGTGAGCCATCATGCAGGTGACTGTGAACCACCATGCAGGTGACTGTGAGCCACCATGCAGGTGATTGACTGTGAGCCACCATGCAGGTGACTGACTGTGAGCCGCCATGCAGGTGACTGACTGTGAGCCAGCATGCAGGTGATTGACTGTGAGCCGCCATGCAGGTGATTGTGAGCCACTATGCAGGTGACTGACTGTGAGCCACCATGCAGGTGATTGTGAGCCACTATGCAGGTGACTGACTGTGAGCCGCCATGCAGGTGACTGTGAGCCACTATGCAGGTGACTGACTGTGAGCCGCCATGCAGGTGACTGTGAGCCACTATGCAGGTGACTGACTGTGAGCCGCCATGCAGGTGATTGTGAGCCACTATGCAGGTGACTGACTGTGAGCCACCATGCAGGTGATTGACTGTGAGCCGCCATGCAGGTGACTGTGAGCCGCCATGCAGGTGACTGACTGTAAGCCACCATGCAGGTGACTGTGAGCCGCTATGCAGGTGATTGACTGTGAGCTGCCATGCAGGTGACTATGAGCCGCCATGCAGGTGACTGTGAGCCGCCATGCAGGTGACTGACTGAGAGCCACCATGCAGGTGATTGACTGTGAGCTGCCATGCAGGTGCTGAGAATGAACCTGAGTCCTCTGAAAGATCAGAAAGCGCTGCTAACTGCGGAGCCGTCTCTCCAGCCCCCATCTTTCTTATTTTAAAACAATGTTTTTTGGAGGCAGCAGAGATGGCTCAGTGGTTGCTGAGGCGGATAAGGCTGTTCTTTCATAGAACAAGGGCACGTTCCCAAGACCCACACGGCAGCTCACACTATCTGTAACCCAGCTCCAGAGGCTGATGTCCTCTTCTGCCTTCCTTGGGCAACAGGCACACTCGTGATACACAGCTACACACCCAGGCAAAACACTCACACATGGAAAATATTTCTATAACAGGCTATGTGTGTGCTATGGGCATTGACTCAGGCAGCCATTAAACCCAGTGTAGAACAATTCAATGAAAGTGTTGACTTGAAGGCCGGAGAGATGGCTCAGAGGTCAAGAGCACTGACTGCTCTTCTGGAGGTCCTGAGTTCAGTTCCCAGCAGCCACATGGTGGCTCACAACCATCTATAATAAGATCAAATATCCTCTTCTGGTGTGCAGGCTCACATGCAGGCAGCTCGGTGGTGGTGGCACACAGCTTTAGTCCCAGCACTTGGGAGGCAGAGGCAGGTGGATCGCTGTGAGTTTGAGTCCAGCGTGGTCTACAAAGTGAGTCCAGGACAGTCAAGGCTACAGAGAAACCCTGTCTTAAAAAACCAAAACCAAAACAAAACAAAAAATAAAGAAAACAAACAAGCAAACAAACAACAACAAAAAAAAAAAACACCAAACCGAACCCAAAAAACCAAAAACAAAAAGAAAATGTTGGCTCGAGTCTGGTGTGGTGGCGCATGCCTTTGATCCCAGCACTTGGGAGGCAGAGGCAAGTGGATCTCTGAAGGGAGTCCAGAACAGCCAGGGCTACACAGAGAGACCCTGTCTCGGAAAAAAAAAAAGTATGATTCCATAAGTGCAGGGGAGCTCAAATTATAATTAAAAAAAAAAGCAAATGATGGTGACATCTCGGATCCCCATAATCTTGTCTAATGGCGCCTGTCTGTCCTCATCTTTTCATGTGTCCTCAATTTCTCCCCACAAACTGTGGGTGAACTATCTAACACATTCAACACACTTTGCTGGTGAGTTAATGTCACATAAAGAGAGAAGCATTGCGTAGAGCACCTTTGCATCGATGAAGCTGCTTGGCATCATGGGTACCAAGGACTCCTCATTCTCTGCAGCTCTCTCCAGGCTTTTCCCCAGGTCACTCCCCGCTGCCACAGAGCCACTGGCCCGGGATAAGGGCTGCGCGCCATTCTGCGCTGTCTTAGAGGCGGATGACTTCCTGAAATATTGATAGGAAAAGTAAGCCTTCTCATCTCAGTGTCCCAAATCAGAACTTTTTTTTTCCAGATAGTGACTTGTGTATCCCAGTCTCGTCTCAAACTTGCAGCCGAAAATTACTTTGCATTTACTTTTTTTTTTTTGCTTTTTACATGTTTACATGTATTTCATTACAGCGTGCGAACGTGCATGCGTGCGTGCGTGCGTATGAAGGTCAAAGGACAACTAGCAAGGCTCAGTTAACTCCTACCATGTGGGTTTTGAGGGCTGAACGCTGGTGCTCAGGGTCATAAACATGTACCTTCATCCACCGAGCCACCGTGAAGGCCCCTTGACCTTGAACTTCTGTCTGCTTCCACCTCTGGAGGGCATAAAGCCACAGCTGGTTTAGTCAGTGCTGCGGATTGAACCCAGGGCTTCATGTTGCTGGGGGAGTACTCTATTAACTAATCCTTAGCCCGTGGGTTTTGAAATGATGCGGTTCTTTGATGTCTGTGTCTCGAATACTTTGGAAACCAAATACCAGATCTCTCTCTTTTTCTTTCTTTCTTTCTTTCTTTCTTTCTTTCTTTTTTTGAGACAGGGTTTCTCTGTGTAGGCTTGACTATCCTGGACCCGACTTGTACACCAGGCTGGACTCGACTTGTACACCAGGCTGGACTCGAAGTCACAGAGATCCTCCTGCCTCTGCCTCCCAGAGTGCTGGGGTTAGAGCCGTGCGCCACCTCACTTGGCTTAAATGGTAGATTTCTAATTCTATCCACTGTTGCAGCGTTCGACTTTCCCGACAGCTGAGCGCTAACGCGTCTCTATTCACTTCATTCGTCTCAGTCCTGTCTGCAATCCCAGCCACTTATTCTGTGCCTCTCTGGTGACCACGGCATGTCTGGTACCACCACTTAGACCCGGAATCAGGAGTCTTCTGGGGGAGAGGGGTGCCAGACCAAGTGTGCCATTAAAACAGACACAAAAGCAAAGCCAATCTCTCAAATATACCTCTCATTTTCTCAGACCAATACAGAAATGCAGAAACCACATACTCATCTAGGGATTTTTATTGGCACAGCATTCCGCCCCCCCCCCCCCGCCCCAAATGGCTGGAAAAGGATCCCAGTATAAATTCAGCACATTCCAAGCTGTAAAAACCCCATAACATAACATTCATTTTAAGGAGGAAAATAGCCCAGTTATTCTACAAGCCACTTGATTTCAATTCATTTCCTGCAGCTGCTGTTGCTTAAATGTTTTTAACCACTGCAGTCTCCCTCCCTCCCTCTCTCGTGCGTGCTCCCGTGCACGCGTGTGTGTGTGTGTGTGTGTATGTGATGCATGTGTGTTTACTTGTATGTGCATGTGGAGAGCTGGGTTGGCCTGGGTGCCTTCCTCATCACTCCCCACCTTACATTTGAGGCAGGATCCCTCACTGAACCTGGAGCTCTGTTACACTGGCTGTGAAGGGAGTTTTCTGTCTTTACCTCTTGGAATCAGGGCTGATGGGAAGGCACCACACCTGTCTGGCATCCCTGTGGGTTTTGGGATCTTTGGTTCTCACCCTTGGCACAGCAAGCACTCTACCTGTGAGCCATTACCCAAGCCCTGCATCAGCATCTCTAACAACGACAACGCACCTGGCTTTGCTGCGGTATATCAAGATGAGAGCGCAGATGAGAATGCAGGTCAGGGCTATGCCAACGCCGACTGCAATGCCCGTCACTGACTTCTGGTCCAGATGGTAATAGCCTGAGTGAACTAGAACGGAAGCACATTTATTCAGTCAGAGGAAGCAAACACATTCCACACACCATAGTTCAGATAGCTGCTCTTCTACAATTTGCCTTTCTCTCAAAGGGAGAGTTTTGACGTTCTAAGTAGAAAAATCATAGATTGATTTTTGCCAGTGATTATAGAAGTCAATTCATTCTCCGATACTGAAGACGGAGATCATATTTAGAGAGCTACTATTATATCAAACAATGAACACCAACCTAGAATTTATGTGCTTTTAAAGATATTAATTTCATCTTTAATTTATGTATGTCTGTATGCACATATATGTGCAGTGCCCACAGGGACCAGAAGGTGGCGTCAGGTCTCCCTGAAGCTGGGAACCAAACCCTGGTCCCCTGCAAGGGCTCGGAGCGCTGAGCGAGCCTGCACTCCTCTTCCCCGTGGTAAGCTGACCATTGCTGCTCCCTCCTTCCCGTTCTCGATTCTGACTGCTCTTCTGCTTCCACACCAACCACTGTGCCTCTCAGGCGTCTTAAAGCCGGTTCGCCACTGAAAAGAGCGAGGTATGTCTAGTCCCCAACCCCAGGGGGCGCTGGCTTCCTTTAGACCAGGCACACTGCTAGGAGTGAGAGTCGCTGTCTGGCCACATGTTTCCTCCTCCTTCCGTTTGGGAGAGCTGTTTTTCTTAACGAAAGCCAGGCTCCTTCCGGTACGGGTACCACTACCACCTCTGCAGTTGGTTTCCTCAGAACCTCCCAGCCGCTCCGCCCACCAGCCTGCAGCTCAGCCAGCACTGAGGAAGCAACTGGACGCAGAGGTCTGGGAGCTGAAAGTTCATTCTGAGGTGACTGTCCCGCTGCCTTCTCGGACCACAGAAGAGGGCCGTGCAGTAACAACTCAGCAAACCCGGCTCGGGTTCAGGACTGTGGCGACCGTGGGAGAAGAGACCCAGTATAAGGGAATGAAAAAGCCCCAGCGGGTGTCCAGACCTTTGGCATCAGAAGAATCCAAACGCTTGGGCCTCTGGTTCGATTCTGAGGTGTCCTTGGGGAGGACGGCCAGCTCCACGGAGTTTGAGAAGGGCCCTTCCCCCACCTCGTTGGATGCAGATATCTTGACAATGTACACGTTTCCTGCCACCAGGTTTTCCAGCAGAGCCATGGTTATTGCCCCTAGAAAGGTCACAAATTAAGTAAACTTCTACAGCCATGCAAACCACACATTTAAGAACATTTTTCCGAGGATAAATTTTTTAAAAAGTTTTTCCCTCTCCAGGGGTGTGAAGAGAAGGCTTAGCCATTAAGGGCGTCTGCTGATCTTTGAGAGGGCCCGAGTTCAGTTCCCAGCACCTGCACCGTGCAGCTCATTGCCACCTGTAACTCCAGCTCCACAGGGTCTAATGACTTACTCCACAGTCACCCCCACACCCCACACAGGACACGCATACACACATAAATAAAAACAAAAGCACATCTCTTCCCGATTACAGAAGTGACTATTTCCATGGTGGGTCATTTGAAAAACAGATAGATATAGATACAATGACAACTCCATTGTTTACTTTTGTTTGTTTTGTTTGTTTTTCTGGGACAGGGTTTCTCTGTGTTGCCTTGACTGTCCTGGACTCACTTTGTAGACCAGGCTGGCTTCGAACTCACAGAGATCATCCTGTCTCTGCCTCCCGGAATGCTGGGATTAAAGGCATGCACCACCATGCCCAGCTCATTGGTGATATTTTTATTATTTGTGTATGCGTATAAGTGTACAAACAGAGATGTTTTTATTTCTGTTAGGTACAGTGCTAGGATTGAACCCTGGTCCTTGTGCACGCTAAGCAAATACTCTACTACTGAGCTATATTCCACACCCCAAAACCATATTTACCTCACGTGCTTCCAATATCTCAATGTCGTCACTTACCACTTTGCTGTGCATCTACAGACACCCCTAATGGCCTCTATAATGGGGTTTCAGATGGAAGTTTTTGTTTCTTTGATTTTCGTTTTTTTAAGCTTTGTTTTTAAAAACATATGTGTGAGGGAGTAGGGTAAGTGCACGAGTGCAGCACCACAGATGCTGGAAGGGGCATCAGAGTCCCTCAGAGCTGTTATGCGCAGCCGTGAGGCAGGTTCTGGACATGGAACTTGGGTCTCTGAAGAACAGAGCTTTGTTGTTGTTGTTTTAAGATTTTATTTATTATGTACAGTGTTTCACCTGCATGTATACCTGCAGGCCAGAAGAGGGCACCAGATCTCAGTATAGATGGTTGTGAGCCACCATGTGGTTGCGGGGAATTGAACTCAGGACCTTTGGAAGAGCAGATGGTGCTCTTAACCACTGAGCCATCTCTCCAGCCCCCAGAGTATTTTCTTAACTGTGGAACCATCTCTCTCACCCTTAGAAGGAATCTCTAAACAAAGCATATAGTTTTGAGTTTATATATGTATTTAAAATATAAGTAGGTTGGGGCTGTAGAGATGGCTTAGCGGTTAAGAGCACTGACTGCTCTTCCAAAGGACCCGGGTTCAATTCCCAGCACCCACATGGCAGCTCACAACTGTCTGTAGCTCCAAGTTCTGACATCCTTACACAGACACGCATGCAGGCAAAACACCAATGCACTAAAAATAAAGAAATTATTTTAAAAATATAAGTAGATTTATTTTATACTCTTTATTTATACCATATATACCTATATAATGTTTTACTCCTTATATACTGGTGACATTACGAACATTTAATTATGGACATTTCAACATATATAGAAAGGAAGGCATATGTAACAAGCCCGGATCAACAGTTAAAAGTTCACTTTAAAAATCCAGTATAAGAGCCGGGCGGTGGTGGCGCACGCCTTTAATCCCAGCACTCGGGAGGCAGAGGCAGGCGGATCGCTGTGAGTTCGAGGCCAGCCTGGTCTACAAAGTGAGTCCAGGACAGCTAAGGCTACACAGAGAAACCCTGTCTCGAAAAACCAAAAAAAAAAACCAAAAAAAAAAAAAAATCCAGTATAAGAAAAAAAATTTCAGCGTGAGACTAATCTTTCGTCCTTTTTTTCTTTTTTTTTTTTTGGGGGGGGAGGGGGTTCGAGACAGGGTTTCTCTGTGTAGCTTTGTCTGTCCTGGACTCACTTTGTAGACCAGGCTGGCCTCAAACTCACAGTGATCTGCCTGCCTCTGCTGGGATTAAAGTTGTGTGCCAGCACACCTGGCCAATCTTTCTTTCTTAATCATAATTGTTTAAACTTCTTAGGGTAACAGCTGCTCTAGATGATCCTGGTTCTTCCTTCTTAACAGCAACAGGGCTAGAGAAACAGCTTAGCAGGTAAGACAGTGCTCATGCAGAGGGCTAAGTTAAAGTTAAAACATAAAGATTTATTTATTATTATTTAGGTCTTTTGTTTTGTTTTTATTGTTATATGTGTTAACTCTTTAACTAGGTGTTGAATTCTAGAGGAGCCCGTGCCCTCATGTGGCCTCCACAGGCACCAGGCATGCTGTGATGTACAGATATGTGTGTGCCTACCACTCATACACATACAAATAGAAAGATTAAGTAACAGAAAATAAATCTTCACTTTTTAGCTTTAACTTGGCTCTCTACACAAACAGTACATACTCTTAACTCCAGAGCTGAGTGGCTCACAACCACCTGTAACCCCAGCTCCAGGGGCTCAGAACCTCTGGTCTGTTAGGCACCTGCACTCACCTGCACACAGCCCCACAAAGATACACATACATAGACATAAGTAAAAATAGTTTTAGCTGGGTGTTGTGGTGCTAGTTTTTAGTCCTAGCACTCCAGAGGCCGAGGCGGGTAGATCTATGTGAGTTTGAGGCCAGCCTGGTCTACAAAGCAAGCTCCACACAGAAGCCCTGTCTCAAACAAACAAAAACACATAATGAAACAAAACAAAAATGTAAACGGGGCTGGAGAGGAGGCTCAGTGGTTAAGAGCACTGGCCGCATCGCCAGGGGACGCAGCTCGCTTCCCAGCACCCGCACGGCAGCTCACACCTGTGTGTAACTCAGTGCCAGGGGACGCAGCTCGCTTCCCAGCACCCGCACGGCAGCTCACACCTGTGTGTAACTCAGTGTGCTTCCCAGCACCCGCACGGCAGCTCACACCTGTGTGTAACTCAGTGCCAGGGGACGCAGCTCGCTTCCCAGCACCCGCACGGCAGCTCACACCTGTCTGTAACTCAGTGCCAAGGAGTCCACTGCCCTCTTGCAGCCTCCACAGGCACCGGACATGCAAGCGGTATATAGATATACACGCAGGCAAAACACCCATATGCATAAAAAGAGAAACTTTTTAAAAATTAAATAATAGAGGCGGATCTCTATGAGTTCAAGGCCAAACTGGTCTACAAAGTGAGTCCAGGACAGTCAAGGCTACACAGAGAAACCCTATCTTGAAAAACAAAAACAAAAACAAACAAAACAAAACAAAAATTAAATAATAGAGCCAGGCGTGGCAGTACACGCCTTTAATCCCAGCACTAGGGAGACAAAGGCAGTTGGATCTCTGTGAGTTCGAGGCCAGCCTGGTCTACAAAGTGACTCCAGGACAGCCATGGTTACACAGAGAAACCCTGTCTTGAAAAACCAAAAATAAATAAATAATAAAAAATCAATCTTTGAGCCGGGAGTGGTGGCACATGACTTTAATCCCAGCACTTGGGAGACAGAGGCAGGCGGATCGCTGTGAGTTCAAGGCCAGCCTGGTCTACAGAGTGAGTTTCAGGACAGTAAGGACTACACACAGAAACCCTGTCTTGAAAAACCCAAAATCTTTAAATGAAAAAGAACACAAATATTTTCAAGGTCCATGGGAACCACAAAGGCTGAACACCAGCTTGTTTTTTTGTTTTGTTTTGTTTTTTTAGGTTTTCTTTCTTTCTTTCTTTTAAAGATTTATGTATTATTCTGTATACATGCTCTGCCTGCATGCACACCTGCAGGCCAGAAGAAGGCATCAGATCACATCATAGATGGTTGTGAGCCACCATGTGGTTGCTGGGAATTGAACTCATAACCTCTGGAGCTGAGCCATCTCTCCAGCTCCCCCCCCCCCTTTTTTTTAAAGTTTTCAAAGCAGGGTTTCTCTGGGTAGCCTTGCCAGTCCTGGACTCCCTTTGTAGACCAGGCTGTCCTAGAGCTGACAGAGATCTGCCCACCTCTGCCTCCCTGAGTGGTGGGATTACAGGCGTGTGCCACCATGCCTGCCTCAGTTAACTCTTCTTAAAACATTTCGTTACCCTGCTGTTGAGTGTGCGCTGTATGTGCGGTTGTGCGCACACTGGCATGCGCGTGGAGCTCAGAGGACAGCTTGCAGCAGCCTTCCCTTCTTCCACCATGTGGGTTACGGGGACTGAACTCAGATCTTCAGGCTTGGTGGCAAAGCATTTACCCACTGAGCATCTCCCCACCCCGGGTTAACCTGCGGGGTGACGGGCCCAGGCCAGCAAGATGCTCAGTGGCGAGAAACGCTTGTCTCCATGGCTGAAAACCTGACTCTGATCTCCGGCACCCACATGGAGGAAGCAGAACTGACTCCCCACAGGCTGTCCTCTGATTCTGCTGTAGCACCTACATGCCCCATCCCCACCCCAAAATAAGTAAAAATGTCTACAGGAGAAGTCCACGCTTATCTGCCTGCGATCTGCTCCTCTGCAAAGGTTGTCACCGTTTGAATACACAGATGGCCAGCATCTGTATGTGTTTTCTTTGTGATGCCATTGAGGATTCCTGTTTGAACCTTGCTGTTTCTTTCTGCATTTAAAGTATTTCCCTTTCCATAAGTCAACGGTAAAGCTGTCACAGCACTGCCCAGTGCCTAGGGACACCTCGCTTTCCTGGTGTGGGGGAGGAGAGTTCTCCGTTTCTCCTCACGCACAGGGACCTACAGCAGCTTCGGGAAGCTCCCAAGGGCTGGCTTTCCCAGAGAACTTACTGGGCTCTATCTCACTAAGCAAGGGAGGTGTGGGCAGGCCTACAGATGAGGTCCTGATACAGGAGCCAACCTACAGGCCACGCGGTGGGAAGTGGCCCAGCCAGCAAGCGGCCGTGCCAGGAGCCCAACAGGACTTGTTTTCATGTTCTCTGATTTCAACTTGGCTTGAAGAGAATGTGAGTTACTTGAGTAATGCAACTGCTAAACAAACACACGGAGAAGCCCTGTTTAGAACCAGGAAGAGTCTGTCCTGTGCACCTCAGATGTAGGCGGATGCATTATGAAACCAAGATGGAGCTCCATTCCAATGTCTTCACAAGTAGAGATGAAATTAAAGCTCCTAGTCGATCATTAAACACATTTACTTTTTCAACAACATGTTTGGCAAAACCTGTCATTACCAGAAGCAAAATTTTCATTTAATTAAAAAAACTCAAACTCACTTATGTAGGCAAGAATGAGCCTGAGCTCCTGGTCCTCCTGCCTCCACATTTCAAGTGCTGAGATACAGGCATGTACTACGATGACCAGTTTTATCCAGGGCTGGGGATTAAACCCAGGGGCTACTGCATGTTAGGCAAGCATTCTACCAGCTGAGCCATACCCCAGCCTAATTCATTTAAAATGTGTAAGTGAGCCGGGGATGGGGGTGGCACACGCCTTTAAGCCCACTCGGGAGGCACAGAGGCAGGAACTCTCTGTGAGTTCCAGGCCAGCCTGGTCTACAACACTAGTGCAGGACAGCCAGGGCTACACAGAGAAAAAGCCTGTCTCAAAATGCCAAAATTAATTAATGAATTAATTTGTAAGTACATCAGCAGTATGTGCATATACATTCTTTCTGTCCATTAAAAATGACTTCAATTAAAAAAAACTAAAATGGTGTAACATTCTGTTTCCCCATGAACACATGGCTCTTGTGTGCAGAGGTGAGCGATGCACTCTCAGGAGTCTGTCCTCTCCTTCCTTCCTGAGGGTCCAGGCATCCAGCGCAGGTGGTCCGTGTTGGTGGCAAGCACCTTCACCTCATGGTCCATCTTGCCAGCCCACCACCACAAATATTTTGATTCTCAAAAAAATTTAATTCTTGATCTATTCGATATTAAATATGAACTTAAATATGTATAAATTTGCATTAATTAAAGATTATCAGGGAGAGAGATCTCTGGGTTCAAGGCCAGCCTGTTCTACAGAGCTGGTTCCAGGACAGCTAGTGCTACACAGAGAAACTGTGCTTTTGGAAACACAAAAAAAATAAATACTATCAGATATGTCAAAATTCGTATTTCCCCATGTTTTCCTGTACTCTCACCTTTCTAAAACTGCTGTGTTCGGATACAAAGGGCAGTTTTCCACTGTAAGTTTTTCTCTATTCCAAGCTGCGTTCCCTGCTTTTTAAGTGACTGTAGGTAAGCTGACTCCTTTATAATTTCTCTCTGGGGAACAGGACTGGATTGCTCTTCCTCACACTATTTACTTGTTCTCTCTGAGCCACGGCGTCAGCTGTGAAGAAAGCTCTCTACATTTAACAAGGGACAAAAGCTTCTCACCAGAATGTTCCTGAAAATCTCACCAAGCAGCACAAGAATCAAGTTTTTCTGCACACAATTACGTAGTTAGAAAGGTTCACAAAAGCCTGCAATTACGACCCGTATCTCGACAAAGCTAGAAATGAGTAAGATATTCATTTCTGAGCTCTTTCCCAAACTCCTGAGCAGGTCAACTTGAGAACAAGCAGAGGAAATTCTTGCTTCCTTTCAGGAAGGTCAGAATGAAGAACTCAAATCTACATGTTCCCGGGGCTCCCTGTTAATACTCATGGCTTCTTAGTAAGTCAGATTCGTCACTTGGTCAAGTGTTGTGTCAATAAACCATCTTGGGAATGAAAGACTGAAAGTGGATTGTGCTGGGGTGGAGAGAGTGCTCTACTACAGGCCCCGGGTTGGCTTCCAGCACCCATGTCAGCAGCTCACAACTGCCTGTCACTCCAGCTCCAGGGGACTCAGCATCCTCCGCCGGCCTCTGCAGGCGCTGCACACACATCGCACAGACACAGAGACATAAATAACGGTAAAAGTAAACGTAAAATGAAACACATGGTGGGGCCTGAAATACAGCAGGGAGGTTAAAGGTGCCTGCCGCCAAGTGTGACAAACGAAGTCCACTGTCCGAGCCCCACACAGTGCAGAGAGCCAATCCCTTTGTTGTCCCCTGGCCTCCTTAGCCACCCCTACTGCCACCCCCGCCACATATTTATTGGTTTTTTGTTTTGTTTTGTTTTTTGAGATAGAGTTTCTCAGTGTAGCCCTAGCTGTCCTGAAACTCTCTCTGTAGACCATGGTGGCCTTAAACTCAAGAGCTCCCCAACCCCTCCCCCTGAGATTAAAGGTGTGCACCACCACTGCCCTGCTTAAAAATGCTTTTTTTTTTTTAATTTGTAAAGAGCCTAAGCTAGACTTTGGTATAAAGAGGCCTCTGCGAGCTCACACCCTTGGGCAGCTCTGACTGTCATGTTCAAGGGTGGGCTGTGTAATTTCCTGTATCTAGTGGGACATCAGTAAACACGAATGTGACTCGCCAAGGTCGGCACCGCTTTGTTTCTGGAGGCTTACCCTTCCCTCCCAGACTCTAAATCCCCCGCCCCATCCTTATCTGAACTGAGATTCACAGAATCCTTAAGAAAATGCAACAATTGCGTGAAGTTCTGGTGGGGTCCGTGAGCTGCAAGTGACAACTGACAAACACAGTGCCACATAACTGCCGAGTCCATAGGACTTTCAAATCTCCTCAGCGGCCAGCTACTGCTCAGTGGAGCTGGTGCGAATAGAAAACATGCATCTACAACCGCTGCAACCCCAGCTTACAAGGCTGGAGAGGCGGCTGCTCTTGCAGAGGACCCTGGTTCCTCTCCCAGCACCTATATGGTGGTTCAAACTCCATTTCTAAGAAATCCAATGCCCTCTTCTGGCGCATGTGAAGAGCTGCACTCATATGCACAAACCCATAGTTACAGATAATTAAAAGTAAAATTTAAATCGTTTAAAAAAGAAAAAAAAAGCCAGGTGGTGGTAGTGCACGCCTTAATCCCAGCACTAAGGAGTTCGAGGCCAGCCTGGTCTGCAGAATGAGTTCCAGGACAGCCAAGGCTACCCAAAGAAACCCTGCCTCCACCTGTGCTGGGATGCCAGGCAATCTGACACTCTCACATAGACGAACATTAAGGCAAAATACCAATGCACGTAAAATAAAAATTAATAATCTTCTTAAAATTGATTTTATGTGCATTGGGGTGCTCTGCCTGCATGAATGTCTGTGTTAAGGGTGTCAGATCCCCTGGATCTAGAGTTACAGACAGTTGTGACCGGTCATGTGGGTTTTGGGAATTGAACCAGGGTTCTCTGGAAGAGCAGCCATCACACTTATTTGTTTGTTTATTTATTTTCAAGACAGTGTTTTTCTGTGTAGCCTTGGCTGTCCTGGACTTGCTTTATAGACCAGGCTGGCCTCGAACTCACAGTGGTCCACTTGCCTCTGTCTCCCTGCGTACTAGGATTGCAGGTGTGTGCCACTGAGTCCGGATGCAGTCACTACTCATAACTGCTGAGCCATTTCTCCAGCCCCTAAAAGGTTTTTTTTTGGGGGGGGGTTGTTTGTTTTTAATTACAATCCTTAAGTTTTTGTGTTTTCCCCTTGAGATAGGCTTGGGCTGGCAACAAGATTGGAACTTTTCTTCTTCATCTCAAAAGTGCCCAGGGTTACAGGTGTAAACCACCTCCTCTGAAACCTTAAACTTATAATTGCTTGGCAAATAGTCCTTTTCCAGCATGTGTGAATTCAGAGCATGCCAAAATAACACTTTAGACACCTCATCTAAACTGCCACATGGAATGTGTCCAAATAGGAGACTTAAGATTTTAAAATTGAAAAAAAAATTTTTTTAAATGAACCTAACGTTAAAAATGCACGGCAAGGATACTGAGAATCTAGTCATTTAGTATTCCTCAGCTAAAAACAGGCTAATGTTTTACAAGTCTTAGTGTTCTTAAGCCCTGATCAGGTTTTCTCTGTCCTTAAAAAAATGAAACAAACAAACAAACAAACAAAAAACCAAGTGGGGCTAGCAAGATGGCGCAGAAGGCACAGGGCTTGCTGAGCAAGCCTGCCTAGCTGGAGCCTGCGGCACAGGCCAGGTGTGGCATCTGTAACCGCAGCACCCCAAGGAGAGATGGGAGACAGAAACAGGAACAGTGACTCGAAGCTCCTGGAGCAGCTGTGCAGGGGCAGAAGGTGAAAAGCGGGAGCCAATGCGTGAGAGCATCTTCTGACCGCCATACGGGCACCGAGGAGCACGCCTGTCTCCACTCACACACACACGCAACAAGTAAACCAACCAAACTGACAGATGGTTTGCCAATGCTCTTTGAGCAAAACTGAAACTTTAATAACGTGTTACTTTCTATGTAAGAACGTAAATTCCGTGTGATCTCTGCATCACCTCCCTGTTTCCCCCTGTGACACCGGTGGGTGGCTCCAGCTCCGGTGTTCTGTACTTCCTGTCACTGTGCTGATGACGCTTACCTTCTCGGTGTAGGACCTGCCACTCGCCGGCGATCCAGGCTTTCCTGGAAGCATACAAGATGGTGTAGCGTGTCACCACTGTCTCTGGGCCGTCGGGAGGTTTCCAGGAAACGAGGGCAGTGTCATCCTCTATCAGTGTCACCTTTACCCCCACTGGGGGGCCTGTGGGTGCTGTGGGGACATGAGAATGGCAGTGTATCAGCAGGGTTAGAGAGGCTGCACTCACCCCAACGCTGGCCGATAGACACAGAACCATGGGTGAGTCTGAACAACCAGAAACGACTGCAAGAAATCTAAACATCGTCGCTTTCTGAGGCTCACTGTGATGACAGGAAATAGCCGAGGCTAGCCTTCAATACCAGAGCCTTCTGCTTTCTTGAGAGCCAGGAACAGGCATACACCACCCTATCAGCTTTATGTGGTGCCGGGACAGCCCTGAGGACTCTGAGCATGCTAGGCAGTCACCAGGCACTCTACCCACTGAGCCACGCCTCCAATCTTAATTTTACTTTCAGGTTTAAACCATTAAAAAAAAAATCATAAAGAGGTCAGGTGGTGGGTGCACCCCTTTAATCCCAGCACTTGGAAGGCAGAAATAGGTGGATCTCTGAGTTTGAGGCCAGCCTGGTTTACCAAGTGAGTTCCAGGGCAACACAGAGAAACCCTGTCTTGGAAAAAAAAATCATAAAGAGGGAGACTCTAGATGAATATATACTAGGCTTAAGGGAGAGGAGTTTCAGAACGTCTGGGCTATATTGTTAAACTACTGGCTAGACTGGCTGAGGGCAGTAGGGTGCGTGCCTGGCATGGGTGATGCCACAGGAGCACTTCCTGTGGAAGAGAGGGAAGGAGGGGGAGAGAGTACAGTTGGTTGCTTTTCTGTTCACCAGAGAAAGCTCCCATTGGTACCGACTCTCACCTGTAGCTCCTACTAAAATGTTTAGAATAACAACCCGATGCAGAAGGCTCGAAGCAGATGCCCCTGAGACTACACCGCTGTCATTTCCCGAGACACCAGGAATCAGTGTACCCGCAGAACAAACCCCTAACAATGTTTGTCTGTGACTGCCAGGGAAACCCTGATGTCAGCTGACTCCATGATTACCGGGAGCCCCACGTATGAAGAGCTGGGTCTGGCACTCTGTTTTTATGGGCTATCCTCAGACCCACTGTAGCTGGAGCCACAGGTGCCAGAGCCGCTGTCAGCTATGCAGAGGGCACTGGGCACAGCACCAGGCTGCTACGCATAGGAAAACGGGTTGTGGGGTGGGCGCCTGAGAGGATGAGCGGCCCCTCGTCTTCAGTGAGCTGAGAGAGAGGCTGCAACACTGTGGCCGACTGACAAAAGAAAACATTAAAATGCAGTCCTCGCAGGGACAGAAAGTAAAGCTCACTTGCTTGTAAATTTTCCTAGAAGGGGTGAAAAAAAAAAGCAGCCTTAAATATAGTACAGAGGAAACAAAGAGTCAACTGGGAGGTGTTCAGGCCAGTGTTGTTCCCAAGGTGGCATCTGTACCTCCATTCTTCTTTCACCATCAGGTTGTTCTAGAACTCTCGACACAGTTGCGGATAGTCTTGAATTCCTAAGCTCTCCTGACTCTGCCTCTCACGTGTTTGGTGGCAGGCATGTGTCACCACCTCCAGTTTTATTCAAAGTGACACATATACTTTAAAAGATATGTCCTCAAAAGATTTTTTTGCTTTGTTTTGTTTTTTGTTTTAAGATAAGTGTGGTGGCTCAAGCCTTTAATCCCAGTACTCAGGAGGCAAAAGTAAGGCAGATCTCTGTGAGTTCAAGGCTAGCCTACAAAGAATTTCCAGGACAGCCAGGGCTAATATATTAAAAGCCTGTCTGAAAAACCCAAACAACAAAAATGAGTTAAAAAAAAAAAACCAACCCAACCCATATATATATATACACAATTCATTGTGGGACTGGAGAGATGGCTCAGTGGTTAGGGCACCAGGTGCTATTCTAGAGGACCAGAGTTTGATTCCCAGCACCCACATAGTAGCTCACAACAATCTGTAACTCTAGCCCTGGAGGATGTGATGCCCTCTTCTGGCGTCTGTGGACACTGCAGGCACGTGCTGCACAGACACCCATTCCTAAACGACTGACTACATAGATAAGCTTTACGGGATCAACTGCACAGGGAAGCTGCGGTCTCTACCTTCTGGAAGTGTGGTGTGGTAGAGCACGGGGCTCCAGGGACTGGAGAGCTGATCCACATGCAGGCGCACAGCAAACTCGTACTTGGTATTTGGTTCCAGTCCTTGAACCAACATGTGGGTTTCTGATCTGTGATGAAGGAGTAAGGGGGTCATTAGCAGCAGCGACAGATTTCCAACAGTCAGCGGTCCCACAGTGCATCAGCTCGTGTTGGGGAAGTATAATTTTCAGAACCAGATGAACACGTTACATTATCAGCTCTGAACTGAGGAAGCCCAAGATGAGCCCCGGCCGGTAAGAGGCGTGAGCTGCCAGGAGCACGGGGCAAACAGCCAGGGAGACAAGCTACATACGTTTGCAGGTAGAGGACCAGAGAGGCGTTCTGCAGGCCGACAGGGTTACAGCGGACGGTGTAGTTAATGGCCTGGGCGGTGGTGAACGCAGGCCTCCTCCAGAGCAGGAGGATGGAGGAGGAGGTATTAGCCTTCGCATAGAGATGGTGCGGCGGCGGCGGCGGCGGGACCATGCGGTCACGGACAGCTATTGAGAAATGCAACATGACTTTATGCAAGGGTTGGTGTTGCAGACGGCAGCATAACAGAAACCGAGACGGCGCCACTACAGGTGGATCTGAGGTCTTTCTCCCGCCCGTTTCAGAGTGGTCACCTGTGACTCGCTCACACTAACAGACTCTTCTGAGAGGTAGATGAAGAGCCACGTGCTTAACCGACTGAAAACAGTAACTCTAGACAGAGCAGCGCACGCCTTCAGCCCCAGCACTCGGGCGGCAGAGGTGGAAGATCTGTGAGTTACAAAGTGGGTTCCAGAAAAGTCAGAGCTACATAGTGAGACAGTGTCTTTTAAAAACAAACTAAACCAAACAAACCTCTCCTCACCAGAAAGAAAGGAAGAAAGAAAGAAAGAAAGAAAGAAAGAAAAAACCTCATGTGGTAGGAAGCAGAGGCAGGCAGATCTCTGAGTTAAAGGCCAGCCTGATTCAAGACCCTGTCTCAAAAATAAAGCCCCACCCCCCAAAACCCAAAAATCCTCAATGACAACAACAAAGCAAGTTGAGAGGCAAGGTACTAGTCACAGACAGAGGAAGCCGGAACAACGCACAGAAGCAACGAGAAACAGCTGGCCTCAAGGCAAAAGCAGACAAAGGAAAGTCAGGGTGTAGGGACCTGATGTGCTTTCCCCCACTTCATCTCCAGCAGTCTTTTGTTTGCAAAATTAAAATGGGTACTTAGAACTTAAACAGCCCACTTTTACTGAGCGCCCATTTATTCAAGATGTGCCTAGCACTTGGGAGGATATAAAGAAATCCTCTCCCCACTGTCACCCCCCAGTCTTCCAAGTAGTAGCAAAATTGAATTTCAAAGGAGAGGTTGGTGGTTTGGGGGTATGTCTGAGTGGCTGTCACTCACAAACGCATCCGGGAGTGCTAACGGTCTGGTCAGCCTGGTAGCCGTCTTCCATGCTGTTGTAAGCCAGCAGCCTCACATGGTATTTCCTTCTGGGGTCTAGAAAAGAAACCAACACCAATAATTCGGACCAGCCCTCTGGCTTCGAGCAGAAACCCCAGCAGAAGTGCAGGTCTGGCACAAGCACTCTTGCGCTTCTCAGAACAATGAAGCTTTCTTCTCACTTAGCCCAGCTCTTCCTGTGTACCCTCTGCCATGGCACTGCCACTGGGGCAAGTTATCCTTAAAGTTAATGCATTTAACCCAACTTCAAACTGCCACAAACACTCCTCTTCAAATGACCAATTTTCCTTTAAAAAACTTAAATTACATTGTATTTCTTCATTTTGAATGTCCGTGTGTCCATGTGTGAGCATGCATGCCTCAGGACAACTTTTGAGAGGTTTGCTCCTGCTACTCTGTGGGTTCTGGAAGTCCGTTTCATCAGGCGTGGCGGCAAGCAGCGTCACCTGCTCAGCCATCTCAGTGGCCTTATTCGTTTATGTTTTCAAGGCAAGGGTCTTGCACAGGCTATCTTCAAAGTCGCTATGTACCCCAGGCTAGGCTTAAGTTTCCCACACAGTCCAGGCTGGCTTGGAGTTTCTACCCCGTCTTGCCTCAGCTGCGCCCTCACGGCGAGTCCCCATATGTTTTGATGAAGTGATTATTATACTCAAGAGTAGTGTTTCCTTCCTCAGAGTCAGGGAAAATTACAGCACACACCCTTCAGTAGAACCTCCCAGTATTTCTAAGTGGGGTCCTCCCCAAGAACCTTCATTTTCAAGCCCATATACAGTTCAAGATCATATTACATTTAGGAGAGGTGAGCTGGAGCGCCCTCTACTGGTGTCTGTTAACCATCACAACATTAAAATGAAACCCATCCCATACAGTTTTTTCAATGTACATGAATATTTAAGTCATTTTTCCTTAAGCAAATGAAACCCATTCTTATTCATAGCAGACAGCTGAGGAATTCATAGTTGTCCTAAGGGCAAACACATATTAAAAGTAACACAAAAAAAAAAAAGTCTTAAAAATGACTCCAGAGTGAATCCAAGCATTTAAAAGTTTAAATACATGTGAAATTCTCCAAAGTAATTCTTAAGACTTTACATGTCTACTTTAGAAACTGATAAATATACTTTAATACTTATATTAAAATACACTTAAAAAGATGACCTGGGAAGGCAGGAAGGCTCAGTGGGTAAAGGTGCCCACTGGCAATGCCTGACTACCTGACTTTAATCCCCAGGATCCACATAATAGGACAGAAAACACTGTCTCAAAAAGCAAAATATCTCTGTGAGTTCGAGGCCAGCCTGGTCTACATAGGGAGTTCCAGGACAGCTAGAACTATATAGAAAGACCTTGTCTCAAAAACAACAAACTAAAGCAAGCAAGAGCCAGGTGGTGGTGGCGCACACCTTTAATCCCAGCACTCGGGAGGCAGAGGCAGGTGGATCACTGTGAGTTCGAGGCCAGCCTGGTCTACAAAGTGCATCCAGGACAGCCAAGGCTACACAGAGAAACCCTGTCTCAAAACCAACCAACCAAACAAACAAACAAAACCCCCCAAAACAAAAACAAAAACAAAAATTCACACAAGAATAACCAACCAAACAACCAAAAGAAGTAAAAATATTCTCTCCATGAAAAACAAACAAACAAACAAACAAACAAACAAACAGGCCTGTGTAAGGTGTGTATCATCCCCTTACAAGCTCTCTACCAGGTGGCTAAGGAGGAGGCTGGGGCCATACAAAGCTGAACTGGGAATCTGTGGATGGATACCCATGTTTTCCTCTGTCCTCTTCTGAGGTGGCCTGACTAGGAAGCTCAGGCTAGCCTTGAGCTCACAATTCTTCTATCTTGGCCTCCCAAGTGCAGTGTTTAAAGGCATACAACACCACTCTCAGCCTGGACTGGGACTCTATGACAAAGCACAGGGCCTCTGAGTTTGCACAAATACATGTTCCTTCATTTAAAAAAGTTTATCTCTTATAACCATCTTCAAAATAGAACACACACACACAACACACACACACACACACACACACACACACAGAGAGAGAGAGAGAGAGAGAGAGAGAGAGAGAGAGAGAGAGAGAGAGAGAGAGCTGAGTTAGGCACGTATTTTATCAAGTGCTTATCAGAAACACGGAATGCTTGGGGTTCGTGAGCCAAATAGTTCCCAGCCCTCAGCAGCAAGACTGAAAAGGCTTCGTCTTAGAGGAACAACTACTTAACTAGGATACATTTTCTTCTTTCTTTCCTCCTATTATTGAACCCACCAATCGACTGAGCGCCAGGCCTCACCCTGCAGATACTCTCTGCGTAGCCTCTGGGGGAACCCTGTACTAGATGCCATGAATTCAGAGTGCGGTGTGGGAAAATCTTCCTCCACTCAGTTGGGTCTTTGGGAGCAAATGCTGGTAGTAGAAAGCCACACGAGCACCGGGGTAGACACAGGGAAGCAGAGATGACACAGGTTTGCCTCAGCGCTGGCATGGTATGGTCATTCTCCTAGAACACTGGCCGAGGAGGACCGTGAGAATGTGTAGAGCGCTCATTTCTCTCGGTTGGTTACTGCGTGTGTACATGTATGCAAGGGTCCAGGCGATGTGCACAAATAGGTGTCTGCGTGTAGTTATGTGGCCAAAAGTTGACACTGGGTGTCCTCCTGAGTTACTTCTCCTGTAATTCTTCTGAGGCTGGGTCTCTCACCGAACCTAGAGCTTACTGCTTTGGCTAGGATGGCTGGCCAGTAAGCTCTAGGGATCCGCGCAGCTTGGCCCACTCCTGGCTTCCATGGGGGTTTTGATCAGGTTTCATGCTTGCACAGGGAACACTTTTCCAACTGCAATCCCAGCACTGGGCGGCTCCAGCAAGAGACACGCAGTGGAGGACAATAGAGGATGACAGCCTCTGATCCACTCCATGTACACATGTGTATACACCACGTGCGTGCATGCATGCCCTACCCCCAGCCCTGAGATTTACCAGGCAATGACGTCAGCCAAAGAGGAAAACATAAAGCTCCATTGTTAACAGAAGGAAGGGTGCAGATCAATAAATTAGGCATGGAGGATTAACATCCAAAACAGAAGCAAACACACAGAGACCGGAACCCCATGACCTGTTCAAGCTCTGCAGACTCCCTCTTCAGGTGGCAGAGCAGAGAGCGGGGGTTCACCCTAGAATGCTGCTGGGGAAGGGGCTGCTCCGGCTGCTACAGCCACATACTCAGGCTTGGTTTCACAACACTCAGCAAACGTGGGCGACGTGGTTTGAGGGAACAGGGCAGAGTGAGGAAAGCGGCCACAGGGACAAGTGCAGGAAGAGGGGAGGAAGGGAGCCGCCCCCCAAAACTCCATCCGAGGAGCAGAAATTCACTCAAATCTTTTTATTTCTTTACTTTTATTTTGAGATGAGGTCAGGTTGGCCTTGAATTCACTATCTTTTTGCCTCAGTCTCCCAAGTAGTTGGGATTAAAGGCAGGAGTCACCATAATGGTGCAAAAAGTAGCATTTGAACTTTGGGTGGCATGTGCTTCAAAGGGCTCTGGAGAGATGCTTCGATGGCTAAGTGTGTTTCCTGCTCTTGTGGGGAAGTTCAGTTCACAGCACCCACCTCAGGTGGCCCATGGGCACCACTACACAACTCCAGCACTCGAGAGGCAGAGGAAGATGGATCTCTAAGTTCGAGGCCAGCCTGGTCTACAAAGCAAGTTCTAGGACAGCTGAGGCCACACAGAGAAACCCCGTCTCAGAAAGAAAAACAAAACCCTCTCTAACTCCATGGATCTGACGCCCTATTCTGGCCTTCACAGGCACCTGCATACATACACATCTCTCACACGTACACACACACACACACACACACACACACACACACACACACGTGTGCGCGCGCACATGTACACACACACACATACATGCATGTGCACACACTTGCACTTGTAAAAATAAAATTAAATACCTTTTAAAAATTGCCTTGAAAGTTGGAAATGTAGGGCTGGAGAGATGGCTCAAAGGTTAAGAGCACTGGCTGCTCTTCCAAAGGTCCTGCGTTCAATTCCCAGCACCCACATGGTGCCTCACAACCATCTATAATGAGAGCTGGTGCCCTCTTCTGCACGCATGCAGGCAGAACATAGTATAAATAATAAATAGGGACTGGAGAGATGGCTTAGTGATTAAGAGCACTGACAGCGAGGACCTGGGTTCAATTCCCAGCACCCCATGGCAGTTCACAACTGTCTATAACTCAAGTTCCAGTGAATCCGACTCCCTCAGATATTCATGTACACCAAATACCAAATGTACATATAAATAAATAAATATTTTTTTAAAAATAATAAATAAATCTTTAAAAGAAGTTGGAAATGCATTAAAAAGAATGGGTCAGTGGTGAAAATCTCAAATAATTCGATTTAATATAAATGTTTTAAATTAAGAACAATAGTTGTGTGTGTGAGAGAGTGTGTGGGCGTGTGTGTGTGTATGCGCACATACATGGCAGAAAGCATGTGGAGGCCGGAGAATAGGCTTGTGGGCTAGTGCTGTCCTTCAAGCTTTGTGGGGATTCCAGAGCTCAAACTCCGGTCTCCAGGATGGCCAGCGCCTTTATGCTGTGAGCCAGTTACTGGCCCCTGAATGCTCGCATGAGCGTTGACTGGGGCGAGGGTGCCTCATTTTCTCTAAGGAGTCAACCGCTAGTCACACCCTGGCGGGTGCTGAGGTAAAGCCCATGTCTTTCCTCCAGTGGCTCTGGGACTCATCTTTCTTCCTTCCTTCCTGATTCACTCTCCCCACAAGCGCAAGTATTTGCACTATTAGTCACCTGAGGAGCCTGGCTGCCTCAACAAGGAAGAGCTCTCGGGGGTCAGGTAAACATTTAGAGTGTCTATCCAAAAAAAAAAAAAAAAAGCCAGGGGTTGCCTGCAACTCTGCCTCTACTTTGATTTTTTTTTAATATTTAATTTTTATTTATGTGTATGAGTGTGTGTCTCCGTGTGTACGCCAGGTGCTCTTGGAGGCCCCAAGTGGGTGTCAGATCCCCGAGAACTGGAGTTGCAGGCGTGTGAGTCCCCTGGAAGAACAGCAGCCCACTCAGCTGCTAAGTCGCCTCGCGCTACAGCCCGCCTTGCCCGTAGGACACTCGCATTACATTTTATTTCGTATTTTGTGCGCATGCGTGTGCATAGGTGTGTGGGTGCACACGTGCCATGGTGAACATGTGGAGGTCAGAGGGCAAACTGAGAGCACGGATTCTCTTCCACCACGTGGGTTCTGGGGGTCACGCTTGGATTGCTAGTCTTCACACCGGATGCCTTTCAGCACTGAGCGCTCTTCCCTGCCTTTGCTTTTACGCTGAATCCACCAGAGGAGATACCAATAAAAACCAGCACTGTGCTGGGTGCAGGGGCGCACACCTGCAGTCCCGGCACTCAGGAGGCAGAGGCAGAGGCAGAGGCAGGCAGATCTCTGAGAGCTGGAGAGCCCGGTCTACAAGGTGCATTCCAAAGCCAGCCAGGTCATATATAACAAGACACTGTCTCAAAATGAAACGAAACACCCACAAACACTGTGTATGTGTTACTTAGTAACTATACAGACCTAAGCACGGTCCTCTTCTTCTCAGCCTTGTTTACTTCCGCTTGGAAGATGGAGGCATAAGGACACCTCCACGACTGACATTTTAGGAGTGTTAAAGTGAAGCAGCCTGGGGGACAGGTGGACACACACGCCTGCTGCAGCCGCTAGGTGCGTGAAGCGGTGAGAGAGACAGGAGGTGGTCCCTGAACTGCAAACTGCACAGAGAGGCCACAAAACTCTCCGCTCAGTTTAATAAATTCACAAATCATCTCCGTGAGGTGTTTAGAAACTGAAGACACCTGCGTATACAAGGCAGGGCTAGAGGCCAGGACACCAGGAAATTAGCAACCAGTAAATACTCAGGCTGAGCTGAAGTTCGTCCTCACTAATACTCCCCGGCAAGCAGAGCAGGAGCGGGTTCCCAGGGGTGGGTCTGACATGCACCTAAGACTGAAGGGTCAACAGGAAGTGTGTTGCTTCCCGGCGGTGACATTTAACCCTCTCCAAGGTGCACAGCCACCTTTACCCGTGTTTCCCATAAGAATCTAGGAAACTCTCATCTCACAGCCCCAAAGATAATAAACACGCTGGAAAGCAAGTCAATAAATGTCTTCTATGGCTAAAAGAACAGTAAAGTACTTCCTGAGTGAAATACGGAAGCGTTTGAGGGCTGGCACTAGAAACGGCAAGCACATGGACCCCAAGATTAATCCAATCTGCTAGCTGCATCAGGTTTTTAGAACTGGCTAAGGAAAGCGAAGGCTACTGAAGTTCTAGTCTCCGCAACACCACGGTCTTCCTGAGGCGCGCTTAGCGGAAACCACCCCACTCAGTGCAGTTCCACTGGAACGGTACATGGCTTAACAATTACGGAGTACCAACTACATCTTTTTTCCCTTTAACTTTAATTTTATTTTTATCCACGTGTCTGTGTGTGGCCGCGAGTGAATGTGTGCAGATATCCCTGGAAGCCGTCAGTGGGTGTCAGAACCCCTAGAGCTGCTGTTACAGATGGCTGTGACGCACACCACATGGGTGCATGGGTGCTGGGAACCCAACGTGAATTCTCTAACAAGCAGCCAGATTTCTTTTTTTTTCTTTCTTTCTTTTTTTTTTTCAGCCAGATTTCTTAACCGCGGAGCCATCTCCCCAGAACCACAGCTGTGTCTTTATGAAAGCCCTTACATTATCTGTTGAAGATTTTGGTGCCACATGCTCATTTTTCACTGCAATGTGCCCCTGAAGGTCAAACAACTAAAATGCTTGCCTTTCCCCAGTTTTACTAGAAACCCGCATTTTCTCTTTTCGCCACTAGATGGCATTTGTGTGCGAGTCTTTGAGGAGAGCAGAGTGTTGACCCGGTGCAAAGGTGGGAAGGACTCACACCAGCTGATTAACAGGCCCAGTGGAATGTAGCTACTGAGTACATTTCACCAGACAACTACCAAGCAGTAAAAAAGATGGCTGAGAGTCAAAGAGATGTCTCCGTGGTTAAGGGTTCTTGTCGCTCTGCTGTACTAGCACCCACAGGGGCAGCTCACAATCACCCTTAACTCCAGCTGCAGCGGACCCAACAATCCCATCTTTTATTCCGGTCTCAACAGGTGCCTGTGCGTGCATGTACACAACACACACACACACACACACACACACACACACACACACACACACGGAAAAATAATTTTTTAAAAGCCCTACAGCCTTGCTTACACGCTGAGCACCTTCTCAGCTGAGCTTTTCTCTCCCCAGATGACTCTCACCTGAATTTCCAGCACTTAGGAGGCAGGGACAAGAGATGGAGGATGGTTCCAGGCCACCCTGGATACAAAATCGAAAGCTTGTCTTAAGAGTAAAACAAACAAACAAACAAGCAAAAACAAATAGCAGTTTAAAATAATAATAATAATAAAACCTACAAAACACAAAATGTAACGGGTTCACTTAGTTGGAGTTTCCATACTATATTTCTCTTTATATATAAAAATATAGAGTGTGTGTACACACACACACACACACACACACACACACACACACACACACGCTCACAATATGGAAGTAAGTTTCCATACTATATTTCTCCCAGACGCCACCGAGTGTGCGCTAGGGAGGACTACGGCAGCAACCCTGATGAGCACTGAGCTCAAACCATATGAACAGTGCACAAGGCCAACAACTCTTTGGCTTGCGCCCTGGAAAGCCCACACCAGAAAACAATTATTTACAAAGCACTGGGCTGTGGACCAAAGATACAGATAAGCCAGGGTTATGAAGGCCAGTCTTTGTTTTCTGCCGTTGCTGCTTGTTGGTGAGGCCCCGGATCCTCCAGAAGAGCCAGAGGTCAGGGTTTGATAAAATTAGGAGAAAACCTGAGGTCAGGACCATGAGAAAACCTGACAGGCACACAGTGGCCCTCTCTCAAATTCAAATGTAAAGTGCAGAGAGTTTTAATTGCCTGCTTTTTTCTATGGAAAACTCCCAGGTGGTGGGAAAAGTAATCCCCCTGCATCAAAGCGAGAGGAAGCAATCCTCTAGACCTCAGCCTTGCCTGCTGCCTAGTCTTCCATTAACAACCCGGAGCGCACTGGAGTGGCTGCCCGGACACCCACAGGAGAACGGTGTTGTCTCAAAAATCACTATGTACTGTTTTAAGTTACTTAGTTTTTTTTTTTTTTTTTTTTTTTTTTTGGTTTTTTGAGACAAGGTTTCTCTGTGTAGCCTTGGCTGTCCTAGACTCGCTTTGTAGACCAGGCTGGCCTCGAACTCACAGCGATCCGCCTGCCTCTGCCTCCCGAGTGCTGGGATTAAAGGCGTGCGCCACCACGCCCGGCCTAAGTTACTTAGTTTTAAGTCTTCTGTGGGCTTTTCATTTCTAGTGGTGGATAAGTGTGTACAAATGTGTTTCACAGTGAAAGTGTAAAACTCTCTGTGAAGCTCCATAGACATGGGATGGCTCTTTTAACCACACAGAAGGTCACTGACATCTATTGTTTGGGGATCTGATTAACTTCAGTGTGTGGCTTTTTTTGGGGGGGGGGTAAGGGTTTTAATTTAAATAAAGTATACTCAGACACACACACACCTATATGTATATATATATATATACACACACACATATAGGTGTGTGTGTGTGAGTGTGTGTGTGTGAGGTAAAGTTTTTAAAAAGAAAATTAAGAGTGCCGTTTTAAAACCCACTATGTAGTATTTACTCAAAGGGCTGCCCGAGAAAGCTTTGCTGATAGCAGCCACAATTCGTCTCAATTAAGAAGCTTCAAAGCCTAAGAGAGTCAAGCCCGAATATGTTTCCAAAGGTAAAGGGAGCCTGCAAACCCTGCTGTCCTGAGGTCAGCTGGTGTAAAGACACTAAAACAGGACACGGGAGTGACGCTAGGAAGGTGAGAGGCTCTGCCCAGCCCCCCACCGAATGTCCACTTTTAATTTAATCTTTTGTGTGGCCAGGTTTTGTGCAAGCCTGCTCAGGCGCATTGTTCCCAGCAGCCCGGCCCGGAGCCCTCCGCGGTCTGGCTAGCCAGGGTGACTGCACTGCCCTGCAGCCTGTCCCTCCCAAACAATACCCCCCATATAATTATTCAGAGAGGAGGCCGGCAGCAGGGGTTGCTGTGACACCTGGGTCGTGGCCTCTGACACAGAATCTGGGGCCAGACCAAGTCTGGTCCAGCAGGCAGAGAGGCAGGAAAAAATGCCGAGGGGGATGGGTGGGAAAGGAGAGCAGCCGAGAGCCGCGTGAGCCTTGAGACACCACACTCTTTCACAGCACAGAAAGCCCAAATCCCATTTCAACAGCGGGCTGGCCTCAAGTTTCCCAAGTGACTGGAGTGTCTCCGCTCTCGAGACATTATTGAGGAGGAGGGCTTTTTTTCCTTCCTTCCTTCCTTTTTTTCCAAAAAAAATTTTTTTGAAGTGGGCATGCAAATACAATGGGCTTCATTACACACACACACACACACACACACACACACACACACACACACACACACACACACACACGCCCTGTACCAAGGTTCTAAGTTCTCCATTTGTATCACTGCACAGCAGGTCTTTTCAGAATCCATTCTTCTTATTTGGTCAACACACACTTATTAGAATTGGAGGGGGGAGGGCGCAATTCGGAGAGCCTCAAATGTGTTAGTGTCCTGAATTTAAAGGTCAGGTTTTAGCTGAGAATGTCAAGCTCCCTTAAAGCTTAGTTTAAAAAAGTATTCCGTTTCATTTACACGCAGATTTTCTGTAGCCTGTTTCACTCTGTATTGTAAACAAATTTCACGTTTCCTCGAACTGATTGATTGTGCCAAAATGTCACAAAACTGCTCCTTGAGCATGTGGGGTGTGTAAGTTCCCCACACAGCTCTCGGGCAAGCCAAAGGGAGGGTATTTGTCTAACCCTGAAATGACTGCGGCCTTTTGTTTGGCCTCCTGAAGGATCCTAGCACAAATCACACCCCTCCCTGGCAGCGACAACATCCCCTCTCTCCTACTGAGTGGAGGATAACTTAAGGAAAAGTCCTTTGCATGTGGCATTTTAGAATCAATTTCCTATCAAAATAAGCATTTGCCACTGGCAATGTCTATCAGAAAACCTTCCCCGTTGCAGATGGGATTGTGAGGCCCAGGCAGAGGCAAAAGGCTTTCCCAATTAATTCTGTGTTTGCAATATTTTAATCATGTTGTTTCCTTTCAGATCACGCATTTTTACTTTTATATGTCAGATTCCAAGGTGCCTTCTTTTTAAATTAGTTACTTTTAACAGATGTGCTTTTACATGGCACAATGAATCAGAGTTTAGGGTGTAAAGCTCTCTACTTGAACAGTGCCGGAAGAGAACATGACTAACGCACACACCGCAAAGCTAATCTACAAGTGACCCCACCCCCTCCACTGCGATCGGCTCCGCCTTTCCTTGTGGGTCAGCAGGGAAGAAGAAAAGCGCACCAGAGGCCTTGTTCTGTAAGCTTGGTCTTCCACTGTACCACCCCAGAACGGAGAGAAGCTGACGGCTGACAGTTTCCTACAGTAGCAAGCAAAAGAAGAAACCGCAAAAGAACAGCAGATTAGGGGCTGGAGAGAGAAAGCCAAGCAGCTGAGAGGCCTGGCTGCTTTTCCAATGGAGGTGGAGGTGAGGGTGTTTGATTCCCAGCACAAACTCTGCGACTTAGACTCTACTGTCTGGGGATCAGTTGCCCTTTTCTGTCCTCTGGGCATCAGGAATGCCTGTGGTCATAGACACAGATGGAGGCAAAACACTTATACATATAAGATAAAATAAAATGACAATTCAAACACAGAACATTTGACTGTCCCCTAATGAGACTGTGTCCACATACAAGCTCCCAAATAAATTTAAGAGTCAAAGAAGCCAGATTGTGGGGCCTGGGGGTCGGGGTGGGTGCATTCAGAAGGCAGAGATAGGCAGAGCTCCTGGAGTTTGAGGCCAGCCTGGCTTACACAGTGAGTCCTGCCTTAAAAACAAACACACAGAACCAAGTAAAATGAATGGATTGCTTTATTACAAATAAATTTCCATTCTAACACAAGAAAGCTGTTAGCATATCTCTAGGACAATTGGAGGCTATGGAATTTGCCAGTGGGGTGTACTTAAAACTGTTCCGTGCTGGGCGTGGTGGCGCACGCCTTTAATCCCAACACTCGGGAGGCAGAGGCAGGTGGATCGCTGTGAGTTCAAAGCCAGACTGGTCTACAAAGCGAGTTCAGGACAGTCAAGGCTACACAGAAAAATCCTGTCTCAAAAAACTAACAGTTACATAGGACAAGGAATAACGTCCTTTGGTCCTGGTAGTATTTTCATCAAGAGCACAGCTTGCCCTGAGCCCCCAGGGAAGGCTCCGAGCCTCACGCACACACTACCACACCTAGCGCGCGGCTGTTTGAGTAGCTGCTCTGTCTGCCACACATACGTCAGCTCCTTACAAACAATATTTTTATAGACTGGCAGAGGAAGCCTATTCACAACAGCCGAGCTTCCCCTAAAGCCATGACATAAATTTCCTCCCAGGACTAGCAGTTCTGCACCTCCCAGTCATGGACTCACCATGGCGTTTTAACCCCTTTGTGAAGCAACGTGAAAATGTCATCCATCATTCTCCGAGCCACAGGGACTTGGGCGGAGGGAGGGGCACAGAGGCATTGCAAAAACATCTGTAGGTTGATAAGCATCCCTCAAACATGCAACCCTTGGTGGTTCAAAGCTTGCTTACAGGATGGGAGAGACGTCGGGAGACGGCTGAGACCACGCTTCAATTTCTTCCCAGGTGGGAAACGGGCTGCCTAAAGAGCAGCCTCATCAATCACAGTGTAAAAACCCCCGCCGCTTATTTATGCCCCTTTGGGAGCCATGAGGTGCGCACGGCTACAACTTACTTACACTCGCTGAGCGCGTCCCTGGGAAATCTACTTTAGTGTTTGCACTGAACATGACAAGTATTTGGTGCAAGGAAGCACTTGGGCCAGGTATAAGCAGTGCATACAAATTCTATCCAAATCATCAGTCTTTCAAATACCTGACAGCAACAGAGGCTTTAGGGATAGTGTGTGTGTGTGTGTGTGTGTGTGTGTGTGTGTGTGTGTGTGAACAACTTCTAGGAATCATCTGTCACCTTTTACCACATGGGACCCAGGTATCACCTCAGGCTTGGCTAGCAAACACCTTTAGTCACTTAGCCATCTCCTGACCCTGGGGTCATTTTTCACTTAAGATGAAAATGCAGGGGCTAACAGAGGGCCTGGTGGCCAAGAGCACTTTGCCTGAGGACCTGAATTTGGGTCTCACTTATCATATGCGCCTGTAACTCCAGAGCTGTGGGAAGTGGAGACAGGGAGATCACTGGGGTTCAGTGAGAGATCCTGTCTCAAGTCTTAAAAGAAATAAGGTAGAAAATGACAGAACAGAACCTCTGACATCTTCCTCTGGCCTGTGGGCACACATGCACATACACTCCACATGGATTATACTCAGCCACTCAAAAAAAAAACAGAGAGCCAGAGAGATGGCTCAGTGGTTAGAGCACTGGCTACTCTTCCAGAGGACCCGGGGTTTGTTGCCAGCACCCACATGGCAGCTCACAATCATCTGTAAACCAGTCCCGAGGGATCTGTTGCCCTCTTCTGGCATCTGTGGCCACCAGGCACACACATGCTGCAATATATACATGCAGGCAAAACATCCATACATAGAAAATAAGTTCTTAAAAAAGGAAAAATGATTTTGATAATTTACTCTGTGATTATCTCTACATCACCCAAAGTCTTGCACCCAGGTGAAAAACCCTAAAGGGTAGGGTCCCCACTGTCCGCCCTGACCAAGGGCAAGGCAGGACCAAACAGATGTGAGACTCTCCAACAATTTCACATTCAGTGAAAATAGTATATTAAAAAAAACATTATTAAAACACAGTATCCTTGAATTTTTCACTGTTTGTTGTCTCCTAGCTAACAACAGTGCTTGTGGCTTTGGCTACAGAGAAGCTCAGTGCTTGACAACTGCATAGAAGTTTTCTTTTCTTTTTTTTTTAAAGTTTATTTATTTTGTGTATACAAGTTATTGTTTTCATGTTCACAAGAAGAGGGCTCTTCTTGCCCCTCTCCAGCCCCAGTAGAACCTTCCGCTAGCAACAAAAAAGGCAAATCTGGATTTCAGTAAATTCTAACCCTTACTTGTCTTTTTTCTCCAATTTATTCATCTAGGTATGATCAATCAAAAAATATTTTAGGGGCTAGAGAGATGGCTCAGCAGTTAAGAGCACTGTCTGCTCTTCCAGAGGGCCTGAGTATAATTCCGAGCAACCACATGGTGGCTCACAACCATCTGTAATGAGACCTGGTGCCCTCTTTTGTCGTGCAGGTAGGCATGCAGACAGAGCACTGTATATATAAAATAAATAAGCATTAAAAATTTTTTTATTAAAAAGAAGTATTGTATAGGCCAGTGAGACCGCTCAGTGGGTAAAGGCATTTGTCATCAGGCTGGTGACCTGCATTTGACCTCTTGGACCCACCTGGTGGAACAGAACAAAGCCATACAAGTTGTCTTTTGACCACCCCCAATACACTCTCCCCCTCCCCTCCCCCCTCTTTCTCACACACACACACACACACACACACACACACACACACACACACACACAAATACATAAATGTGAGTCTAAGATTTGCTTTCGTGTTTATTTGTGTGTGTGTGTGTGTGTGTGTGTGTGTGTGTGTGTGTGTGTGAGTGTGTGTGCGTGTGCGCTCTGGGCAGTCAGAAGTGGGGCATGGAGGCCCTGGAGCTGGAGGTACAGGCGAATCTGAGCAGTCTGACACAGGCACTAGGAACTGAACCCAGGCCCTCTAGGAGAACAGAATGCAAGCTTAACACTCAGCTGTCTTCTTCAGCCCCAATAAATGTAATTTTAAAAAATTCAAGCACATTTTAATCATTATTTTCTTTCAATTAAAAAAAAATTTGTTTATTTATTATGTATACAGTGTTCTACCTGCATGTACACCTACATGCCAGGAGAGGGCACCGGATCTCATCATAGATGGCTGTGAGCCACCATGTGGTTGCTGGGAATTGAACTCAGGACCTCTGGAAGAGCAGCCAGTGCTCTTAGCCTCTGAGCCATCTCTCCAGCCCTCTTCTCTCAATTTTTATGTGTGTTTTTGTACATTATATATGGACATGCAGAGACAAGAAGCAGGTGTCAGATGCCCTAGGACTGACGTTATAGACGGTTGTGAAAAGCCATGTCACTGCGGATCCTTCAGGTCCATTCTGTGTCACTGTTTCAAAGAGATGCGCCCTGGGCCATCCTCAGGCTGTCCACTGCCCATTGTCACGCAGGCCCTGGTCTCTTTACTCTCTTCCAACACAATACTTTAGTTTATAATAACACCTTGTGGGGCAACTTGACAAATGTCCTTGTCTTTCTCTAGAGTGAAGTGTCACAACCAAAGTTGCTTAGAAACACCAGATTCAGAATTTTAGAACAGGCCGGGTGGTGGTGGCACACACCTTTAATCCCGGCAGCTGGGAGGCAGAATGTGAAGCCAGCCTGGTCTACAGAGTGAGTTCTAGAACAGCCAGAGTTACACAGAGAAACCCTGTTTTGGGGGGAAAGAATTTAGAACAATGGTCAGTCTCCAATTTAAAAAATTTGGCTTTCCATTGATAATTTTATCTGTGTGCATGCTCGTAGAAGCCACCTTGGGAGTTAGTCCTCGGGTGTCATCCACCTTGCTTTTTTAGATGAGGTTTCTCACTGGCCTTGGGCTCACAGATTCACCTAAACCAGGCGGCCCACAAGCCCAGAGATCATGCCTCAGCCTCAGCGGCACGGAGATTATAAGTGTTCACCACACCCTGTGCAGCTCTCCTACAGGGGCTCTGGAGACATAATCAGGCCTTCATGTTTATAATACAGCAATCATTTTGCAGATGAAGCGTCTTCCCAGCTGCAATAATTTTATTTTTAATTTTTTCTACTGTATTGCTGAGGAGAAAGCCAGACCTTTGCTCTAAGTGTCCCACCACTTGGCTGTATCCCTGTCCCAGGACTATTTTCACTACCACGTGTGCTTATCATATAGGCCTTCATTTATTTTATATGTGTGGCACACATTTTATTACCTCATTAAAAAATAAAACACACAAAACTATCTTTAAAGGCTAAGACAAAAACATTCTCTCATTAAAGGCCATCCCTTACAGCACCCCCCTCACTTACAGAGAGGACCATTAGAACAAAGCTTAAAACTCATTTGCTTTAAGTTTTTAAAGGACAAAGCTGGAAAAAAAAAACAACCAAAATAAAAGCCACAAAGGTAATTACTGCTGTACTGGAATTTTCTCCCTTCTTTCCACCCAGAAATTTCATTCACACATTAATGGTGGCATTTAAGAACATAATTCTCATCTTCTTTACCTTAGTTCTTTAAGGACTTTACACATCTAAAAATTCCTCACATTTGCCAGAAGCTTCCAGAGTGCTCTGGTGGTCAACACTGGGACAGTACTGACTTAATTTCCTACCAGACCTCTTCCTCTGGTAAGAGACGGCAAGCATTTACCGTGGTTACAGACTTAAAAAACGGGACACTGCAGCGGTTAGCCGAGACTTCCATTCCTAAGAATGACATCTGGAAACTGAGGCCCGAGAAACAGTGAGGAGCCTTTAGTGCCAAGCAGCAGCCGACAAGAAGGAGCCATGCATCTGGACACACAGAAGGGCAGCAGGAAGCAAAAGTGTAAATTCAGTTTAATACACTTCAAAACACAAGCACTGTAGACAATAGTGGGGTAGCCAAGAAGAGGAGAAGGCTATGAGGCTATCAGTTAAATAATTATTAAACAGATCTAATATCATCAGATGGAAAACACAACATTTAAAAAAGTGTCTTTAATCCCATCACTCGGGAAGCAGAGGCAGGCGGATCGCTGTGAGTTCGAGGCCAGCCTAGTCTACAAAGAGAGTCCAGGACAGCCAAGATTACACAGAGAAACCTTGTCTCAAAAATACAATAAAAAATAAATAAATTAAAAAAAAGAAGTGTCGTGATTTGCAGGGCCCCCTGGAATGAAGCTTAAACACACCCCCCACCCCAAGACAAACAGGGAAATCACGTGTTTTGGTTTTTATGTGACTTTGAGCCTCCTTTATCTTTCAATTATGTCCATTTTCTGAAAAGGTTTCCTACCACTTCTTTTTCTCTTAAACAAATAAGCAAAGAAAACAAAAACCAAGTGGGGAAGGACGGATTTCAGTGGTAGCATTTTGCCAAGCAGAGGCCCGGCCCTAGCTTTGATCTGGTAACAGCCCCCAACAAAAGCTGAGACAGAAAATGGAACCAGGCAGGTATTTAAAACAGGACTTTAACTTGATAGAGCTGGCAGAGTGAGGGGACCTGTACAGAGCCAGGCGGTAGCAGGGCATACCCACACCTCCCCACTCCCATGATATCAGACCCTAAAAGTTAACCGGCTTTACAGTCGATTGTGAAATGCATCACAATTGGTATTCCACTCTATGGACCAAAGGAAAGACAAACAAAGCCTCTGTGCTACTTAAAAGACTGGGTCTTCCTCGCTCAGCGCAGCTCTCCACAGGGGCCTGGCTTTATTCAGGACTCCTTTCAGACTAGCGTGTGAAGTGCCTACTGTAAATCTTTGCATGGTGCCAAGGGTCAAAGGGTTATCTGCAGCTACCTGTGTGCTGTGCACTTTTAGGGCACACTGGCTTCTTCATCCTTTTCTCTTTTTCCTAACCATGAACGCAAGCTTGTGGATCATGTAAAGCTAATGTAGGGTCTTAAAAAAAAAAAAAAGTTCGAGCCTATGGATAAACTGCTTTTCTGAGAAAAACTGAACATCAACTTTTCAGTCCTCCACAAAGAGAGACCAGATGCAGCTGAGTGCCCTCCCACCACACAGCTGCTAAAACAGTAAAACTTCAAACCCACAAAAGGGAGAGCCATTTAGGCAAATGCACCAATTTTGTTCTGGGGGAGGCAGCGGTGGGGGAGAAACCTTTTTTTTTTTTTCCTTTAAGTAGCTAGGACACCGGGCTTCTGCTTACACACCGCAGCTCATCTGATTAACTAGACAGATGTTTTTCAGGAAGCGCTGGGCATGCTCCGGAATTTCAAAAGCAGGAGGCTGTTCAAGGCGGGACTTCAAAAGTTCAGGGGGTACAACCCAGCAAATTCATTCTCAAAAATTTTGTTGGGTTTGATATTTTTTGGGGAAAAAACATAACTATTTTTAAAAGATGGCTGCAAACAACTCTAAGAAGTATGAGAGCACGCTATTGTTCTTTTTCTCTCCAAAACATTTTGTTTTTTTCGTATGAAATAAAGCCACATATGGCACATCCCTGCCAGGAGCTCAGTCCCATACCCTATAATGCACAGGAGAAGCTGAGGGACACTACTTCCTGGAGTGCTGTTCAGGTCTCACCTTTGCAATCCCCTGACCCTAAGAGGAGAGACAGCAGCCAGGAGCCTGTGTTCAATGCTGGTCTCCAGAAAGGCTACAGGAATGCTTTGAAACTCGGCTAGGAAGTCTGACTTAGAATAACCTCTGCATTTCTGCCAAACAGAGCTGAGCCCAACCCCATCATTTCTTTTTTTTTCCTCATCAACTGATTTTCTCTTATTCTGTGATGATAATGTTGGTGAATGTGTATAACGTGTCTCGACCATAACCTCCCTCCCTCTCCCTCTGAGGTCACCTCCCTCCCACTCCCTCTGTGGTCACCTCCCTCCCACTCCCTCTGTGGTCACCTCCCTCCCACTCCCTCTGTGGTCACCTCCCTCCCACTCCATAGGGGTCACCTCCCCCCCACTCCCTCTGGGGTCACCTCCGTCCAACTCCATAGGGGTCACCTCCCTCCCACTCCCTCTGGGGTCACCTCCCTCCCACTCCCTCTGTGGTCACCTCCCTCCCACTCCATAGGGGTCACCTCCCCCCCACTCCCTCTGAGGTCACCTCCCCCCCACTCCCTCTGGGGTCACCTCCCCCCCACTCCCTCTGTGGTCACCTCCCTCCCACTCCCTCTGTGGTCACCTCCCTCCCTCTCCCTCTGTGGTCACCTCCCTCCCACTCCATAGGGGTCACCTCCCCCCCACTCCCTCTGTGGTCACCTCCCTCCCTCTCCCTCTGTGGTCACCTCCCTCCCTCTCCCTCTGTGGTCACCTCCCTCCCACTCCCTCTGTGGTCACCTCCCTCCCTCTCCCTCTGAGGTCACCACCCCCCACTCCCTCTGTGGTCACCTCCCTCCCTCTCCCTCTGAGGTCACCTCCCCCCACTCCCTCTGTGGTCACCTCCCTCCCTCTCCCTCTGAGGTCACCTCCCTCCCACTCCCTCTGTGGTCATCTCCCTCCCTCTCCCTCTGTGGTCACCTCCCTCCCTCTCCCTCTGTGGTCACCTCCCTCCCTCTCCCTCTGTGGTCACCTCCCTCCCTCTCCCTCTGTGGTCACCTCCCTCCCACTCCCTCTGTGGTCACCTCCCTCCCTCTCCCTCTGAGGTCACCTCCCTCCCACTCCCTCTGTGGTCATCTCCCTCCCTCTCCCTCTGTGGTCACCTCCCTCCCTCTCCCTCTGTGGTCACCTCCCTCCCTCTCCCTCTGTGGTCACCTCCCCCCCACTCCCTCTGAGGTCACCTCCCTCCCTCTCCCTCTGAGGTCACCTCCCTCCCTCTCCCTCTGAGGTTACCTCCCTCCCTCTCCCTCTGTGGTCACCTCCCTCCCTCTCCCTCTGAGGTCACCTCCCCCCACTCCCTCTGTGGTCACCTCCCTCCCTCTCCCTCTGTGGTCACCTCCCTCCCTCTCCCTCTGTGGTCACCTCCCCCCACTCCCTCTGTGGTCACCTCCCTCCCACTCCCTCTGTGGTCACCTCCCTCCCTCTCCCTCTGAGGTCACCTCCCTCCCTCTCCCTCTGTGGTCACCTCCCTCCCTCTCCCTCTGTGGTCACCTCTCCCCCACTCCCTCTGAGGTCACCTCCCTCCCTCTCCCTCTGTGGTCACCTCCCTCCCTCTCCCTCTGAGGTCACCTCCCTCCCTCTCCCTCTGTGGTCACCTCCCTCCCTCTCCCTCTGTGGTCACCTCCCTCCCTCTCCCTCTGAGGTCACCTCCCTCCCACTCCCTCTGTGGTCACCTCCCTCCCTCTCCCTCTGTGGTCACCTCCCTCCCTCTCCCTCTGTGGTCACCTCCCTCCCTCTCCCTCTGAGGTCACCTCCCTCCCTCTCCCTCTGTGGTCACCTCCCTCCCTCTCCCTCTGTGGTCACCTCTCCCCCACTCCCTCTGAGGTCACCTCCCTCCCTCTCCCTCTGTGGTCACCTCCCTCCCTCTCCCTCTGAGGTCACCTCCCTCCCTCTCCCTCTGTGGTCACCTCCCTCCCTCTCCCTCTGAGGTCACCTCCCCCCACTCCCTCTGTGGTCACCTCCCTCCCTCTCCCTCTGAGGTCACCTCCCTCCCTCTCCCTCTGTGGTCACCTCCCTCCCTCTCCCTCTGAGGTCACCTCCCTCCCTCTCCCTCTGAGGTCACCTCCCTCCCTCTCCCTCTGTGGTCACCTCCCTCCCTCTCCCTCTGAGGTCACCTCCCTCCCTCTCCCTCTGAGGTCACCTCCCCCCACTCCCTCTGTGGTCACCTCCCTCCCTCTCCCTCTGTGGTCACCTCCCTCCCTCTCCCTCTGTGGTCACCTCCCCCCACTCCCTCTGTGGTCACCTCCCTCCCACTCCCTCTGTGGTCACCTCCCTCCCTCTCCCTCTGTGGTCACCTCCCTCCCTCTCCCTCTGTGGTCACCTCCCTCCCTCTCCCTCTGTGGTCACCTCCCTCCCTCTCCCTCTGTGGTCACCTCCCTCCCTCTCCCTCTGTGGTCACCTCCCTCCCTCTCCCTCTGAGGTCACCTCCCTCCCTCTCCCTCTGTGGTCACCTCCCTCCCACTCCCTCTGTGGTCACCTCCCTCCCTCTCCCTCTGTGGTCACCTCCCTCCCTCTCCCTCTGTGGTCACCTCCCTCCCTCTCCCTCTGTGGTCACCTCCCTCCCTCTCCCTCTGTGGTCACCTCCCTCCCTCTCCCTCTGAGGTCACCTCTCCCCCACTCCCTCTGAGGTCACCTCCCTCCCTCTCCCTCTGTGGTCACCTCCCTCCCTCTCCCTCTGTGGTCACCTCCCTCCCACTCCCTCTGTGGTCACCTCCCTCCCACTCCCTCTGTGGTCACCTCCCTCCCTCTCCCTCTGTGGTCACCTCCCTCCCTCTCCCTCTGTGGTCACCTCCCTCCCTCTCCCTCTGAGGTCACCTCCCTCCCTCTCCCTCTGTGGTCACCTCCCTCCCACTCCCTCTGTGGTCACCTCCCTCCCTCTCCCTCTGTGGTCACCTCCCTCCCTCTCCCTCTGTGGTCACCTCCCTCCCTCTCCCTCTGTGGTCACCTCCCTCCCTCTCCCTCTGTGGTCACCTCCCTCCCTCTCCCTCTGAGGTCACCTCCCTCCCTCTCCCTCTGTGGTCACCTCCCTCCCTCTCCCTCTGTGGTCACCTCTCCCCCACTCCCTCTGAGGTCACCTCCCTCCCTCTCCCTCTGAGGTCACCTCCCTCCCACTCCCTCTGTGGTCACCTCCCTCCCTCTCCCTCTGAGGTCACCTCCCTCCCTCTCCCTCTGAGGTCACCTCCCTCCCTCTCCCTCTGTGGTCACCTCCCTCCCTCTCCCTCTGTGGTCACCTCCCTCCCTCTCCCTCTGAGGTCACCTCTCCCCCACTCCCTCTGAGGTCACCTCCCTCCCTCTCCCTCTGTGGTCACCTCCCTCCCTCTCCCTCTGTGGTCACCTCCCTCCCACTCCCTCTGTGGTCACCTCCCTCCCACTCCCTCTGTGGTCACCTCCCTCCCACTCCCTCTGTGGTCACCTCCCTCCCACTCCCTCTGTGGTCACCTCCCTCCCACTCCCTCTGTGGTCACCTCCCTCCCTCTCCCTCTGTGGTCACCTCCCTCCCTCTCCCTCTGAGGTCACCTCCCTCCCTCTCCCTCTGTGGTCACCTCCCTCCCACTCCCTCTGTGGTCACCTCCCTCCCTCTCCCTCTGAGGTCACCTCCCTCCCACTCCCTCTGTGGTCACCTCCCTCCCACTCCCTCTGTGGTCACCTCCCTCCCTCTCCCTCTGGGGTCACCTCCCTCCCACTCCCTCTGTGGTCACCTCCCTCCCTCTCCCTCTGTGGTCACCTCCCTCCCACTCCCTCTGTGGTCACCTCCCTCCCTCTCCCTCTGGGGTCACCTCCCTCCCACTCCCTCTGTGGTCACCTCCCTCCCTCTCCCTCTGAGGTCACCTCCCCCCACTCCCTCTGTGGTCACCTCCCTCCCTCTCCCTCTGTGGTCACCTCCCTCCCTCTCCCTCTGAGGTCACCTCCCCCCACTTCCTCTGTGGTCACCTCCCTCCCACTCCCTCTGGGGTCACCTCCCTCCCTCTCCCTCTGTGGTCACCTCCCTCCCACTCCCTCTGTGGTCATCTCCCTCCCTCTCCCTCTGTGGTCACCTCCCTCCCTCTCCCTCTGTGGTCACCTCCCTCCCACTCCCTCTGTGGTCACCTCCCTCCCTCTCCCTCTGAGGTCACCTCCCTCCCACTCCCTCTGTGGTCACCTCCCTCCCACTCCCTCTGTGGTCACCTCCCTCCCTCTCCCTCTGAGGTCACCTCCCCCCACTCCCTCTGAGGTCACCTCCCTCCCTCTCCCTCTGTGGTCACCTCCCTCCCACTCCCTCTGGGTCACCTCCCTCCCACTCCCTCTGGGTCACCTCCCTCCCTCTCCCTCTGGGGTCACCTCCCTCCCTCTCCCTCTGGGGTCACCTCCCTCCCACTCCATAGGGGTCACCTCCCTCCCACTCCCTCTGGGGTCACCTCCCTCCCACTCCCTCTGGGTCACCTCCCTCCCACTCCCTCTGGGGTCACCTCCCCCCACTCCATAGGTACATGGAATAGATGCACGTACTTTTTAAACTCACTTGAGTCCAATACGTGCTTAGGATGGGCCATGCACTGGGGCCGAGGGAATCTACCAGTAGTCAGATTCTCAAGGAAAAGTGCCTCTCCCTCCCCTAATAGCCACGAATGGCCACCCTCAACTTCCTATGTAAAGTTTCTTTAGTGGAAATGAACAGGGATTCAGCGTTGAGAGCTGTGCCGCTCTATGGCCTCATTTACACATTAAGAATCTTAGCAAAAAAAATTTTTTTAAGGACTCCACTGGAAGATGTACCTCTGAAAAAGACAACATTTGACATTTCACCTGGCACACAGGAAGGGAATCTACAGTGAGGTATGCCCCACCCTCCCTCAATGACATAACTTTCTTTTTAAACAAGCCCACCGACTGGTGTCTTCTGTTCAAGCCTTTGTTATTTTCTCTTAAGGCAGCACTGCCAGAATAACTGTGTCTCTCCAGGCATGCACGGTGGTGTGCACCTTTAGTCCCAGCTCTCTGGTGGCAGAGGCACAGGCAAACCCTGTGAGTTTGAGGCCAGACTGGGGTACAGAGAGAGTTCCAGGGCAGCTGGCATACAGAGACTGTACACCAGAACAAACTCTTTCCTCCTTAAACGTCTTCTTGTCAGGTATCTGTCATAGCAGTGAGAAAAAGAATAATCTATCCCCAGGATACAAAGCTGCTGAGGACACGTGCGCTGAGGGGTCATGACTAAAACCAGAGTCAAGCCGGGTGTGGGACCCAGTGCCTTTAATCCCAGCACCCAGGAGGCAGAGGCAGACTGGTCCACAAGACAAGTCCAGGACAGTCAGAGCTGTTACGCACAGAGACCTTGTCTCCAAAAAACACACCAAAACCAAACCAAACCAAACCAGCAGAACCGATATTTCCTTCTCCCCAGCCTGGCTGTTCTCCTGAAATCCCCCCTCAAAATGGAGCAGTTCATAGTCAGTCAGCCAGCGCTCTCAAGCACCGAGCATCCTTCTACTGTCATCCTCTGAACAGTCACATTTAAATATGGCTGCTGAGAACTCACTGTGCTGGAGGGAAAAAGGCTGGGCCTCAAGCCCCCGCCACCTGATCTCAAAACCCAGTCTTCTGATTTAACTACCGCCACAGCTACGACATACAAAAATTCTATCACGTCTAGACATTTCCATGCTGCCACTGGGTGGGCAAGACCTGCTCCTCCTACCCAATCAGTGGTAATCACTAAGCCGGTCACATCTGTACAGATGTGACTCTGAGAATGCCCGTGAAAGCAGTCATCTGGGATGTCACCCTTTGTGAATGATAGCCCATCGCTCGGCAGAAAGGCACTGAGATTCATCATGGCTGTTTTTTCTGGCTAATATGGGCATGGCTTTTTTCTTTTTGTTGTTTGTTTTTCATCACTATGTACTCTTATACGGGTAGGCTGGACATCTAAGTTGTTTCAGAAGACTCTGAACTGAGCTAGCTATACACTGTGTGCACACTCTTGTGTGAATCTCAGTGTTGTTGTGCGTGGTCCCTGGATACATGCTTGTAGAGGTGGACATCATGTGCCTTGTTTCATCACTCTCCAGGGTATTCCCTTGAGGCTCACAGAACCTGCAGCTCAGGTTAGGGTTCTCAGCTAGACTGGCCAGCCAGCAAGCCTGGCTCCTCCTGTCTCTGCCTCGTCCCCAGTACTGGTCTACAGGCACACACAGCCGTGCCAACCTTTAAAAATGGGTTCTAGTTCACAAGCGCCTATAATTCCGGGTCTAAGGGATCCAACGCCCTCTTCTGGCCTCTTCGGGCACCAGTACTCACAATGTACACACCCACATACACATATGCATCATTAAAAATAAAATAAATCCTTTAAAAAAGAAAATAAGGGCCGGGGAGCCTGGGGGTGTAGCTCAGTGGCAGAGCCCTTACCTAGCACATGGGAAACCCCAGACCCGATCTCTATGACTATCAAAACAAAAACAAAGCAAAACAAACAAACAAACAAACAAACAACCCCCCCCCCAAAAAAAAACCAGCCCTGAACAAAACAGAAACCTACTATTTTGTGGCACATCAAAATTATTATTTTTTCCTATTTCAGTGTCCACAAACAAAGTGGTCAGAAGACAGTCACAGGTTTAAGGGTCTTGCTGTGTATCCCCATGCAGCCTCAACCATCTGACGCCTCCACTTCAGCCTCCCGAGTGCTGGCAAGACAGGTTCATGCTTTCTAAGGCAGCCTCTGTGTGGCAATGGTGATGCTGAATTCCTGGTGGCAGGCACTGGATAGCCCCTGGCTTGAGACTGCCCTAAAAGCCACAGGCTGCTCTCCCAGAGCATTGGAGCTCAGATCTCAGCACCCGTGCAGGGCAGCTCATAACTACACAGCCTCCTGTTCCTGGGGATCTGACACCTCTCTGGCTTCCGCAGACACAATCACCTGCTCATATTCCCTCACCCTCTACATACCCATAATAAAAAAAAATAATAAAGATAAAATCTTGAAAAAAAAATTAAAAGCCCAGCATGGGCTACACAAGGCACGCTGTAGCCTGGACTGGTCTCAAATTCCCCACTACCCTGCCTCAGGCTCGCAAGGGCCGGGACTACAGGTGCCAGTACTGCCAGCAACACCATTTTTTCCTTCTTCCTTAAGATTTTATTATTATTTTTATTTTATGTGTATATGGATAAAGTTTTGTCTGTGTATATGTCTTCGCATCACACACATGTCTGGTGTCCAAGGAATACAGAAGCAGGTATTAGATCCCCTGGGACTAAAAATTATAGACAGTTGTAAGTTGCCATGTGGGTGCTGGGCACTGAAGCTACGTCTGCCGGAAGAGAATTCAGTGCTCTTAACCACTGAGCCATCTCTTCAGCCAGGGCTGTTTCTTTATGTGATCCTTGCCAAGCACAATACTGCTGTGTTTAAAATGTCAAGTCACCGGGCGGTGGTGGCGCACGCCTTTAATCCCAGCACTTGAGAGGCAGAGGCAGGTGGATTGCTGTGAATTCAAGGCCAGCCTGGTCTATAAAGTCCAGGACAGCCAAGGATACACAGAGAAACCCTGTCTCAAAAGAAACAAATCAAAAAAATGTCAAGTTTACTTAATTGTAAACCAGAAGAGGAGGAAGAGGAGGAGGGGGAAGAAGAAGAAGAAGAAGAAGAAGAAGAAGAAGAAGGAGAAGGAGAAGGAGAAGGAGAAGGAGAAGGAGAAGGAGAAGGAGAAGGAGAAGGAGAAGGAGAAGAGAAAAAGAAGAAAAAAGAGGGGCTGGAGAGATGGCTCAGTGGTTAAGAGCACTGTCTGCTCTTCCAAAGGTCCTGGGTTCAATTCTCAGCAACCACATGGCAGCTCACAACTGTCTATAACTCCAGTTCCAAGGGATCTGGCATCTTCATACTAATGCACATAAAATAAAATTAACTAATTATAAAAAAAGAAGAAGACAAACTAGTAGTGGAAGCACAAGTAAAAGTAGAAGAAAAAACTGTTAAACTGTAAAAGGTCAGGGTTATAGGGAGGCCAGGGAATATGGGAACTCTTCCACAGGTGCAGGAAACTAAGACAAAATGTAACTCTCTGCTCACCAACAGAAGCCAGAGCACAGTGAGAGATCCTGAATTTATGGGAGAGAGGGGCAGGGAAGGGAGAACGGAAAGCCGTAGCCCTTCTGTGTCCTCCCTGCGTGCATGTCCTGAACTGCAGACTAGACCCCCTGGGCTTCGGTAGGCCGGATCTGGGCTGTTTATTTCATGAGATTCAACTTTTGTAGTTAGATATTTAACTCTCTTCCCTATGCTCCCGATACCTTCCCTTCTTTCCTTGGGAAAATAAGAAGCAGATGAGGGCCCCACCCTCATGGCCTCATTCAGGCGTATCATGCTCTCACAGGCTCTGTTTCTAAACACTGTACATTAGGGCTGAGGGCTCCAACACAGGGGTTTTGTGAGGACAAAGGAATCCAGGCCACAACACACACAAAACCTAAAGTATTTACTCTCTGGCTCATCAGGAGAAAACTTTGCTGGCCCTTGGCTTAGATATTCTAATCTCAAAGTAGAAAGAAATGCAAAAAATGTAGGCTCCCTCTAAACTCACTGAATAAAATCTGTGGCTTAACAAGATCTATGGTTAATTTTCTCTCTTTCTCTTTCTCTCTCTCTCTCTCTCTCTCTCTCTCTCTCTCTCTCTCTCTCTCTCTCTCACACACACACACACACACACATACACACACACTATATTCCAAGGAATATTTGTTACCTAATGTAATAATCATGATAAAAAATTATATTTGAGAAAAGCTGGTTTGAAGTGGCACACACCTGTAATCCTAACACATGAAAGATGAAAGTAAGAAGATCGGGAGTTCAAGACCAGCCTTGGGCAAATTCCAGACCAACTACGGAACCTTGTCTCAAAAAAAAAAAAATCCATATATCAACAACAACAACAACAACAACAAAACACTTGGGAAATTTTTTTTTCTGATGCAGGTTCCACCTTGGGAGATCACTTCTTCTACCCCAGGCTGGGATCCAACCCAAGGCTTCATTCATGCTGTGCAAGTTCTCTGGCCCTAAGCCACCCTCTCAGCTCTGGGGAAAGAATTGTGTAAGCAGGAACAGCCGGCATCTCTTCCAGGCTTTGGGTGCAGTTTGCAGAGTGTTGAGCTAACCTCTATCTACATCCTAACGTTTGAAAACAGACTGCATTATTATTGTCCTCAGATTAGGCAGAGAATCAGGATTTGTCATTAAGCTGCAGAATTTGAAGTCAGCCCTAAGCAAGAGAGATGCTTACTTAGCTGACATTCTTGCCTGATCTGGAAATGATGGGCTGGACCGTGCTGGGGTGGGGTAGGGACGGGGTGGGGGAGGGCAGGGTGGTACGGTGCGGTGTGGGGCGGGGCGAGGCGGGGCAGTGCAGGGCAGGGATGGGGTGTAGATTCTCAGGGTGACTCCAGGGACACTGGACAACGGGCAGGAGTTTTCCGAATCGAAAGACCGGGCCTGAGGATACACCGCTAGTTGCACTGGCTTGTGGGAACAGATTCACGAACTTCAGGACTTTAAGCCTCCTCTTTTGGCTGCTGAGATGGCTTAGCGGGTAAAGGCACTTGCTGCCAAGACTGACAAGCTAAGTTTTATTCCCAGACAGAACCTATCACTCGGGAGGCAGAGGCAGGTGGATCTCTGTGAGTTAGACCAGCCTGGTCTATAGAGCAGAGTGTCAAGACAGCTAAGGCTACAAAGGGAAACCCTGTCTCAACAACAACAACAACAAAAAACCAAACCAAAACAAAACCAACAACAACAACAACAACAAACAAAAAAGAAACAAAGAAGAGGAATTCTTTTTCAGTCTGCTATCAGGGACATAGATGTCACTAATGTTGTTTTGTTTATTGTGTGATTAACTGTGTGTAACTTAGATGAACACTCAGAGAGTCAAGGAAAAAAATACGAGCAAATCCTGAAGGGCCCTGAGCATGGCAGTCACAATGGGTCCCACAAGCGACTGCATCACAAGCCTAACGCTTGCTCCTCTCCAACAAAGCAAGCCAGACCCCAAGAAAGCCAACAGCTTGCTAGAGCCAAGTCCAAGCAAAGCGGAAATGCTGAATTACTTCCTCTGTGCCATCAAAATTTATCACACTTTATTTCTAAGTGCCAGGGACTGATTCCAGGCCTTATACATATAAAGCAATTATACATTATTTTAAACTTATATGCTACATACCACATGCTATTATTATAATTATGTATCTTTTATATTAATGTATTATAATATATATACATAGTTTTTTAAATTTTACTTTGAAAGACATGAGAATTTCTTCAACCCATGGACAAAGCACCCCACATCTTAAAGAACTGAACTTTGTGGTATTGAGGTAAAATGACCTAAAATATCTCCTGCTAATAATATCAATTAAATTCAGTTAGCTGGGTATTTGCAGGAATATTGGATGCCAATTAAATAGCATTTGGACCTCGTATCTTTTCCTCATCTTTTTTAAAATATTAAAACACTTCCTAACTTACAGATATAAATTTATTTGTCTTTCTTTTCAAACAAAGAAATGTGTATGTTTCTAGGAAGACTGTGTCCCAACAACATACTTTTTAAATTGAAAACTTAATTATCAGAAATGAAAGCTGGAACACGGCAGGGGGTAGGGTCCTTAGAGGTATCGGAGGGGGGTTTGTGTGAGAATGAAATTTTGAGAAAGCAGTTTGTTATACAAAATTGACACTCAACCAGCGAGTAGAAGCACATGGACTCATTTCCAATTGCACTTAGCAAAGCTGACTGTGCCCAGAGCATCTTCCCGAGCACGGCTCTGTGAAAGCCGGCATTCACCAGGCAAGGCGCAAACAGGGCTCCCTTAACCTACTGCCCTCTGGACACATCACTCTCTGTTAAACAGGCAGCCGCTGCCAGATGCTCTGGCTAGAAATGGCCCCAGATGGTCAGCTGTGCCCTTCATAGAACACAACCCTTCCCTTCCCACATTGTAACGCTTGCCTGCCAGGCCGTGGCCAGGCCCGATGGGAAGCTAATAACGAAGATAGAGTCAGGGGTCTCAGGTTAGAAGGCACTTTGGAAGCAGTCTGCTCAACAGCTGAACGGTACTCGAACTCATACAAGTGCATCCCTGCCGGCCACTCCATTACTCCGCGAAGATGCACGGGTCCTGAACCTGCTGCCTAGCAAGGAAGCACCTACAGCTACAGAGGCCTCGTCACCTCGGACTCAAGCTATCGACCATGCAGATGAAATCCACAGTCAGGAAGCACACAGCTACTGAAAGTGATACGGCACGTCCACCATCTCAAAATCATGTGGCAGTTTATGCATTTGAAGTGATTCCAGAGACCTGGAGAAATGGCTCTGTCAATAACATGCTTGGACCTAGTAGCACACATATAAAAACACAACCTATGTACTCCCAGGACTGGGGAGGTGGACAGGAGGTCCCTGGGGCTTGCTGGCCAGTTTACCTAGCCGATCGGTATGCTCCAAGTTCAACGAGGGAACTGGCCTCAAAGGAAGACAACTGACATCAACTTCTGGTTTTCACATATATGTGTATACATGTACCTAAGCACATGAGTAAACACATGCGATCCCACACACCTGAAACAGCATGCTTAACAGACGTCACAGAAAAAATAATATATATATATATATACACATATATATATGTGTATGTATATATATACACACGCACATATATATATATACATATATATATGTATATATGTATATATATATATATACACGATTGATCTGAAACCCATGCGTGTGTGTATGTGTGTCTGTGCATTCACACATCTGTGTGTGTGGATGCGAACACACGCATGCCGAGATGTATGTGTGAAAGTCAGAGGACAACCGCACACCTGGTGGACCCCACCACCACCTTGTTTGGGACAGGAGCTCTTATCAGCCTCCCCACCCTGCCCCAGGCACACCAGGGTAGCTGTCCCACTGCTTTGGGAAGTCTCCTGTCTCATAATAATAAATCTTAGAAAATGTTAAAAGAATTGCCTTTAGCTGGATGTGGTGGCACACGCCTTTAATCCCAGCACTTGGGAGGCAGAGGCAGGTGGATCGCTGTGGGTTCGAGCCCAGGCTGGTCCACAAAGCTAGTCCAGGACAGTCAAGGCTACACAGAGAAACTCTGTCTCGGGGGAAAAAAAAAAGTCTTTAACTGTTGGTTATTTTGTCTTGTTTTTCTGAGACATGCCGCCATGTGTTCCAGGCTGCCCTTGAACTTGCTACACAGGTGAAGATGATCTTAAAGCTCCTTGGCCTCCCTCTCCAGAGTGCTGTCATGACAGGTGTGCACCACCGTGCCCACTTACTGCCGAGGTCTTGACTCAACAGTCCTCTGAGTGTCTTGTAAGAGCAGAGCTTACTTTCCTTTTTGCTTCCTAACCACTTACTCAGCTCTTCAGGGTAAGCTAGCTGGAATGTATGCCCAAGAAGCCTGTCGAGGAATATATTTCTGTTTCTCCTACACACTTCAACTTCCTTAACAATGAGAAAAATCAAAGTACTAAGTTTGATCTACAGATGTTTTTCGGGTTTTTTTTTTTTTGAGACAGGGTTTCTCTGTGTAGCCTTGGCTGTCCTAGACTCACTTTGTAGACCAGGCTTGGCCTCAAACTCACAGCAATCCACCTGCCTCTGCTCCCTGAGTGCTGAGATTAAAGGTGTGTGCTGCCACACCCGGCCTTACACATGTTTTTCTTGTATATTTTTTTAATATTTATTAATTTAATTTAAATTTTAAAATAATTTATTATTTAATTTTATTTTATGTGCATTAGTGTGAGGGCATTAGATCCAGTTGTGAGCTGTCATGTGGGTGCTGGGAATTGAACCCGGGTCCTCTGGAAGAGCAGGCAGTGCTCTTAACCAGTGAGCCATCTCTCCAGCTCTGAGTGTTTTGTCTGCATATATATGTGTGTGTGTGTGTGTGTGTGTGTGTGTGTGTGTGTGTGTGTGTGTGTGTGCGCGCGCGCGCGCGCGCGCGCCTGGCGCCCTTGGAAGCCAGAAGAGGTGTTCAGATCCTCCAGGACTGGAGCTACAGATGGTTATGTGCTGCCACATTAGTGTCCATGTGCTCTGGGAATGACAGTGACAAGCGCTCTTCGATGCCGAGCCAAAGCTCTAGCCTCTACAAATTATTTCTATTTACGTGTCTGCTGAAGTGTCTATGTGTGAGGGCAGGTGATTTACAGGCGGTTGTGAGCCGCCATATGGATTCAGGGAGTCAAATTCTGGTCCTCTGCAACAGCCGTGCATGCTCTTAACCACTGAGCACTCTCCAGCCCTGATCTACGGCTTTCCATCAAATTTCTCACGGCCTGTTTCCTGCTGGACACAAAAGCAAGTCCCCTCTCATCAAGGATGAGCTTGTGGAAAGGGAGGGCACGCCGAGCAGCCGCAGGAGGGCGTAAGCATGGAAGGCGTGGGCCCTAGAGGCCGGGCTGACATCATCGTACCAGTGGATCAAAGAAGCTCGACTCGGGCCATATGTCACTTCTCATCATTTATAAGCTTCGTGACAGAGACCGACAGCAAATTTATTTAACCGAATGCAGATTAAATTAAAAACCGAATAACAAGATTACAAGCAAAACACCATCTGGAAAACTATGGCAAGGGACCATGGGATGCACTTCTGTGTTCCTGTATCCGGGAACAGGTTCACAGCATGTCCTATTGACCCAGGGATGGAAATTGTGAGGCCCTTCACTAGGACCACTCCCCTTACGTCATCTCCAAGAGCTGATAATCTAAAAAGAGAAGCCACAGAGCTTTATAAACTCCTACTGTGTGCATAAGACGCTGCAACAGTCCAGGGCTCCCCGTTGATCTCCCAGTGTGTCTGTCTTGGACCGAGTGTCCCCCCTCCTCTCTCGCCACCGAGCTTGGGATCAGACCTAGGGCTTCGGGCACACTAGGCGCTAGGTGAGCACTCCACCGCTGAGCTCCACCCCAGCCCTTTCCTAATCTGTTACACGTGGAGCTCTTTTCCCACAAGCCAGCGTCTCCGAGAACACAGAGGAAGCCACACACAGGGCCAGTGTTTTACGTCCAGTGCGCCTAAGGGCATGGAGTAAACATTCACAGTCATGTGGGGCAGCAGAAAGGCCGGCATCATACTTGATTTATGTGAACTGTTTCATACCAACATAGCAATTAGGCAAATTCTAAGTTAAACGTACCTACTGCTACTCGGTCGCTTTGCAAAAAACCTTCGCTCTGCAGTCTCACGCTGTTTCATGTGTGTGCGTACAGGCACACGCACATGTGAATGTAGGCATGTGCACATCAGCACACACGTGGAGGACAGAAGGTCACTTTTAGGAGTCAGTTCCCTCCTCCTACCTGGCGTCAGGGGACTGAGCTCAGGGGTCGGGGGGCACACCATGTGCTTCTGCCCACTAAGGCATCTTGCCAGCCCCTACAATCCTACTCTACAGCAGTGCACACCCATAATCATGAGCCAGGAGCTCCCTGCAGGGAAAGCGAGCTTTAGCAAGAGAAACAGCCTCCCTGAGAAGGGGGGGAGGGAAGGGAGGAAGACAACACAGGCAACCTCAGGAGAAGAACCATACGACGACACAGAGAAATGCATTTCTTTGTTGCATCCAGTCAATTCTTCCACGCGATAACCCTTTCCCTGGCGGCCACCGCAGGAGGACACCAACACACTCACCCAAGCCACTGAGGGTATACAGCAGGTCACCGGTGTCTAGGAAAACAGGCCCGTTCTCCTGCTGCCCTTCCTCCTTATAAAACAGCTTGTAGCCCTGAATGGCAGCTGGGTCCTCCGTATCTTGCAGCCACCTCACGGAGATGGTAGTACAATTCAACGGTTCCAAATGCAGCTCAGGAGACTTAGGGGCTGGAAGAGTTCACCAGACAGCACCGTCAACAACCCACAGTCCACAGGACGTCAGAGGGCCGCACCCACCCTTCAAACCTAACCGACAAAGTCCAACCATTACGCTTTGACCTAGTGCTCACAATTTCAGTGACAAGCTGGCAGGATGGTTCAGTGGGTAAACGGCGTTGGTGCCAGATATGATGAACTGAGTCCGACAAAGTAGAAGGGACCAACTCCCACAAGTTCTCTGCTTTCTACACGCGCGCGCACGCACACTCACACACCCATACTACTTTTACAAATTTCACAATGATGTTTAACTTTAGAAATAGAATTTAAAATATACTACCCAAGCCGGGCGGTGGTGGCGTACGCCTTTAATCCCAGCACTTGGGAGGCAGAGGCAGGTGGATCTCTGTGAGTTCAAGGCCAGCCTGGTCTACAGAGAGAGTTCCAGGACAGCCGGAGCAGTTACAGACAGCCAGAGCGGTTACACAGAGAAACCCTGTCTCGAAAAATAAATAAATAAATAAATAAATAAATAATATGCTACCCAAAAGACTGATATGTAAATCACAATATAAGATCTATATTTGTATACATAATTTTGTTTGTTTTTCTCAAGACAGGGTTTTTCCATAACCCTGGCTACCCTGGACTCACTTTGTAGACCAGGCTGGCCTCAAACTCACAACCATCTGCCTGCTTCTGCCTCCCTGAGTGTTGGATTACAGCGTGTGCTACCAGGCCTGGCTTGTAATTTTTTTTTTTCTGAGACAGGGTCTCTCTGTGTAGCCTTGGCTGTCCTGGACTTGTTTTGTAGACCAGGCTGGCCTCAAACTCACAGCAATCCGCCTGCCTCTGCCTCCCAAGTGCTGAGATTAAAGGTGTGCACCCACCACCGCCTGGCTGGCTTGTAATTTAAAAAAAAAAAAGAGTCAATTGCGTAGAACATCTTTCAGTCAAATCAAAACAGACCAGTCACATCAGACTCCACAGCAGTCTGTACATTTGGACCTGTCTTTTGAGCTAATGATTTAAAAGCGCACAAGGCTACTTAGCAGACATCAGTTTCCCTGTTCCTTCTGGTGTGCAGTCTGATGGGACTGATAAGCCACGAAGGTTTCGCTAAGCAGGATTGTTAACAGTGTGAGCAGCAACTCTCCCCACAAATGGGCGTGGGCAAAAAGGTAGCAGCAAACGGAAGTTTAACCAATCGCTCAGTTTATTTATGAGCCTGCGGCCTTGTGCACGGCTAGGCAAACTCCTCCTAACCACACTATAGCCTTACTCTTTTCACACTTTTTTTGGGGTGGTGGGGGGTGGGTTCTCATATTCCACACTGGCTTCAAACTCAGCAGCCACAGGCAACCATGAACTTCTGGTGTTCTTGCCTCTACTTCTCTTGAGAGCTGGAATTATGGGGCAGCAGGTGTGAGCCACTAGAGCTGGAGCAAGCAGTTCCGGGTGTTGAACCCAGGGCGCTGTGCACGTCAGCAAACACTCTACCTACACAGCTATGGCACCAGTCCAAAGGAAAGGCTTGGGGTGGTTGTTTTTTTTCCCCCCAATTAAGTTCATACTCTATGCACTATTTGCAAACATGAAACAAAAAATTAAAATATGGGACGGAGAGATGACTCAACACAGCTATGAGGTCGGGCTGCCCCTTCAGGGGTCAGGGGTCAGTTCCCAGCAGCCACGTGGCAGCTCACAACCACCTGTTACCGAGTCCTGGGGATCTGATGGCTTCTTTTGGCCTCTGTGGGCACTACACACGAGAGGTACACAGACACATCGGCAGGCAAAACACCCATACACATCAAACTGAAAATAAGGATCTTAATGCATATATTTAATATCTACATAGATATAGATAGAGCGCATGTGACTAAGAGTGAAAAACTCTAATTCAAAAAGCACTCTTTCCCTTCCTAAACTGTGCTCGGGAGGCATTACCTTTCACACTTGTGGCTTTGGGCGTCCTGTGTGAGGTCCACACGGAGGACTCTCCCAGGCCCACGCGGGTAGCAGCGGTAACGCGGACCAGGTAGACACTATCAGGCATCAGGCCTTCCAGCAGGTAGTCGTGCGCAGTCCCCGGGAGTTCCACAACTTGGACGGAGTTCTCCGTGCTCAGGCGGAAGGCCAGGCGGTACAGCACCACGCGGCCCCTGCGGTACTTGGCCGGGATGGGCAGCCAGGAGACGAGAATGTCGCTGGGACTTCGACTCGTCAAGCTGATTTCAGGAGGCCTCAGGGGCACTAGTGAAATGAGAAAATATGTTGTTCAAAACGGCTTACAACCAAGTTGCTACTCAGCACAGTGTACGTATGGAATTCTCTTTATGGCAACACTTAACGCGACCACGGTGGAGAGGCTTCCGGCTGAAGCAGAGCGTCTCGGTGACACCGACTTCCGGCCAGGAAGGGAATGCAAGGAGGCGGCAATAAAAGTACCGCCCTCAGTTTGATGAATATAGGCATATTTGCCAAGCATATAATCTGAGACAAAAACCACAAATAAGTCTACCAAAGTCCCTCTGAAGCAAGGGAGAGTATCGCATGAGAGTGAGGAAGCCCAGGGTCCAGAACTGCAACTGAGTTTTCGATATGTAAGAGCCAAGTCTTAAAAATGAATTAAATTCTATTTATTATTTTTGAATGATCTTATTTATTTATGTGTGTACATGTGTGGTCCTGAGCATGCGCTAGTGCTGCATGGCAGCCTCCTCTGAGTTGGAGGGAGAAGAAAGAGATCGTGAGACTCAGAGGGTTACATGAAGTGTCAAGTCTGGAAAGCCCAAGCTTGGAGGAGTCTCTAAGGCCTCTTAACAAAACAACTGCTGGGAGAGGAGACACTGACGAGCCCATGGGGGAGGAGGAGGTCTTGCTTAGAAAACCTCTTATTACTTTTTAACATTCATCTTTTTTGTTGTTGTTGTTGTTTTGTTTTTTGTTTTTCGAGACAGGGTTTCTTTCTCTGTGGCTTGGCTGTCCTAGACTCACTTTGTAGACTAGGGTGGCCTCGAACTCACAGCGATCCGCCTGCCTCTGCTTCCCGAGTGCTGGGATTAAAGGCATGCGCCACCATGCCCGGCTATTATTTTTTAAAAGAGTTATTTTATGAGTATGTTTGCCAGTATGTAAGGTTGTGTACTAAGTGCATACTGTACCCACAGATGTCAGAAGAGGGCATCAGATCCCCTGGACGGAAGTTAAAGCCAATTTTGAGTGAGTGACAGAGAGAGAGAGAGAAGAGAGAGAGAGAGAGAGAGAGAGAGAGAGAGAGAGAGAGAGAGAGAGAGAACATGCATGGGCACACATGAACATACACACATATACTTGCTGGGAACTGAACCCAAGCCCTCTTTGAAAGCAACAAGTGTTCTTAACTGCTTAGCCATCACCCCAAATCCCATAAAACCCATATTCTACCCAATATACTGACATCTTAACTAGAAAACACAAAGAGTTTATTTTTTGGGGTGTGTGTGTGTGAATTTTTTAGTTGTGGTTCAGGAGGCTGACCAATGAGCCTCTTTTTTTTTTTTTTTAAGATTTATTTATTATTTATATAGTATTCTGCTTGTATGTACACCTGCACACCAGAAGAGGGCACAAGATCTCACTATAGATGGTTGTGAGCCACCATGTGGTGGCTGTGAATTGAACTCAGGATCTCTGGAAGAGCAGCCAGTGCTCTGATCATCTGGGCCATCTCTCCAGCCCCCATGGACCTCTTACAGGCTAGGCAAGTGCTCCATCACTGAGATATATCCCTAGCCCAATATAAGAACTAATTATTAAAACTTATACTATGAATCATAAAGAAAAGTGCTCTAAATGTGGGAAAGATGGCTCATCAATAAAGTCTGATGGCCTGAGTCCAATCCCTGGACATACACGGTGGGAAGGACGAAGCAACTCCTCCAAGCTGTTCTCTGGCCGAAATACAGATACCATGGCGAGTGTACACATACACATGTAAATGAATAAATGCAAAAAACCCTAAGTGCTCTTTATCAGGGATAGAGAGGTGTCTCATCAGTTAAGGACACATACTAATCTTCCACAAATCCCCAGTTTGGTTTCCATCACCCATGCTAAGTGGCTCACAACCACTTGTACTCCAGTTCCAAAAATCCTAGTGCCTCCTCAATACACACACACACACACACACACACACACTTGAAAAATAAAATATTTTTTTAAAGTGTCCTTTATCTGGCTCCTGGTTTTATTTTTCTTTTTGTGGTTTTCTTTGAAAAGATTTATTTATTTATAATTATGTATACAGTATTTTCCCTGCATATACACCTACACAACAGAAGCAGGCACCAGATCTCATTGTAGATGGTTGTGAGCCACCATGTGGTTGCTAGGAATTGAATTCAGGACCTTTGGAAGAGCAGGCGGTGCTCTTAACCTCTGAGTTATCTCTCCAGCCCCTGGCTCCTGGTTTTACATAACTTTTTTCATTTAACCAAACAGACTCACTCACTGAAAGTGACCAAATCTACACATGTTCACACTTGATAACCCAGAGCTGCTTTCTTACCATCTTCTAGAGTCTTCTGCACCACATGATCCGACATCTGGCTGGCTCCCATTGGCATGTATGCCACAATGTAGAAAGTGTAGTTGCTGGCAGGCTCTAAGTCGTCGATGATGTAATGAGTTGTGTCATTTCCAAGGACCACCTGGTACTCCTCATTATTTAAACCTAGACCAAAGTATCCATGTTTGAAAAATGACAACTATTCAGCAAGGCAGTAGTGACACGCGCCTCTGGCCCTAGCACTTGGGAGGCAGAGGCAGGCAGATCTCTGTGACTTCAAGGCCAGCCTGGCCTACAGAGCAAGTTCCAGGACAGCCAGGGCTACACAGAGAAACCCTGTTTCAAAAAACAAAACAAAACAAAACAGACAAATATTCACACACACACAAAAACCCTAGCAAGGTCATTTCCCCTCATGGTTATCATCTCTGTTGCCTTTTATGACCCTATGCCCAAAACCTTTCAGTGCACAGAAATTTTCTTGATGCCCGAAAGTAACCAAGTTGTTTGTCTAAAAGTTACTTGTTGGAACGTTTCCCAAAAAGAATCCATCTTCTCTAAAGGTCATGTACCATCTAGTCAGAACAGGAAGGGGCTGGTGAGAATAGTGAGAAAGCACTCACGTAATCAAGTTTATTCCTTCTCAAGTCTCTGATGGGGTTGGAGACCAGATAGTTTAGTTTTACAATTAAGCTTAGTTATTTAGGGGCTAAGATGTTTTTAGGTGTCGATAGATATTTTAAGTTGATAATGACGAGATATGATAGATATTAATTTACATTCAGAATTTTAGACACACATCAAATACAAATAGCAAAAACACTAAGAATATAACATTTATATAATTCCTTGTGTCATGGTTCTTCTTGCTATAGGTAGTCTATTGTATATATGTGCAATAATATAAATGTATATGTAAAAGAATATAAATTTATGTAATTAAAAAAAAAAAGAATAGTGAGAGAGAAGCACAGCCAACTGAACACTGTAACGCAGCGAGCAACTGTCCTGGCCCAACTCAGGCTTTCTGTTGGCCATGAACAGAGCCAGTGGGGAATGCAGAGACTCTGATTCTTACAGAGCAAACTAAAAGAAAACCTGGGCTACGAAAGGCTCCCACTCTCGCCCAGGAGAACAGATTACATGGCCTAACACAGGTCTTATTTTTTCTTTATTTAAATACTGGAAGTTACAAGGAAGAACTGGCTCAGAAGGTTTTGTCCCATGGTGAGGGCTCATTTTTTTTTTTAAAGAGGGAAACAAATTCTCAGGGATTCTTAATACGATATGCAAGGCAAGGGTCAGAAGAGGATTTATGTGTGTGGGTTTAACTCCTGTGGAGCCGACCTGGAGGCAGGAGCCACGGCCCCGCCAGCCACTGTGCACAGGCACGCGGGACAGTCCAAGGCAGAGCCTATCAAATCAAACCACTCTCGGCGCCCGCCCCTCCCCCCTGCACTGGGTTTATAAACAAAACAGAAGGCACATTCCAGCACGGAGTTTTCCCACATTTCTGAATTAACTTCATAGCATTTTAATTAGACCAGATTAGAGGCGTTTCACAACACACTGGCTAATGGCTCGTTAATTAGGAACCGCATAGTACAATTTCTGACCTACTAAACAAAGTCCTTGAGTTCAAATTAAAAAGCCTTGTTCTGCCCTGAATAGAATGCTGAGCAGCATGCAGGGGCTCTCACGAAACCAGCACAATAGCGAACAAGAGTGGGCCCCGCCTAAGCCAACATGCCTTTCACCTTCCTAAGTCAGCTGAGAGAATGAACACACTCCAGTATGCTCTTACCAGAACATTCTTCTCACTACCAGGACCCTTGATTTACATTCAAAATATCCCTTTTCAAAACACTGCTTCAGAGTGTAAAAACCCAGCAGCAGCGAACAGCCAACCACCTGTCTGCCGAGGATGGCAGGCACCGCTCTTCCAGTGCTCACTCTGCTCCTAATGTTAACTGCATAAAAGCCACACTGTTTCTGTATAAAATTAGCATTTGTAAACCCGAGGCGATGGAGAAATTGCCAGGATTTGTAAATAGCTTTTCTGTTTCTGCAACAATTTTGTCTAAAAGTAAGGTAAAAGGATATTCCCAAAATGGAACCAGTAATTCTAAAGAAGAATTATAAGAGACTGGGTATTTAATTTTTTAAAGACTTAGTCGTTTTTATTTTGTGTGTGCATGAGTGCCTTCGTGTATGTATGTACAGCACATATGTGCCTGGCTACCAGAGGAGAGTGCTGGGTCCTCTAGAGGTAGAGGGACAGGCAGCACATCCAGGTCCCCAAGGGACAGGCAGCACACCCAGGTCCCCAGCAGAGCAAGTGCCTTAACCACTGAGCCATCTCTCCAGCTCCTGACACTCAGTTTGATACAGTAAAAGAGACGTCACAAAAAAAGTCTCCTTTTTTCCCCACAACACTCATTCTTCTTTCGGTGGTACCCTAGGGTTCAGCCCGGGGCCTTATCCGCACCATTTTCTTTCAAAATGAAAATATTCAGCATACACAGAAGTAAAAATTGCAGAATTTAGTTGGGTAGTAGTTACACACGCCTTTAATCCCAGTACTCAGGAGGCAAAGGTAGGAGGATCTCTGAGTTTGAGGCCAGCCTGGTCTACAGAGAAACCCCGTATCAAAATACAAAACAAAAATGTAGAATTTCATACATGTACATTCCCCTAAAAACTAGCATGCTACTGGGTGTCCACGGCAGCTACGGAGTCTACGGAGTCAATTCCAGTCAGGGCCACAAAGTGAGAGAGACCCTGACTCAACATGAGCATCATCTGTGCAGAACACTACATAAGCCCAGCAGGGTCTGCTCCCAAAGACCACCACAGCGGGTCTCGTCGTCTGTCGACGTTCTCCCCACAACCCCCACCAAGAGGAAGAGTATGGGAGGGTCACCGCGCCCTCAGCTTGAGTGTAGTCAGGAGAGGATCAGGGCGGGGTGGGGAGTGGGGTGGGGAGGCGCTCCATCTACTTGGCTATGGAAAAGCCATCATCCACAGGGGACAAGGACTTCTATGTGGCTGCTTTGGGAGCTGCTCATGTTCCTGTCAGTAACCCCTCCCCCGTGCTGTTCATGTTCCTGTCAGTAACCCCTCCCCCGTGCTCTCTAATAAAGCCCTCTCACCTCACTGTGAAACAGACCTTTGATTTGTCCTTGGGATCTTAGGAGGAGACAGAAGTTGGTTGTTATATAGTCCCCCGGGGTGAAATTCTCTTAACAATTATGTTGTTACTCATTCTGAGGAAAAATATTTGGTTTGGTTTGGTTTAGGTAGGGGTTCATGTAGCCCAAGTTGGCCTCAAATTTGCTATGTAGTCGAGGATGGCCTAAAACTTCTGATCTGCTTGCCTCTCCCTTCCCAGTGTTAGGATCACAGGCATTATCTACCAAATAAAATCTCTGTAGTTCTGGGGATCAGACCCAGGGCCTCATGGGAAAAGACCCAGGGCCTCATGGGAACAGACCCAGGGCCTCATACATGCCAGGCAAGCACTTTACCAACTGAGCCACATCCCTAAGGCCTGAACACAAACCTCAACAGCAAAGAGACTGGGTAAAGGCTGCCAGGCCGCTCACCTTCTGCTTTCATGTAGTGCACAGAGTAGGCGATGACCTTGTCCGCGTTGTACAGCGGCCTCTCCCAAGCTAGAAGGATGGCTGAGCTCGACATGGTTTCAGCGTGCACGTTGTAAGGGGCACTGGGTCTGTCTTCTGACATTACCACGGTCAGCCTGGCTCGTGACAGAACAGACCCTTGGCTGTTTTCGGCCATGCACTGGTAGATGGCATCATCTTCCGGGATAATCTGGTTAATTACCAGTTTGCTGAGGAAGAAAAAATATTTATGCACATTAAAAACATCCTAAGAATTCAAAGGCTATTGTTAAATGCACTTTCACCTTATATGAAAACACTGAGAATAACCAGTTCTAATTAAAAATCATCTACTTTTTTGTTTGTTTTGTTTTGAGACAGGGTTTCCTGTGTAGCCTTGGCTGTCCTGGACTCACTTTATAGACCAGGCTGACCTCAAACTCACAGCAATCCACCTGCCACTGCCTCCCAAGTGCTGGGATTAAAGACGTGTACTACCACACCCGGCTAAAAATAATTTACATTGATTACTTGAAGTTACTCTGATTTGGAGGCTGGAGAGATGGCTCAGAGGTTAAGAGCACTGGCTGTTCTTCCAGAGGTCCTGAGTTCAATTCCCAGCAACCACATGATGGTTCACAACCATCTATAGTGTGATCTAATGCCCTCTTCTGGTGTGCAGGTGTACATGCAGGCAGAGCACTGTATATATAACAAATAAATAAATCTTTGTGTGTGTGTGTGTGTGTGTGTGTGTGTGAGTGTGTGTGTGTGTGTGTGTGTGTGTGTGTGTGTGTGTGTGTGAGTGTGTTCTCTCTGTGTAGCCCCGGCTGGCCTGGAACTCTGTAGACCAGGCTGGCTTCAAACTCTGCCTGCCTCTGCCTCCCAAGTGCTGGGATAAAGGCGTGCGTCACCACAACCACCCATATTTCATTCTTAAAGTCATTAAGTTTGAACTCTGGAGGAATTTTTAGGAAGTAAATTATTTCACTCTTACTTTTGTCACTTACTCAAAAAAGGAACTAAGACACCACAGTCTGAGTTTGCTGTGGTCACTTAGCCAGTGGCCTAAAAGAACTAGATGAGCCACCAAAGGGACTGTTGAGCACACACACTGCTGAGCACACACACTGCTGAGCACACACACTGTTGAGCACACACACCGTTGAGCACACACACCATTGAGCACACACACTGTCCAGCACACACACTGTCGAGCACACACACTGCTGAGCACACACACTGTTGTTGAGCACACACACTGTTGAGCACACACACTGCTGAGCACACACACTGTTGAGCACACACACTGTTGAGCACACACACTGCTGAGCACACATACTGTTGAGCACACACACTGTTGAGCACACACACTGTTGAGCACACACACTGCTGAGCACACACACTGCTGAGCACACACACTGTTGAGCATACACACTGTTGTTGAGCACACACTGTTGTTGAGCACACACACTGTTGAGCACACACACTGCTGAGCATACACACTGTTGAGCACACACACTGTTGAGCACACACACTGCTGAGCATACACACTGTTGAGCACACACACTGTTGAGCACACACACTGCTGAGCACACACACTGTTGTTGAGCACACACACTGTTGAGCACACACACTGCTGAGCACACACACTGTTGAGCACACACACTGCTGAGCACACACACTGCTGAGCACACACACTGTTGTTGAGCACACACACTGTTGAGCACACACACTGCTGAGCACACACACTGTTGAGCACACATACTGTTGAGCACACACACTGTTGAGCACACATACTGTTGAGCACACACACTGTTGAGCACACACACTGTTGTTGAGCACACACACTGTTGTTGAGCACACACACTGTTGTTGAGCACACACACTGTTGAGCACACACACTGTTGAGCACACACACTGCTGAGCACACACTCCATTATAACACACAGGTTGGATCCATGTATAAAATTCAAAAGGATCAACAACACACCAATGCTATAAACCGTAACTTCTTACACTTGTGTATGTAACGATTTGATGTTACTATAACCATTTCACATCATAATTAATAAAGATATTATGTTATTTAAAACAGCAGCAACGTAGCATAGCTTACCTGTTGTACATTTTAATTCTGCCGTTTGAATGTATCCTTCTCCCATTTTTCAACCAGGACATTTTGGGTGAGGGAATTCCCTCTGCTTGACACACAAACCGTGCAGTGCCTGCCCGTGGCCTTGTTAAACTTTCAGGCCATTCAACAAACGAAGGAGGAGCTATTTATGAAGGGGAAAAAATATACACACATATATAGATTCTGTGGTTTCAATAGGAATGATAGAAAGAGTGAAAAAAATCCCATGTGCAAAGATGTCTAGCAGTCTGGGTCTCCGACCACTAGCTAGGTCCCGGTGACAGTAGCTTTCGTTGTCAACTTGACACAACCTGGAGTGAGCTGGAACTGAGTCTCAGGCAGGGCCCATCTGCACTGGGCTGGGTTGTGGGCTCATCTGTCTTACTGCTACGGGGAGGCACAGTCCCGTGTAGGTGGAACTGTTCTCTAGGCAGGGAATCCTGACCCAACTAAACTGAGCGCAAGCAAACGAGCAAGCAAGCGAGCGAGCAAGCATAAATTCATTCACTTCCTCCTGACTGTGGGTGGAATATGAACAGCTGTTTGAAGTTCCTTTGACTCCCCCATCCCCCCACCCCATCCCCCACCCCCATCCCTCCTACCCCCATCCCCCACCCCCACCCCCAGCCCCCACCCCCACCCCCAGCCCCCTATCCCCAGTGCCCCCATCCCCAACCCCCATCCCCATCCCCCCACCCCCAGCCCCCTATCCCCAGCACCCCCAATGCACAATGATGATGGACTGTAATCTGCAAGTAACTGCAAACTAAAATTAACCCTTTCTCGCCTAGGGGTTAAGGTATTTTATCACAGCAATAGAAACAAAACCAGGAGAGCGCTTCTCTCTAGTGCTCAGCCCCCACGTTCCCTCAGGAGACCGCCTGTGAACACACTAACATACCCACAACCCGTCTTAACTAAACCCAATAGGAGGGCACTTATGGACATATACAGTCACTAAGAGATTAAAAGTTGAGATTGTTAAATGTGTGCAGCTGTGTGGATGGAGAAGGGAGGCTCAAGGAGGAGGATGAAGCTATGCACACAGACATGGTGACTTCAGCATGATTCTAGAGCTGTATTTTAACACAGGAATTTAAACCTCCCCCCAAAAAAAACTCATTGATACTTTACAATACTTATTATTAACCACCCTATCACTGCTGCCAAACTCCAAGTAAAAAGACAGCTTCTTGGGACTGGAGGACGCCTCCGTAGTTAACAGCACCTGCTGCTCTTACAGATAACAGAAGTTCAGTTCCCAGCACCCACACTGGGCAGCTCACAGTCTCCTGTAACTACAGCTCCAGGGGAATATGATGCCCTCTTCTGGCCTCTTTGGGCACTGCACTCACATGCATATACCCATACCCATACATACACATACACATAACTAAAAACAAAACCTTAAACAAGGAAACCGTGAAAGAAATTAAAACGGACAACATTAAAACATAAGCCTCTCTGATTATAGAAAAAAATGCATACCTAATACAGTTAAAGTTGCCATAGCAACTGTGAAGTTGCGTGTGCCAGGGGTGGTGGCTCGACAAACATACACTCCGGCATGCTGCAGCTTGACATCTGATACTATGAGATTGCCATTTCCAAGGACCCGAGTATTAAAGACATCAATGGACTTGTGATCTATTTCAAAGAGAACATGGAGGTTGAAACAACGCACTTCATCTGAAACTACGCCAAGAGATCACCATCTGCGAAATCAGTCATTAAAAAGCAGCAGCTTCTCTGGAGCGTTAAGCTCTCCTTAGGTTGCAAAATGAAAAAAAAAAAAGTTGTTCAGAGGCAACTGCCAAATGTATCTTTATGTATAAATGACACATCTTATCAGTTTCATTAAAAGGAATAAAGCTCAAGGGAAAGGCTCCCTCGCTTCCAACCCCAGCGAGGACGACTCACCAAGACGGCTCCAGGAAATGATGGGTTTGGGGTGTCCTGTGGCCATACACTCTAGGACAACTGTCTGGTGCAGAGCCGCGGTTACATTCTGTGGACTGGCTACAATCGTTGGCATGGCAAAGGATCTGGTCTCATTAGCTTTGGGCAGGGGAAGACAGAACACATAAATAAATCGTAAGCATATTAGAACACCAAGTCTTCTTGTTTACTTTTTCATTTATTCAGACAGGATCTCATGTAGCCTAGGTTAGCCTCCAACTTCCTATGCACTCAAGGATGAGCTTCAACTCCTCATCTCTAGCCCCATGAGCACTGGCTGGGATGACAGGTGGGTACCACTCCATCCGGCTTACTTTTCTTTCCCATTCATTGCCTCTCCTTCCTTCCTTCCTTCCTGTGTGTGTTGTGTACTGTGTGTTTGTGTGTGCACATGTATAGAAGCCAGTGGAGGACATCAGCTATCCTGCTTTGCCATTCCCCACTTTATTCCTGTGAGGCAGGGTCTCTCACTGAACCTGGAGGCCAGGCTGGCAGCCAGCAGGCTATGCAGCCTTCCCCTGTCTAGTCCCAGAGCACTGGGGTCATGGGGACACTGGTTTTATGTGGGTGCTGGGCCAGGAACTCAAGGTCTCATATTTGTACAAGTGTTTTTTTTTAATATTTATTTATTATTATGTATGCAGTGCTCTGCCTACATGTACACCTGCAGGCCAGAAGAGGGCATCAGATTACATAACAGATGGCTATGAGCCACCATGTGGTTGCTGGGAATTGAACTCAGGACCTCTGGAAGAGCAGTCAGTGCTCTTAACCTCTGAGCCATCTCTCCAGCCCCTGTACAAGTGTTCTTACAAAGGCATCTTAATGGCCCCTCATCTTTTCTTTCTTTTTTTTTAAAGTAATTTTAAGTACTATCGAGGTCTAAGTCATATCGTATAAAATTCACCCATTTGATGTGTTTAACTCAATGGCTTTTAGAATTTTCAGTTATGTAACTATAACAATTAATTCTAGAATATTTTCATTATCTCCCTGTTGGGCAGTAATTTCCTCAGAGACTGAAACATTCCGTCCTTTAAGGAAGCTCATTACCACCGGAAGGAAAGACTTCAAGATAGCTTGGGAAGTCCTCGAAACTGAGCAGATTCACTATGCCCCTCGTCCCCGCCTCCCCCCCCGCCCCCCCCCGAGAGTCCAAACGGTAAGGAGGCAGACAGGCCCAGGCACCTGGGAGGAGCAGAGATCGGCGGTGAGCTGCCTTGAAGAGACACAGCCCAGGAGTCACTCTCCTGTCTGGTGAGCTGCCTGCAGGCTGTGCAGTGGACACCAGGTGCAGCTTTTGTAATCTGTCACCCATGCTGGGGTGGGCTTTGTGATACAGCTATCTGAACCATTTCTGGCTCTGTGAGGAACCCATCACCCACATTCCTGTAAGTGACCCCAATAAAACTCTGGTTCACCAACTTGAACTTTGGTGGCATCTGTACTTTCAGGTGTAGTGGGATCCCTATTGGGAGGCAGTGACTCCCCAGGAAAAATCTGTCATACAACACCTCCAAATGCATATCCATTAGAAGTTAATCCTTAAGTGGAACCATATCATATTAGAAAGAAAAGTCTTTATTGGCAAGGGGCCTTACCTTTTTGTCCCTTTCTGTATTTTATGCTTTTAAAAACAAGTGAAAATTTTACAAAGCAATCGTTTCTTAAAGAGGTTGACAGAGCTGGGCATAGTGGTGCACGCCTTTAATCCCAGCACTCAGGCAGGCAGAGGCAGGGTTAGTTGGAGGCTAGCCTGATCTACAAAGTGAGTCCAGGACAGGCAAGGCTACATAGAGAAACCCTGTCTTGAAACACCCCCAACCTTCCCCCCAAAAAAGGAGCTTAACACAGAAAACATAGCACAAAGCAATGTCCTAAATAGATTTCGGTTCAGGCACTGGGGAGGCAGAAGCTGAAGACATACAAGTTCAGCCTAGGATGGGACACAGAGTAAGTCGCTGTCTCAAACACCAAACCCAAACCAAATCTATTACAAGGGGTTAAATGCCATCGAGGAAACGGTTGAGAATTCAACGGCAAGCTTAAGAGACGCAGCCAAAGGGGAGAAGTGGTTCCGGAAAAGGGGGGAAAGGGGGTGCCGCCTCTGGGAGCGACAGCGCTGACAAGAAGCCTCAAGGCCCTGAAGGTGGTGGCCAGGCAAGGGCATGGCCTGGGGTGGATGACCAGACAGTCTATGCTGGGACCATTTCAGGAAGCAGCATCTGCCTGTAAGTGGAATGGAGAAGCCTAAGTTCACAGACCCACCGGTTAAGGCAACAATCTGGATATCATATATTATGGTTGAAGGAAGAAGATAAAATCACATGAAAGGCTGAAAAAAAAAATGCCATCAAAATACGGACGGACTGAGTGCTATTACAGCCAGGGGGAAAGCAGATGGAACAATAAAAAAATCTCATAGAAACGGGGGAAAACAAGCAAACAAAAATCACTTTAGCATGGTACCTGGGATTATGGTTAGAGAGGCCTCCATGCTTTTACGCTTATGAGCTACAGTAGCCGCAACACAGCGGTAATTCCCAGCATCCTCCGGGCCAGCGTCATAGATTTGCAGCACTCCGGATGGCAGGGCAGTCATCCTGTTGAGACAAGAAATGTAATTGAACTTTCTGTAGTTCTTCACATTTCACTAAATATAAATGCTGACAGAGATCAACACATTAACCCATGGTGGAAACCATCCTGTACTGTAACCTCTGCTGGGGTGTGGTGAGCAGCAGCCTGGCTCCCAGCAGGCCCTGGGTACAGTCCCCAGCCCTGAAAAACACGACTAGTGAAAACATTAGCTTGGTTCTGTTATTTCATTTGGGTCATGACAGGCCTCTGAGGTGTAAATAACTCTGCAGGGCTCAGTCTGTTAAAATCTAATTTTACAAAGAGGGTCTTGTTAACATTCTTGTGTTGATTTTGCTGATAATGACTCAGATATTGGTATGATCTAGTCTAAAAATCCTGACTTTCTCGTTTTTTTAAAATACCCTCTCTAAGAGCTATTTATTTGGGCTGGAGAGATGGCACAGCAGTTAAGCACAATGACTGCCCTTCCGAAGGTCCTGAGTTCAATTCCCAGCAACCACACAGTGGGTGGCTCACAACCATCTATAATATAATCCGGTGCCCTCTTACGGCCTGCAGGTGTATATGCAGACAGAGTACTGTATGCGTAATAATAAATAAAAATTTTAAAAAGAGCTATTTACTCTTCATGACCCAGCTTCTAAAACAGGGTCACGACCTCATATGAGATCACAAAACTGAATGTGGGGAGTCATAAAAAATTGAAAAAACACTCAAGGAGGCTGAGGCGGGGGATCTCTGTGCGTTCAAGGCCAGTCTGGTTTATAGAGTGAGTTCCAGGACAGCCAAGGCTACACAGAGGAACTCTGTCTCAAAAAAAAAAAAAAAAAAAAAAAAAAAGGGAAAAAAACTGAGAAAAGTAAAAGGTGTCTACATGTGCAACAACAGAATTCAATCCAATATAAACCATTCAATGAGTGGCTTGCAGGGAGCTGACCTGTGCTGTGGCATGTACGCCACAGGTACACTTCACACTGCAAATACTGTCTCACACGGCACCAATGAATGCTATCTGAAACAGCCAGGCCCGACTCAAGCCCAGAATGTTCTATGAAATGCAGTGTTTTTACTGAATATATAAAGCGTCCCTTAATGTACCATAATATCCAATTTATGGAAAATGAATACTTTTAATAATTTCTCAGCATGTAAGTATCAAATAAGTGTCTTTGGACCTTAAGATTAGTAGGTGCTGTATGAGTAGCTGATTTGAGTTCAATAAGAAATTGTTACATGGCCGGGCAGTGGCGGCACACACCTTTAATCCCAGCACTCAGGAGGCAGAGGTGGTTGGGTCTCTTGACTTTGAAGCCACCTGCTCTACAGAGTGAGTTCTAGGACAGCCAAGGCTACACAGAGAAGCCTAGTCTCAAAAAAATAAAAAAATAAAAAAATAAAAAATAAAAAATAAAAAAAAGAAAAGAAAAGAAAGAAAGAAAAATTGTTCAGTGAATTTTGGCTTTGTATTAAGTCAGAATTCTTACAATGTCTGAAGTGACCATGAACATGCCTTTGTTACTTTGCACAGTGTATTTATGAGAATTACAAAATCAAAATACTGAGCAGGGTGTGGTGGTGCGCATGCTTTTAATCCCAGTACTCGGGAGGCAGAGGCAGGCGGATCACTGTGAGTTCGAGGCCAGCCTGGTCTACAAAGTGAGTCTAGGACAACCAAGGCTACACAGAGAAACCCTGTCTCAAAAACAAAAACAAAACAAAAAAACCCACAAAATCAAAATACTGATAGGAACTGGAGAGATGGGTCTATGGTTAAGAGCACCGGCTACTCTTCCAGAGGACGAGGGTTCAATTTCCAGCACCCACATGGCAGCTCACAACTGTCTGTAACTCCAGTTTCAGGGGATCTGACACGCTCTCTGTCTTCTGCAGGCACTGCACACAAACGGTGCACAAACATACATGCAGGCAAAATACCCATACACAAAAATGAGTGTTTAAAAAAGACTGATGGACTGAAAACATTCAATGTGTCGTTTGTACTATAGCATCAAATACTTCACTGAGACTTGGCTCTTTATGTAAAAATAAACAAGTACATCTACTTCATTAGTGGAGAGAAATTTGTTTTCTTCTAAGTACCTAAATTATATGCTTACCAAAAAATCTTAAAATAAATATCATTTCAACTCATTAAATGTTTGATTTTTATACATATTTTATATACTCAGGATCATGCAAAAATTTTTCTCAGGAGCAGTTGGGAGCTGAAAGGGTTTAGGATGCCAGGCAATGGTGGCACATGCCTTTAATGCATTGGGGAGGCAGAGGCAGGCAGATCTTTGAGTTCAAGGCCAGCCTGGTCTACAGAGCAAGTTCTGGGATAGCCAGAGCTACACAGAGAAACCCTGTCTTCAATAAAACACTTCACAAATTCTCCCCCATCTTAGTGTTCTACCATTTGAGCAAGGGACTTTTGAATACTACAGAGCAGGTCAGGGATTACGGTTTTTTAAAAGTGTATATTTATTTTGTGCGTACATGCATGGACCTGAGCACGTGTTCATGGGCCACGTGCCTGCACTGCTGGGAGAGATCAAAAGGAAAGTACCAGATGACTGAGTCTCTGAAAGAGCAGCAGGCACTGGGAACCACTGGTCCCACTCTCGAGCCCTGACGATGTGGTTCTCTACCCAAGTTAGAAATGTCTTAGGAGATGAGTTATTACCACCCTAAATGGAAATAAACCCCACCATGTTTTGCGGGAAGTCTTCATCACTTACGTGCCACACCCATATAAAAATGCCGTATTTACCTGTCCATGGCTATAGGCAGGGCTGTCCTATTAAACTCCCATGTTATGACTGCAGGAGGGTTGGATGAAATCTTGCAGGAGAATCTGGCAACGCCCCCTTCCTGGACCTCAGTAGACACTGGATGGACTTCAAATGCAGAAATAGCTATGACAAAGTCAGACAAATTTAGGATAAGCACACGGAAGCTCATTCAGAAATACCATTATACAAACAGTTCACCAGGTCTGAACTCCTGCTCATATCAATCTAATTTAAGTAGTACAAAGATGGTTTAACAAATACTTTGGGGAAAAAAAAAGGTGTCGAGGGGACAACTTGGGCAGTCTGTCTTTCCTAGAACTTAAAACTCTAAACATAGTCCTGGAAACCATCTATTAGAAAGAAAACATAAGCATAGCTGCAAGAAAATAACAGCACAGTACAAACCCACTCTGCTGGGTGTCAGAGGGAAAGGACGATAAAGGGCAAACCAGGGCTGGAGAGATGGCTCGGTGGTTAAAAGGATCTCAGTTCTTCGATTCCTGGAAGCCATAGCAGGCAGCTCACAATTGCTTGTAACTCTAGCTCTAGCACACATGCACAACAACACACACACAATTAAAAATAAATATTTATTCAAAGTATAATGAAGACAAACTATGCAGGTGAAAAACTACTTTGGCGAAGTGGCTTTTAAGAAATCCATTGGATTCCAAAGAAAGGGGAGAATACGTCATTTGAGGCAAGAGCGGAAACAACTCAGAGGGAAAGAATGGTGGTGTGCGCTCACAGAATGTGAGCGTGTGCTCACAGAAAGTGAGTGTGTGCTCACAGAATGGGAGTGTGTGCTCAGAGAATGGGAGTGTGTGCTCACAGAATGGTGGTGTGTGCTCACAGAATGGGAGTGTGTGCTCACAGAATGGGAGTGTGTGCTCACAGAATGGTGGTGTGTGCTCACAGAATGGGAGTGTGTGCTCACAGAATGGTGGTGTGTGCTCACAGAATGGGAGTGTGTGCTCACAGAATGGTGGTGTGTGCTCACAGAATGGGAGTGTGTGCTCACAGAATGGTGGTGTGTGCTCACAGAATGGTGGTGTGCGCTCACAGAATGGTGATGTGTGCTCACAGAATGGGAGTGTGCACTCACAGAATGGTGGTGTGCACTCACAGAATGGTGGTGTGCACTCACAGAATGGTGGTGTGCGCTCACAGAATGGGAGTGTGCACTCACAGAATGGTGGTGTGCACTCACAGAATGGTGGTGTGCACTCACAGAATGGTGGTGTGCGCTCACAGAATGGGAGTGTGCACTCACAGAATGGTGGTGTGTGCTCACAGAAGGGGAGTGTGTGCTCACAGAATGGTGGTGTGCTGTGAGGAGTGTGCACTCACAGAATGGTGGTGTGTGCTCACAGAAGGGGAGTGTGTGCTCACAGAATGGTGGTGTGCGCTCACAGAATGGGAGTGTGCACTCACAGAATGGTGGTGTGTGCTCACAGAAGGGGAGTGTGTGCTCACAGAATGGTGGTGTGCGCTCACAGAATGGGAGTGTGCACTCACAGAATGGTGGTGTGCGCTCACAGAATGGGAGTGTGCACTCACAGAATGGTGGTGTGTGCTCACAGAAGGGGAGTGTGTGCTCACAGAATGGTGGTGTGCGCTCACAGAATGGGAGTGTGTGCTCACAGAATGGTGGTGTGCGCTCACAGAATGGGAGTGTGTGCTCACAGAATGGTGGTGTGCGCTCACAGAATGGGAGTGTGTGCTCACAGAATGGTGGTGTGTGCTCACAGAATGGGAGTGTGTGCTCACAGAATGGTGGTGTGTGCTCACAGAATGGTGGTGTGCGCTCACAGAATGGGAGTGTGTGCTCACAGAATGTGAGGCGACAGGAAGACTGTTACAAGGTGCTTCAGATCAAGCCGCCGCCGGTGCCTCAGGATGAACTGAAAAGAGGAGTCTCAAAAGTCCAATGGGATCTAGAGAGGAGCGGAGAGCCGACACACTGAATGCTCTGGGCAAGGTAAGATAGATACTAGTTTGTGAGGAACAAGAGGTGGAGAAACCGCAGTACTCAGGAGGCAGAGGCAGGCAGATCGCTGTGAGTTCGAGGCCAGCCTGGTCTACAAAGGGAGTCCAGGACAGGCAAGGCTACACAGAGAAACCCTGTCTCAAAAAAAAAAAAAAAAAAAAAAAAGGTTTGCGGGCCCTCAAAAAGTTTTAAGAGTAAACTAAAAGTTCTAGAACCGCTATCTATGAACTTCAAACTCTAAACACCAACACAAAAGTTTCTTTAAAAACAAAACAAAAACCTCTCATTTTATTTATTTTCTGTGTACTGGGGGATACACATGTGCCACAGCAGGAATATGATTTGTGTTTGTTTGTTTTGTGCTTCCAAGACAGGGCCTCTCTGTGCAGCCTTGGCTGTCCTGGCCTCACTTTATAGACCGAGCTGGCCTTGAATTCAGAGATCCGCCTGCCTCTGCCTCTGAGTGCTGGGACTACAGGCGTGCGCCACCACGCCCAGCTACAACATGAATATGATTATCACAGGGAAACCTAGTGCGAGTTGGTCTTCTCCTTCCACCATGGGGGTTTGGGGAGAGGGGGATGCCAGGAATCAAACTCAGGTCATCAGGCTCAGCAGCAAGCACCTTTACCCACTGAGCCATCTCACTGGCCCCAGCTTTTCCTTTTAATGGTTACTTTCCAGGGCACGTATCTACAACACATTAATTCTAGACTGAACCGTAGACCACCATGGCTATTCACCTACTAGAGACCTAGGAAGCCAGGGCTGGGAGACGGCCGGTACAGTGCTGAGCACGCTTGAGGGGACGATCCCGGACCGCAATGTAAAGCCAGCTCCAGCTGTTGGTGCTGCAATCCCAGCCTGGAACAGGAAGACTCTCCAGCTGGGACCCTGGGCCACATAAAAAGCAGCAAGGGAGGTGAGGCCAGCACTCGCCCTACCTAGTTCTTGGCTGTCGATGCAGTGTGACCAGCAGCCTCACGCTCCTGCCGCCCTGACTTCCCAACATCACAGACTGCACCCACAGCTGTGAGTCACAGCGAAAACAAACACTTCCGGGCCCAGCGTGGTGGTGGACCCCATTAATCCCAGCACTTTGAGAGGCAGAGGCAGGCGGATCACCGTGAGTTCGAGGCCAGCCTGGTCTACAAAGTGAGTTCAGGACAGCCAAGGCTAACACAGAGAAACCCTGTCTCGAAAAACAAAACAAAACAAAAAAGTATATCTATAACAGCTCAGGGCACTCAACCCAGGGCCTCACACATGCTAAGAAAGAACACCACCACTGAGTCAAGACCCCAGTCTATAACGCTTTCCACAAATTGCTATGGTTTGGATATGAAATGCCTCCTCTCTCCCCCCAAAAAATATTTCTGCTCTTAAAGATATTCTGTAAAATTATGGTGCAGAGAAGCCAATTTCCATGAATCATACATTAACATCAACCCTACTGTTCACATGGTCACATGACTCACCTATCCAGTGTCAAACCATGTGGATCGGCTCTGAATTACACAATAACAGGTTAGGTTAACTAAGTCATAGCTGGAAAAATATTTGGTCATATTCATATCAGAAAACTTTTGGAGTAAAGTGGTCCCTCCTAAGTTTACAGACGCATTCAACACTTATTTATCTGGTGTCTGGCGCCCACCTGCAGGTGGCACTAAGCTAATGATGGGCAAGGCTACGAGGGCTGCGTTCAGGAATCCGTCTGACGGTGGAGAGAGGTAGTTAACTAAACTGCTGTGTAAGTTGGTAGCTCAAGCTGCAATCAATGCTAGGAAGGTAAAGTATCGAATATGTTACAACACTAGTTTCCAGCCTCTTAGGGCACAGCAGCTTGCCACACACTTTGTTGCTAGGTCCTGTGCTACGGGTGGTACATCGTGTAGTTTATTTAATCCTCATAGCTGTGTCATCTCAGTATTCAGCTGAAGAAACTGAGGAACAGGGAACCAAGCATCTCAAGGATTTCCAGCTGGCTGAGGGGTAGACACTGAGATCTGCGGCCTGGTGGTTACCAAGATTCTATATGAATTCTCTCCTAAGCCCGAGATGCTCAGACTCTGTACCTCAGAGCAGCTCTTCTCGGACCAGGCCAACATGCACTGGCTTTCTAGCTGTGTCAAACCCCTGAGTTAGAGAGATACATTTAACACTTCTGCTCAGAGCTGATGATGTAGCTCAGTGGTAGAGTTCCAGGCATGCACCAGGCTTCCGATCCCTATCCACATGGCAAAACTGAACAAATAAAACCTTGTGCTTACTGACATTTACTAGGCTATTATCTCATCTTTGCATAGGAAAGTATGTAAATTAAATGACGTCAGTTTAAAGTTTATTTAATGAGATAAATTTAAAAAACAAAACAAAACAAAACAAAACTAGTCAGATCTAGTGGTACCCACTCCAGACTGCAGATGGAGGGTTACTAATTTGACGCCAGCTGGGTTCCAGGCATGGCAGCGTCTAATTTGGTTATTCCTTTCCCGTTTTTCTTTTGTGTATGATGTGTACATGTCTGTGTATGTGCATATTTGTCTCGTGTATGTGGACACATGCATGCACGTGCAGGCTGAAATCATTCTCACCCTCCCGCCTTAGCTGCCTGCAGCAGGGTCTCTCAATCAAAACTGGAGCCTGAGGATCTGCCTGCTCTCCCTAGCAGCTTTGGGAGGTCCTTCTTCCTCCAAGGGCTGGCACTCCAGGCAGGCGCTCCCCTGACTTCAGTTTCTGCGGATCTGAATTCTGATCTTCATGGCGGCATGGCAAGCACTTCACCCACTGAGACGGTCAGTGAGCCATCTCCCAGACCATTATTATTATTATTATTATTATTATTATTATTATTATTATTATTATTTTGTTTTTCAAGACAAGGTTTCTCTGTGTAGCTTTGACTTTCCTGGACTCGCTTTGTAGACCAGGCTGGCCTCGAACTCACAGCGATCCGCCTGCCTCTGCCTCCCAAGTGCTGGGATTAAAGGCGCGTGCCACCACAGCCCGGCTTATTGTTTTGTTTTGTTTTTTTAATGGGGTTTTAAACTGAGTTAGTGAATATGCCCTTCAGTGAGTGCTGGAGTCTTCTAAGACTTGGTGGCCGGATCTTTTTGTTGCCCACGTTTTCTGCTCTTTATTTAAGCGACAGATTTCAATACCCTCATGCAAACCTCAGCTTACTTCCTGATGTGGACTTTGCTTCTGCGAGAAAGGACCATCTTTACAAGCCAACAGCCTGCTCGTGAAACCTGACCTCCCTCCACAGTCTAGCTAAACAAGCCAAGAGTGCCACAAGGAGCCCTTAAAGTATTGCTGTTAAGAGGCCAGAGCTCTATAAAACAGCTCCGACACAAGGTCCCCCCAAAACATGCACCATCCTCAAAAACAACCTAGCAAACACAATAAACGTAAGTGCCTGTTTGATTTGTGACTTCCTCTTCATCTGTCCACTTAATCATTTTCTATGATTTACAGCCAGGGCTGTAAATGCTGCTCCAAGGAGACTGGCTCCCAAACTTTTACTGGATCAGAAAGCAACATACAAGTGAGTGATTGTACACCAGGAGTAATGTACAACTAATTAACTGGATGTACCAACATTAGATTGCAGATTAAATCAGCAGGACAGTCCTGCACCTTAAAAGCTACGCGTGGCCGTGGCGACACAGTCCTTTAATGCCTGCCCTCAGTAGGCAGATGCAGGTGGATTCTCTCTGAATTTGAGGCCGGCTAAGGATACAGAGAGAGACTCTGTCTCAAAAAAACAGAAGAAGGAGGAGGAGGAGAAAGAGGAGAAGGAGAAGGAAAAGAAGGAGAAGAGGAAGAAGGAGAAGACACCAGAATAAATAAAATGCTTAATATATACTGCTCTTTTAAAAAAAATTAAAAAGTATAGCTATATAATCTGTAATGATAATTCATTTGGTAATTTATAACAACTACTTGGAGGTCAGCACTGAGCCCCAGGCCTAGCACTGCATGCAGGTCAGCACTGAGCCCCACGCCTAGCACTGCATGCAGGTCAGCACTGAGCCCCACGCCTAGCACTGCATGCAGGTCAGCACTGAGCCCCACGCCTAGCACTGCATGCAGGTCAGCACTGAGCCCCACGCCTAGCACTGCATGCAGGTCAGCACTGAGCCCCACGCCTAGCACTGCATGCAGGTCAGCACTGAGCCCCACGCCTAGCACTGCATGCAGGTCAGCACTGAGCCCCAGGTCCTAGCACTGCATGCAGGTCAGCACTGAGCCCCAGGTCCTAGCACTGCATGCAGGTCAGCACTGAGCTCCACGCCTAGCACTGCATGCAGATCAGCACTGAGCTCCAGGCCTAGGCTGGGAAAGGACTGCACCAATTGCCAAAGCCCACTCCTTCCAGCGGGATCCTCAGTTGCAGGGGACAGAGCCAGCAGTCAGCAGTCACTTTCTAGGGTGCCCAGCTTCCACCATCTTTAAGCCAAAGTCAGTAGCTTTGGGGGAATCTGTCAGCAGCTCCTCAGATTTCTAACTCTGACTCTCAGACACCCACAACCTCAGAGATTTGTTACTGAGCTTTATACCTATTAACTTAAAGTTTATTTCTATGTTACTGGTGTTTCAAATCAACCGTGCAGGCTTTACTAACCAAACACAGTAATAACTGGGCCTCATCAGATTGTCCCTTCCTGCCAAGCCCTTGTACTCGGGGCTTGCCTGTCAGTCGCAGATGTCTGGGCATTGTCTAATCACAGCATGAAGAGATCGGCAGATGTAAACCAAGCAAGGAACAAGTTTCAACGCTATTATAGCTTTAAGACTGGGCAAGATGGGGAAGGAGTGAGGGCTCAGTGGGCAAGAGCATGCACTGCTCTTACAGACGACCTGAATTTGGTCCCCAGCTCACAGGTAAGGCAGCTGTAACTCCAGCTCTGGGAGATCCCACAGGAATGGCCTTTGGCCTCCATAGGAACCTGCACACAAGTGCACACACCCACACACCACACACATATCACAGAGACACACACATACTACTAAAAATCCGCCCCCATACACACACGCATACACAAAAGATGTAACTAAGATTTTGGGGGGGCGGGTAACTAAGAGGGTTTTTTTTGTTTTTTTGTTTTGTTTTGTTTTTTTTAACTAAGAGTGTTTAAAAAATAATTTTCTAGCTTTCTTTCTTTTCTTTTTTGGTTTTTCGAGACAAGGTTGCTCTGTGTGGCCTTGGTTGTCCTGGACTCTTTTTGTCAGCAACAAGCAGTGCGTGTAACAAGCAGTGGGTGTAACAGGCTTCGTGAGTTAGCGCACCGCGCCTCATCTCAAACTCAGGGCACTCTCCCCTTCTCCCTGGGGACAATCCAGCCGGGACACATCCTACTGCACAACTCCGAGCAAACAAACCGCTCTGTTCTACAGTCAGGTTCTTAAAGGCCTTGTAATGTAGTATCATAGAATATGATATTTAGTTAATAGAGATGAATATTCTCAGCTATTGTATCCATTCAAACAAACAAACAAACAAACAAACAAACAAAAACACCGACGCTGGAGCGGCCCACTGGGAAAAGGTGTTTGCCACCAGCGCGATGGCCTGCATCGAGTCTCTGGAACCCACAGAAAGCTGCCCTCTGCCCTCCATACCTGTGCCAGATCACACGCGTGTTCCCCCAACACACGAAATAAATGTAAAAGGAAAATTAAGAAGGACTCTTAATCTTCAACGTATTCTAAACGACACAGAAGCAACCGATGCGGGCAGGCTCTCTGAGGCCTCTGCTGGCACGTCCCCTGCCTTCCTATCCCTGGCACATTTCCAATGCGCACTCCACAAAAGAACAAGTGTCATTGTTCCAACATCTGCCTGCTAAAATGTGCAAAGAGCCAGGAACAAGGCACAGGCAAGGGGTTCAATGGGCCGAAAGTCAGAGCGCTTTAAATCCAACTGTCCACCTTGAAGGAAGCCAGCTCGCAGTTCACGGTGACAGCGGGTGCTTAGCGTGCATGAGAAAGACGGCTTATAGTCGGCGCAAACTTTTTCACACGAAATACTTTCAGCACAATTATTTTGTATGCCTAAGTCCTACCCCTGACACAGGCAAAGAATTGTTAGGATACATAAACTCATGTACAGCAGAGCATGCTGGGACAACAGAGTGGATGCCGGAGAGAAAAAACTGAAGACTGTGACATGCTCACCAGCCTAAAGGACTTTGGACCAACACAGAACAGAGGACTCGTTCTCATGGGGCCAGCATGAATAAAGTACACAGCAGATAGATGCAGAGGGCTCACCGGACCCCGCCGTCCCTGCTGGACTGATGGAAACTGGGGGAGGGGCAGCCATTGTCTTCAGTTATGAGCCCAGGAGGCCCCTCACATCGCATAGTATCAAACCCATTAAACCCAGGGGGTCACAGAACAAAACAAAATGACATGGACGCAGGAAGGCTTCTGGGGGAGGGTTGACAGACAGGGGTGGAGGGCGGACAGGACAGGATGAGGGTGAGGAGCGTAATCAATCGCAGTATACATATGCGAAACTATCAAAGAACAAATTCGACAGAAGTTATAAAACAATATGCAGTACATATCAAAAAAGCAAGGCTGGGGGACAGGGGGACTGGGGAAACAGTTCAGTGGGTAAAGTACTTGCTATGCAACTATTAAGACCCGAATTTGGATCCACAGCGCCCATGTGAAGAAGCCAGGCACGGCTACCTGCAGAGCCCTGTAACCCTAACGTGAGAGGTGAAGACGGGAGGTTCTGAAGGCTGGCTGGCCAGCCAGTCTAAATGAAACAGCTAGCTCTAGGTGCAGTGTGAGACCCTGACTCAGGAAATCAGGTAGAGATGATAAAGAAGATGTCTGGCTCCACACACACTGTCATCTGCACACGCATGACATGTGGGTCCTGGGAATTGAACCCAGGGCGTCTGGAAGAGCAGCCAGTGCTCTCAGCCACTGCAGCATCTCTCCAGCCCCTCTGACCTACACATGCAGCATACACGTGTAGACATGGGTGGGTGGATGGAAAAGCTGAATCCTGTATGCCACCCTTCCCTCTTTTATGAAATTTTTAAAAATATTTATTATTTATTTATTATGTATACAGTGCACATTAGATCACACTATAGATGGTTGTGAGCCACCATGTGGATGCTGGGAATTGAACTCAGGACCTCTGGAAGAGCAGTCAGTGCTCTTAACCACTGAGCCATCTCTCCAGCCCATATGAAATTATTTTTATTGCCCGTGTAGAACTAGAAGTCGCTCTCACACCCCCAAGATCATGGGAGGCCTTCTTTGCTCCTCTGTTTCATCAGCTTGCAACACAGATACTAAAAGCACTCAAATACGTGAAACACAGCCTAGGATACATTTTCTTTCAGTTCTGTCTTCATCAATATATAATTCATCTATCAATCGATCTGTATAGGGATCTACCTATCCATAGATTACACACTAGCGAAAGTGTACACATAAGAATTATCTAGCCAAGAAGAGACTTGATACCCTATGAGCATATACAGGGGGAGGAAATCCCCCTCAGGAACAGTCATAGGGGAGGGGAATAGGGGAAAATGGGAGGGAGGGAAGAATGGGAGGATACAAGGGATGGGATAACCATTGAGATGTAACAAGAATAAATTAATAAAAAAAAAAGCAAAGAAAAAAAAAAGAATTATCTAGAGGAGTAAAAGATGCTAAAATGAAAATTCTCTCTGTAGTATCGTATTCAAATAACATACATTAAACAAAACTTATCCGGCCTGCCAGAAAAGCATTTATGATACTGGCTTAGGGTTTCTACTGCTGCAACGAAACACCATGGCCAAAAAGCAAGTTGGGAAGGAAAGGCTTTATTTGGTTTACACTTCTATATTCCTCACTGAAGGAAGGCAGGACAGGAACTCAAACAGGGCAGGACCCCAGAGGCTGGAGCCACCGCAGAGGCCAAGGAGGGTGCTGCTCACTGCCTTCTCAGCTTCTTTTATAGAGCCCAGGACCACCAGCCCAGCGATGGCCCCAACCACAGTGGGCGGGGCCCTCCCCATCCATCACTAACTGAGAAAATGCCTTACAGCTGGATCTCATGGAGGCGTTTCCTCAACTGAGGCTCCTTCCTCTCTGATGACTCTAGCTTGTGGCAAGTTGACACAAACACACAAACAAACAAACAGGCAAAGCCAGGACAGTGACTGAGGGAAGAGTTGTAACTTCAATTCCTACTTGTGGGCGTGGTGGAAGGGCAGAGGCCACCACCGAGAAGCCAGGAGTTGAGTTACATACAGTTTGTCAGTACACCAGAAGACTCGCGCCCTCCAACCATCTGCAGCCCTCCATGGGGACACACACTTCCGGCAGCAGTTCTGGCGAAGCCATTTTTAGGGGCTGCTGACCCACAACTTCCCGCAGACTCAAGTCAGCTGCTGGGATTCTAAGGCAACCTCCAGTCTCCTAATACTCAAAGTGACCTGGACTCCACCAGCCAGACTCAACTGTTTGGTCCTAGATCCAACTGATAGAATAAAAGGACTCGTAAGTTATGAAACTGAGTGTTTGTATGTTTGTGTGCACTTGCTACGGAGGCAAAGACAGATCTGAGAACTATTGCTCAGGGTGATACTAGCTTAGTTTTTCTCTTTGTTTTTGTTTGGGTTTTTTGTTTGTTTAGAGACAGGATCTTTCACTAGCCTGGAACTCACACAACAGGCTGGCTGGTTACGGATCCCCAGAGATCCACTCATCTCTCCACTGCAGCGCTGGGGTTACACATCCCTGCGCGCCACCACATCCAGCTGTTGCCGAGCAACTGAGTTGTTCGCAGCCTAAGACGTGGACCTTAAAACCGCTGCGACAGGCTTCCTGAATTCACATTTGACCAAGACTGCTGAACAGTTCCGCATTCCCAGCATGCCCTCCTCAGCTGACGTCCAGTTGTCATGGCACACTCTGCGTTCACCCTAAAGAGAGCACCAGAAACTAGGGAACAGCTGGAAGCCAGCAGCTTTTCAGACTACGAGCCACCAGAGGCAGAGTCGGAAAGCTGACTCTCTGAGAGGAAGTCTGTTTTAACTAAGAAAAGATTTGAGGGCCCAACAAACCATACAGCGCAGTAAAATGAGGAGGAATACATCAGAAAAGCGCAGGGAGGGGCCGGAGCGATGGCTCGCTACACAGATCACGGGCCAAATCCCAGATGGTTCCAAATTCCATCCCTGAAACCCATGTAAAGGGGGAAGGAGAAAGCCAACCCCACAAAGTTGTCCTCTGTCCTTTTTGAACATACCCAAGGGCACACTGATGTACACACACACAAATACACACACAGTGTCTTTTAATGAAAAGTACAAGGGTCAGGTGGTGGTGGAGCACACCTTCGATCCCAGCACTCAGGAGGCAGAGGCATGCGGATCTTTGTAAGTTCGAGGCCAGCCTGGTCTACAGAGTGAGTTCCAGGACAGCAAAGGCTACACAGAGAAACCCTGTCTCAAACACACAAACACATACAAACACACACACACACACACACACACACACACACACACACCAAAAAAATAAAAAATAAAACAAAAGGTACAGGGAGGTGTGGGCTGGGGTGATGACTCAGTAGGTAAAGCGCTGGCGGATCAATTCTGAAGACCAGAGTTCAGATCCCTAGAATCCACATCAATGCCAGGTGGCCATGGTGGCACACATGTAATTCCAGTGTTTCAGAAGGCACAGGGGGGATCCCCAGAGCAAGCCAGCGAGCTACATCAGCCCTCATCAGTGAGCTCTAGGTTCAACTCAAAGAGTCTGCCTCGATGAATAAGGTGGACCAGCAGTAAAAGCTCCTGACATGAGCCTTGGGCTTCTACAGTCACACACACACACACACACACACACACACACACACACACACACACACAGCATGTAAACACACATAAGCTTCCCCACCCCACCCCAAGACAGGGTGTCTCTGTGTTAGCCTTGGCTGTCGTTGACTCTTGTTGTAGACCAGGCTGGCCTCGATCTCTAAAATTTATCACTTAAATTTAAAAGTCAAGGTCTCATAAGATGGTACATATCTTTAATCCCAGTGCTCTGAAGGCAGAGGCAGGCGGATTTCTGCGAGTTGCAGGCCAGGTAGGGCTATATAGTAAGACCCTGTCTTTAACAGTCATTTCACAAAGTAATGATTAATAACCAGGCCTATCTCTTCTTCATGGCATCTCCCAGGTGAACGGCTACGTCAAGATGAAGCCGAATAGCTCCCTCCCAGCCACCCGTTGTCAGAAACTCATTGAAGTGGATGATGAACACAAACGCCATAGTTTTCTTAAAAAGTGCACGGCCACAGAATGGAGTGGGGTGGCCAGGTGGTCCAAGTCGCTGTAGGAACTGTAAGCAGGGTTTTCACAGGAAGCAAGTTGTCTGGACTCACCGCAGAGTCAGGGGCCTGCTGTGGAGTAGGGTGCAGCCTTGTTATAGTCCCAGGAGAAGTGGAAAGAGGAAGCCAAGCCTGTTCACAGGTGCATTTTAGATGCCAGCCTGCGTGTTCTCAACTTGGATTTTATTAGCAAAATATAAACCACGACACAGAAGAGGGGGCGGGGTATGTGTGATATTCCTGGACTGACACACATGCTGCACCTCCACAGCTGGGAACCAAAAGAGACAGCAGCATATGCAGACTTTTCAGTCCCTCTGTAGATGGTGCCCACTACTAGTACACTGTAGAGCACGGGCTGCTTTTTTAGAGGATCCAGGTTCAATTCCCAGTACCGCATGGCAGCTCACAACTGTCTGTAACTCCAGTTCCGGGGACGGATCTAACACCCTCACACAAACATGTAAGAAAAACACCAAATGCAGATAAAATAAAAATAAATAGCCAAGAGTGGTGGTGGTGCACACCTTTAACCCCAGCACTCAAGAGAAAGAGGCAGGCAGATTGCTGTGAGTTTGAGGCTAGCCTGGTCTACAGAGTGAGTCTAGAAACCCTGTCTCAAAAACAAAACAAAACAAAACAAAAACCCAGTCAGCATGGAGCTTCTGTTTCTGGGTCCAATAAAAATAAAGAGACTTTAAGAGTAACAAATAAGTTATCAGATCTTGCAAAAAAATTTACAGCTCTAGTCTTTTTTTTCCATCCTTCTAATAGCTGTTAGAAACAGAACTAGTGTATGTGTATTACTGAAGACTGAACTACCACTGTGCTATAACCCAGGTACTTTTTTTTCCTGTGACAGAGTCTTGATAATTGTCTTGTCTATGGCCTTCCTCCTTCAGCCTCCTGAGTAGCTGGGGTTATAGCCATGAGCTATCATGTCCAACTAGAAACAAGCCAATTTAACTCCAACAGAAATAGAGAGGGGGGCAGCTATATAACCATATGTAATTATGCACATTATTATTTATATATCAATATATGCCAGATGATCTATTAAAATGAATTAATAGGCACTGACTTCTGAACAATCTCTCACAACATGACAAATTCATTTAATAACATCATAGCTCCCTTTGTAAAAACATATTTGTATGTATGTGTGGTCTCTGTACGTACATTTGCATATGTGTAGGTATACATGCTTGTACATGTACACCTGTGAAGGCCCAATGTTGATGCCAGGTATATCTCTCTATTGACTTCCACCTGTTCAACCTGGAGCTTACTGTTTCGGCTAGCTTGCTTGCCAGCCTGCTCGAAAGATCCCCTGCCCCATCTCCTGTGTGCCTGGACTACAGGCAGGCCTCTGTGCCTACGTCACGTTTACCTGGGTCCCAAGGATTGAACTCAGCTCCTCAGGCTTTGCGTAGCAAGCACTCCACCAACTGGGCCATTTCTCCAGCCTTTTTAAAAAAGAATTTCCTTTGCTAAAGTAGATGAGATATTTTGCACAGAAACATAGAAGCAGAGAACTGTGGGCCACAGGCACACAGAAAGTGCCAGGATGCACTTAATAAGCCAAATCCAACAGTTCATAGCTTATAGGAGTGGAGTTTTAAAAAAAAGAAGTGGAAGCTCCGATTTCACCTGCCTCCAAGGGTCACATTCACTGGGGCAGGGGAAGCTTAACGGGTAGGGTTTTCACGGTGGTGTTAGCAGCAGAGAGAACCAAACAGCCTGACTTTTTCTTTGATGACTTACAAATACTTCCATACAAAATATCTGTACTCAATGAAATACAGAGACTGAAAAAGACTATAAAGCCAAAATTCCTGATTAATAGCAAAACTAATAATGCTGCACACAGACATGTGAGTATTGTTCAAATTACAATAATGACACTCAGCTTCAGTCCTCACAGCCCAGGGCCCCAGGCTCAGGGCCTGCTGTGTATGAACAGCTGGGTTTCCCAGCTTGGTGCCGCGTAATTTTCACAGCCTCATGCAAACTGTCCGCTTGGCGCCATGAGACCTGGATTCCCGTGAAGGAACCGATCACCAGTGGACCTGGCTATTTAAAGAAATACAGCAACGCTTCAGAGGCCAGTGCGACAGGAACTGAGTTAGAGGCCTGGAGGCCTGGAAGTGTGACTTCAATGGCCGCTTGCTGCTGGCAGACACATGCTCCTGTGAGAGACACATGCTCCTGTGAGAGCTGGGAGTGAGCTGCTTTGGAGAGCAGAAGCTGAAGAATCAAAAGAACAGGAGACGGCGAGATGCCCAGTCAGCAAGGTGCATATTGCACAGATATGACCTAAGTGCGGATTCCCAGCACCCATTAAAAAAGAGCCAGGCATGACAAAACCCCAAAACTAGGGCAGTGGGTGCTGGGTGGCCCCTGGTGCTCACTAGCAGGCCACTCTAGCTGCGAGCCCCGGGCTCAGCAAAAGACCTTGCCTCAAATAATGCGGAGAGGGACTGAAGAAGACCTCCAACTTCATCTCCAGCTTCTGCACACACTAACACACACATACAAGCACAACCCCACACATGCACACAAACCCCTAACCTGAAATAAAAAGTGCAAAAACAATTAGATGAGGAGCCGGGCGTGGTGGCACACGCCTTTAATCCCAGGACTCGGGAGGCAGAGGCAGGTGGATCTCTGTGAGTTCAAGGCCAGCCTGGTCTACAAAGTGAGTCCAGGACAGCCAGGGCTACACAGAGAAACCCTGTCTCAAAACAAAACAAAACAAAACAAACAAACAAAAAACCCCACAACTAGATGAAGGTTCTCAGTGAATGGCACACAGTAAGGGGTCCAGAGAAAGAGGAGACATGGTTTTAAAAGGCTCTGATGACAGGCTACACACAGAAACTAAATTTCACCTGGAGATCTTAGTGCTGACCCTTTGTGTGTATCCTGCTCCATGAGGTAAAATCCCAAAGAAAGCCAATCTGGATTTCCAGGTTTCTCAGTGTATTTTGCAGTTGCCTTCAAAGACAAGAACATTTTCCTGAGGTAATTAATCCCCACTGTAAATTGATTGATTGATTCACTGACTTTATAAACAGAGCCATTAAATTCTCAGGAATTCTGTTAATGGAAAGCTGCCTAGCTCCCACTCCTAAAAGCAAGAGTGAGTTCTGAGTTGACAGGGGACCCGAGGGCATCTGAAGCCTTTATGAGTGACCTCAGGCCCACACCAGGGCCCCACACAAACCCTTCAGTGTTTGAAAAGGCAGCAGGAAGTTCTTAATCCCCTTTCCCTTAGGAGGAGATAAAGGCCTTTGATTTGGGATCACAACAACCAGGGTCCAAGGGAGGATCTAGGATCCCAACCAAACAGCCCTGAGCATGGAAGGTCAGTGGGGAACAAACAGAACACCAGCTCCAACATGCAAGGGCTAACCCTTAAGCCAAAGAGCAGGGGCAGGCTCGGCCAGGAATGCGGCTGCTCCTCCCTCCCTGCTGTTAATCACTAATTCCAAGTGCAGGAGAGGTAAGAGGGAGCCTTTGTGATGAAGCGGTCAGATAACCACTCACTTCTCAACTTACAGCCGTCGGAGAAGGTACAGCCAAGCCTGCCAGGCTCCTGAAACCTCTTCACGATAATTCATTTTCCTTCTAAATGAAGATACAAAAGCTATTGTGTAGACATGTCATGTAGTACAGCATTCTCTTTGAAAATCAGTTGCCACTAATTTGCAACTTTGTACTGAAAGGTCAACAGATTCTCCGAATAAATTTTTATATATTATTTGGGACTGGAAAGATGGCTCAATGATTGAATTTATTGCTTTCGTAGAAGACCTGAGTTCAATTCACAGCGTTCACTGTCGGGGACTTCACAGCTGCCTATAACTCTAGCTCCAGAAGATCTGATGCCTTCCTCTGGCCTCTGTGATGACCTACACTCACACATGCACTTACCCATACACACGGATATACATATAATTAAAAAAAATAAAATCTAAAAAAATCTAATTAATTACAATATCCCAATGTGTTGTTATCCCAATATCCCCAAACTAGATTTTCGGCAATACACCGTTTATGCACTTAAGAAGAGTAGGGCACTTGGGAGGCAGAGGCAGGACTGAGTTTGAGGCCAGCCTGGTCTACAAAGTGAGTACAGGACAGCCAAGGCTACATAGAGAAACCCTGTCTCAAAAAACCAAAAATAAGTGGACAAATGGATGGAACTAGAAAGGATCATAATGAGTGAGTGAGTGAGTTAACCCAGAAGCAGAAAGACTCAAATGGTATATACTCACTTATAATTGGACACTAGCCCAAGGGGCATGTCCCATGAAAATCTTCACTTACCAAAAGATTGGAGTAGATGTGCGGTCATCCTATTGGGACTCTAGGTGAGAGAAGCATGGGAGAATGGGGAAATAGAAGGATCCAGAGGGTCCTAGAAACCTACAAGAAGAACATAATGATGGGCGGATCTGGGCCCAGAGGCTCTGCGCAAACTACTGCACCATCCAAGGACAATACTTGCAGTAAACATCGAATCCCTTCTCAGATCTAGCCAATAGACACGATATTCTCCACAGTTGAGTGGAGAGTGGGAACTGACTTTCACACCAACTCTGGTACCCCATATTTGACCATGTCCCCTGGATGGGGAGACCTGGTGGCACTCAGAAGAAGGATAGCAGGCTACCAAGAAGAGACTTGATACCCTATGAGCATGTACGGGGGAAGAGGTCCTCTTCAATCACAGACATAGAGGAGGGGAATAGGGGGAAAGCAGGAGGGAGGGAGGAACGCGAGGATACAAGGAATGGGCTAAGAATTGAGATAATAAAAAATAATTATTAAAAAACAAAACAAAAAAAGCTATAGCTCTGCCAGCTATAGAACCATTTCCTATATCTATTTAATTCCCAAAAAAGGATGTTAGCCTTTAGTCGGGGGAGAAGGGGGCACAACACAGAGGTTTCAAAACATCAAGAGGAATTTAACAGGATTCTGTAGTAACTTCACAGCATGGAAACTATCTTCCAGTTAAATTCTGAGTGGCTCCAACCTCCAAGAATACAGTGCAATTTTTATTTTCCTTAAATAATCTCTGTGGGGCTTGGGCTGGTGGTAGGCACTGTTAAAAATCACTGTTTAGTGTCAGCAAATTCTTATCATAAGCACTTTTTGGATGTTCATTTTCTGCTAGGCTATAAGGGACGGGGGCACTACGACTCCCTCATTAACAGCTGTCACATTTGTCCTCCATGCCCAGGTTGTCCTAATCAAAAAGGACTGTCAGTTAAACAGCCAACCCAATGAACCCTGGGTCAGAACCTGCTATTCTGAACAGTCTGTGACTATCTTGAGGAAACAGAGTCCACAGCTGCTTGCCCCAGCTATGACTGCTTCAAACAGTTCATACAAGATGTTTGCTATCAGCTGGGCGTGGTGGTGCACGCCATTAGTCCCAGCACTCGGGAGGCACAGAGGCAGGAGGGTCACTTGTGAATTCAAGGCCAGCCTAGTCTACAAAGCAAGATTTTTTTTTGCTATCATAAGCATCAGTGAACCCTAGATGACCCTGCAAATATAATCGCCCAGGCCAAAGAAAAAACAAGTCCCCCGGATGCTGGCCCAATAGAAAGGGACTGCTGTGACTGGTACAGTGGGAACAACGCTGTGATTGGTGCAAACACAAGCCCTCATTTGCATAAGAGGTTTGCTGTAACTGGCAGGATGTTTGGCTCTCTCAGTAAGATGGCTGTCTATCTGGTGTTCCAACAGAAGGCTCAATAAAAGGCCTCTTGCGGGTGGTCTTCTCTTGCATATTTTGGGACAGCGAGCTACGGAAGGGGAATCCTGGCTTCCTAGGCCCTACACAAGCGCTGAAACACGAGGCTAGCAGAAGGGCCCTTGGGAGGAAGAGAGACGATGAGGAAATGGGTGAGAGGACAGCGGGAGGAGCGAGCAGGAAAGGGAAGAAGTCGAAGGAGGAAAAGGAGGAGGAAGCAGGAAAAGCCCAGTGAGCAGGCTCAGAGGAGAGCGGCGGGCAGGCCTGTGCCTTCTCTGTACTGTGCGCATTAGGGTTTTAGACAACTCTCACCATGCCGTCCACCCTGGCCCTGGATTCATGGCCTTCTTGGTGCTTGGATTCCAAATGGTCACGCTACAGGTAGCCACACTTCAGTTATGACAAATTCCTACGATTCACCACAGAGGGCAAAAGCATCATTTTACAGATGCATAACAGAGGCATGTGCACATATGCAGAGATGAGGAGCTTGTAGCTGGGCAGTGGAGGTGCTCACCATTAATCCCAGCACTCATGGAGGCAGAGGCAGGAGAATCGCTGTGAGTTCGAAGCCAGCCTGGCCTACAAAGCAAGCCCAGGACACCCAATGCTACACAAAGAAACCCTGTCTCAAAAAACAAAACAACAATAAATAAATAAAAAATGAGAAGCGTGGGTACAGGCCCATTGTCACGACACTCAATGACAACTGAAAATTAAGGTGCCATCAGGAAACTCAAAGATTTGCTCAGATATGCACATAAGCATGTATGTATATACACACATACAAACACACACACCACACAGAACAAACACACACATACCACACACACACATATACCCAACACACACACCACACACATACACACAGAACAAACACACACACATACTATACACACACACAGAACAAACACACACATACCACACATACACATGAAACAAACATACACCACACACACACAGAACAAACACACACACCACATACACACACATATACCCCCCCCACCAAACACATACACACAAAACAAACACACACACCACACACACACAGAACAAACACACACAGAACACATACACACATACCCCACCACCATACACACATATACCCCACACACATACACACAGAACTAACACACACACACCACACACACACAGAACAAACACACACACACCACACACAGAACAAACACACACACACACCACACATAGAACAAACACAATTGTTTATCCAATGGAATTCATGTCTGACATTATAAGAAACAAAGTAGTATAGTGGCTATGGTTAAAAAAACAAAACAAAACCCTACCTCAGAAAAAAACAAAAAAACAAAACAGGAGGCTGTCATGGCGGGTTTGCTGAAGAAGACCACTGGTCCGGTGGGACTGACTGTGTGCGACACTCCACATGAGAGGCTAACAATACTGTATACAAAGATTCTTGATTTTCTGAGGCACTTCCCTAAGCCTGTACACACAGCAGATCATCAGCGAGAGGCTGGATATGGTCAAAGCTGAACCAGATGTAAAATATCAGAAGACTTGCTTGAGGGTGGTGAAGTGGAAGAGGCGATTCTTCAGGCTGAAAATGGACTAAGTCTGGCAAGAAAAATGCTGCAGTGGAAGCCACGGGAGCCATTGCTGGAAGAGGCGCCTGCTGACCAGTGAAGCGGCCAGTACAATCAGTGTCTGACGGTTCATGCAAATTAAATGTGTGCAATTAAATGCTCTATGCTAAAAACAAAACAAAAGGAAACAAACAAACAAACGAAACCCTGTGGTTGTAGCTACTGGATACCAAAAATATTTTGAAAAGCAGAATCTCAGGGTGGTGGGAGCACAGGTGGGGGGGCAGCGCAGGTGGGGGGGCAGCGCAGGTGAGGGGAGTGCAGGTGGGGGGAGCTCAGGTGGGGGGGAGCGCAGGTGAGGGGAGTGCAGGTGGGGGGAGCTCAGGTGGGGGGGCAGCGCAGGTGGGGGGGCAGCGCAGGTGAGGGGAGTGCAGGTGGGGGGAGCTCAGGTGGGGGGGAGCACAGGTGAGGGGAGTGCAGGTGGGGGGAGCTCAGGTGGGGGGGCAGCGCAGGTGCGGGGAGCGCAGGTGAGGGGCAGCGCAGGTGGGGGGAGCGCAGGTGGGGGGGCAGCGCAGGTGGGGGAGCGCAGGTGGGGGAGCGCAGGTGGGGGCGGTGCAGGTGGGGGGAGCGCAGGTGGGGGGGCAGCGCAGGTGGGGGGCAGCGCAGGTGGGGGAGAGCACAGGTGGCAGCATTGGCCTATACGGGGTGTTGGCACCACATCTAATGACCTCAGTTCCCTCTCCTGAACTCACATGGTGGAAAGAGAGAACTAAGTCTTGCAAGTTCTCCCCCAGAGCTCCACACACCCACTGTGTCACATCACACATTTTTTTTCCTTAAGTAGAAAATCCAGTTACTGAAACAGCATAAATAACATGATACACATCCAACTTCCCACCCCTTCCCCTTCCAGCCCATGCCTCAGATTCTTGGCTTCTATAGGAAAACAGGATGGGGAAAAAAATGTATGTTTAACATAGGTTACGAGTTCTAATTTATTTTATGCAGACTGCTTTAAATAAAATATGGCAATACAGATAAAATCACATTTGACACAAGCTGGCACATGCGAATGGACCATTTCCTATCCAAAGTTTTTTGTTTTTCAAAATCTAAGGGAAGCATAGCATTATCTTAGCCTGGATTCTGCTGGTCCCCAACCATTCCGAGAAGCCATAGGGGAAAAGGCTCTCTCGCCTGCTGATTTATGAGCCGCTGCTTTCAACCATCACTCCGCAGCAACTCTATGCAAGCTGTAAGGGCCACAAGGTCCAGGGTGCAGTTGCTGGGACCAGCCATCTGAAAGCTCTCAATTCTCTCACAAAAAGGAAGTTACGGCCTCTGACAGCCTGCTAAGGTGTCAGAGCAACTGCTCATACATGTGAGTCGATAACAGAACAGAAAGCAATCATTTCACTTAATCCCATCAGTTACTGTGGAGTGGGACACCGTGCGCCTCCAGAGCCACACATGGTCAGTCACTTCGTGACCAATGCTGTTTTGTTAAGTTTCTTTTCCCTACATTACGTTTTAAAAAAAACAAAACATAATTCCACTGTCACAGATGAAAAACATCTAGCCTCTTAAAGTTACTATGTCTCTTAGTTATTTTCTCTCTTAAATATAACTTGAAAAAAAAACTATGCAAACTTTTAATAAAATTTTCAGTGGGTGTTCTTAAATGTAGCAGTGACAATGTCTTTTGTGACTCAAATTTCTTCTTATAAACAAGTCCACAAACAAGAACCTGCCTTATAAACAAACACTTTCACATTAATATCTTTGAGGTAGATGCTTTTTCTTCAGTGTTATTGTTTAGTGTATATGTGCACCTTACCGACATGTAAGGCTGTGCCTCTTGCATACAGACATACGCCCTGCCACAGCTACTGTTCAGCTCAGCCTCTGATGCTTACTGAAACAAAGTAACTGATTGGCTGAAAAACATTACAGTGCCCATGGGGCTGGAGAGACGGCCCAGAGCTTTAGACTTCCGGAGGTCCTGAGATCAATTCCCAGCAACCACATGGTGACTCACAACCATCTATAAGAAGATCTGGTGCCCTCTTCTGGTGTGCAGGTATACATGCAGGCAGAGCACTGTACACATAGTAAATAAGTAAATACATCTTTTTTTTTTTTCTTTTTAAATCACAGTACCCAAAACAGGAGTTTAGACAGCCTTTTGTTGCCCTCATTGGTTTAAACTATTTAAAAGGTTTAGGTGTAAAAGAGAAACCGTTGCAGGGTGTAAATACTCCTATGAGAATAAGAAATGAGGGCCGGGCTTGATACGCAGAGGTGCAGTATTTGCCTATCATGTATGCCAGCCTGAGATCACCCAGAACAAGAAAAGCATGACAAAATAAAGCATGCAAAAGTGAGTTTGCTTTAATCTAGCTTTTCCTCCTAAGCTGACAGGCTAACGTTCTAAATTGGGAGATAAATTTAATGGATCCACAGCAAAGAAGAGTTCAATGAACAAATAATGGAGCCCAGGCTGGGCAGTGGTGGCGCACGCCTTTAATCAGGGCAGTCAGGGAGGCAGAGGCAGCTGGGTCTCTGTGAGTTCGAGGCCAGCCTGATCTACAGAGCAAGTCCAGGACAGCCAAAGCCACACAGAGAAACCCTGTCTCGAAAAACCAGAGAGAGAGAGAGAGAGAGAGAGAGAGAGAGAGAGAGAGAGAGAGAGAGAGAGAGAATAACTGAGTCCACTAATGACTTCCTATACTTTGTCAGCATTAATTTAAATAGCATGCTCCCCCAGGCAGAACTGTATTGCATTTACAAACATAAAATATGATGGCGGTTTAGCCATGTACATGACGCTAACTAAGTTTCTGATAATTATTATGACAACTGTTGGAAAGGTCAAAAACCATCAAAAGCAGGGGCCAATGCTGCAGTGCCCACCCGGCCCATGGCTCCCTTTGTGAGCACTGACCGTAAAGTGGTGGTCTCAAACGAGGCAGTGACCCACCTGGGGGCTGCGTGTCAGGCATCCACATTATGACTCACAGCAGTAGCAAAATCGCAGTTATGAAGTAGCAACAAGATAATTTTACGGCTGGAGATCTCCACAACACGAGGAGCTGTTTTAAAGGGCCACAGCGTTAGGAAGGCTGAGAACCACTGCAAGGAAGTATTTGTCTAAAAATTTCAAATTGACTATTTTACTAAAATCATAGCTTTGTAGTATGGTTTTGCCTTTTAAAAGTAGTTTCAAGGCAGGGCTGGGGCATTACTGAATTGGTAAAACGCGTACCACAGCAGCATAAGGACCAGAGTTCAAATCCTTGGAGCCACAAGGAAGCTCGCTGTGGCCAGGAGTTCCTGTAATTCCAGTAACTGTCGGGGTGGACAGACAGGAGCGAGCAGCTCTAGCTCGCTGGCCACCTCAGCACACATCTCACCAGACTCCCACCTGACTTTCATGACCTTCTTCCGCCTGTGTTCTCTGACTTAGCTAATGGCAACACCGTTTACCTTTTCACTCAAATCAGAAACACCAGCATGGGCCACCTCTTAGTTTGCTGGTGTTACTGTGATAAAAACACTGACAAAAACCAACTCCAAGAGGAAAAGGTTCCTTTCATCTTACAACTCTTAGGTCTCTATCATGGAAGGAAGTGAGGGAAGGAACTCAAGGTAGGGACCAAAGCAGAGGCCACGGAGGAGTGCTGCTTACTTGCTTGCTCCTCCTGGTTTGCTTGGCTTGCTTTACTTTTTTGTTTGGTTTTGTTTGGCTTGGTTCGGTTCGGTTTGGCTTGGTTTGGTTTTGAGACAAGGTTTCTCCATGTAGTCCTGGCTGTCCTAGAACTCACTCTGTATATCAGGCAGGCCTCAAACTCACAGAGATCTGCCTCTGCCTCCCGAGGGCTAGGATTAAAGTTGCATGCCACCACCACACAGGCTCCAGCCTGCTTTCTTATAAAAAAAAAAAAACAAAACCAAAAACCAAAAACCAAACAACCCAGGACCACTGGCCAGGGCTGGCACCACCCTGAGTGGATAGGAGTCTATCACACCAATCAATCATCAGAAAGATGGCTGCAGACTAGCCTACAGGCCACCTGGGAGAGGCAATCCCTCAAGGAATGACTCTTAGCTTGTGTCAAGTTGACAAAAAAAAAAAACAAAACAGTAGTCATCTGCACACTACGCAAGAGTGAGATGTAGAATACGGATCCTCAGCACCACAAAAATGTTGGGCAAAGGCAGCAGCCCACCTGTCCTCCCAGCACTTGGGAGGCAGACACAGGTGACTTGTCCTCAGTGCAGTCAGCCCAGCTACACCTACTGAACCACAAGCTCTGGCTTCACTGAGCGACCCTGCCTCAAAGCAAAGGAAGAGCAGTGGAGGAAAACCCTCGGCACCTTTGTTTTTGTTTTTGTTTTGTTTTGTTCTGTTTTTTGAGACAGACAAACTGAAACAGAGGGAGCTTGTCATTGCTGTCCTAGAGGAAATGCTACAGGAAGTCTGACAGAGAAAGATACACGACAGCTCTCAAACACACCAAAACACGCTTGGTTTTTTGCCACTTAAGATTTATTTTTGAGGCCCGGCGGTGGTGGCACATGCATTTAATCCCAGCACTCGGGAGGCAAAGGCAGGTAGGTGGATCTCTGTGAGTTTGAAGCCAGAAAGAAGAAGAAGGAGGAGGAGGAGAAGGAGGAAGAGGAGGAGGAGGAGGAGGAGGAGGAGGAAGAAGAAGAAGAGAAGAAGAAGAAAAGAAGAAGAAGAAAAGAAGAAAAGAAGAAGAAGAAGAAAAGAAGAAGAAGAGAAGAAGGAGGAGGAGGAGGAGGAGGAGGAGAGGAGATTTATTTTTGTAGCTGGGCATAGTAGCGCACGCCTTTAATGCCAGCACTCGGGAGGCAGAGGCAGGCAGATATCTGTGAGTTCAAGACCAGCCTGGTCTACAAAGTGAGTCCAGGACAGCCAAGGCTACACAGAGAAACCCTGTCTCAAAAAACCAATAAGTAAATAAATAAATAGATTTATTTTTGTTCTCGTTTATGTGGACATGCACGCACACATGTATGTGTGACCTGGAGGAGGCCAGAGGACAGTGTCACAACAGCCTGGGGCTGGAGTTTCAGGTGGTTATGAGCTGCCTGACAGCAGTGCTGGGAATAAAACTGGGGTCCTCTAAAGCAGTAAGTGGTTAACCACTGAGCCATCTCTCCAGCCCTGGACAGTTTTCATCTAAGCCTCCCTGTTTTATTCTACTTATTGTAAATAATTATTTTATTACTTTATTTAGTATATATGTACACACACTCAAATGGGAGACCCTGTCTCAATTTATAAGTTGAAGAGTAATATAAAAAGACCGATACCAACTGCTGGCCTCTACATATATGCACATACACCACAAACACAAAATAAAAGAGGAATATCTTTAATTTCTCTGTCAATTCTACATTCCCTTCTCTACCGTGCGGATTTGATAATAGCCATTTGAATATGAAAAAACAACCATTTCCACTCAAGGAGGCACACATGCAGGCAAAACATTTTTATACATAAAATACAAACTAAAAATATTTTTAAAAAATTTAATCATATCCTGTCACTCAGATAACTACAAAAATGCTTTTGGCAACCACACAGCTTTAGTCAAAGTAGTCCCTCCACTAAGATAGAGTTAAAGACATTACTACTAACTGGGCTGGTGAGGTGGCGCAGTAGGTAAAGACACTTGCTGCCAAACCCGAAGACCTGAGCTCAGTCCCCAGACCACACGTGATGGACCAGGAGCATTGACTCCTGCAGGCTGTCTTATGGCCTCCACCATGGCATATGCATGCCTTCACCCACACAAGCCATGACGAATAAATCTAATCAAAAGTTTTCCTTTTTAATTGCTACGTTGGAGCATGGATGTAGCAATTCCCAGGAAAATTCAGTGGGTAAAACTGCACTGGCTGCTGAGTCTGGTGACCCGAGTTCTAGCTGAGACCCACATGGTGTGAGGAGAGAGTTGACTCTCGCAAGCGGTCTCCTGACCTCCACAGGTGCACTGTGGCACACGCACAACATAAGCACACGAACATACACACACACATATACATTTTTTTTTTTTGAGACAGGGTTGACTGTCCTAGACCTGCTTTGTAGACCAGGCTGGCCTCAAACTCAAACGATCCACCTGCCTCTGCCTCCTAAGTGCTAGGATTAAAGGTGTGTGTCACCATACCTTGCCACACAAAAGTGAGTTTTTTTTTAAAGATTTATTATTATGTATACAGTGCTCTGCCTGCATGTACACCTGCACACCAGAAGAGGGCACCAGATCTCATTATAGATGGTTGTGAGCCACCATATGGTTGCTGGGAATTGAACTCAAGACCTCTGGAAGAGCAGCCAGTGCTCTTAACCTCTGAGCCATCTCTCCAGCCCCACACAAAACTTTCTAAAAAGTTCTTTCTACTTATTAAACAGAGTAACTGGTAAAATCTCTTAAGAAAAGCTATGGCCTTCAGTTTTTTTGTTTTTAGTTTTCTTTTTTTTAAATGATACTACTAACATCAAAGCATTTTTTTTCTATTCTAAATCCACTTTTAGGTCAATATTTTAATCTGAATTACTTTAAGCCCAATCAAAGAGGCTCACACTAATTCAGATTGAAAGCTGGGAAAAATGAAACCTCATCATTATTAATAGAAGCCAAGGGCAGTAGTATAATCTGCTTCTATACAAACATTTTGGCAAAATTCTCAAGAGAAACCTTTTTTTTAAACATGCTGAATCAAAAATAAGGTAAATGCTAAATCAATACACATCAAAATTCACCAAAATATCTATAAAATTTTATCTCACACGTGCAAACAAAGCAGCATAGCCACAGAGAATTGAACAGTCCCAGACAGATAATAATACTTTCCCAGAGTCTTAAAAATAGGGGCTGGAGCGCTGACTTGCTGCTTCTGTTGAGGACTGGGCAGTTCACAACTACCAACAACCAAGCGCAGTTCCAGAGGCTCTGACGCCCTCATCTGGCTTCAAAGGGTACTGCATGCACACAGTGCACACACCCAGGCAAACACTCATACACATAAAATAAAGATAAAATAATCCTTGTCATGGGGAAGAACCTGGTTTAATCCTTGGCGCCACAAAAATAAATAGAAACAAGTAAAATACAAGTATCTAAACTGTCTTTATTTGGCTCTAACCCTCCCATAAACAAAGTACATTAAATACTAATCAAAGCTGGGCAGCGGTGGCGCACACCTTTGTCCCAGCACTCGGGAGGCTGAGGCAGGTGGATCTCTGTGAGTTTAAGGCCAGCCTGGTCTACAAAGAGAGTCCAGGACAGCCAATGCTACACAGAAAAACCCTGTCTTGAAAAACAAAACAAAAACAAAAACAAAACAAAAGACCAACAACAAAAAATACAAAACAAAAAACCTGAAATACTAGTCAAGTTACTTTTTTTTTCTTCTCAGGGACCAAAATGGTCCCGTTACAATGAGGCTCAACAATAACTCATCAAGTAGGTATTTAGGGCTGGGGAGATGGCAGCTCAGTGGGTGAATTGTCCGCCGCCGAAGTATAAGGACCCAAGTTCAGACCTCCCACACTCGCATAACGACCAGGCAGGACAGCGTGCACGCTAAGCTGCAGCCAGGGAGACAGAGACAGGAGGAGCTCCAGCTCATAGCAGCCAGATTACTAAGTTAATGAACTTCAGGTTCAATGAGTCTCCATAGCCCAGAAAAACAGGTGGGAAGGGCTGAAGTACACACTACCTGCTGATCTCTGGCCTCCACAAGCACATGCACGCACAGGCATACACACCCATGAACAGCCAGCACACGAGCGTGCATACACACAGACACACAGACACACACACACACACAGAGGACATCTTGTTTTTGTTTTTGTTTTTGTTTTTGTTTTTCGAGACAGGGTTTCTCTGTGTAGCCTTGGCTGTCCTGGACTCACTTTGTAGACCAGGTTGGCCTCGAACTCACAGCGATCCTCCTGCCTCTGCCTTCTGAATGAGGACATCTTGTGAAAGACAAAGTCTAAAACCTACCAGATTCCCTTCCTATCACTAATAAAGTGATCTAAAGCGAATATAAAACAAAAAACAAACAAAAAAACAAGCACTTGAGGGGCTGGAGAGGTGTGGCTCAGAGCTTATCGGCACTGACTGCTCTTACAGAGGTCCTGAGTTCAATTCCCAGGAACCACATAGTCAATCAAAACCATCTATAATGAGATCTGGTGCCCTCTTCTGGCCTGCAGATGTACATGCAGTCAGAAGACTGTGTATATAATAATAAATAAATCTTTAAAAAATGAAAAAACCAATCACCTGAAATTTTGTCTGCAAACTTCCTTGTATGCTTGTAAATGCCAGTCAAACCCCATGCCTTCCCCTTTACTTGACCCTGGTGCCCTCCATTATTAGAAGTTGGCTTCTCCTCAGAGTGACAGCAGAGGGTATTGCTGACCTACGTGAAGAGACCTCTGCTTTCTGTTCACTCAACACCAGCTACCACACAGCCAATGTTCTGTGGCCTGTCAGTGTCACACAGTGTGCAGAACACCCCAGGAGACCCTCGTGTCAACACTTAGGAACTCTGAGAAATGGTACCCACAACCAGAAATACATTTTTAAACATTTTCCTGAGCCCTGGGAGGTGTTGGTACCATAGATGAAACGTCCATGAGTTTTACTATGGTCTGAATACTACTTTAAAACTCCAAAACAAATGCCAGTGGGATGGCTCAGCAGGTGAAAGGGCCTGCCAGCAAGCCTGAGGGCCTGAGTTCAATCCCCGGACCCAGAACGGTAGTTGACAACAACTAGGGCAAGTTCTCCTCTGACTCTCACCTCTACATCATGAGGTATCATATGCGCACGCACATGCACGCACACTTGCACACAGAGTAAATAAGACTGTAATGATTTTTAATTAAAAATTATAAAACAGGGCTACAGAGATAGCTCAGAGGTCAAGAGCACTGGCTGCTCTTCCAGAGGTCCTGAGTTCAATTCCCAGCAACCACATGGTGGCTCACAACCATCTATGATGAGATCTGGTGCCCTCTTCTGGTGTGCAGGTGTACATGCAGGCAGAGCACTGTATACATAATAAATTTTTTAAAAGATATTTTTTTAAAAAAATTATAAAACAGAGCTGGGCAGAGTGGTGGATGTCTGTAATTCTAGTACTCAGAGAAGCAGAGGCAGGTGGATTGCTGTGAGTTCAAAGCCAGTCTAGTCTACAAAACAAGTCCAGGACAGCCAAGGCTACACAGAGAAATCCTGTCTCGAAAAAAAATATATATATATATATATATTTGTGTGTGTGTGTGTGTGTGTGTGTGTGTGTATGTATCAATAATCCTCCTAACAATAAGCCTCCTTACAGTTACATATATATACTTATGCTTAGGAAGAATATTGCAAAACAACATGACTAATCTCAAGCAATCCTTACAGGGCTGGGAAGAGCTCAACCAGTAAAGCGCGCACTGTTCAAGTATGAAGCCATGAGTTTGATCTCCAAGCCTACAAAATAAGCTGGACATAGAAACACACACTTATAACTCCAGTCCCAGAGAGGCAGATCCCTGGGTCTCACTGACCAGCCAGTCCAGCCTTGTCCCAGCAAGCTCCTGGACAATGAGTGACAAACAGCACCTGAGAAATGACACTTCTGGCTTATACGTGCATGCTTTTATATATATATATATATATATATATACACACACACACACACAGTATAAAGCAGTAACACACACACACACAAATTAAATTACTTTGATAGCGGTTAGAGAGATGACTAAGTGCTTAAGAGAACTGGCTGCTTTTGCAGAGGACCTGGGTTCAATTCCCAGCACCGCATGGTGGCTCACAACCACTTGTAACTCCAATTCCAGAAGATTCAATGCCTTCTTCTGGCCTCCACGGACACAGGAATGCATGAAGACAAAACACTCATACACATGAAATAAGCCAATAAGGCATCACTGTAGTTTCCTAAAGGAAGCTTTAAAAAAGACAACGCTCTTTTCTGTAGTGCCAAGCACTGACCAGAGGACACCAGTGCGAAACCAGAGTCCTGAACAGCGCCCGCATTCCCCCACAGTCTCTTGATTAATCTAACTGCTGCCAATGTTGATGCTGTCAATGTCTATCTATAAACACTGGGAGGGCAAGCCTCCAGAAACAAACAAGCAAACAAACTCCAGCCATTTTAAACTCCTGCCTTCTGCTTAACCTGTAAGAATTCGGCTTTTTAAAGGCTCATCAAAAGCAGTTTCTAAGACTCAGAGGTTTAAAAAACAAAGAAAAAAAAAACGGAAAAAAGGAATGTAAAACTCAGGAAAAAAACTTTGTAAGATTAGCGTCAGAGATGTCTGCCAGTGTGCGCCTCCAGCACAGCCCGCCAGCACCTCGTTCCGCTGCATCATCACGGCACTGGAGAGGCTGTGGGACCCCAGTGCCCATTTTACACATCACCTCCATCAAACAGGCCCCTCTTCAAGCTGAGCTTGGGGACGCTGCCAGGCCAGGGGACTGCAAACCTCATGCCGATGACTGCACCATTATCTGCTGCCTCGCTCACCTACCGAGGTGTAAGTAGTGAACGTGACGATCCTCTATACTGAAGGGACCAGACAATATAAGCCTGAAGTATTAAAATAGACTTACTTGAGATATTTTTAGAATTAAAAAAAAAAAAACCAACTCAATCATCAAAGTTGTTTTTAGGAACTCAAGTGGGGGCAGGGGGGAAGGGGCTGAAGAGATTGTTTAGCAGTTAAGATCACTTGCTGCTCTTATAGAGGACCAGAGTTCAGTTTCCAACACCCACATCAAGATGTTCACACATGTCTGGAATACACTCCCATTGTAGAACACCCAGCAGCAGCCACGGGTACCAGGCATGCAATGTGTATGTATGTATGTGTATGTATATATATAGTGCCTGCATATATATATATCATATGCAGGCACTCACACATAGACATAATATAAAAATAATACTTTTTTTTTAAGAGATCAAGCACGACTCAACATGGCTGACTGTTTTGCAGTAGGTCTTTATCAGTTTACCAGCCAAGAGCAACCCTGGCTATAAGATAAATTTCATGTCTCCAAACTGTAGTTAAAATTAATGGCTTTCACAAGTAACCTCCGAGTGAGTTTGATTTATTAGTTGAAACATGCATTAAACCTAAAGCCTTGCTTAAAAGATTAGTTTTCTGCTAGTATCTTTAAATTGCCGTGAGCTTCCTTAACAGGCCTAGCTGTTAAATATGGGAGCACAGATCCCTAGGGGTTGTACAAACGACCCCTGGCTGTGAAGACCTTTCTTTAGAATCATCAGCAGACAGCTGATCAAAAGCGTACAGATGCAGGACTCTTTTAAAGATTTCATTTTAAGATGGGCATAAATAAACACACTTGCGGGTGTGTGTGTGTGGTGTGTGACGTGATGTGTGTATTTGTATGGTGTGTGGTGTGTGTATGTGTGTTGAAGAAAAGAACCGTATTCCCTTGCTGGAGCCTGCTTCGCTTAAAAAAAAAATTCCACCAACTCTGAGAAGAGGGAGATAACGTTACAAGTGACATAGAAAGAGAAGTGAGTCACATGCATAGCGGGAAAGCTGGTTCTCTGATGCGGAGATTACCGGGCCTGACGCCCAGACTGAAGCAGAGGGCGCCTCCGAGCCTGCCTGCCTGGAGAGGCCCAGGAGGAGGCCACACGCAGCCGACAGAAGAACTTAGATTTCTGCAGAACACGCTTTCTCTTCCCAGGGTATCAGGAAGGAGCAGCTAAGCTTTATTTTACAGCAGTGGCAGATCAGTCTCTCTAAATACCTGTCTTGCTTTCCTCATTTTTCCAAAATCCAGGGATGGACTTGGAGTGCCATGTTAAGTGCTGCTCAGTGGGGCAGGAGACTGTAGGACCTGTGTGTCTCACAGGTCTGCCCTCAGTCTACAACCTCACTGCAACAGGGACACTGCAGTAAAAAATTGCCAGTTTTGGGTCCAGGATCTCTAATGAAATCCAAATATCTGAGCTGTGTTTTCATGTTCCTATTCCTTTTCCATATGCCACACCGTCCCCTTTTCTCAAACATTATTTTTTAAATGTTTTTAATGTCCTTTACGTTTCAAAATAAGCTGTGGGTGATAACTGATAAAGGACTCTTTAAGGCAGAAAACTACACCCACAAAATAAAATACTAAAAACTTCATCTTAACAGTAAAGCGGCACCGTATCTTACTGAAGGTAATGATTCCTGTCACTGAGAAGTTACTAGAAATGGTCGCCTGAACAACTTCACCAAGGCTAAAATTAATCTCAATTTTTCAAAAAAGGCATTATAATGGTAAGAGAATTCCTATGTTCTTCCATATATATATATATATATACATTGTCTTTGCCCAAGTTAAAAAAAAAAAGTCATGACAACTCTAAAACCACACAGGCCAGCTTTGTTCTCTCTGCCTATTTGGAGGCTCCCATTCCCACCTTTTATGAAAAGGAAACAGACAGCTTCCTGCTCAGTCCTCGCTGCTGGCCAGACTTTTACACATCACAGAACACGCCCGCCTCCTCCTCTACTTCCCTTATCTTAATTTAAACTTGTTGAAATATGAGACTGTTTTAGCGCACTAACGCTTTCCTCTGAGATTTATCTTATGCCAGCACTGACACACAGAACATCAATACGGCTCTCCGGTTACTTGTATTCCTAAAATATTTTAATCACAGTGTTTATATAAGGAAGACTTAGCACTCAAGTAGGTTAAAATTCTGATGTACTAAAATTTAACATATTTACATCTTAAAGGCTCTACTTTAACTTTCTGATTACTGTTACATGCAAATAGGAAAAGGGTTTCCCTCATCCCTCCCTCCTCATCCCTAACTACATGAAAATGTAAAAAGGGAATTATGAAATGGCTATCGATACAAAGGATTACTTTTTAAAAAATAGCTATATATTTATTACATTAACCCTGTGTTTTCCTTTTAAAATGGGATGCCTTAGCAAAACTAAACTAGACGCATTCTTTTGTGCTTGGGTGAACAACCGGAAAGCCAGCCCTCCAGGCCTTGGGGAAGAAGCCAGCGCTGATGTGCTGGGAGATAAGGTCCCACAGTGACACTTAAGGAAGGGCCAGCCCGCTTTCCAATTTCTGCATTCCTCAAGAACAATTCATGGCAATAAGCAACTTTGCAGAAGAGCCACATGAAAGCCGGGGCCAATGAATGAGGGTCATCTGCTCTTTATCACAGGGTAAACCTCACCCTGGCCAGTGTCTAACCTTTTAACCCTGCCGATTCCTAATTTACACATGAATAATGGAATTCTGGCCCAGGGTGCAACTTTCCGCTTCTAGTCGCTAAATTCAGAAACTAAGACTCAGCCTGTGTGTTAAAAAAAAAAAAAAAGTTAAGAATAGCACAGATTAAAGTTTTAGATTACAGGTAGCTACCACCGCTGAACCAAAAGATGCATTCACTCATAAAATCCCTAAGAAAACAAAAAGAAAACACTTATGCCTTGCTGTTGCCAATAAGTGGAAGAACTAGCTTTACACACACTCACATACCACACACACCACACACTCACATACACACACACTCACACACACCACACAAACACACTACACATACATACCACACGTGCACACACACTCACACCACACACATCACACACGCTCAACACACACACAACACACACACACACAACACACATACTCACATACCACATGTGTGCACACACACACACACACACACACACACACACACACCCCAGAATGCCCACTTACTGCTCCTCTCTTCCTGCTCACTTTGGATAACATCTGCACAGGAAGAGCAATTAGAGCCCCTGTCACAAGATACTGCTTATTAAACAACAAAACTGTGTGACTTCAGGATCACTGGGAGCTTTATTTTTAAAGAGAAATCTAAATTTAAATCCACTGTGTACTTCTTGCTTGAAATCCATAACAGTGACTAGAGGAAACACTTCCCATAATAGTCCCCAACCAAGGCAAAGAGATGGCCTAAGCAGTTAATCTGGGAAGTTTTGTTCCTTTGTGAGGCCCTGTAAAATGGCCCGGTGAATAAATAAACATTTCTAACACAGGGTCCAGATAAGTAGTCCAAACTGGCCTAGAACTAACTCCCTGCGTCAGCTTTCCGCAGGATAGGATCGTAGGTATGTGCCACACCTGATTTTCCAATGCGAAGTTCTTACGTTTATAATATGAAGATTAAGTTATCTACTTCCCCATAATACTTTGCAAAGTGATTAATAGCTACTTAAGTATTATTAATAAAAAAATTTAAAGATAAAAAAAAATGTGAAGATACTCCAAATGTTAAAAAGCTTTTTGTATGATTGGTTAGGATTCTTTACTTTGGGTTTGGTCTTGGGGGTTGGAACTGAACCCCGACACTCATACATGCCAAACACGGGCTCCATTGCTACGTCACACACCCAGGCCCTCGTCCTCATATTTGCTTCATCATTTCTGGAGTCAGAAAGCTGAGAAAGCTGGGTGAGCTGTGGCATTCTGTCAGGCTTCTCCGGAGGTCCTGGAAACAAGTGTGGTCTGGAAAAATGTTTGTCTTTTAAGCCCTGACCACTCCCCTCCACCACCCCCTTCGCCACAAAGGCACCACAAGCAGCAGCTCCTTGGCATGACAAAACTAAAAAGAAAAATTACTCCACAAATCTGAAAAGATGGAAATGCAAGAATGTCAGAATGACTGATTGTACATGAGACAAGACTCAAATGAGCAGAGCATAAGGCTAAACTGCACATAATCCTCAAAGTGGTACTCTACAGGGAAACCAGTACTCACTAAAAGAAAGATCACTGCCGGCAGTGATGGCACACACCTGTAATCCCAGCACTCGGGAGGCAGAGGCAGGCAAATCTCTGAATTCGAGGCCAGCCTGGTCTACAGAGTGAGTTCCAGGATAGCCAAGGCTACATAGAGAAACCTTGTCTCAAAAAACAAAAAAGAAAAAGAAAAGATAGATTACTGGCCAATGATCATAGCCAAAGGAAAACAGCAGGAGGTGGGTGGGTATTGGGGTTGGAGTTTATCAGAAATCTTTTCAGCGGGATGTGGTGGTCCCTTAATCCTAGCACTTGGGGAGGCAAAGGCCAGCCTGGTCTACAAAAGAGAATCTAGGACAGTCGAGGCTACACAGAGAAGCCCTGTTTTGGGAAAGAAAGCAAGCAAGCAAGCAAGCAAGCAAGCAAGCAAGCAACCTAGCTTTTCAAGGTTATGTTCTTTGGCAGGAGTGGGGGTGGGGCTGGGTTTGGAAGCACCTCTAATTTGTCAACATAGTTCAACACAAACATCTCTGCTTGCGGTCATTTCCCACAACTCATCTGCATAAATTACATCAAGTCCTTCGCAAAGTGCAGAAATAACATGCCCATGAGCTGCAGTTATAGTGACCTTGGGCAACTCTGAAGCTACTTTCTAAGCTTCTGTTGTGTAGACCCTGGACAGACCACTCCCTAAAGGTTACTCGGTTGTCTCCAGAACGTGCTCTTCCTGTTGTAGGCTTTAGGAATGGGTCAGTGTGTATACAATGCAGAATCTGCCCTCTGTAGGTTAACAGCGTAGCCAAGCCTTTCCAACATCCCATTTTCTAGACTGCCACTTGGTCATCTGAAGAGGTGAGGACGTTAAGGAGTTCCTTTACTTGTCCTAGGTCCATCCTGACAGTTACCAGGACAACCACCACCCAGTGGATCTCTTGGACAGTGGCTCCGATGATGTTAATATAAAGAAAATCCTCAGACAACAAACTGTATGACAACTGGAACAAAAAAAAATGAGTAGATCTGGGGGCTGGAGAGATGGCTCAGTGGTTAGGAGCACTGGCTTCTCTTCCAGAGGACCCGGGTTCAATTCCCAGCCCTGCACAGCAGCTCACAACTGCCCTCAGCTTCAGTTCCAGGGGGATCTGACACTCTTATTCCGACATACATGCATGTAAAACAACAAATCACGTGAAACAAAAACAAAAATAGAATTTCTAAAAAGTTAAAAAAAAAAAAAGAGCAGATCTGGATTACTTCCATTAGGCCTAACACAGAAACGACCTTAATCTGTTTCCCTCCCAGCTGGAAAAGACTAGAAATACTTCAAAGGCTTGAGAGTTACTGACCAATGCCCTCTCTTGCAATCAAAAGGCAACATGGGTGATCTAAGAGCAGCCTGAGATGGAAGGTTGGGCTGTAAGGAACATTTAGCGCTCAGGAGGCAGCCACACGGCAGGAAGATTTATTTGTGACCACTTCCACTCGGTGTTTTCCAAAAGATTGAAATTTTACAACAGCTTTGCTTGTACTGGCCAAACTTCTTCATGTAATTCTTCCAGGGAGCGGTGTTTGAAATGTAGACAGGGCCAACCTGACCAGGTTTTCTTTAACACTGTGCTTAAAAGTCTACTTTGAGTTTGGCTCCCAACGACACAAGTTTACATGTATGTTTTTGGTTTTTTTTTTTTTTGCAGGTTTCATTGCCATTAGTGCCAGCTGGTGTCATCTCTGGTAAAAATTCTTAATGTATGTATGATTTTAGTGCTACTCGTAAGTCAGTGAAACAAAAACCGTTAACCACCAAGAAGAAGAACTTGAGACACTTACTTGACAACGTCAGGTGAGCTTTCTGACTAAGGACGGCCCCATACTTGTTCACCGCCAAGCACTGATAAAACCCTTCGTCCGACTGCTCTCCTCGCCTGCCTTCCACCTCGCTGATGTACAAGGAGCCGTTAGACAGAACCTGGATCCGCTTGTTTTCAGACAGTTTTGCTCCATTTTTCAACCACGTGACCTTAATGGGACCTTCTCCATGAGCCTGACAATCTAAAAAGACTGAGTCTTTCCTCGTGACAGTTACGTCCTGTGGCTCTTTCAGGAAGAACAGTTCGCTAAAGCTCCACACTCCTGCAAAGAAAAGGGGGAAAGAGGCATAATCCCGAATTACAGATATGAAATCATCTGCACGCAACTGTATAAGGCAGTTCCTCCAGCCATGGTGGTCACCTCCCAAGGACTTTAATAAACACAAACTCAACAACCCCAAAACATGCCAAGATTCTACTGCCTTCCATGCAGGCAAAGAATCTGCTTCTCCGGTTTCTCGCCAGAGACCCAAAAATCATCAGAACTCACTAGCACAAGCCGTTTGCTACTTTTACAAGCTTGTCAAAAAGATCTTGAACAGGGTTAAGTCATAAAAGTCTAATTTTACAAGAAATCATTAGCAAAACTCCAACTCTGTGAACAAGCGAGCTGATTTCCTTGTCTCTTGAAGTGTTTTTGGGAAACCGGGCACCTACTCCTTTGGGAAGTGCGTTTATCTTTTGTGACAAATTACAAGTTTGCATTTTTTTTTTCCTATCTGCCCTTTTACAGCAGGGATGCTGTCTCCTCTCCTTAAAAGAAATCCATTTACTTCATTTCTGCCAAGCCAGCTAGGTATTTAAAGGACACACAATAGACTTTGAAAAGTTGGTAACTCTTGCTGCTTGTACTCAGTGGGTGATCGGATTAGGAAACCTTTATTTCACTTTTTTTAGTGCTACCAACTGTTGGAAAAAAATGCGTGACTAATTGGTCCTTACTGTCTAATGGGATAGGAGATTGCTTAATCAACCAATACACATTTTTATCAGAGCAGAGGAAATGCTTTATCCGAGCACACACAAGCCTCTGGTTCCTCCAGAATAATGCATTCGTTGCTGCCTCCCACTAGAGCAAAAGCATGTTTATCTGAGCTAACAGAAAGTTAGGGGTCTTGGTGGGAGATTTAAAAAAATAAAAAATAAAAAACCACTTCTCCTGATCAGTTAGAAGCCCTGATTACAAATACTCAGTAATGATTCATCTCTGTTTCTGATCAGGACAGATCCTGAAAACCTCAGAGTCTGGGGTTCCAGAGTTCCCCTAAGGTCTGCCCTGTGCAGCTACCCCGACAGCCCCAAGCAGCATGCACCACTCCGGAAGACGCTCATTGTGTTTCTGAGCCGCATCCCACTTTGATCCTTTCTCTTGCTAACTGAAACTAACTCCTCCAGAAAAAAAGAAAAAGGGGGGGGGGGGGAAGGGGGAGGGGGAGAGAAACCAGTGCTTGTAATTTATAAATAACTCAAGTCACTCTCTTCAAATCCCCTCCTTTCCCTAACATTTACTTTACACTTTTCTGTCTTTGAAGAAACCAAGATTGAAGAAAGGGAGACAAATAAATTTGTGCAAATTTGTGCAAGGTTAATCTGGAGACCTCAAGCCGGGACCCCAAAGACCTATAAGCAGGAAGTAAGTTTTATTCAGATACCTTCCTCCCCGCCTCTCTTAAGGCACAAATGGGCCACACAACTTTCAAGCTCCTTCTCTTAGAAATTTTACCCTCCTATCTCCTTGCTCCGTTTCGAGCTGCGGAAGGTGGGGGCCCCCAGCTCGCCCACCTCAAGACCTGTGGGAACCCCACTGCAAACCCTGGAAACAGCGCGCAGCCGCGACGCCCTCCTGCGCGGCGAGGCTGCCACTCAGGAAACAATATAAATAAAACCACGTGCGGCTGCGGCCGGGGAGGCAGCGCGGAGCCCTCGGCTGGCCGCAGCGCGGACAATGGCGTGAGTAGGGCGAGTGGACAGCAGCTCCGGAGAGACACGGCCTCGGCCTTGGAGCGCTCCGAGCGCGCCTCCCGAGGGACCCCTTGGCCTGCCGCCACCACCCGAGGCATCCCTGCCCTGTCTCCCCAACCCCTCCCCGCGCACGGCCGCGCACACTCGCACGGGGAGCGCGCCCACCTGGAACCGAGCCGAGCGACGGCAGCAGCAGCCACAGCAGCAGGGGCGGCATCCCCGGGCGCACGGGAGGCGCCATTCAGCGGGGCTGCGCGGGCATGCTCCCGGGCCGTCCGCCCGCTGCTCCCGTTGCTTTCCTGGACCCGCAGCTCCTGCTGCAACCCGCTGCTCCGGCGTGGTGAGGCGACGCGCCGCTTGTAGGCGCACGGACCGCCGCGCGCGCGCGCCAGGCCGCGGGGACCACGCGCGTCGCGTCCAGCCCGGGGCGGAGGGAGGCTGCAGAGGGCGGCGCAGTGGACAGTCTGGCCGGCCGGGGACTACTTTCTACATCTGGCCCCTGGGCCCCGCACGGCGAGGTCGGCGCTACTGGCGGAGGGACACGCTGCGATCGCCTGGGCGACCCCGGGGACAGGGGGAGGGCCCCGCCGGACAATGCACCTGGGGGTCAGGCCCCCGCCCCTCGGCCTGCGCGCCACGGCTGGCCACCGGGCCACAAAGGCCAATCCTCCTGACCGCGGCCAGTCCCCCCGGGGCCCTTCTCCCTCCTGCGGGCCAGTTAAGGATTCTGCACGGAGGAGGGGGTGGGGTGGAGGGATGGTGTTGAGAGATGTGGAAAGGCCGGAGACTTCCCTGATGGCCCCCTGCCCATCCCCCTGCCTTGCTCACCCGCCCAGGCCCTGTTCAGGGAAGTCCAGTTCCCACTTCTAAGGCTTGTCAGCGCCCCTGGAGGCATCCTATGGCGACAGCCCCCACCCCCCAGCTACCACCCACATTTGGAGACTGGTCTTATCATCCCTGGCCCCAACAGATACTGCCGTGGCTTCAAAATCATCTAAGAGAGCCCTAAAATTAGCAATTACTTTTGGGGAAGACGTTTTAACTCTGCCTTAAGTTAATTAAGTTTTTAAATGTGTGAGAACTAAGCGCAATAAGGGTCCTGTCCTGAGAGTAGAGGCGAGATCGGGGGCTATCTAGAGCTTGCGGTGCGAAGGCGGTCTTTGGTGGGTTGCCTACTTAGAAGTTAGGCTGATGAAAGAAGATACCAACGATGGGAATTTGTTCGCAGCTCTTGAAATTAATTAAGGATAACCCAGAGGAGTCGAAACTTACATTTAAAGAGGGCGGGGGAGGGGGGCGCTACCCGTACAGAGCCTTTACACGTGGATTAGCGTTTGCTAATCCTGATCTAAATCTTCGGCACATGACGAGGGCACAGGCTAAAAGCTAACTTTAATTAAAGCCGCTGAAGGAAATCTAGCTTTTGTCACCAACTGCCTTCAGCAAGTTTCCGGAATCCTCCTGATTGCGCTGGGGAGGGTGGGAATGGGAGGGGGAGTGTGGTTTTTTGAAATCCATTAGGACCCCCGCCCCACTTACCCTAAAACTTACTTAAGAAAAGTCAATCCACTTTGCGATTTCATTTTAAACCCACGAAAAACAGCAGTACCTTTGGTTCTGTTGCTTCCAACCCCATCTTATAATTTAAATGTGTTTGAACAATTTCCTAACCTCAGAATAAAAATTCGTGGAGAAATAAAACATTTTGTTTGGGGTAATAAAATGCAATATTGTAGGAAGCTTCTAAATATCTAATCATTGAGATTTACAGAAAATGAGGTACTTAACTGTTGGCTTTTAAACAACATTTTTGCTTGGATTGTTTTGAGATAGGGTCTCCACTCTGCAGCCCAGACTAACCTGGACCTCTCTTGTGTGTGGTCCAGGCTGGGGTGGAACAGGCTTGAGCCAGGATTCCCAGACTGGCTAGGCTTTTCTTTATTCTACGATTATTTTCTCCTTTCTCTTGACTTCACTTTCTTAGTGTCGACTGACCCTGAGGGTTCCTGTTTCCTGGAATAAGAAATGCTAATAAGACATGTTCCTTCAGTTACAGCCAGGACCTGGTGTTGCCTTGAGAAAGGGTATTTGCACTGAAACAAAAATGAAGGAAGATAATGTAATACATTAAGCAGCCTGCAAACCACGTCTAATATGTGTTTACTGCACCGCACTGGACAGGAGGTGAATTACTCTGACCATATACATTGTGCCGTGTTGGAAGATGCGTGGTCTATTCCAAAGTTTTCCTACGCACTCACTGTCTGTCCTGATAAACCTATGAGGTAAACAGAGACGTCGGGAGGAAGAGTTTATTCCACCTCACAGCTACAAGTCCATCACTGAGAGAAGTCTGGGCAGGAACCTGGAGGCAGGAAGCAGAGACCGTTTCTTGAGTGTGTGCAGGTTTTTGTCTGTTTTGTTTTAATACAGCATCCAGGACCACCAGCCTAGGAGTGGCACCACCCACAGTGAGCTGGGCTCTACCACTTCAATCCTCAGTTAAGAAAATGAACCACCGTAGGCTTGCGCACAGGCCGGTATGAAGGGGGCATTTTCTCAACTAAGTCTCCCTCTCCTTAGCTTGTGCCAAGTTGACACACTAGCCGGCACAGATGTCTTACTAGTAATATCTCCTATTTAATTTGAAGAAATAGACTTAGCCAAGGCACCCATTAGTAAGCTATGACTAGGAGCCAGGGTTTATGTTTCTTAATTCCCAAGTTTTACCTGGTTTTGGTATAGAAGCCTTTCTAACTTTAAACCTCTCTTTTCCTTTTAAGTGGTTTTTCCTAGTACTAGAGTTTGAACCTACGGCTCCATATTTGCTAGGCAAGCACTCTACCACTGAGCCATCCTCCCCAGCCCCCTTGTCTTTTCTATTTTGTATCTTTTTTTTTTTAAGATTTAATGTTTTTTTACTTTTAAGTATGCATGGGTGTCTTTGTATAGTTTTGTGCTTGAGAGTGTAGGTGCCCAGAGAGGCCAGAAGAGGGTGTCAGATCCCCTAGGGCGGGATTTATGCATGGTTTTGAGCTTCCTGTCAACTCAGGTCCTCTGTAACGGCTGTATGTGTTCTTAACTGCTGAGCTATCATTCATTTTATTTTCATTTTATTTTTTGAGACAAGGTCTTATGTAGCAGAGACTAGCCTTGAACTCCTGATCTTCCTGCCTTCACCTCCAAGGGCTCTGATTATAGGTATGCACCACCATTCCCAGTTTATTCTTGGGAATCGATCCCAGGGCCTCATTCATGCTGGGCAAAGTCTCTACCCTCAGTTCCCAGTCTCCTTTGTCTGCCTAAAAACAAAACAAACACAAAACCTGTCCCAACAGCTTGAGAACTTAGAGCATATTTTTTTTTTAACAACACAGTACAAATCTCCTCACACATTGATCTCACAGATTATTGTGCTTGCATCGTCTACTAAGTCTGCTAAGGTTTATTTTTATAAAACTGTGTTTGTTTCTCAATTTCTCTCAACCCAGCCATCACACAAATAATTAAGACTCTATTATATTATTTAAACAAGCTTCACAGCACAAGAACTGAGCAGTTATCACTCTATTCTTAACCCTCTAACCTAATTTGGCTTCCTCCCAGCTTACATCCCAGAGATACTTGCACATTGTAGCCTTCTCTGTTCCACTTCTCTCTCTCTTGGTCTCTCCCGGTCTCTCCCGGATTTCTCTAGTGGCTGAATCCCCTATTTCCTCCTTTAGCTCCTCCTCCCCTGACTGGCAGGAAGTCCAGCCCTATTCTCTCCCCTGCTCAGCAATTGGCTGTAAGGTGCTTTATTGGCACACCAGAGGAGCAGTATTTACACAACGTTGAGACAGGAGACTCTCAGAACCAGGATTGCAACCAAATATGGGGATACAGAAATCAGCATCTGAATTACACAATAACCTTATGCCTACATAAGTCCCATGCTATTCAAGAGCTTGTGTTCCAGCTCTTGGGATGAGCCATAATTTCCAACTAGAAGTGTACATCATATACTCTAGATGACATCACAGTGGGAAAGCCTGGTTTGGGGTTTCTGACACACTTGAGTTCATATTTCAGCATTTAAAAAAAAATACTTATTTATGTATACAGTGTTTTGCCAACATGTACACTTGCATGCCAGAAGAGGGCACCCGATTTCTTTACAGATGGTTGTAAGCCACCATGTGGTTACTGGAAATTGAACTTAGGACCTCTGGAAGAGCAGCTAATGTTCTTAACCTCTGAGCCATCTCTCCAGCCCTCAGTATTTTAAAAAAAATTATTTATTTACTAATTATTATTATGTATACAGTGCTCTGCCTGCAGGTACACCTGCACGCCAGAAGAGGACACCAAATCACATTATAGATGGTCATGAGCCACCATGTGGTTGCTGGGAATTGAACTCAGGACCTCTGGAGGAGCAGTCAGTGCCCTTAACCTCTGAGCCATCTCTTCAGCCCCATATGTCAGTAGTTTATGAACGGTTACTGAAGCTCTCAAACCTGATCTAGGTGATGGGAAGGAGGCTACGGCCAGTGGGCTGCAGGGATGTGAGATCGTGTGTGGGAAGTGGCTGCTGCCAGCTCTTTAAGTTAAGGCCACCATTAGTGCTTAGTAAGCAGATAGTCCCAATAATGATTTTGAAAAGTTATTTTCTAAGGGTCAAATCTGGTTGACTTGGAGATGAGCTAAAAATCTGCATGGTGCTGACAGAGTTAAGACAAGTGTCCAGTTTCCTAGGATTTTCTCTTGTAAGAGGAAGCTCTTTGCGACAAGTACTTGTGCCCCGTTTACTTTTGTATTCTGAAGCAAGGTCCCTGATTTTCAGGCTAAAAGAGTAGATCATAGGTGCTGAAAACAACAAACTGAAAGGGCTGGGGAAATGGCTCAGTGGGTAAAGTGGGTTGCTGCACAACCATGAAGACCTAAGTTCAAGTCCCCAGTACTCTTTTGAAACCCAGGCACAGCAGTGCATGTCTGTAGCCCAAGCAATGAGGAGGAGCAGACAGGTAGGTCCTGGGGGGCTCGCTGGTAAGGTACCCCAGCCAAGTCAGTGAGCTGCGGCCTCTGCACGAGAGCCTGTCTCCAACAAGATGAAGGGGCTGGAGAGATGGCTCAGTGGTTAAAATCACTTACTCCTTACAGAGGATCTTGTTCAGTTCCCAGGACCTACACAGGGCTTTGTAGCCCTCCATAATTTAATTCTGGGGACACAGTGATCTTTTCTGGTCTCCAAGGGCACCAGGCACACATGCAATGCACTTACATGCACCAGGGGAAATACACATACACATAAAATAAAAATAAATAATCTTTAAAAAAAAAAACAAAAACTCAGGGGGCTGGAAAGATGGCTCAGAGGTTAAGGGCACTGACTGCTCTTCTGGAAGTCCTGTGTTCAATTCCCAACAACCACATGGTGGCTCACAACCATATGATCTGGTGCGCTTTTCTGGTACATGCAAGCAGAGCACTGTATACATAATAATAAATTTTAAATTTTTTTTAAAAAGAAAAAAAAACTTAGGAAGATACCCAGCATGGGCCACCATATACATGCACACATACACACATTGAAATCTGAAGAAAAGTTTTTGTAGAATTAAAATTTTTTATTTCTGCTTTTTTTTTTTAAACAAAAACCAGAAACAAGCCAGGCGTGGTAGCACACACCTTTAATCCCAGTACTTCAGAAGCAAAGGCAAGCAGATCTCTGTGAGTTCGAAGCCAGCCTGGTCTACAAAGTGAGTCTAGGACAGCCAAGTGTTACACAGAGAAACCCTGTCTCAAAAAACAGAACGCAAAACACAAAAACCAGAAACTGGTTTCGTAAGTTCAAGTGGCCTGACACAACGTCAAGAGAGCCTACCTGCAGTCACCAGGCTGTGGAGCTGTGGAGTGGTCTCCAAGGCCACCGGCCCCTGGACGTTACCTGCTGCGTGGACGCACAGTCTCGGCAGAACATCACAACTCACAGCAGCAAAACACGGACTTTTCAAACAGCTGCCGAGCTTCTCTGCATAGTTAGAAGAGCAGGCCCAGCAAGCATGGGACCATAGGGCCTCCTGGGCAAGCCCGTTGGCTACCATCAGAACTCTGAAGTGAGTTATTGTGAACAGGGGATGTAAGTGCTGTAGCTGCGGATGGTACAGGTGCAGTGAGAAGAGTGTGGGCGTTCCCCCCGAAGGATAAACGACATGTCAGGCCCCATCACAGACCTCTGGAAGGCCAAACACTAGGAAGGCTGAGCAAGAGAATAAAGAATTTGAAGCCGGGCGGTGGTGGCGCACGCCTTTAATCGGGAGGCAGAGGCAGGCCGATCGCTGTGAGTTCGAGGCCAGCCTGGTCTACAAAGTGAGTCCAGGATGGCCAAGGCTACACAGAGAAACCCTGTCTCGAAAAACCAAAGGGAAAAAAAAAAAAGAATTTGAAGTTAGCCTGGTCTATATAACATGACTCGGGAAAAGAAAGCAAAAGAAACACAAAGATCATTTAAGCTGCATTTGGTTGGTTGGTTGGTTGTTGTGTTTGTGGTGTGCATGCCACTGCACATGGGTGGACGTCAGAGGACAGACAACTTCCAGGAATTAATTCTGCCATGCCGCCATGTGGATCCCTGGATTGAACTCAGGGTGTTCAGTTAAGTGGCCTTTTCCCACTGAACCATCTTGCCAGCCCCAAACAAAAATTTGCTTTTGTTTCTGGTTTGTTTGTTTGTTTTTTTCTTCTTCTTCTTCTTTTCTTCTTTTTTCAAGACAGGGTTTCTCTGTGTAACCTTGGCTGTCCTGGACTCCCTTTATAGACCAAGCTGGCCTTGAACTCAAGGCGATCCGCCTGACCCTGCCTCCCAAGTGCTGGGATTAAAGGCGTGCGCCACCATTTCTGTGCCAAGTGCGTCTGGCATTTCTGGGGTTTTGTTTGTTTGTTTTTTCCAAGGCAAGGTTTCTCTATGTAACTTTGGTAGTCCTGGAACTTGTTCTTTAAATCAGGCTGTCCTTGAACTCAGAATGCTGGGGCATTTTATTGTTGGGGTTTTTTTTGTTGTTGTTTTACAGATTTTTCTTATTTTTTCCCTCTCTTTTAAAATTCACTTTGTTATATGAGTGAGCTATTTGCATGTATACCTGCAGGCCAGAAATGGGCATCAGATCACATTATATATGGCTGTGAGCCACCATGTGGTTGCCAGGAATTTAACTCAGAACCTCTGGAAGAGCAGACAGTGCTCTTAACCGCTGAGCCATCTCTCCAGCCCAGATTTTTCTTATTTTTATGCTTGCCCAATAAGGCCTAAATTATCTGACTGAGTTCCATAAGGACTTCTCCCTAAAGCTTAAATATTCACCACACTTTAACTGAGACCTTTCCGGATCTACTTGGTTGGTTGGTTGGTTTGGTTTAGTTTTGAGACAGGGTTTCTCTCTGTATCCCTGGCTGTGCTGAAATTTGTAGACCAGGCTGGCCTCAAACTCAGAGATCTGTCTGCCTCTGCCTCCCAAGTGCTGGGATAAAAGGCATGTGCCGCTGCCACCCAACTGCCTTTCCAAATCTTAACCATGCTTTTGGAGAAGGAATGGAGATTTTGTCTGAAACTTTATGGCATTGTTATGCCACATGCCTTGTTGGCATTCTGTCGCTCAGCAGCTGGCACCCTGAAGGCACAGACCAAGCTCTGATTTACCTTACTCTCCTTGTTCAGCATGAAGGACATGGCCTTGCAGCTAAGAACTGAATGAGAACATTTTAAAAGATGTGTTTGTGTTTGCCTGCCTATGTGGATGTGCGCCATGTGCATGCCTGGTGTCCAAGGAGTCCAAGAAAACGGCACTGGACACCCTGGAACTGAAGTTAAGGGTGGTGCAAACTGTATATGGTCCTGAGAACTGAGCCAGGTCCTCTGGAAGAGCAATAATTGCTTTTAACTGTTAAGCAATTAGATAGGTAGGTAGGTAGATAGATAGATAGATAGAGATATTTCTTATATGAAAGGATAATGAGTTACTATACCATGTGTGATTAAAAAGATGGATATGGAGTTGGGTGGTGATGCTGCACACCTTTAGTCCCAGAACTTAGGAGGCAGAGTCAGGCAGATCTCTGTGAGTTCGAGACCAGCCTGGGCTACAGAGCAAGTCTCAGGAGAGCCAGGGCTACTGCCTGGGAGGAAAATGGATATGGGGCTGAAGATGTAGAACCCAGTAGCATGCTTACCTAACACACACACACTTCAAGGTTCACATCCACTAAGCAGGTGGCTGATGCCTTTCAGCCCCAGCACTCAGGAGGCAGAGGACGAGACATTCAAGGCCATCCTCTATTAGTAGCAAGTTCCAGGGCAGCCTGGACACAGGAGAGCCTGTCTTAAAACAAATAGAAAGCAATTTCCAGAAAGGCCTTTGAGAAATTACAAAGTTCCATACTTGTATTGTCACTGTCTAGGGTACAATGATCATTTCTGACTTTAAGCCATGTTTATCTGAATTTATATTTTGCACAATGCAAAACTAATACAGTGTATGACAGAAACAATTTTCCCACTGGACCTAGCTTATGGACCAGGATTATGATCCCAGTTAACAGGGACACTAAGGCAGGAGAATTTCACATTTGAAGAAATTATAAAGGGAGGAAGAGGAGGAGGAGGAGGTAGAGGAGGAGGAGGAGGAGAAGGAGAAGGAGAAGGAGAAGGAGAAGAAGAAGAAGAAGAAGAAGAAGAAGAAGAAGAAGAAGAAGAAGAAGAAGAAGAAGAAGAAGAAGAAGAAGAAGCAGAAGCAGAAGCAGCCGGCCGCAGCCTGGAGCAGTAGAATGAGTGAAACCCTCCCACTTCAGGTAGCTGTCTAGAGAGAATTTGAGCGCCTGTGTGTGAGGATTTGTTACAGAACAGTTTCTGAGAGACGAGGATCGGGAAATTGGGGCCAGAAGTAATTTGCCAAATACCATAATTGAAGGGGCCATTCTGCAGATACTGCTGCTCCTCTGCTTTGCATGGATCATGAGTGGTAGAGCTGGGGTGTGTGGTAGATGGGAAAGAGATAGCCACTTTGACAGGCCCCCAGACCCGAGCACAACTTACATTATCCGAGAGACACTGGGACCTAAGAGCCCAGCATGAAGTCCCTACAGCTGCCAAAGTGAAAACAAAGACCTACCCATCACAGTCCGTAGTTCTGGGAAAGTCCTTAGATGTTCTAGCCTTGCCCTTTGGCTCTTATAATTCTGCTTGTGGCTAACTGTTCTTGGTAACTGAGGTGCGAAGTGGGCTTTGTGCTTAGAAGCTCACACTGAGAAAGGCTCAGGACTGCACTCAGGTCCCGAACACTAGTGTACTTGCCAGCTGCCTAATAAAACCTTCTATGGGCTTATGTTGGCTTAAACCTATGTCCAGGTGGTCTTCTCTGGTGGATACCCACAACAATCGAATACCTACTTTTTGCATAATTTAATTTCATTTGATGGATGCAAGTCAGATTTGTGTGTAGGAAAATCTGATTCCTATATATGGTTTATAAGAAAAGATCTCAGTTGAGTGTTAGCGAGCGGCACATGCTTTCTTTAATCCTAGCATTTGGGAGGCAGAGGCAGGTAGGTCTCCAAGTTCGAGGCCAGCCTGTCCTACAGAGTGAGTTCCAGGGTAGCCAGTGCTACACAGAGAAACCCTGTCTCAAAAACAAAAACAAACAAAAAAGAAAGAAAAGAAAAGTCCTTAGTTTTGTGGCTGCCACCGCAAACTTACACTTATTCATTGATACATATTGTCCAGGACAAGGACAGTTTGATCTCACACATGTCACCATGACAACACTAGGTCAACTCTATTTCGCTTATCCCAGCATCTCACATTTTAAAAACAAGAACAAGCGATAATGTGTGTAAAAATCTTTGGAAACCAAAATAGTAGTAACATCAGCACCAGCAACAGCCAATCAGAAGGATGCTAGGGCTAGGAGAGGTCAAGAAACTTCTGGAAGGTCATAAACAATAAATGAAATGTGCAACTGAAATGTGAGCTTGCCCATTCAACGTCTCCTCGATTTGTGTGTTTCGCTACCGGTGCTGAGTCTGCTGCCAGGCACCTGCTTATCTTTGGCAGTGGTCACTGATGCACAATACATAGGATTTACTGTCGATTGACCTCTTTTCTTCTGAGACGGGGTCTCCTGTATTTCAGTCTAGTCTCTAACCCGCTATGTGGCTAAGGATGGCCTTAAACTCCTGTCACTCTCCGGCTTCCACCTCCTGAGGGCTGGGCACGCCACAGCTCACTTATGAGGTGCTGGGGCTCCAACCAAGGGCCTTGTGCACGTTAAGCAGTCATTCTAACAACTAAACTGTTATCGATAGCCCTTAATTGTACTTCTTTGTTGTTTGTTTAATTACATTTTAAGGCACATGCTTTTAATCTCAGCACTTGGAGGTGGGCGTTGGGGGCAGAGGCAAGCAGATCTCTGAGTTCAGGACCAGCCTGGTCTACAAGTGAGTTCCAGGACAGCCCGGGGTACATAGAGAAACCTTGTCTTTAAAAAAAAAAAAACCAAACCTATTTTCCTGCTTCTGCCTCCTGAGGGCTGTGTGTGTGTGTGTGTGTGTGTGTGTGTGTGTGTGTGTGTGTGTGTGCGCGCGCATGCGCGCCACTGTACGTGTGTGGGGATGTCAGAGCACAGCCTTGGGGAGTTGCTTCTTACTATGTGGGTTCCAGAGATGAATAAAAACATGTACATTTTGTTTATCATTTCTTAAACGTATTGCCAGAACCCTGAAATGAAAGATCACTTGGCTCAGAGAGGTGGCTCAGAGGGTGCAGGCGCTTGCTGCCAAGCTTGAAAACCTGAGTTCAATGCCCAGGGTTTGTAAAGTTGATCATTTATTTTTCTTCAGTAATGATTTTTATGTTCCTATTAGAGTTCCATTCCCAGTTTTGCTTGCTGTAACTTGTGAAGTGGGGGCGGGAAAGCTTGAAGATAGCTGATGAGGTGTCACAGAGGTCTACAAAGCCAGACTGATGGGAAGAAGGGACACAGATGCAAATCCTAAGAAGCAGAAGCAGTAGAGAACATTGCAGCAGCTGTTTACCTGTGGCTTTGAGGACGTTACCGTGCTCCCGCCTATCCTTCTGTGAGTCTCCTGCCAAGGAAGAGATCGTGCCAGCTATTGAGCTGTTGGCTGGATGAGAAAGGCTAGAGTGGTGCTGAGGGGAGGGAATTCGGTGCACAGAGATGCTGGCTGCAACCCCTTCTTTGTGCTCCATTAAAGGCTCTCCAGGGGTCTAAAGGACTCCAGCTCACTGTCCCATAAAAGGAACAAAGAGTGCCCCAGGCCTCAACACCTTTGTGTAGCACCTAGATAAGTGCTTTGCACACAGTGGGCTGAGGGGGGTCCCCGGAATTTTATAGTGGAGGAATGTCATGTTTTTAAATTGGTTCTTGCCAAGCAGAAGGGCTGGTTGAGGGGTTCGGAAGTGCCTGGGGAGACGATGTGGAGAAAGAAAAGCAAATTGTGCCCACCCCATCACCTGGGCAGTGTTTTTGTTGTTGTTGTTGTTGAGTTTTTGTTTTGTTTTGTTGAGATGAAACAGGGTTTCTCTTGCCTGTCCTGGACCCCCTCTGTACACCAGGCTGGCCTCAAACTCACAGAGATCTACCTACCTCTGCCTCCCCTGGTGCTGGGTGAGATTATAGGCATGGAACACTGCACCCCAGCTCCCTGGGCAGCATTTTAAAGCCAGGCTTCAAGGAACAGGATTCTTATTGAGCTCCCTGCCTTACCAAACACTGATGTGTGAGAGAGATTTGTGGTGACTTCCGGCAGGGGGCGGGGGGTTGCTGAAGCAGGTCTCCTGAAATGATCATTTGCTGATCCAGGGCTGAGGATCTCATGGAGTGCTCTGTGGCTGGAGAGATGGAAGAGGTTCCATTGGGAAAGTATTTGTTTTACATGCAGGATGACCTGGTGAGGACCTGGCTCTTGTAACCCTTGCACTGAGGAGGTAAAGTGGGGTTGGGGGTGTCTCTGGGGCTTACTGGCATGTCCTTCTTGTCAAGTTCTAAACTAATGAGAAAAACTGTGGAAGAAAAGGAGGAGGAGGAGGAGGAAGAGCGAGGGTGCTGGGTGATATCTCAGTGCTTGCCACCACATGTAAAGGCTAAAGTTCAGATTCCCAGAAACCACAGGGAGAACAGCCACCTGCAATCGCAGTGCCTGGCGGGAAGGAAACAGGGCTCTGGGAAGCTAGCTGGCTAGTCCAACAAGCTGGAATGGCAAGCTCTTCACTTAGTGTCCCGGAAGCCCCTACCTGTACATGCAAATGTGCATACTCATGGGGACCTCATAAAACAAGATGGTTCATGCCGTGGGGGTTGGGGGGTAGGGGTGCAGCCCTTTAGTCCCAGCACTTGGAAGCAAAAGAAGGCTGCAGATTTCTGTAATCTCAAGGCCAGCCTGGTCTACAGAGCAAATTCTAGGACAGCTAAGAGAAACCCTGTCTCTCCTTTTCCTTTCCCCACCCCTGCCCCCCAAAAGAAGACAGTGGTTCTTGCCTGAGAGACAACACCAGAGCTTCTCCTCTGGCCTTCACATGCAAACGTGTGTACACCTACACAAACATAAATACACACACACACACACACACACACACACACACACACACACACACCTGGGTCCTAGCACCACATAAACCATATGTGTGGTGCACACCTGAAATCTTGGTACTCTGGAGGTGGAAACAGGAGAATAAGAGGTGCAAGGTCACCTTATTTACACGAGGAGACAGCTGACGGCAGCCTGTTCCACATAAGACCATGGGCTGTGTCTCAAAGAGAAGAGAAAGATGTCTATAAACTGGTATTTAGTGCCTCACCGAAAATGGACTTTATAGCTGAGCATGGTGGGCCAGACTTTTAATCCCAGCAGTCGGGGTGGGGCTTGGGGTGAAGGCAGGCAAATCTCTGTGCCCTGAGTTCAAGGCCAGCCTGGTCTACAGAGCAAGTTTGAGGACAACCAGGGCTACACAGAGAAACTCTGTCGCGAAAACCCAAAACAAAAAAACCAAAATGCGTTTTATGTCATCAAGCCTTTTCTTTCTACTGGCTCCTATCATTATAGACGACAGCACTGTATGAGATTGTTTATTTGGGTCTGAGGCTGTCCTGGCATGTAGATGTGTAGAGGTCAAAGGACAACTTGCAGGATTCAGTTCTTTCCCTCTCTTTGTGGTCGTGAGGATGGAACACAATTGTCAGCTTGGCAGCAAGCTCTTTGATCTGCTGAGCCATCTCGCCAGCCCAAATAGTAGTATTTCAATAGCTAGTCTTTACTCTTGGCTAAATGGCTTGATCCACACTGTCTTCCATCCCTATCTAAAGATGTATAAACTCCATAGGTTCCCGAGACTGTGTACTTATGCTTCTAGCTAATAACTGTTGTGTGTGTGTGTGTGTGTGTACACAGACACACACACAACACACATATATACATATATGTATGCATTCATGTGTTGGTATATATATTGGATTTAAACTGTTGTCACAGTTTAAAGAACATCGTTTTAATAATTATAATTATAATCACAGATTCAAGTGCGTGTTAGATTTCCATAGATTTTTTTTTTAAGGTCACAGCAAGGCCTTTTCAAAATAGAAAGGTCCAGGGTTTGGTTCCCAGCACTCGTGAGAAGCAGTTCACAATCACCGGTAATGCCTGCTCCATAGGATCTGATGTTCTGTCATACACACACCTGTGCACACCCACACCCACATGTGTCTGTGCGCACATAGCATGTATGTGTGTGCACATACATATGCACACATATCAAATACAACAAATCTTCCTTTTTAAAAAAGACTGGGGCTTATAATGTTAGTTTATTTATTTGAAATAAACTTATTTAAATACTGTCTACCATTACTCACTTTGTTACACAAGACAACTCTCTCTTGTAGGATTTTTGTTAATACTATACAAACCTGGGAATAAAAACTATGTAATTTCATACATTTTCATTTTCCAAGATAAAAATTTATAACTATATTTAAGAGGTGGTAGGTAGAGCTTACTGTAGGGGCTGACAAAATGAGCCTCCCTTGATTATATATGTTCCAAATAGTAGAGGGAACTTTCATTTCAAAGCTGCTCTTTGACTTTCCTTGCAGTCAACATCAACAAAGGAACCCTAGGGAACGCTAATCCGTTTATACCAATCCAGTCCCGCTTTCCATGACTGGCACCTTCCAAGGCCAATTGCTACCCTGAGCCCTCACTTCCAGTTCAAAGCCCCAGTGTCGGGGAAGGAGTGTTAATGGTTTTCCCCGCAACTGTGGCTGAGAAATCAGGGCACTCTCCTCTGAGTGTCACAGCTGTTCTGGTTCTAACCCGGAAGAAGGACGGAGCTGGCTTCACTGCCTGTCACCTCTGCTTAAGAATCTTGGCTCTGTTTTAAGGCTGCCCCGTTTCCTCCTGGAGTGGCAGGGAGAAGAGGAAGAGCAAGAGAAAGTGAGAGAAACCTTCCCTGGCCGCTGGAAGACAGCCATTTCCATCCTCATCCTGTTCATGTCCCCGCTGTGACGCACTTAGGTCTCCCCAGCCTGAGCCGCTGTGTATTACCTGCTGTGCTGCCGCACAATACTCACTGAGTAATGCAATGAAAGCATTTTGTAGACATAATAACTTTTATAATTAACTAAGTGGCTTCTCAATCTTAATCTTATACAATATTTTACTTGTTATTTTTTTTTGTGACATTTTTACTCACTTGTGTGTGTGCTCACCCATGCTCACCTATGCCATGGCACCCATGAGGAGGTCCGAGGACAGCCCATGTGAGCCACTTCCTTCTTTCCACTATATGGGTACCAGGGACCAAACTCAGGTTGTCAAGCTTAACATCAGGGACACTTACCCGATGAACCAGACTTATTTTTTGTGACTCAAAACAAACAAACAAACAAACAAAAACCTGGGGGCCAGGTGGTTGTAGCACACACCTTTAATCCTGATAATCAGCAGGCAGAGGCAGGCAGATCCCTGTGAGCTCAAGGCCAGTCTAGTCTACAGAGCGAGTTCCAGGACAGCCAGGGCTACACACAGAGAAATCCTGTCTTAAAAAAACCAAATACAAGCCAGGAGGCAGTGGCACATGCCTTTAATTCCAGCACTTGGGAGGCAGAGGCAGGTGGATCGCTGTGAGTTCGAGGCCAGCCTGGTCTACAGTGCAAGTCTGGGACAACCAAGGATACACAGAGAAATTCAGTCTCAAAAAACCAAAACCAAAACAAAACAAAAAACAAAATAAAACCAAATACATTTATACATACATACATACTTACATACATACATACATATATACATACTTACATACACACATGGCATTTTTTTTCTATCTCTGTCTAGTGAAGAATGGGGCAGGGCAGCTGGAGGACATTGAGGTGGGAGTGGAAAGTCCAGGGAAGGTGCGGCTCCCTGAGTTGCTGGGCGTCCCACTAGCACACGAGAAACCCTGAGTTGGATCCCCTGCACCGCAGAAGCCAGGCATGGTACCGAAGACGTGTATGCCCAGCCTCTAAGAAGAAATTAAGGCAGGAAGATTTTTTTTTTTTAACTCACAACAGACTTCAATAGAGTTCAAGGTCAACCTGGGCTACACGAGGCTGTATCATTCATGACAAATGATGATAAGCACTGTAAAATTACAGTGAGTTTATTTCCTGCTTACGCTATGCCAAATGTTACTGTTCATGATTAATGAAGGAAGACCCGTGTTGTTGTTCAGGAATCTCCTATGGTTTTCGTGGACATATCAGCCCATTTCTATTGCCCTGACCTCAAGCACGGAAGCCGATTTCACTTCCTGTTGCTGGGAGATGTGGCGTAGAGGGCTCCAGATGTGAGGGGATGGGTCACAGTGGGTCCTAGTCTAGTTCACAATGAAATAATCACAAATGCTTGGAGAAGGTGTCAGAGGATGCGAAGTCACTTCTGCTGTCTGTTTTGCTATCTGTGATCAAAGTGACACACAGCAGTCATCAGGAGTTGGGTGTTGTCGGCTGCTCGACCTTTCTGAAGGTGACAGTCTGTTTCTTTTCTTTTCTTTTCTTTCTTTCTTTCTTTTTTTTTTAAGATTTATTAATTTACTATGTATACAGAGTTCTGTCTGCATGTACGCCTGCATATCAGAAGAGGGCATCAGATCTCATTATAGATGGTTGTGAGCCACCATGTGGTTGCTGGGAATTGAACTCAGGACCTCTGGAAGAGCAGGCAGTGCTCTTAACCACTGAGCCATCTCTCCAGCCCCGAGAGTCTGTTTCATGAGTAGCTATGGTATTTCTTTTTTAAAAAAAATTTTTTTTATTGATGGGCAGTGGTGGTGCACACCTTTAATCCCTGGAGTCACAGGCAGGCAGATCTCTGAGTTCAAGGCCAACCTTGTCTACAGAGCGAGTCCAGGATATTTAGGGCTACACAGAGAAACCCTAATTTGAAAAACCAAAAAAATTAAACATTTTTTAAAGAAGTATTTTGTGTGTATGGATGCTTTTGCCTGCGTGTGTGCCTAGGTACCATGTGTGCGCCTGATGTCCCCAGAAACCAGAAGAGGGTATCGGATCCCCAAGAATTTGAGTTACAGACCATTGTGAGCTGCTTTCTGGGTGCAGGGTATAGAATCTGGGTCCTCCTCTGGGAGAGCAGTCAAAGCTCTTAGCCGCGGAGCCATCTTTCCAGCCACAACTACGATATTCCTCAGGGTTAGAAAGATTAGATCAGCTAAATCATTCTGACTGGGATAAAATGAAATCTCAAAGTAGTTTTAATTTGCATTTTCCTTTTAGCTACGGACGTTGAGCATCTTTAAAAAATGTTTCTTTAAGGGGACCTGCACAAACTGTTGCACCAACCAAGGACAATGCATGCAGTAAACCTAGATCCCCTGTTCAAATCTAGCTAATGGACAGGGCATTCTCCACAATTGTAGGGAGAGAGGGGACTGACTCTAACATGAACTCAGGTGCCCCCATATTTGATCACTTCCCCTTGGTGGGGAGGCCCATTGGGCACACAGAGGAAGGGGAAGCAGGCTATCCAGATGAGACCTGATAGGCTGTGGTCTTATGGTGGGGGAGGAGGTCCCCTTCTGTCAGATGTCTAGGGGAGGGGGGCAAAAGAGGGAGGGAAGGTAGGAAGGAGAAGATACAAGGGAAGGGATAACATTTGGCATGCAATTTGAATAAATTATAATAAATTAAAATTTTTAAATGTTTCTTAACCATTTGTATTTCATGTTTTGCTTTTTTGTTTTTGTTTTTTAAGATTTCTTTATTGTGTATACAGTGTCTTGCCTATATGTACACCTGCATGCCAGAAGAGGGCACCAGAACTCGTTATAGATGGTTGTGAGCCACCATGTGAGTGCTGGGAATTGAACTCATAACCTTCGGAAGAGCACCAGTGCTCTTAACCTTTGAGCCATCTCTCCATCCCCTGTATTTCATGTTTTGAGAACTCTGTTTAATGTCATGCCCCATTTTTAAAAATAATCTATTTACTTTTATTTTATGTGCATTAGTGTGAAGGTGTCAGATCCTTTGGAACTGGAGTTACAGACAGGTGTGAGCTGCCATGTGGCTGCTGGGAATTAAACCAGGGTCCTTTGAAAGAACAGACAGTGCTCTTAACCACTGAGCCATCTCTCCAGCCCCCAAAAGTCCCATTTTTAAATTGATTGTTTTCTTCAATGTTTAGGTTTTTGAGTTCTTTGTGTAATCTACATATGTCAGATGTATACATGATAAAGATTTTCCCCGTTCTATAGGCTGTCTCTTCACTTAAATGTTGGTATGATTTTCTTTTTACTTTCCTGAGGTCTCATTTATTAATTGTGGGTCTGGGTGCCGGCACTACTGGGATCTGGTTTAAAAAGTTCTCTCCTGTGCCAAGAGGTTTCAGTACACCGCAATCATCCTACCAGATTGAGTTTTATCAGGTCTTATGTTGAGGTCCTTGATGCCTTTGAAGTTGAGTTTTTGTGTAGAGTGAGATAAAGATCCAATTTCGTTCTTTTTCATGTAGCTTGTGGGACACGTGAACCGTGCCAGCAGGGAGTGCAGCGTGGAGCTAGAGCGAGGTGGCGACATATCCATAACCCGGAGATCTCACTCGTGAGATTGGCAGGAGTTCCTGTTCTGTGCTAGCATTCCCTGGCGCGTGTAGTCTCGACATCCTACCTCTGCAATTCCCGGGTACCCTGGCACCTGGAATCCCTGTTCATGTAAATAAAGCATCACCAGCATCCCAGCCAATGCGACGCTCACCCTGGGAATCCTTTCCCACACCCCACAAGGTTCACACTGCCCTTGTTCACGTGGAGTGAACTGGCACAGGGTTGCTGTTTCACTGGAGCGCGCTGAGCTGAAAGGATATATAACACTTTAAGAGCTGCTTCGGAGAAGGCCTTCTCTCTCTGGTCGTTCACCGGCTGGACTGGGACCCTCGGATTGCCCGCCAGGCTAGGCTTCCTTCCTTCTTCCGGCGCCGGCATGCTTCAGTGCCTGGACACAAAGAGAAGAAGAAAAGGGAGAAGGTCTTTCTCCCCGTAAAGCTCCCCTCTGGACCAGGATCCCATGGACCCACCGGAGGAAATGGAGCACGGAACCGCGGTAGCTAGCCATCCATTTTTCACCAGCATGATTTGTTAGAGATGCTGTCTTTTCTCCGATGTGTACTGCTGGCCTTTTGTCAAAAGTCAGGTGGCGGTAAGAGTGTGGGGTCCTTATATGTTATTAGTCCTCCGTTCAATGAGCCCGTTTTTATGCCAGTACCACGCTGTTTTAGTATGGCAGCTCTGTAGTTTGACTTGAAATCTGAGATGTGCTTGGCGCCAATAGCTTGTTGTTGTTGTTGTTGTTGCTGTTGCTGTTCAGGGTTGATCTGGCTCTTCTGGGTCTTTTGTACTCCCATATGAATATTTTTTAAATGTTTATTTTATTTTTGTGTGTGGGTATTTAGTCTGCACATTACATGTGTGCCTGCTGGAGGAGAGGGTCCGAGTACTTGGAACTGGAGCTTTCAGATGGTTGTGAACCGTCATGTGGGTGCTTGGAATTGAACCTGGGTTCTCTGCAAGAACCGCAAGTGCTCTTAAGCCCTAAGTCATCTCTCTAGCCTCTCCTTATGAAATGTAAAATAATTTCTGCAAAGAATTTCATTGGGATTTTGATGGGGATTGTGTTGAACCTGTAGACAGCTTTTGGTTGCTTTTTTTTTTTTTTCACAGCATTAATTGTACTGATCCATGAGCATGGGAGTTTTTTGGTTTTTTAAAGATTTATTTATTTTATGTATACGAGTGCTCTATCAGATCTCATTATAGATGCTTGTGAGCCACCATGTGGCTGCTGGGAATTGAACTCAAGACCTCTGGAAGAGCAGGCAGTGCTCTTAACCTCTGAGCCATCTTTCCAGCCCGATGTTTTTTGTTTGTTTGTTTGTTTGTTTGTTTTTGGTTGGGGAGATAGGGTCTCTCTATGTAGTTTTGTTGTCCTGGAACTCACAATGTAAATTTTTTTTGTTTTTTGTTTTTTTGTTTTTGTTTTTGTTTGTTTGTTTGTTTGTTTTTTAGTTTTTCGAGACAGGGCTTCTTTGTGTAGCTTTGGCTGTCCTAGACTCACTTTGTAGACCAGGCTGGTCTCGAACTCCCAGCGATCCGCCTGCCTCTGCCTCCCGAGTGCTGGGATTAAAGGCGTGCGCCACCACCGCCCAGCTTGGGCAGTTTTTCTATTCTGCCGTCTTCTTCAATTTCTTTTTTTCTGTGTCTTAAAGTTTTCATTGAACAGGTCTCTTATTTCCTTGCATAGATTTATTCCAAAATATTTTTTATTTTAGGCTTAGCAAGGTAGTTTTAACTTCTGTGCCATCTTGCCAGCCCTGATAAATATATTTGAAGCTATTGGGGGTTTTTTGTTTGTTTGTTTTTGTTTTGTTTTTTAATGTGTAGCCCAGGCTGGCCTCGAACTTGTGATCCTCCTGCCTCTGCCTCCTTCAGCAAATCCTACCGGCGCGTGCCACCACAAGTTGCTATTTGAGCCTATTGTAAATAGTATTGTTTCCCTGATTTTTTTCTTTTCCTTTTTTTAAAATTTTTTTCCCTTTTTTTATTAATTATTCTTGTTACATTTCAATGGTTATCCCATCCCTTGTATTCTCCCATAAAAATATGGAACGCTTCACGAATTTGCGTGTCATCCTTGCGCAGGGGCCATGCTAATCTTCTCTGTATCGTTCCAATTTTAGTATATGTGCTGCCGAAGCGAGCACTTTTTTTCTTAATGTATTTATCACTGTATTATACAAAGGCTACTGATTTTTTTGTGTGTTAATAATATTGTATCCTGCTGTTTTGCTGAATGTATTTTTCAGTTGTTGTGCATCTATCTTTTATTTACCTGATATAATTGTCTTGGATTCTTACTGCCTCTGTCTGTTAACCTAGGCCTAGAATGTTTTCAGCCTCTGAGACTTACTGCTGAATAAGCTCACCCTTTCTAGCTCTTTCTTAACTCTGCCTGCCTGGTTCAATTCAGCTGTTCTGGCCCAAACTCCTCTCCAAGTTGACTAGTTCATATTGGCTTCTCTCGGCTTCTGACTGGATTGCTCTGCTTGTCCTCAAACTAACTCTAGCAATTTGTTCTAACCTTCTGGCTCTGGCTCAGGCTCATTCTGCTTTTTTTTGTTTGTTTGTTTTGTTTTGTTTTTCGAGACAAGGTCTCTCTGTGTAGCCTTGACTGTCCTGGACTTACTTTTGTAGACCAGGCTGGCCCTGAACTCACAGCAATCCCGCCTGCCTCTGCCTCCCGAGTGCTGGGATTAAAGGCGTGCACCACCACGCCTGGCCCCTCATTCTGCTTTTTGTTTGCTTGATTGATTGGTTGTTTTAATTTTTCTGAGACAGGGTTTCTTTGTGTAGCCTTGGCTGTCCTGAACTCACTTTTTAGACCAGGCTGGCCTCGAACTCACAGTGATCCGCCTGCCTCTCTGCTTCCTGAGTGCTGAGATTAAAGGTGTGTGCCACCATTCTGTCTTCACCTGTGTCTAGCTTGTTCTCTCTTTAACCTGTCTCTGTAAAACTCTCCCAGGAAAACTGCTTCCTCTCCCTCCCCCTCCGTTGCTCTCTTAAGTCTCCTCTTTTTCCTCTCTGTTCTTTTGAGAATTGGGCTTATCCTATTCAGTGAAATCTTTTTCTGATTAGTCACTTTATCTGCCTCTCAATTAGATGTCACTTTCAAAGATGGCTGCTTCCCTCTACAAACTAACCTTACCCTCATTGTTTGGGATTAAAGGTGCGTAGTAAGGGCAGGTCTGTAGTCCAGCTGGATCGCCTAGACCTGAAAGGTCTTTGCATGTGATCCCTTATCAGAGCAGCCATGTTGCTGGAATAAAAGTCTCCTACAAGTTACAGGAGTTTTTTGATGGAGTGCTGGGATTAAAAACATCCAGCACCAAGCCTGGCTTTCATTTTCTAACTTAATCTGTTAGTCTGTGTGGGTTTTTTTTTATGTTGTTGTTGTTGTTTTTGCTTTTGGGTTTTTGTTGTTGTTGTTTGGTTGGTTGGTTTTGGTTTTTTGAGTCAGGATTTCTCTGTGTAGCCTTGGCTGTTCTAAAACTTGCTGTGTAGACCAAACCCAGAAAGATCAGCCTGCCTCTGCCTTCTGAATGCTGGGATTAAAAGTGTGAGCCACCACCACCAAGCACTCTGTGTCTTTTTATTGTGGAATAGAATTCATTGATATTATCAGTTATTAAAATATGTGAACCAGTTTCTGTCATTTTGGTGATTTTATAATGTTTTCTCAGATCTCTTTTAATTTTTCTTCTCCTCTGTGACCTCCCGAATGTGTTTATCCTTCTGATTAAAATATCCCTCCTAGTATCTTCTGTAGGTCTGGCTTAGTGTCATAAACACTGTTTTAATCGTGGCAAGTTTTTATTTCTCCTTCAATTTTAATAGATAGTTTTGCTGGGTATAATATCTAGGTTGTCAGGTGTGGTTTTTCAGGACTTGGCATACCTCTTTCCAGGCTCTTCTAGAATTCCTCTCTGCCCTCCTCTGACTCATGCTACCTTCCATTTCATCTATCTGTTTATATGGAAGTTTCCCTTTCCCTCATTGTGAGCTCACTGAGGTTTAGAGTTATGCTTTATTTAGTTCTGATTTGCAAACATCCAACCCACAGTAGATATACTGGATTTAATTAAGGAAAGAAATCTGAGGACCAGAACTGGGTGTGTATGCTCCTTCATTGGAGTTTGAAAATGAGCCAGAGAGAGTGTTGATCTGGTAAATCCCTTAAAGAGTAGGATGTTTTCTCAATAACGTAAGGAGCCTGAGGACAGGGAGTATTCTCTTTGTGTGTATAAGGGGGGATTGCATGTGTATGTACAAGCGCATGGGAGATCCATCCACCTGTGTGCACACATGTTTTAAGACTACAGGAAGATATTTGATGCCTTCCTCAGTCACTCTCCACCTTTTTTAGCTTTTTAAAGATTTATTTATTTATTATACAGCATTCTGTCCCAATGTGTGCCTGCATACCAGAAGAGAGCACTAGATTTCATTATAGATGGTTGTGAGCCACCATGTGGCTGCTGGGAATTGAACTCAGGACCTTTGGAAGAGCAGACAGTGCTCTTAACTTCTGAGCCATCTCACCAGCCCCTTGTTATGTTTTTTTTTCTGTTGTGTTTTTTGGTTTTGGGGTTTTTTTGTTTTTGTTTTTGTTTTTGTTTTTGTTTTTGTTTTGAGGCAGGGTTTCTCTGTGTAGCCTTGGCTGTCCTGGACTTGCTTTGTAGACCAGGCTGTCCTGGAACTCACAGAGATCCTCCTGCCTCTGCCTCCCTGAGTGCTGGGATTCTAGGTGTGTGCCACCACGCCCATCCACCTTTCTTTCTTTCTTTTTCTTTTCTTTTTTTTTTTTAATGTATATAATGCTCTGCCTGTCTGTATGCCTGCCTGCCAGAAGAGGGCAGCAGGAGCCACCATGTGGGTGCAGGGAATTGAACCTGGGTCCTCTGGAAGAGCAGACAGTGCTCTTAACCTTTGAGCTATTTCGCCAGCCCCACACCTTACTTTTTGAAACAAGGTCTCTCACTGAACCTAGAACTTAGGAGTTCACTGAACCCCTGGGCACCAAGCTCCAGGGACCCTCCTGTCTCTACCTCTAAGATTACCAACATGTCCACACATATTGGTCCTGAAATATATTACATGGGTGCCGGAGACCTGAACTCAGGTCCTAGAGCTTGCACGGTAAACACTTTCCCCACCGTGCCATCTCCCTGGCCCATGCTTTTGATTGCTTTCATGTTTTGGATAAAGTTGGAATTTTGTTAATGACGCCAAGTGTCTGCAAAACATTTGTTTTTGGGTTTTTTTGTTTGTTTGTTTTTTTGTTTTTTCAAGACAGTGTCATGTAGGCCCAGGCTGGCTCCAGACTTGATAGAGACTGGATGATAACCTTGCTCCTCTGCTCCTCCGGCCTCTAGCTCCCAAGTGCTGGGGACAGAGGTGTGTGCCCTGATGCCAGGGTCCCTGAAGTAACGGGGAAGTCATTCCTGACCCACCAGCACTTGACTGTGTGGTGACGCATAATAGATGAGGGTGATTGTTTTCCGGATTACATCTTCTGTTTTCTCTTTCTTTGTATAACCACAGCTTTTCTGGAGATGTAGAGAGAGGGTTTATTTGGACCCCAGGAATTTGAGTTTCTGTCTCTTCTGTGCGCTCAGGGAAAACTCCAGAGGCAACTGTTTGCTGTGCAGGTAACCATAAAAAGTGTTCTGTTTCCTTAGCTCAATCTCGCTTTCCTTTTCCACCCCCACCCCCACCCCCACCCCGTTTTTCTTTTTTGGTTTTCTTAATAGGGATTGAACCCGGGGCATCATTGGTGCTAAGCAAACACTCTACAACTGTGCCACACCCCCGGCCCTCCAGATTTCACTTAGACTATACACTCTGCATGAATAAAAATATCGAAACACCGTGTGTTTGTGAAAATGGCTTCAAATTCGATAGTTCGAATTTCTTAATTGAGACTAAAGAGACTTTTGGGTAATACATGAATTCAAAGGAAACAAACTGCCAGTTTCCGTCCCAAAGGTGACCCTTTTTAAAGACATATTTGTTAGTTGTGAGTGACAGAGGTTATGGAGCCAGCCGGACCGTTTCCAAAGTGTTAAGCTGACCTTCGGTAACGAGGTCGCGAGGTCGGTGGGGGTCAGGATTGGTGCCGGAGAACCCTCTCCTTTTGTGGAGAGCTTTCTAAACGGCCTCAGCTTTAGGTCCCCGCCCCTCTCTCCTTGCTGGTCTCATCCTGCCTGGTTGTTTTTTAAAAACCAGCCTGATTTGAAATCTGACTCACGGAGCTGACCTCCCCAGTCGAAGGGCACCCGGACAGCCAGATGCTGTGGTCAGAGCTCTTCCCGTTTGCAGAATGGCAGGAGGCTGAGGAGAAGGCATCGGTTACAGCCTCCGCAGCCCCCTCATCCCCGCCTGCCCCAGTCTGCCTAATGCAGACACTGTCTCCAGGTCTCCCCTTCTTCCGCTTCCGTTTTTGAACATCTCTGATGACCTCAGATAAGTCGTTCGCGCTTCCAGGGACTCCCTCCTTCCCCCTCCCTCCCTCCCTCCGGAAAAAAAAAAAGGAGAAGAAGAAATTCAGAGTGCATGATGTGTTGCTGATTTTTATTTCGCTCATTTGGGTTGATAAAATGGCTGAACCTTTTTGTTTTTGTTGTTCCTGATTAGTAAACTTAAAAAAGGATAACTGTTTGTTTTCCATAATATCTGCATCTCTATAGGAATGAAGCTGCTGCCTTAGCTTTGCTCTGGGAGCCCGTCCTTACAGGGCAAGTCCTTCGCACTCAGTCCCAAAGGACTCAAGAATTCAGGCTGAGTGGGGCCCACGAGATGGCCCAGCCGGTCAAGGCGGTGGCTGCCAAACCTTGATGCCTTGAGTTGACCCCTGGGACCTACGGGGTAGGAGTGAAAGAACTAACCTTAACAAGAGGTCCTTTTACTCCACGTGTGCATCATGGCTGTGCTTGTGGACACACACACACACACACACACACACACACACACACGCACGCACGCACGCACGCATGTGCACAAAAAATAAAATAAAATAAAATGTTCCGAAGTTAAAAAAAAAAAAGCATTTAGTGTGAGCATCTAAGCTCTTCCACGCTCAGTGAGTGTCTCCATCTGTCCTCTGCCATGTGTGACATGGCACTGGGACTGGCAGGATGCCTCCCTACAGTGCTCTGCACTATGGATTTGTTTGTTGGTTTTAGCACTGGTTTTGTTTTTTAGGTTTTTTGAGACAGGGTCTCTCTGTGTAGCCTTGGCTGTCTTGAACTCACTTTGTAGACCAGGCTGGGCTTGAACTCACAGTGATCCACCTGCCTCTGCCTCCCACATGCTGGGCCTATAGGCTTGCGCCACCATGCCCGACAGCACTGTTTTTTTTTCAAATAGAGACAAACTATACTAAATGTTCTCTTCTGAGCGTTGAAGGCACATTCCAACAGACATCCTTTGCTCCTCACCCTGCCCACCAATACCTGAGCTGACTTGGCGACGCTCTTTCCTCATCAATCTTCCACCATCAGCGTGGGAAGAAAAAAAAAAGCCAGCAAGATGATACTGTGAATCCGAACCTGGACCACTTCTCTCTCTGCCTCATGGAAACACTGCTGGAATTTTGACTGCAATGCTTTCCAGGTTCCCAGATCTCAGCTCCCTAAAACTACAGCCCTTTGCAGGTCTGCTTGCCCCACAGGAGGCCACAGTGGTGGAAACCCCTGAGTGTGGAGTGTCCTCCATCCCCTCACCCCTCAACGGCTCCGGGCTCCTCGAAGCCAGGTGTTCATCCAGCTCTTTCTGCCTTCATTTTGGGAGAAAACACCAAGGGGGAGAAAAGGAAACGATTGTGCAAATGACCCTAGCTCCACTGACATCTGGCTGATATGCCGGACAAACACTGTGGGAACCAAGGACCTGAGAAGGAATCGCAGAAGTGTTTCCACCTGATTCAGTTCAACAGTATTTTCACGAGTAAAATTCGTGTTTGTTTGTTTGTTTATATTTAGCCCTTGCTGGCCTGAAACTTAATATGTAGACCAGGCTAGTCTCAAACTCACAGAGATCTGCCTGCTTCTGCCTTCCCGGTGCTGGGATTAAAGGTGTATGCCACCACACTTGGCCTTCCAGCAGGCTTCCCAGCAGGAGGTCGCATTTTAACTCTTGAAGAGTCTTGAGGAATGGGTATGATTTAGTAAACAGATCTTACTAGGGGGCAGAGGGCATGGAGGATAATCCAGAAGAAGAAAGAGAAAGCAGTTTGAATAAAATCCTAGAGGAAGTGGCAAATGGCTGAGGAGGTGGGGCGAGGGGGGCTGAGATTAGTAAAATCCTGAGCAAGGAAGGGAAGTGTGAAAATGAGACACAGACAGAGGCAGAGGCAGGCGTGTCGCTGTGAGTTCGAGGCCAGCCTGGTCTACAAAGCAAGTCCAGGACAGCCAAGGCTACACAGAAAAACCTGTCTCAAACCCCACCCCCACCCCCCAAAAGAGAGGAAAATAATTAAAGACTGAGCACGTAGTTTACGGAGATAGACAGGAGAGGGAGGGAGGGAAGCGGGAAGGAGGGGGGAGGGAGGTAGGGAGAGATTGTCAGAATAAGAAAACCTGTCATATATTACACAGGATATCTTGGGGAAAATCTTAATAATTACTTAGGCATTGTTCAGACTAGGGTAACTGCGGGAAAAGGAAAGCGGCCAACTCAGGTCCTCACCTCAGGCTGCTTCTGAGGTGAGCACCCCGCTGAGCTACTCTCCAGCCCTGGCCCTCTGCATCACAGTTCTTAAGTGCTGATCACTGAGGCTAAAGACAGCGATTGAAATGCTGAGTACTCAGCCCTCTGTGTGCTCCTGTTGCTAGGAATGATTATTTTTAAGCCTTTCATAATATTTATTGCAATTTTTCTAGTTTATATGAAACTGAGGTCCAAAAAAGCAAGAGTTGAAAAGTGCTTGGCTAGGAAATGAGGCGGGAGGGACCCAGCAAAGTTTGACCCTGTGAACTGGAGATTGGAGGCAGCAGTACATAAAATCAGATTGCATTGTGGGACACTTTGGGTCCCATCAGACGATTCCCGCCAGCTTTGAAATTTTAACCTCAGCCAATGTCCTCAATAAGTAGAAGCCATTTCTGTTCCCTAGCAACCTTCTACCCATCTCTCCAAGTCCAGGCCAGGTACCACCTTCCTAAGATAGTTTCTTCCCATTGGTCCGAATTCATAAGTGTTTCCTGTGTGTATTCAGAATTCTGACCATGCACATATTTGTATGTCTCCCCTGCTGGACTCTTCTTGGTGTCTTAGACTTACAGATACTCAATGAATATTAATGCTTATGGCAATATTGAGGTTAAAGGGCTGCTGTACTTATATTTGTTTAAAAAAATGATATTTTATGGGTTTGGATGGTTTGTCTGCGTATATGTATGCATACTATGTGCATCAGTATCTAAGGAAGCCAGAGAGACCCTAGATCCCCTAGAACTGCAGTTAGGGATGGTTTTGACTACCATGTGGGTGCTGGGAAATGAACCCAGGTCCTCTGTAGCCAGTGCCTTAAATGTTGAGTCATCTTTTCAGCCCATATACATATCTATCAATCTATCATCTATCTATCTATCTATCTATCTATCTATCTATCCATCTATCTATCTATCGAGACAAAGTCTCACTATATAGCTTTGGCTAGCCTGGAACTTGCTATGTAGACCAGGCTGGCCTTGAACTCATAGAGATATGTCTGTGTCTGCCCCCGAATACTGTGATTAAAGGTGCACACTATCATGTCCAGCTATGCTTATGTACTTACCTGAATGTAGGTGTTAAAGGAGTAGCTCCAAGACCTAGGTATTTAAAAAATAAGGTACATGGTTCTGGAGGGCAGACTGGGGCTGCTGGGGGCTTGTTACCCCTACTTCTCCCAAGCTGTGAGACACATACTAACACTAGCAGCATGCCAGGCACGCTCTGCACACTGATGCAATAATGGCACATCTATTATGGGTACAATCAACTAATTTCCAGTTGGACATCATGCCTCTTCCACAGGAGAGAAACTGTGGTTGGTGTGTAAGCAAAGACAAAAACCTGTGGCCATAGGTCCCGATGGGGCAACTTATAGTGTTGTTTTGTTAAATGCATTCTAAGTGCTTGTGAGACACAATATACTACTGTTGCTGTCAGTCTTGGTCAGGGAAATTTCTTTTTGCAGTGGATGCTGGTTGCTATGGAAACTCATAACCGGTCAAACTTCTGGGAATAAATGCTTGTTGCTGTGGCACAGTGGCCCAACACTCAGTCTTTAACTTTAAAAATTCATACACTTCTGTCACATTCTCTAAGCTTAGCGAATACAGGGGCAGGAAGAACGAAAGAATAGAAGGTCATATGGCATTTCCTCTGAGTAGGAGATGATTTTTATCCCTTGTTGTTTTTTGGTTTTTCGAGACAGGGTTTCTCTGTGTAGCCTTGGCTGTCCTAGTCTCACTTTGGAGACCAGGCTGACCTCAAACTCACAGTGATCTGCCTACCTCCGCCTCCCAAATGCTGGGATTAAAGGTGTGTGCCACCATGCCCGGCTTGTTTGTTTGCTTTTAAAGTGGTAAACTTCATGTGATGTGATTATATCATGATTTTTAAAAAAGATTTATTTTTAATAACATGTCAGTGTGTGGTTGTAGCACATACCCTGGAAAGCATGTGAGATCCCCTGGAAGATGGGTGGTTGAGAGCCACCCTTATGTGGATACTGGGAACCAAACCCAGAGCTTCTGAGACAGCAGCTAGCACCCTGGACTGCTGAGTTCTCTCTAGGTCCTCTCACACTGAGTACCTGTGATTGCCGCCTTGAGGGCTCTCATGAAATGGGGATGGCTGACACTCCCTGTTAGGATGGTAGGGAACTCACTAGCTCCTTCCTTCCTTAAGGACATGTAAGCAGTTAACAGTTGGAGGGCTTTTGCCTTGTCTCTTTTGTTTTATTTTGGTTCTTGAGACAGGGTCTCTCTGTGTAGACTTGGCTGTCCTGGACTCACTTTGTAGACCAGGCTGGCCTCGAACTCACAGCGATCTGCCTGCCTCTGCCTCCTGAGTGCTGGGATTAAAGGTGTGCGCCACCACGTCTGGCTTGCCTTATCTTACTGTATCTTGTTTTGTCCTGTTTGGCTGTTGTCTCTTGAGCCCGGCTCGTTTCTGAAGTGAGGCAGAGTGGGAGTGGATCTGGGGGAGAAGCGAGGTTGAGGTAACCTAGGAGTGGGGGGAGGGGAAACAGTGGTCAGGATGTACTGGATGAGAGAGGAATCTATTTTCAAATTTTAAAAAGTATAAGGAAAAGGGGTGTGTGGCTGGAGGGATGGTTCAATGGTTAGGGGCACTTACTGTTCCTGCAGAGGATCTAGATTCAGCAGTTCCTGGCACCTATAAGGTGGCTAACAACTGCTCCTAACTCCTGTTCATGGGGATCTGATGCCCTATTTTGAATTGCACAGACATCACACATGTATGTGGTACGCACATATATATGCATAAATTACTCATACACATAAAATAAATCTTTAAAAAAGCATACAGAACAAAAAAAAATCTTAAACCCTCTGCCAATTTGGATTACTTGTTGAAGATGTCAGTGGGGAGAGAAAACTGGGTGACCGTTGGAAGGAATTCAGAGGCGTCTTTCTGAATACAGGGGTGAAAACCAAAGGGTGTGACCGAGGCTGTCTTCAGTGGGGAGGATGGGAAGAGAGAAGGAAAGATGGAGTCCACTGGGCTTGGGGGCACTGTTTTGGCAACTGAGGTACCTTCTCCAAACAGCTTGGCAGCTCACAGGCTATGAATGGGTAAATAAGGGGTTTTGGACCAGAGACAGAGTTTGGACTGCTGTGGCAGAGTTATGAATGGGGCGTTTTGGACAATAGGAATCTACTGTCCACATCCTAGAAACTGAGATTAAAGTGTCACCTTGTGTCTTATTTAAGTGATCCAATGTTTCTACTGCTGTGATAAAACATCATGCCTAAAATCAATTTGGGTTTATTTAATCTTACATCACTGAGGGAAGTCAGGGCAGGAACTCAAGGCAGGAACCGATGCAGAGGCCATGGAGGAGTGCTGCTCACTGGCTTGCTCCTCATGGCTTGTTCAGCCTGTTTTCTTATACCACCCAGGACCACTAGGCCAGGGCTAGCACCATCCACAGTGAGCTGGACCATCACATCAATCGTTAATCAAGAAAACGGCCCTAAAAGCGTGTCCCTATGCCAGTCTGGTGAAGGCATTTTCTCAGCTGAGGTCCCATTTCCCAGATGACTCTAGTTTCTGTCAAGTCGACATAAAATTAGGCAGCACACCTGGGTTATGAACTACCACGAGTGACTCCGTCTTGTCCTAGCTTTAGGTAACTATCTAGTGTTTCACCTAACTGCTCCCCAGCCTCCACTACCTGCATCCTGCTGAACAGAAGACTCTTGTGCATCTTGTTTTGGGTTGTCCATTGCTTTACAACACAGAACAAATTGTTTTAATCAACTGAACTAAAAGCTTTGGAACTTCTGTCCCCTGGCCTGCCTCTGGTATGAGACAGTTGTGGGTTTTGGCTTCATAAGCCCTGCCCTTCTCTTCTATGGGGTCAAGAGTTCTTTTTGGCATAAGCCAGCTCTGGCCCACTGGTAAGTAAAGAACTCCTAACCTGGTTTTCATCAAGTGGCATTCTGCATCTCAGCTGGGTACATGAGGTCGGATCCTGCCAAGGCTGTGCAAGAGGGTCTGCCCATGCCTACCTATGGACCTGTGACGTGTAGCAAGGTCACTTCAGGCCCTTGCCTTCATCTGCACAGGGTGATTGCGCTGCGCTGTCATTTGGCCTTCTCATACAGACACTAGGGACCCACAATGATCTAGTATAACCTCGGCTTCATTAACCTACAACTATGGCATTTCCAGATAGGGTCACATCTGGGTTCCTGGGTTGTGGCTTCACTATATTTCCTGATAGAGTAGTGGACCAGTGAGATTATTGGTATCACTTACAGGAGCATGGGTGAGTCAAAGACAGTAGCATCCTCAGAACTCCCTGTGCAACCTGCAGGTTGGAGTCTCTCCTCCTTAGTATCAATCCATTTTATTCTCTTTCTCCTCCTCTCCCTCTTCCTCCCCTTTTTTTTTTCAAGAGGTTATAAGCCAGAATGGTAGTCTTATTAACGCACCTACCCTAAGGACACACCTGACACTCTGCCCACACCCACATTAGCCAACCACACGTCTTCATAATGTCTGAGAATGACACTCTCATCAATACCTTGATAGAGCATGGAAGTGGGTGATAGCTCGGTAGGGACACAGACAGCCTTGGGGATGTTGGAGTCAACAGCATACACCAGTGCTTGCATGAAAGCATAACTGGAACTGTGCAAATACGTGGTTGGTCAGTCTCTGTGACAGGAATTTGCCATGAACCCCTTGCAATGACCCACTTGTGCCAACCCAGGTCCCAGAACTTGATGAACAGCTGATGACGATGGCAGAGAGTCCTACAAGAACTCTTGGGGACAGGGATGGTTGCTCTTCTTCTTCTTCTTCTTTTTTTTTTTTGGAAGAAGGGTACCAGTGCTCAGGGTTGAGGGTCACCACCAGCAGAGAGACATGAAGAGAACATGTCAGCCGGTCACAGGATTCTCAAGCTGGACATTTACCTCAGGGTGTCCGCCCTATTGTCCAGGATCTCTGAGTGTAAGCACAAATTCTTCAGTCTCTTGCTGTTCCAATGGGTGCATTGGTGTTTTGCCTACACGTATGTCTGTGTGAAGGTGTCAGATCTTGGGATTGTAGACATTTGTGAGCTGCCATGTGGCTGCTGGGAATTGAACTCGGGACTTCTGGGAGAACAGACAGTGCTCTTAACTTTCCATTTCTTTCACTGTGCCTGTGTGCACATACATGTTGCGTGTTTGTGTGCAGGCACGTGTATGTGTGAGTGTGTATGTGTGTGTGAGAGAGAGAGTGAGTGTGTGTGTGTGAGAGAGTGAGTGTGTGTGTGTGAGAGAGAGAGTGTGTGTGTGTGTGTGTGTGTGAGAGAGAGAGAGAGAGAGTGTGTGTGTGCGATATATATATATATATATAGAGAGAGAGAGAGAGAGAGAGAGAGACTTCAGTGACCACAGAGGCCAGAAGATGGCATCAGACTCCAGTTTGGTTCCCAGCACTCATGTTACACAACTCACAACCACCCACATCTCCAGCTTCACAGGATTCAATAGCCTCGTCACACACACACACACACACACACACACACACACACACACACACACACACACACACACAGTAAAAATAAAGGCCAGCCAGCCAGCTCCGTGGTTAAGAGCATTGGTTGCTCTTCCAGAGGACCTGAGCTTGATTCCCAGCACCCTCATGATGACTCACAACCATCTGCAACTCTAGTCCCATGGGATCCAGTGCTTTTTTTTTTTTTTATTTTTTTTGGACTCTATAGGCACCGGGCACCCAGGTGGTACACAGAGATACACGCAGCCAAACACCCACACACAGCAAAAATAAAATAAAATAAAAAATGTAAAAGCTGGATGACTCAGTAGCTAAGCTGCAAAGCTAAGCATGGTGGTGCACGCCTTTAATCTCTATGAGTCTGAGGATAGCCTGGTCTACAGAGCTAGCTCCAGGACATTCAAGGCTGTTACACAGAGAAACCCAGTCTTGGAATTCACTAATTAATTTTTTTTATGTGCATTAGTGTGAATGGGACTGGAGTTACAGACAGGTGTGCTAATTAATTAATTAAAATAAAAGAGCAAGCTGGGCGTCATGGCCTTTAATCCCAGCACTCGGGAGGCAGAGGCAGGTGGACTGCTGTGAGTTCAAGACTAGCCTGGTCTATAAAGCGAATCTAGGACAGCCAAGGCTACACAGAGAAATCCTGTCTTGAAAAACCAAATAAAATAAAAGAGCACTGGTTGATCTTCCAGAGGTCCTGAGTTCAATTCCCAGTAACCACATAGTGGCTCACAACCATCTATAGTGTGATCTGATGTCTTCTTCTGGCATGCAGGTATACATAAAAACAGAGCATTCATATACATATATAAATAAATAAATATTTTTAATTAAAAATCAGACAAAAGAAGATAAATACTAACAAAAGCCTTATGTTAATTCTTCACAAATGTATGCATATCATTATATATAATAAAATTTAAAGGATACACATAATCTTTAATGTATTCCTCTGTGTGTGTGTATGCGCGCATTCATGTGTGTGCAGGAAACCTCGGAAGCTAGAAGTAGACATTGATCCCCTGGAGCTGGACCTATAGATGGTTCTGCGCCACCATGCCTGTGCTGGGAACTGAGCTCAGGTCCTTAAAGAGCAGCCAGTGTTCTTAACTTTTAAGCTGTCTCTCCAGGCCCTGGGAACATTTTCTAGGCCAACCCAGAGCAATGTGTTACTTCTCTGCAGATTGCATGTGTCGGAAGCTGTTAATTTCTGCTGCTTGGAACATGTGTTTACCTCTCAGAATAATTATTTGAGATTTTTTTTTTTTTTAAAAAAGATTTGTTTATTTATTATGTATACAGTGCTCTGGCTGCACATACACCTGCAGGCCAGAAGAGGGCATCAGATCACATGACAGATGGTTGTGAGCCACCGTGTGGTTGCTTGGAATTGAACTCAGGACCTCTTGAGAAGCAGTCAGTGCCCTTAACCTCTGAGCCATCTCTCTAGCCCTTGAGGTTTTTTTTTTGTTGTTGTTGTTGATAAAAAAATAAATGAACAGAGCTAGAAAAATAGTTCAGTTGGTAAAATGGATCGAAAGCCCCCTTGTAAGAGGCCAGGAATTGGGGGGTGTGCCTATTATCCTAGCACTGGAGAGACAGAGCCAGGAGGGTCCACAGAGCTCACTGGTCAGGGAGTGAGTGATAGAGGAAACACCTGATATTGACTGCTGGCCTCCACATACACGTGTGCACACATACCCATCCATAAACACACACTCACACACATACCACACATGAATTAAATTTTTAAAAAATTGATATACACCTTTAATCCCAGCACTCAGGAGGCAGAGGCAGGCGGATCTCTGTGAGTATGGGGGCCAGCCTGGTCTACAAAGTGAGTCTAGGACAGCCAAGGCTACACAGAGAATCCCTGTCTCAAAAACAAAACAAGTTTTAAAATAAGATAAGCAGGGGCTGGAGAGATGGCTCAGTGGTTAGAGCACTGACTGCTCTTTCAGAGGTCCTGAGTTCAATTCCCAGCAACCACATGGTGGCTTATAACCATCTATAATGTGATCTCATGCCCTCTTCTGGTGTGCAGGCATACATGCAGACAGAACACTGTATATATAATAAATAAATCTTTTTTTAAAAAAGATAAGCAATGGTGATAACAGTAAAGACACTTCTACAGTGTACTTTCATTTCTGCAAGATGCTAAAGTCTTTATTTGTTTGTTTGTTTTTTGTTGTTGTTGTTCGAGACAGGGTTTCTCTGTGTATCCTTGGCTGTCCTAGACTCACTTTGTAGACCAGGCAGGCCTCAAACTCACAGCGACCCACCTGCTTCTGCCTCCTGAGTGCTGGGATTAAAGGCGTGCGCCACCACCGCCCGGCAAGATGCTGAAGTCTTTCATGGTACTTGAGGGCTAGCTCAGCCTTGTTCAGTATCTACTGCCATCCTTACTGATCAGAAAAGTGAGGTTTAGAAAACTGCGCATTCTCTAGAACCTTCCAGCTGATGTAGGGGAACATTGGCTAGGGTCCTGGCTCCATTCTTCTCCCTCTGAACACCACCCTCGGGTGTCTTCTTCACCAAGGGTCAGCTGGAACAGCAAGAACTCAGCGACATCACCAAGAGAGGCCAGGGAAAGAAGGAAGTGAGGTGCCTAGGGAGCCACACTGGCTCACAGTGGAGTCACAGTAGAAGCGTTTGAGTCCACACAGGGCAGGATCGCGGAATCAGAGGGAATGAGATGGCAAAGGGCAGACTGAGTGCTTGAGTGATGTCAAGGAGAAAGAAGACGGAGACATAATGCCAGCGCTTTGGAAATGGTAGTCCAGTCAGCCTGTGACCTCTTGAAGGAGGTTTCAAGAGGGCAGGGGAGGAAACAGGCATGCCGGGGGGTGGGGCTGAGGAAATGGGAGAGTGAGTGGCTCCATTTTTCATTCAGAAAGTTTGGCAGGGAAAAGGAAGAGAGAACAGGATGGTAGCTGGAGGGCACAGCAGGACCCAGCAAAGGTTTTTCCAAGGGGTGGGGAGGGGATGTGTGGGAGGTGGGCTGTTCGTGTCTGGAATACATCGGATTTCAAGGCTCGCCTCTGTTTCCAGATGTGCAGTAGTCAGTGATGAATACAACGTCTCCATCTGTCAGCGCAGCCAGAGAGACTCTCCCACAAAGATTCCCATGTTTATCACCATATGGTACTGATTGTGTCTGCATTGTCTTGGACGGTGTATTGCCTGACACTTGTCAGAGAAGTCCCCAGCTAGGCCTAAATGCATCGTAACCACCTGGCAACACTGACTGCATAGGGACTGAGAGCTAAGATGCAAAGGCCTGAAGACCAAGTGGGAACAATCTCTGGCCAGTTACTATGCTCTGACTTCAGTTTCCTCACCAGGAGCCCAGGGTGATGCCTACTGCAGCATAGTCAGTGGACGGAAGTGAACTTTGCCCAATGCCTGGGACGGTCACGTGCTCAGGACGCTGCCGTAGGAACCGCCGTGGCTTTGGGCGCAGCTGAGGGCGTGATGCTTCTACTCTTTTGCCCTTAAAATAGAAAGGGAACCTCGTCCCTGTTTCTCATGCTTCCTTTCTACACGGGGAGCGATGCAGCCTCCTCTTACCAGAATGTTCTTTAGTTCAGAGGCCACTGGTGCAGAATGGGCTGCATCCCATACCAGAGCGGGCCCCTCCCCCACTCATTCCTCCACTTATCAGGTCAGTCTGTGTGTGGGAAAAAAAAAAAGATCTGAGCTTTTTGCAAACAGATCTGGGATGGGGGTTGGGGAGGAAGAGGAGGGAAGGACAGGCACCAAATGAAAGTCTTTGATCTTAAAAAAAAATGACCCTCAAAACACACACACACACACACACACACACACACACACACACACACACATTTGGTTTCTCTCTAGCATGAGCCTTCCCTTTTGAGGCCTGAGAGACAAAGACAAGAACGCTGCCTGCCGAGAGGTTGTGCTTTTGTAGGTATTAAAAATGGTGAAATCTGATGGGGCCATGCAAGCTCTCTTCTCAGCTCATGAAAGTATACGAGATAAAAAAAAAAGTATACGGGATAAGCTCCTGAATTATTATGTGGAATTAGGTATAGATAAATAGATATAGATCCCTTACATAAATATTCTTTAAATACACATGCGCACACACACACACACACACACACACACACACACACATACACACACACACACACACACACACACACACACACACACGCACGTGCGCGCTCTAACATTTAGAAAAGCTTCACGCTTGAGGCAGAAGTGGGGCTGGAGAAAAGGCAGAGTGCCTCAGAAACCTGACAAATATAAACAAATATCCAGGCCCACTGTGATTTTTCTTTCAAGTTTTCTCAGCTCTTCACAAATACCCACTCTCCTTTGATCAGTTTCTTCTGAAGACTGGGGGGGTGTGGGGGAGGACGATGGAAAAGGCTTCCTGCTGCTCTTGCGCATTTTATCTCATTAGACCCTCTGTTGATCAGGAGAAGGCCACTTGGCCAGGGGAACCCATATCTCGCTCCTGGAATGTGCTCCCTACAGTACTGCTGTCACGGAAGACTGATGACCTCCCTGGAGTGTGAAGATAAACAGGTTTCTCCTGTCTACAGAGCTTTTTCCCAGTGCCCACCCATCCACTCTTGCTCTGGAAGAACCCTCCCTGCATTAAAAAATATCACCCCCCCCAAATATGATACTCCAGCACAGGGCCTCTTTCTAGGGTGCCTTATAAATGTCATCCTAGCACCCCCCAAAGCAGTTAATACAATGTAGGCTCTTAAGAGGACCAGACAGCAAGACAAGAGAAGCTGCCTCAACAATGGCTGAGCTAACAGAGAGAAACACAGGGTCATTCTCTGGGGGTCACAATGGCCACAGATGTCAGGATCTGCCACCACGTCTGCATACACACGCATGTAAACACACACATACATATATACAAACACGCACATGTGCATATGTGACAGACAGACAGACAGACAGACAGGCACACTCATCTCGCCGAAGCCTCCATGATTATGGCTGACTTCAGGGGATTTATTTGCTCCTGCGAGTCAGTGGTGGGCTTGGGTGTGGGTAGAAAGGGGCCTCAAAGGATCACAACTGCACTGTCCTAACAGCTCAGTGCAGACAAAGCTGTGGGAGGTGCAGCGGGCTGACCAGGAGCCAGCCTCCTGCTCTCAAAAAGTCTTTTTCACGCAGAATTGGTGTTGTCTTAGGGCAGTGACAGTTTCTTACTAGTGTGAGGTGAAGCCAGGATTTGCCTTAGCAAAGTAAAGGTCCTCACATAAATCTAAGAAAAAGACACGGTCCTCTCATGGAGCCGCACAAGCAAACCTCACCTGGAGGGAGAGCTGATGCAGGGCAGAACACAGCTTCCAGGCCAGGAAAATTTTAATGGATAACCTCAAAATCCCCCTGGCGGCAGGTGACAATGGCGGCTGGATGCCTTGCAGACAGAGCTCCCCTGCCAGGGCCCCTAATGGTCAGCAGTGCATTCCCTGGTGTCCCCGATGCTAGAAAAAAACCTCTCAGGCTCTGTAGGTTCTCTTCTGCAGCCAACAAGCCCAGGCCAGAGGGGGGGGATGTGAGGGGGTGTAGGGTAAGGGTGGGTCTTGGAAGGAAAAGGACTTCATCCGTAGCACAGAAAAGAGCTCTCTGTATGGAGAGGGCGGAGGGAGGCAGGGGGAGGGGAAGCTTTTGACTCCATCCTCGGTGTCAGAGGAAACCGATGACCCTAAAGAAGGCAAAGGAGCCTTGGTCCTCACCGCTCACGAGCGCTTTGGGGGCCTGGCATCCTCTCCCTCAGGCCCTGTAGACGGTACTTGATTCCCAGCGATGGCCCAGCAAGGGAGGAGAGACGTGGACTTCGGCCCACAGCAAAAGCTGGAGGGATAAAAGTGGCCCCGCCCTCATTTCCGCCTTCCTTCCTTCCAGCTCTTTGACTTCCGCGGTCCTCAGTCGCCAGCTTCAGCTGGGATTCCAGAGGCGTTTACCCAGAACCCCTCCCTGTCCCTCCTGGTTTCTTCTTCGATTCCCAGCTAGCGGAGCTCAGCCAGAGTGTTCGGTCTATGTCCTTGTCTCCCTCAGACTGTAGGGCTCTTGAGGTGCAGGTGATGCGATGTCTAAACTGGTACACAGCAGAGATGCTGTGGATGTTGAGTGAGTAACCATGATAAATAGATAATATAATGAGTGGTAACGATGAATAGATGACCCGCTGCCTGGACAGCTCTCCAGAGCACCCTGTGTTATTCAGTTAACATTATGGGAGACACTTAGAGGTCTTTAAAAAAAAAAAAAGACTCTTTGTAGCTGAGGCTGGTGGCGCATGCCTTTAATCCCAGCACTGGGGAGGCAGAGGCAGGCAGATCACTGTGAGTTCAAGGCCAGCGTGGTCTACAGAGTGAGCCCAGGACAAGACAGCCAAGATACACAGAGAAACCCTGTCTCGAAAAGCAAACAAACAAACAATCTTTTTGCCAGGCAGGGGTGGTGGCACATGATTTTAATCCCAGCACTCCAGAGGCAGAGGTAGGTGGATCTCTGTTTGTAAAAAACCAGCCTTATTAGGGCTTGAGAGATTGCTCCAAGGTTAAGAGCACTGCCTGCTCTTCCAGAGGTCCTGGGTTCAATTCCCAGCAACCACATGGTGGCTCACAACCATCTATAATGTGATCCGACGCCCTCTTCTGGCCTGCAGGTGTACATGCAGATAAAGTACTCATATACATAAAAGAAATAATAAGGCCAGCCTTATATACAGAATGAGTGTCTGGACATAGGGAAACCCTGTCTCAAAAACCAAAAACAACAACCACTGCAACTCTTCTGTGTGTGTGCATGCATGCACACACGTACATATGTGCACACAAGTACGTGTGGAGGTCAGAGGACAACCTCAAGGGTCAGTCACCTTCCACCTTGTTTCAGATACAGCAGGCTAGCTGGCCGGTGAACGTCTGTGGATCTCCTGTTTCTGCCTGTGTGCTGGGATTACAGCTACATCCTGCTGGATCTGGCTTTACTCTGTTTCTGGGGATCTGATCTCTGGTCCTCACACTTGCATGGCAAGCACTTTGCCCACTGAGCCATGTCCCTGGCCCCAACATGGGAAGGTCTTTTTTTTGGGGTTTGGTTTTTCAAGACACAGTCTCTCTGTGTAGCCTTGGCTGTCCTGGACTCGCTCTGTAGACCAGGCTGGCCTCGAACTCACAACGATCCACCTACCTCTGCCTCCCAAGTGCTGGGATTAAAGGTGTGCGCCACCACACCCGGCTTCATGAGAAGGTCTTGAGGTAGCTGCTCTTAGTGGAGGACAGGAGAGTGAAAACAACATTTGGAATCGGCCTGCATACCCAGACCATCCTGAGCACCACATACTTCTCAATTTTGGGCTTGGTGTTTGAATCAGGGTTTCCTGTAAGCCCAGACTGGTCTTGAACTCACAATGTGGCTGAGGATGACCTTGAACACCTGATGCTGCTGCTTCTACTTCCCTAATACTGGGAATACAGTCATGTATCACCATCTCTGGGTTGTTGTTTTGTGGTTTTAGACTTAAAACTTTCTGTGCGAGGCTATGCACACACGCATGTGGGTGCCCACAGAGCCCCGAAGAGCTTGAGTTTCAGGTGGTTGTGAGTTACCTGAAATGGCTGCTGAGAGCTGAACTCGGGTTTCTTCAAGAACAGCACTTTGAGCCGTCTGTCCAGCCCCATCGTGTCCTTTGTTTTTTTGTTTTGGTGAAGCAAGGCTAGCAGAACTGAACCCAGGACTTAGTGCACAGTAGGCAAGCACTCCGCGGAAGCCGGGACTTGGTGCACAGTAGGCAAGCACTCTACGGAAGCCGGGACTTGGTGCACAGTAGGCAAGCACTCCGAGGAAGCCAGGACTTAGTGCACAGTAGGCAAGCACTCTACGGACTGAACTACACTCCCACCTCCTCAGTGGCATTCTTCATATGGGGAATTCTTTTTAAATATTTTTTATTCTTGGCTGTCCAGGAACTCTGTAGACCAGGCTGGCCTCAAACTCATACCCTCTTCCCTCCTAAGTGCTGGGATTAAAGGCGTGCGCCACCACAGCCTGGCTGATATGGGGTACTTTTTAAACCATGTTTACATTAATACACCAAATCACAGCTCTGGGCTAAATTGTAATTAAGGTGAGTTTTTAAAAGTGTGTCTATATAGACAGTCTCTAACTTACATATCATGATGATTTGACCTAAAATTGTGTGTGTGTGTGTGTGTGCGCGCGCGCGCGTGTGTGTGTGTGTGTGTTTGTGTGTGCTGAAGGTAGGGGGCTGGTGAGAGCAGCAGCCAGGAGCACTAGCTGCTCTTCAGAAGGCCTGGGCTGGATCCCCAGAATCCACAGGGCAGCCCACAACAGTCTGCAGCTCCAGTCCCAGGAGATCTGACGTCCTCTTCTGGCTTCTGAGAGCATTGTGTGCATGTGGTTAACAGACATACATGAGGCAAAACACTCATGCACACAGAATTAATATAATAATCATTAAAAAAATAAAGCAAGGTGATTGAGGAAGTCATCTAAGTTTAACCTCTGTTCTACACACACACACACACACACACACACACACACACTCAATGTATTCTCAATGTATTAGTTTACTTTTTAATTTTATTTATTTATTTATTTGTTTGTTTTTCTTTTTCTTTTTGTTTTTCGAGACAGGGTTTCTCTATGTAGCCTTTGCTGTCCTGGACTTGTTTTGTAGACCAGGCTGGCCTCAAACTCACAGCAATGTCTGCCTCTGCCTCCCGAGTGCTGGGATTAAAGGCATGCACCACCACCACGGGGCTAGTTTACTTTCTTTTGCTGTGATTAAACACTGACAAAAGCCAACTTATCTTACAACTCCAAACATGGAGGGAAATCAGGGCACGACTGGAAGGACAGGACATGGTGGAACACTGCTGTGTCAAACTAACAAAAAACTAACCAGCACCCACGAGAAAAAAAAATATGTGGAAGTGCACTAGGTTCACCTTCCTCTAAGACAGAAAATGCCAGGTTAGAGAGACCATGTGGCCACTGGTCAACAGACACTGCTGTGTGACATTCTTCTCTCGAAGCCATGGATAAGGTCAGACGCCACTGTCCCCTTTGTATACAAGCCCAAGCTCAGGCCAAGATGGATGTGGTATTTGGGTTTCTGTAGAAATGAGTCTTGGTGTCTGGTTCAGTCAGGGCCCCTTGCTTAAATGCTGGCCATAAGCCTCCTGGTCCCTGGCCATCCCAGGCCCAGTCAAGTTAGGAGGTGACACAATGGCTGGTGGTCAGGCATCCCTGTGGCTAGAGACTAGCTATCCCACTGAGGAGAAAGAAGGTGACTGAGACTGTATCAAAGCAGAAAGAATGTAACCTGGGCTTGAACCACGAGGAGGCAGTAGCATCAGAGGCCGACTTCAGTGCCAGCCCCAGGAAGCATCTCTGGGGCCAACACTGGGCATCTCATTTTATGTGTTCCTTGTTTTTTCAGGCTGCGGGAGGGCGATGAGCACCACTGTTTACCTCTGTACGGGGTAGCCCCCACATACAACATCTTGTTTGGAGGGACTCGCGTGGTCGCACACGCCTTTAATCCCAGCATTCGGGAAGCAGAGGCAGGTGGATCGCTGTGAGTTCCAGGCCAGCCTGCTCTACACAGCGAGTCTAGGACAGCCAAGGCTATACAGAGAAACCCTGTCTTGAAAAAAAAAAAAAAACCAAACCAAACAACCAACCAAACAACAATAACAACAAACTAGGTCATGTTGAAGTGGAAAGCTCCGGCTCTTGGTCACACCTGCTTGGACCCACCTGGCCATCCACAGGTCACCGTGTACAGACTAGACTGATGCTAGGGTGTGTCTGCAGGTATGCTACAAACTAGGCAAACACATCAAAACATCCAGAATGTTTCCTTCCCTTCCCGTCTCCTTTCCCTCCCTCCTCCTTTGCTTTCTTGCTGACAAGGTCTCACTATCTAGCTAGACTGGCCTCAGACCATCCTGCCTCAGCCTCCAGCGCGCTGAGATCACAGGTGCGCACAGTCGCGCCCTGCTGCCGCCTGCTTTTATTTTTAAAAGAAATCTTTATTATTATTAATTTATGTATATGGATGTTTTATTCCTACCTGTGTGTCTGTGCACCACCACATGTGTGCAGGGCCCACAGAGGCCAGAAGAGGGCGTCATATCCCCTAGGATTGCAGTTATAAATGATTGTGAACCGCCATGTGGGTGCTGGGGCTTAAACTTGGGGCTCACGGATGAGTGGCCAGTACTCTTACCTGCTGAGCAGTCTCTCCAGCACCCCCTACTTGCTTCTTGAGGTCACCTCTCATTACTGCAACCTCAGGATTTGCCCTCAGCCCCTCACATGAGTTCTAGATCACATAGCTGCTGTTCAGTGAATATTATTTTACCAGGCGTTTGTTCTTTGCATGTCGTACCTGGGGGTTTAATTTCTAAATTGTTGTGTTTGCTTTTTACCTCCTCCTATCTCTGAACGACTAATGTTTCTGTATGGCGTCTCTGTAATCAGGGTTGTCTTAACCTCCATGCAGGACCTAGGCTAGCACGTAGTAGGGCTTTTCAAAGTATACTGGGAATGAAAGAGCCCGTCCTAAGGTTCTTCATGGTTACCCCGGTCATCCCCTCTCCCATCATCAGCTCTTGCAGCTGGTCCACTATGTGGCCCAGTGCTGGGACCTGACGGAGGACGGGTGGATGAGCGAGGGTGTATCCACAGTCCGCAGCAGAGATGCGGGTATAAATAACCCTAGCTTAAAATGGGAAGAAGTGAGACAAGCCTGAGCAAACACATCAGAGGAGGGAGGATTGTTTCCAGCTGCTGAGACTGGGCAGGCCTCCGGGACACTCGCTGTCTTCTTCGGCCACTCACCCCCATCAAGGAGAAATGACCTCCCAACACTTCAAAGGACTCTGAACTAAGCAGATAACAGAGCACCTGGGGAGCCCCTCCCTGGTCCTGTTCCGTGTGTGTGTGTGTGTGTGTGTGTGTGTGTGTGTGTGTGTGTGTGTAGGTACACGAGTGCTATTGTGCCTATGTGGAGGTCAGAGGACAACCTTGGGGCTTTCCAGCTTGCCTGATCCCTCTTCTTTCTCATTCTCTGCTGTGTACCCAAGGCTAGCCAGCCTGCAAGAGCCAGCCATTTTTCTGTCTTTGCCTCCTGTCTCCCAGCAGATGGTGCCAGGATTACGGCCACTTGTACTATGCTGTCCAGCTTTTACCCTGGTTCGGCAGATCTAAAACTCTGACACAGTAAAGCCTGACACAGTATTCTGTATGACTGAACACAATTCCGCTGTGCCGGGACACCACATTCCCACTGTCTGGCGGATGGACTCTGAGGCTGCTTCCAAAGGCAGCATGCTGAGACTAGCACAGCAGCAAGCATGGGTGCCCTGGTGTCACTGTGATGTGCTGACTCAGCTGCCCTTGGGTGCTTTCCCCGGAAACAGCCGTGGCAGTTGGGTCATACGGTATATCTATTCAACAGTGTTGTGAGGAGCCTCCGTACTGATTTCCAGAGTGGTTGCACAGTTTTACACTCCCACCAGTAGTGTCTAAGGATCTCTCTTTCCCCACATTCAGGCAAAAGTTTATTACTTTCTTTTCTTTTTCTTTGAGACAGGGTTTCTCTGTGTAGCCTTGGCTGTCCTGGACTCACTCTGTAGACCAGGCTGGCCTCAAACTCAGAAATCCATCTGCCTCTGCCCCCAAGTGCTGGGAATAAAGGCATGAGCCACCATGCCCGGCCTATTATTACTTTCTTGATTAAAGAATTTGGTAGTTTAGACATGTTGGTTTTCTTTTCCACCTCCTCCTCCTCTTCTTGCCCTGCTCCTCCTCCTCCTCTTCCTCCTCCTCCCCCTTCCTCCTCCTCCTTCTTCTTCTTCTTCTTCTTCTTCTTCTTCTTCTTCTTCTTCTTCTTCTTCCACTTTTTGGTTTCAAGACAGGGTTTCTCTGTGTAGCCCTGACTGTCCTGGACTAGCTTTGTAGACCAGGCTGGCCTCGAACTCACAGAGACCCACCTGCCTCTGCCTCCCTGAATGCTGGGATTACAAGTGTGTGCCAGCCAGCCCAGTTTTCTTTTCTTCTCTTTCTTTCTTAAGATTTTTTTCTTTATTTGTTATGTACACAATGTTCTGCCTGCATGTACAACTGCACGCCAGAAGACAGCAGTGAGTCACCCTGTAGTTTCTGGGAATTGAACTCAGGACCTTTGCAAGAGCAGACAGTGCTATTAATCCCTGGGCTTCGATTTGTTTTTATTTTTGAAACTGAGTCTTCTTATGACACCCTGGCTGGCCTGGAACTAAGTAAATCAAGTTGAAACTCAGATCTCCTCTGTTCCTCTGTCTCCTGTGTTCCGGGCAGTGTTCTGAAAACTGATCCTTACATTAGTCTATCAGGTGTGTGGCTGGCAAAGACGTCCTCCCATTCTGCAGGCTCTCTTCAGGCTCTTTGTTGCTTCCTTTGCTAAACAGACACTTTCATTTCATCAAATCCCATCTGTCCATTCTTGAAATTATTTCCTGAGCTGTTGAAAATACTTTTCATAAAGTTCTTGTAGCTGCCTGCATCTTGAAGTTTTTTTTCTAAAAGCTTTAGAGTTTCAGGCCTTTTTGTTTGTTTGTTTGTTTTGTTTTGTTTTTCAAGACAAGGTTTCTCTGTGTAGCCTTGGTTGTCCTGGACTCACATTTTAGACCAGGCTGGCCTCAAACTCACAGTGATCTGCTTGCCTCTGCCTCCCGAGTGCTGGGATTAAAGGAGTGCGCCACTAACTGCACCCCACCCCCACCCCCAGCTGAGTTTCAGGTCTTTATATTAAGGTTTTTGGTATATCTTGAATTGATATCTTGAATATAAGATTTATTTATTTATTGTTTTTGAAACAGGGCCTCATGTATCTCTGGCTGTCCTGGAACTCACTATGTAGTCAAAGCTGGCCTTAAGCTCATCAAGATCTGGCTGCCTCTGTCTTTCCAATACTGGGGTTAAAGATGTTAGCCACCATGCATGGCATACACGATTTATTTTTTATCTTATGTTTTTCTGCATGTATACATGCATGCTTCATGTGCAGTGCCTACAGAGGTCAGAAAAGGTGTCTCGGTCCCCTAGAACTGAGTTGTAAGCAGTTGTATGCCATGGGGCCAATCAGAATCAAATGCAGATCCTTTGCAAGATCAACAAGTGATCTTAAACCCTGGACCAAGATGCAGCCCTTGAATCGACTTTTTCCCACAGGATGAGAGATGCCAATACCATTTCACTCTTCCACATTTGAACACCCATTTCTCCGGTTTCATTTGATGAAGAGGAGTCTTTTCCCTAATGCATGCTTTTATCAGGTTTAAGAGGCTGTGTCTGGCCAGGCATGGTGGCGCACGCCTTGAATCCCAGGACTCGGGAGGCAGAGGCAGGAGGATCTCTGTGAGTTAGAGGCCAGCCTGGTCTACAAAGTGAGTCTAGGACAGCCAAGGCTACACAGAGAAACCCTCGAAAAACAAAACAAAGAAGGGGGAGAAGAAGAAGAAGAAGAAGAAGAAGAAGAAGAAGAAGAAGAAGAAGAAGAAGCAGAAGCATCTATGTCTGTCTGTGTAGGCTTGTTTCTTGCCCCTAACCTACTCTTTTGGTCTCTCTGTGTCTACCTTTGTGCTAATACCATCCTGTTTTTGTTACTGTGGCTCTGAAGTATGTTTTCTAATATGGTACTGTGATGGCTTCCATTTTGCTCTTTCTGTTAAGGGTGATTCTGTGTTTCTCCATGTAGTGGTCTGAATGAAAATGGCCCCCAAAGACTCAGAGGGAGAGACATCATTGGAGGTGTGGCCTTGTTGGAGGAAGCGTGTCACTAAGGGGTCAGAGGCATCGTTGGAGGTGTGGCCTTGTTGGAGGAAGCGTGTCACTAAGGGGTCAGAGGCATCGTTGGAGGTGTGGCCTCTTGGAGGAAGCGTGTCACTAAGGGGTCAGAGGCATCGTTGGAGGTGTGGCCTTGTTGGAGGAAGTGTGTCACTATGGGGTCAGAGGCATCGTTGGAGGTGTGGCCTTGTTGGAGGAAGTATGTCACTATGGGGTGGGCTTTGAGGTTTCAGACGCTCAAGCCAGGCCTTGTGGCTCGCTCTCTCTTCCAGCTGCCTGCTGGTCCAGATGTAGAACTCTCAGCTCCCTCTCCGGCACCGTCTGTCTGCACGCCACCATGCGTCTCACCATGGCAACGGACTAAACCACTGAAACTGTGAGCCAGCTCCAACTAAAAGTTTTCCTTTATAAGAGCTGCTGTAGGCACGGTGTCTCTTCACAGCAACAGAGCACTGACTAAGACACACATAGACTTTAGATTTGCTTTTTGATGGCAACTTCACTGAATCTGTAAGTTTCTTCTGATAAGATAGTCACTTTCACAGTGACAATGCTGTCACTCCTTGAGCGTGGGAGGGCTTTCCATCTTGTGCCTTTCCAGTTCCTTTCTTCACTGTTGTCCAATTCTTATTGTAGAAGTTGTTCACCGCCTTTTTCTTTCTTTCTTTCTTTCTTTTTGTTTTTCAAGACAGGGTTTCTCTGTGTAACCTTGGCTGTCCTGGACTCACTTTGTAGACCAGGCTGGTCTCGAACTCACAGCGATCCTCCTGCCTCTGCTTCCCAAGTGTCACCTTCTTGATTAGTTTTATTTCTTATCTGTTGTTCTTTTTGTTTGAGGGTACTGTGAGTGGTTTGTGTTGTTTGCGACAGGGTCCCACTATGTACCCATGACTGGCCTGGGATTCCCTGTGTATCCCGGTTGGCGTCAAACTCTAAGAGATATCTAAGTGCTTCTGCCCCCTGTGTGCTGAGAGTGACGGTGTGCACCACTAGACTGGTTTCCTCTTTTTTCCTCAGCAAGTTTGTTATTGACACACAGGAAGTCTACATGTTTTGTACATTGATTTTGCAGCTCATTGCTTTGCTGAATATGTTCATCAGATTTACGAGGTTTCTGGTGGAGTTTAAGAATCATGTCACTGCTGGGCGTGGTGGCACAGACCTTTAATCCCAGTACTAGAGAGGCAGAGGCAGGTGGATCACTGTGAGTTTGAGGCCAGCCTGGTCTACAAAGAGAGTTCCAGGTTAACCAAGGTTGTTTCAAGCCCCCCCACCCCCCCCACCCCCACTCCAGTCATGTCCCCTATACAGCTGGATAATTTGATTTCTACCATATCTGCTTCTATCCCTTTTACTGTTATAATCATGACTTTAAACAGGTATTGAATAAGAATGGAGTGGGCATGCTTGTCTTGATCCTGAATTTAGGGAAGATGTTTTCAAGTTTCACCATTTTGTACAGCATTGACTGTAGGTTTGTCATATACAACCATCAACCAGGGTTAGGAACTCAGCAGTCCCTCCCCACTCCAGGATGGATTTCATTTCTTTTTCTTTTTTTTGAGACAGGGTTTCTCTGTGTATCCCTGACTGCCCTGGAACTCACTCTGTAGACTAAGCTGGCCTGGAACTCACAGAGATCCTCCTGCCTCTGCCTCCCAAGTGCTGGGATCAAAGGTGTGCACCACCACCCCGCCCGGCCCAGGATGGAACTTTTAACTAGCTTGGTCTTGTGCAGGTAACCACAAGCTGCTGTGGGCTCATGTGTACACCAGCCATGTCACAGCCAGAAATCAGCACTTCACAGCGCGCCTCCCCATCCACCGGCTCTCACATTCCTCCTGCTTACTTTCCCGAGACGTTCCCCGAGCATTGGGTGGCTGCCCCCAAGCGATCCGATCCACAGCTGAGTGCTTGAGGCGTACTCTTTTATTGCTAGTCACTTCAAGGGTTTTATCATGAAGGGATATTTCACTTTGCCGCTGTTAAGACGATCATTCGATTTTCACTGTGCTTTCCAAGATGAGATGTTAGTGACTTCTGGGTTGCTATGACAACCGAAGAAGCATCTTAAGGGAGGAAAGGTTTATTTTGGCTCCTGGTTTTGAGGGTGTGTAGTCTATAGCCTGGTGGGGAGGGCCGGGTAGAATTCACAGTAGCGGGAGCATGTGGCCGACTCCTTACGTCATGTTTAACCAGTAGGGACAAGGCAAAGGAAACATAAAATCATCAGAAGCCCGCCTGTAATGTCCCACTCCCATCTCTGAGAGGCGATCTTCTCACGGTCCGTCGGTTTCGCAACAGCACCACAAGCTAAGTATTATTCAACATGATCCGCACGAGGACATTTCCGATTCATTTATGGAAGATAAAAGGGATTAGGGTATGGTTTGGGGCTAGAGAGAGGGAGTGTTAAGACAAAAAACAAAACAGGCTGGGGCTGCAGAGTTAGCTCAGCAGTTAGGAGCACTTGATGCTCTTGCAGATGACCTAGGTTTGGTTCCCATCACCCAGAGCGGGCAGTCCACAACCGTATGTTAACTCCCGCTCCAAGGGACCTAGCGCCCTCTTCTGGCCTCTGTGGGGTCCTACATGTTCATCTACACAGTACACAAAAAACTCATGCAGGCACACATGCACACACTAATAAATGGGTCTTTTATACTGTCAGGGAGAACAAGACAGCGCAAAGAAAATGTGTAAATGTGTAAGCCACAGTGGCCATGTGCTAAGCACACCTTTTCAACAATCTCATGCCATCTTCACAAAGCTTGGCGGTTCTTGTTAGTGATATGGGGCACAAGGTCACACAAGGAGGAAGCAGAAACAGATGTGATTTGTGGACCCCAGATGGGAGCTCCACTCTTGAGCAGTACACTGTGTGAGGCGGATATGGCCAGAAGACGTTCAGCTGGGCGTAAACCCTGTATGGCAGCCTCTCTCTCTGTCTTCGCTGGCAGTGTTTACTGAACCTCGCAGAGTTGGGAGTGGGTAGCGGGGTTAGGGTTAGGGGTTCAGGGGCCACCCATCTTCCCCAGTGCGTCTGCAGCAGTGTTCTGGTGCACATCTGAGGGGCCAACCCTGCTAGCTCCTTCTTTGTCCTGGGTCCCAGGGCAGCTCATCTTTGAGAGCTATGCTGCTTCCCTGGCCCTGGCTCACCTCCAACACCTGTTTGCCCGAGCATCCCTCTTGCTGCAGCTATCCCAGGGTGGGGCCTTCCCGACTGAGCACAGTGCCCAGCAGGAAGCCAGTGTTATAGAATGGGGGATACTTTTGCATTTGTGGATCACCAGTCTCCCAGAAAGAAGCCGCTCTTCGGAGAAAATGCTGGCCCCGCCCCTCAGAGGCATCTTTAAAAAGATTTATTTTTATTTTTACTCATATGTACACCACATGTGTGCAGGTGCCCATGAGGCTAGAAGAGGACGGCCGTTGCTCTGGAGCTGGAATTACAGAGAGCCAGCCACTCAAGGTGGGTGCTGGGAATTGAATTCCGGGCCCTCCCTAGCCCCCTCAGGTACGTTTCAATAAAATACTTCTCATGCCCGCCCCTTAGGACTGGTTTCCTGGTCCTGCTCCGGCTCTGCTGGAGAGTCTCAAGCAGCCCCTTCCGCTGTTCAGAAATCCAATGAGTAGAAATCATTTTACTTACTGACAGCTACACCCTCACCCGTGAGACTGTGTGATGGGGTTTCTCCAGCAACCTGGAGTAACAGTGTCGGCTCTGACGAACCAACATGTCTTCCTCTGACATTTTTCAGGTGATAAAAGAAACTTCATAAGATTTGACAATAATTCTTTATTCTCCAAAACTGATGCAGGGGTGTGTGTGTGTGTGTGTGTGTGTGTGTGTGTGTGTGTGTTTACTGGTGTACTCACACATACATGTAGAGCCTGGTATCTTTCTCTATTGCTCTTCTTCTTATTTTTTTGAGACAGGGTCTCAAGCTGAACTTACAACTACCTGTTTGGTCTATACTAGAGTGGTTCTCAACATGTGGTTCCAGACACCTGTGGGGGGTCAAGCAACCCTTTTTCAGGGGTCACCTAAGACCATCCCAAAACAGATATTTACATTACTGATTCAGAATAGTAGCAAAATTACAGTTATGAAGTAGCAACAAAAATAATTTTGTGGTTGGGAGTCACTACACCAGGAGGAACTGTATCAAAGGGTCACAGCCTTGGTTTGTTGTTGCTGTTGTTGTTGTTTTGTTTTGTTTCAAGACAGGACAGCCCTGGCTTTGTAAACCAGGCTGGCCCCGAACCCACAGAGGCTGCCTGCCTCTGCCTCCCAAGTGCTGGGATTAAAGGCGTGTGCCACCACCACCCAGCCAAAGGGTCTCAGCCTTAGGAAGGTTGAGAACCACTGAAATAAATAATTTTAAGATTTAAGTAGAAATTACAGAGGTATCACTTGGCCTTTGCTTCGGGGTGCTGCTGTGCCTCGGCACATCTCGCACTTCCTGGATGTCATGCTGGGAAGTCAGACCCCAACCATAAAATTATTTCATTACTACTTCACAGTAGCAACTTTGCAACTGTTATAAATCATAGTGTTAACTACCTAACATGCAGGGTATCTGACTCTCTCTCTCTCTCTCTCTCTCTCTCTCTCTCTCTCTCACACACACACACACACACACACACACACACACACACACACAAGAACTACTTCAGGGCTCTACATTTTAGGCCCTGGTCTCACTCTCTCCTCTTTCTTGCCCCTCCCCTCTCTCCCCCTCCCCCTTCTCTTTCTTGTGTGTATGAGGAGAGGTCACTTGTGTAGGCTTGTGTGTTTACAAACCAGAAGACCACCTTAGTTTCTCGGAAGCCATCCACCTTGTCTTTGGGACAGGGTCTGTCTCTGCCCCAGAGCTCACCAAGTAGGCTAGTTAGGTGGCTAGTGAGCCAGGGGGAGAGGAAATCCCTCTGTCCCCACCTCCCCAGCACTGGGGTTACAAGTATGTGATCCCATAACTGGTAAAAAACATGGATTCTGGGACTTAATTCAGGTCCTTTGCTGACTGAGATATTTCCTGTGCCTGCATGTATACACACACACACATACACACACACACACACACACACATGCACACACATACACACACCTCACATACACACATACACAGCACACGTGCGCACACGCGCACACACACACCACACATACATACACACACATACACACCACACACACACATACATACACGCACACACACACCACACATATACACCACACACACATGCACACACATACACATACACACACCTCACATACACACATACACAGCACAGGCGCACACACGCGCACACACCACCACACACATGCACACACATACACACACACCACACCACACCACACACCACCCACTCCTTTCCCTTCTCTCTGGCTTTCCCCTCCCCTTCTTCTGTTTCTTTAACATGGGAGAAGAGATCAAAGCCTACGATTCTTTTTTTTTTTTTTTTTTTTTTGGTTTTTCGAGACAGGGTTTCTCTGTGTAGCCTTGGCTGTCCTGGACTCACTTTGTAGGCCAGGCTGGCCTCGAACTAAGCCTACGATTCTTTTGGGGAATTTTCGCTTCAAATTTACTTTATGTCTCTTGGACTGCCTTTGGGTCGAATCCAGGACATGGCCTTGCTGGCTTAATGTCTTTTTTTTCCTGCCCTGATCCCTCTCCACAATACTGACCCGGCTCACAGTAACCTGAGACAACTAGAAAAGCACATTTTCTGGGCCTCTCTAGCTCAGCCGCTGCCAGAGATCTGAGGTTGCAAAATTGTATCTGCGCTCCCCACGCTGCAATTAGGCAGTTGCCAAGCTCAGTGGCCATTTGTACCTTCTGAACAGCGTGCAAATGGCTGATGGGAGGTGCAATTCAATAGCATGCGCTCACCCCCAGCTCTGCCAGCCCTTTCCAGAAGTCAGAAGACTGTGCAAAGAAGGACCCTGTTGATGGGCGCCGGGTAAGCAAAGGAATAGACATAGTCCCTTGGGAGTAAGGGCAAGAGCACCATTAATCAGTTGGCAGCTGGTAAGTAGGTGAGTTTCCTAAAGGCTTTGAAAGCAGGGAGGCGGGGGTGGGGGTGGGGGGTGCGTGGGGGAGGTGGGACGGTCGGGGGGAGGGGAATGAGGGGGGTGGGATTCCCAAATGGCCTGCCCACAGTTCTGCTGGAAACATAAGTCGGTGGCGCCACCTTCTGGAAGAAATGGCCTCAGGCGTAGCTGAGGAAAACAGAGACATTTTGTTGGAGGCTCCAGAAGATTCTGAGCTGGGAGAAAATCACTGGACTGACTTTTTGATATGGTCCAGCCTTCTCATTCCGCCGGAAAACAAACGGAAGCCTAACACAGGAACTCAGCAAACCGAACCGATCCGTACCTGTTGACTCTCCTTAGGGCTGAGCTCAGTACAAGCACAAGTATCGTACCAGAGAGTGAGACCAGAGGGGCTAATTACACGTCCCAATGACCTTTCATACACACTAATGTCGCACGTATCAGCAAATCAAGTTAGGCTCCAGAGTGTCTGGGAAAATGCTGCCACTCTGCCCTGCTCATGTCTCCAGAGCTCCTGAGTGGACACAGGCCCAGTTCTGTGGAGAGGGCCCCCAGAGAGCAGTGGCATGGAGTCCCAAGAAACCAAGGGGCTCATGAGAAGTCAGTCAGTGAAGAACAATCACAAGACACTCAGTTCCTCGTGAGCTTTTTTGCACATGCCAGAGCAGTGTCTTATTTGGGAAAAAAAATAGTTCCTATGTTGTAGAACACAGTGGACACTCAGGAGATGCTTGTTAAACAAAATAGATTGGGCCAGTGGGACAGCTCAGCGAGTAAGGGTGTGTGACTCCAAGCGTGGTGACCTGAATTTGATCCCCATAAACCACGGACTTCTGAAAGTTGTCCTCTGACCCACGCACATGCCATGGCACACGCTTGCATGCATGCACACACAGAAAGAAATAAATAGAACATACATGTATACATGCATACATAGTAGATTACCACAAAAGGGATGTGGGCGTCATTTCCCCCGCTCATCTCTCTTGCATACGTGTACACACACACACCACTACGTATATTATTTCTTTCCTATTCCTAATTCAGCTTGAATTGCTCCAGAAATCTCACTTATATCACAGACTGCCTATCTTTTTTTTTTTTCAAGACAGGGTTTCTCTGTCTAGACTTGGCTGTCCTGGACTCACTTTGTAGACCAGGCTGGCCTCAAACTCATAGAGATCCACCTGCCTCTACCTCCTGAGTGCTGGGATTAAAGGCGTGCGCCCCCATGCCCAGCCAGACTGCCTATCTTTTGGTGGTTTGTTTGTTTGTTGTTTTGTTTTTTAAGGTAGGGCTTCTCTGTGTAGCCCCGCTGTCCTAGAACTCACTTGGTAGGCCAGGCTAGCCTCAAACTCAGAGACCCGACTGCCTCTGCCTCCTAAGTGTTGGGATTAAAAGTGCGCACCACCACTGCCTGGCTAGGCTGCCTATCTTTATATGCCCCTACAATTACATTTCTTCCTTTGTGCACTCAGTTTGTCATACAACTGCAGTTCCTGGTTGTAACAGGCACTTTCTTGGGCCTGTTTGTCTTCTACCGAGAGGGGGCCACATCCTGCCTGTCCTGTTCCCGTTAACTCAGCTCGGTTTCTTCCACTGGTCCTTTTTGGGGCTTCTGTTCCCACCATGCATCCCCCATCCCTGGTCACAGCCTGCTGAGAAGGTCGGCTGGAGACAATGTTCGTTCTTCTCTACCCAGGCTGCCAGGCTCAGCCCTGCCCTCCACCAGGCAACCTGCAAAGAGGGCATCTGTGGCTTGTACCTGTCAGCCCTTAGTAGGCACAAGGCCCTGCTTTGTACCTGGCTCTTCAGGGACCACTGTAAACATCTGTAACAGTGTTTATAAACAGTGTAACTCTGCACTGGCTGTGCCCCACCGTCCATCTCACCCATAAAACAAGGGATGTGGGCCTATTTACCTCACTGGTCCTTTGAGTCTCTAACGCAAGCCCTCTTAGCATCACCACAGCAGGTCTGCGCGCCTACGCGGGTCTCTCTGAGGAAAGCAGAGGCATTACCCAGTCACATCTGTGCCTCATCTGCATGCTAATCTTTTCCTTCCTGGAAATTTCATAATGGCTACAGATTACATTTGGCAGAATCGTTTCTGGTCGAGTTGAAGAATCAGTTACATGTCTTTTCTTTCCCGTCTCCGTCTCTCCACACCCCCACCCCCCACCCCCCCAACCCCCCACCCCCCCACCCCCACCCCCGTCTCCCCTCACCTTTCCTCAGGCCTCTCAGTACAGCCCGGGGCCACTACCTCACCTCAGGACTTCTCCAGGGTCTGTGTGGTCTTCTGTGGTGGGGATGTGTGCCCTGTACTGTGACAACACAGATTGTTTTGTTTTGTGAGACAAGGTTTCTCTGTGTAGCCTTGGCTGTCCTAGACTCACTTTGTAGACCAGGTTGGTCTCCAACTCACAGTAATCCACCTGCCTCTGCCTCCTAAATGCTGGGATTAAAGACATGCGCCACCACGCCTGACTACAGATTTTCTTTTTTTAAAGATTTATTTATTATTATGTATACAGTGTTCTGCCTGCATGTACACCAGAAGAGGGCATCAGATCACATTGTAGATGGTTGTGAGCCACCATATGTTTGCTGGGAATTGAACTCAGGACCTTTGGAAGAGCAGGCGGTGCTTTTAACCCCTAAGCCATCTCTCCAGCCCCCCCTCCCCCAGATTTTCTTTTTTTTTCTTCAGATTTTCTTTTAATGTTCATGTGTACAGGCATGCTTGTGGGTGGTGAGGGTGGCATATTGAGCTCAAAAGTCAGTTTCTGCTGCTGTGTCCCATGTGACAGCCATCTTTTGAGATAAGGCTTCAGGAACTTACAAAGTAGGCTTCACTGTGTGGCCTGGGAGGCCCCAGAACACGTTCACCAATTCCTCCCAGGCACTGGATTACAAGCACATGTGACTGCACTAGGTTTTTGTTTGTTTGTTTTTGTTTTTTGTTCTGTTTTGACACAGGGTTTCACTAAGTAGCCTTGGCTGTCCTGGAACCAGCTCTGTGGAGCAGACTGGCCTGGAACTCACCGAGATCCACCTGCCTCTGCCTCCCCGGTGCTTGGATTACAGGCGTGCGCCACCACTGTCTGGCTGAATTAATTTTTTTTTTTTTAAATGTCGGGTTGAACTCTGGTCCCTGTGTGTGCAGGGCTCGAAGCCATCTCCTCAGACCCCAGTCAGCAGGGAATTTTGAGCATGGAAGAAGGTGCTGTACATATCCAGATCAATGTGAAGATTATGACAGCCCCTCGTCCCATGTATTGATTATTTTATGGCCAGGATTAACATATTACTTACTACAATACAGAGCTAGATTGTGCGAGACACTGTTTTCCTCTATTCGTGTTCATATGGCTAGCGTATACATTTACTTGTGCAAACACTTCACTTACCACAAAGGGGAAAGCACAGCATTTTCAAGCGTATGTATTTCTTTTCTCACAAGCGGTTTTATCTTCCTGAAGGAAAGGCGCTCCAGAGTGAGGTAACCAGTACCTGGCTGCCTGCCTGCTCATAACACACTGTTCTTGACTTTACAGCCGATAAAAAACAAAAGGGCAGCTGTGGCTCAAACTCTGAGTGGAGGCTAGTGTGTCCTGATGCCGTCCCCACTGTCCCCAGAGGCCTCTGTGCCTCATAGGACAGCGAGCACTTGGCTGTAGCCACCACAGGGGAATAATCATCATAAGAGAGAAGAGACAAAAATATTTTAATTGCCTTGTAACACTCCTTAGCTGTGAAATGAGGTGGCCTTTACAGCTGCCCCCCCAGAGAGACTAAACACCAGCCAGGCCTATTTTGAATGGAAAGCAATAAAGTGCCATCGGTTAACAAGAGGCAAGTCTGTACTCAGGGCTATTTATAGCGCTGGCCCCACAGGCACAAGGCCCAGAGTTCCTTACTGCCTGCAGCTGAGGGCCCAGCAAGCGGCAGAAGCTTGCATAGGAGGAAGCCTAGGGCTGTGGATGGCAGTGGGTGGGTGGCAGGCTGGAGAGGGGTGGGGAGGAGTTGGGGGCGGGGCTGGAGTCCAGGCCAGAGCCTCCCTGAGTTAGGCTGTGAGGAAGGATGCTGCGCTGACAGCGGATCCGCCATTACTTTCATTTTACCCACAAATGCTTGGAAGCTAGGATCTACACCACTGGGGAAATGTGGACACTTAGAAAATTTATTTTTTAGTTTTCCTCTATCAAAATTAAGCGTCTGTGGAACTAGTAGTGCCCAGGTTGGCAGTGCCTGGCAGACGTACATACCCCTCCCTGTTTGCTTACCCCTCTCCCTCCCTTCCTCTCTCCCTCCCTCCCCCTTCCTTTCTCTTTCCTTCTGTTGTTTGGAGACAGGGGTTCACCATATAAGCCCTGGCTGGCCTGGGACCTCACCCCTGTGGTGCTCTTCCTGGTCCTGGATGCTGGGGTTACAGGCGGGCACTGCTTTGCCCAGCTACAGTTCTTCCTAGACACACTGACAGAAACCTAAATATCACCCACAGGCTAGCTAGAATGAACGAACACGTGAAACAAGCAGAAAAACTCGTCCCAGGGGGAAGTAAAATTAAATCGGGGACAAGAAGGCTTAAGACAAGAGCCTGTGGATAGCTGAGTGGCCTAAGGTCACGAGTGACACTGTAGTCAACAAGATCTCCTTGTGCTGTGGATGTGGGTCACTTGCCTAGCTTGTGAGAGGCTCCCTATCCAACCCCCACAATTCACACTTACACACAGAATACCTTGCATGATAAATCTAGAAAATGGACCAAGTATGGTGGCACACAGCTTTAACCCCAGCACTCAGGAGGCAGAGGTGGGTGGATCTCTGTGAGTCTGAAGCCAGCCTGGGCTACAAAGTGAGTCCAGGACACCAGGGCTGCATAGTGAGACCCTGTCTTTTAAAAAGTAGATGAAAGCTGGGGCGGTGGTGGCGCACACCTTTGATCCCAGCACTTGGGAGGCAGAGGTAGGTGGATCTGTGTGAGTTCGAGGCCAGCCTAGTCTACAAAGTTAGTCCAGGACAGCCAAGGCTACACAGAGAAACCTTGTCTCAAAAAAACCAAAAAAAAAAAAAAAAAAAAAAAGTAGATTAATACAGACATACATCATGAACCCTCACAATACTGAAAATGAAGGCCCTAAGTGATTAAAGGGAGAATAAAGATGCATGTCTAAGCAGATGCACTTTAGAATGACAGTTGCAACATTAATGATGGAACACATGAGGACAAGCGCTGCAGACTCTTAAGGGTAAATGGCTACTAACTAGAAATCTATACTCAACACAACTATCACCCGAACATGAGGTCAAAGCCAAAATCCTTTCAGGACTTAAACTGTATGCAGCCTGTATTGTAGGAATTTACCTTAAGATGTGTTCTAGAAAAACAAGGAAGTGGGCTGGAGAGATGGCTCAGTGGTTAAGAGTGCTGGCTGCTCTTCCAGAGTTCACTTCCCAGCAACCAAGTGGTGCTCACAACCATCTATAGTGGGATCTGATGCCCTCCCTCATGCCATGAAGGCATGTAAATAGAACACTCATCTACATAAATAAATAAATCTTTAAAAAAATAAAAACAAGAAAGAAAAGGAAAAAAAACCAAACCAAAGCAAAACAAAACAAAACAAAAAAACAAACCAACTCATAACTGGGTCAACTGTAGTAGAGAGCTGGGATTCCAGCCAGGCTGAGGGCTGTAACGCCAGGAATCAGGTTTCCAGGGAAAACAGTGACTTCCCTGGACAAGACAGTTACAAAGATTTTGAAAATAAGTGGAAATATGATAAAGACAATTGGTGGAATTAATACACAAGAAAGCTAATAAGGAAACCAAGGGGGAGGGTCTTTGGAGATGCTCAGTGGGTCCAAGGACTTGCTGCGTAAGCCTGGCAAGCCTATGGTGGAGTCGTTCGCTCCCTCAACATTGTCCTCTGCCCTCCACATTATTTGAGTCAGAATTAAATAATGTATTTTTTAAAATGTATTTATTTTGTGCTCATATCAGATGCCCTGAAACTTGGAGTTAGCAAAGGCCATGAGCCACCAGAGGGCATGAATGCTGGGAATGTGAGTTCTCTGCATAAGCAGGTATGTGTACGCCATGGCAGGAGAGTGGAGGTCAGAGAACTACTTGAAGGAGTCAGCTCTCTCCTTCCACCATGGGTCCCATGAGAAGTAATTCAACCATTAGGCTTGGTGGCAGATTCCTTTACCCACTGAATCATCTTGCTGGCCTAGAAATTATTTATCTGGCCATCATAACACTGATTTTCAGGTGTTGGACTTAGCCAAGAGGTAATGGAAGAAAAACTACATTGTGTTTTTGGACCCAAATGTTAGCACCTTGAATCTTGAAAATACAGAAGCAAAAGTTAGATGAACAGTTAAAAGAAGGAGAGGGAACCAGCTGAAAGAAAAAAAAATATATAGGTGTTAGTCAGGTAGCGGTGGTACATGCCTTTAATCCCAGCAATCAGGAGGCAGAGGCAGGCAGATCTCTGAGTTTGAGGCCAGCTTAGTCTAAAGAGCGAGATCCAGGACAGCCAGGATTACACAGAGTAACCCTGTCTGGAAAAAAACCCAATAAATAAATAAAATAAATTTTAATTTGTGTGTGTCTGCACAAATGAGTGCAGGTGCTCATGGAGTCCAGAAGAGGGCGTCAAATCCCCAGGAGCGGCGTTACGGTGATTTTTGTAATGTTGAATCATACCCTGCAAGGATAGGGGTATCTTCCATTTGTTCAAGAGTGAGCCTGAGTTTTCTAGGAGTGTCAAATTACATTTTAAAATATACTTGTTTTCAACTAATTTCAAGGCTCTTCTGAGATTTTAGGATGTAATATCTAACAAGATGGAGACAACATATGTCACATTCTCTGTGGAAAAAATGAGCTGCATCTTAAATGGAATTCTGCCCCACACACTCGTGTGTGTTTTCAAAGCCCACAGCGAGGCTGGCCGACTCCTTTGATGAGCTTTTTATCAATGTCAGCTGCAGAGGGAGGCTGTGGGCAACCAGGAAATGCCAGGGACACAGGGCTGTTTTCTTTTTTGGATCTGCCTCTCAGTGCTCTGCAGGAAGCCAGATCTTACCACCTAAACCATAAAATTTCTTGAGAAACATAAACAGCTTCTTTCTTCTTGAGGAGCGAAGGCTGATGTAACCCACAGTCAATAATCTGAGACAGATTCTTCCAGAATAGCGTGCAGGAGAAAAAAAGAGGGTGTGGGATGTGTGGCCAGACCAGGCTGGTACTTGTAATAATTAGGCAGCAGCTGTGCTGCAGAGAACCGTGTACATACAGACATGAACACACAGAGCACACATGCACACATATGTATACCCATGTGTACAGGCACAAAACATGGGCACACAGTGCACACACATGGACATGTGTGTGTACATATGGAAACATACACATATACATGCAAACAATGCACACATGAATACTGCACAAAGTGCATGGACATATGTACTCACACACTTGAGTGTACACACACACACACACACACACACACACACACACACGACAGAAATGGCAAGGAAAAAGTTGATCTGTGCACAGATAATGAAGAAACCAAGAGGGAAAGAGCAAAGGTGTGTCGTGACCGTCCCCCCAGCCCCCAGCAGGAGCCCGCATAAAAATATCATCTCCAAACACATCTGAGGGTCACATCTGAGGGTCCAAGCCACGGCACCCTGACACACCAGATTTCTCATGAGCTGTATGTCGTAGTTTCAGGACTCACTGAGGTTCTAAATACCCCCCCGCCAAGGTCTAGCTGTTCTTGCTTTTTTGTACTCATGCCACACGGAGGAGAGGAAGGGACCCCCAACTGGAACTCCAGATCGAAGGGTAGTCTGCAGCCTCAGCTGCAGGTCAGCCATGGGGAGACGAAGCTGCAGGCACTGGGGCTCTGCAGAGCTGGGAAGCGACACAAAGCCTGAGTCCGGAGACCACCCAACGAGACTGACCTCACTCCCAGACCTGCTTCTCATTTACCCAGTGGGTGAGCAATGGGGAGCCCTTGACGGCTCCTGCCTTTACCTTCCCAACTTGCAGATGAGAATGAGGCCGTGTGCTTTTTACCGGCTTCCCTGGAACTCAATGAAATGAGAAAACGGAAAAACATGTTAAGGAGAATTAAAAGCACTGCCTAAATGCCACGTCCTAGCACTCTTCCCTGCATTCCCCAGGAAGAACAGCCTACAGTTAGAGCTCTCACAAATGAGAGTCCTGCGGTTTGAAACTATCCACCCACTTGCGGGCTAAGTCACCCTCTCGGGATTTGGGAAAGCTGCAAATGAGGTCTTTGTGCGCATGCGCGCAGCCAATTTAAAAAGCTAGGGGACCAGAATTCCACAAACTAAAAGAAACCGTTTCCAAGCCCCGTAACTTGGCAAGCAGGCTTCAGAATGAGGCTGTCCCCACGCGACTGGCAAGGCACACGGAGGCTGAGTCAAAGGAAAATAGTTATTGTCACCCTGGCAAGAGATTCTGCAGCCTCCACAGAGCAACGTTTCTTATATTCAATTAGGGAACCATCATAATTTCAAACCTCACATTTATGGCTGTTCCTTATGGTGTCAGCGCATTTGTTCTCTGCAGCCGTGCCCACAAAGACTAAGCATCTTTTGGGTAATTCAATACTTCGGGAGCATTTTGTGGCGTAGAATTGCGAAACACTTCTCCTCCTCAGAAGCCCTGAGGGAGGAGAGTTCGGGCAGACGATACTGTCCAGTGGCCTGGGCTGTGCGGAGAACACACTGGCCGCCTGAGCCTCTGTCTCGGCTGTCTCTCCTAGCCCAAGTCTCTCCTAGCCCGAGACTGGCTTCGGGAGCCAAGTTAGAGCGGGCAGGCTACAGTATGGTTCCCACAGGCCTTGGAGGCTCGTTTCCAACTCAGGGGAGGTGTTTCTTTTCTAAGCAAGCAACTCTGGAACAGTAGTTGACTATGGGTACATTTGGGGCCAGGAATCTTTTTCCCCTTTTGTCTTATAATTTCTTTTCCTTCCCTTTCCGACAGGGTCGCTCGTAGTCCGAGCTGATATGAATTCAACATGTAGTCGATGATGACCTCGAACTGCTGACCTTCCTGTCCCTCCCACCAAAGTGTTATTAGAATTACAGCTTTGTAGCACCACACCCAGAGGTTGAAGTGCTGGGGACGGACACCAGGGCATGGCGCGCGCTAGGCCAGCTTCTCCTAACTGAGCTGCGTCGTGGCAGGCCAGCCATCAGCAAACAGGAGGGAGGGTGTACCCTGCCTCTCAGAGCTCACCCTTCTGAGGCCTTTGCGTTTGGACGTTACCCTAACTCATTTCCGGCCTCTACTTCCTTTTGCAAGACTTCCTCATGGCGCTGGGAGCCTCCCATGTGCTCCCTGCGGGGGCCACTTGGCCTGGCTGGGTTCTCTGTCCACCCAGTCACGTCATTGAGGTAAGAGGGCTGTGTGTGTCCAAGCACCCCCGCCCCCCACACACACCAAGTTCTCAGGCTAGGCTTCCCACAGCAGCCGCCTCCTAGTGCTACATGCTTTCATGAAGAAGGACAAAATTGTCCTTAACTGGGAGGCCCAGGGCGTGGGGGTGGCAGGACTCTGGTGTTCTGGCCTCTGCCGGGAGGCTCAGGCCTCGGGTAGGGAGCTCAGACACCCACAGAACGGAGTACAGGACTATGAGCCCCAGCTGTCTGTAGACATCAGGCCGTCCAGGTGTATACACAGGCGTACATGGAGGAGGCCAGTTCTTACAGATCCTAGATACCCATAAAACCTAAATCTAGGCAAGGGTGTGAGTGAGTGAGTGTGTGTGTGTGTGTGTGTGTGTGTGTGTGTGTGTGTAATTTTTTTTAAATATTATTTTTATTTTATGTGCACTAGTGTTTGCTTGGCATGTGTCAGTGTGAGGGAGTCAGATCCCCTGGAACTTGAGCTGCAGACAGTTGTGAGCTGCTGTGTGGGTGCTGGGAATTGAACCCGGGTCCTCTGGAAGAGCAGCCAGAGCTCTTAACCCCTGAGCCATCTCTCCAACCCCATCATGTGTGAATTTAATCCCATCCCCCTCTTCCATCCTCTGAGACAAGGCCTTGTTATATGTAGCCCTAGCTGACCTGTAACTTACAGAGATCTGCCAGACTCTGCCTTTCTTTAATTATTTATTATTTACACAGTATTCTGCCTGCATATACACCCACAGGCTAGAAGAGGTCAGGCTAGAAGAGGTCACCAAACCTCATTATAGATGGTTGTGAGCCACCATGTGGTTTTGGGGAATTGAACTCAGGACCTTCAGAAGAACAGCCAGTTCTCTTAACCTCTGAGCCATCTCCTCAGTCCCCAGCCTCTGGCTTTCTAAGTGCTGGGGTTAAAGGCTTATAACACTATGCCTGGCCCAGTGGAGATGGATATATATATGTTTTTTGAGACAGGGTTTCTCTGTAGCCTTGGGTGTCCTAGAACTAACTCTGTAGACCAGCTAACCTTGACCACCAAGATCAGCCTTCCTCTGCCTCTGGAGTGATGAAACTAAGGTGTGAGGAGCCCCCCACTTCCAAGTATCCCCCCCTCTCTTGTTTTGTTTTGTTTTCCCTGAGACAGGGTTTCTCTGTGCAGCTCTGGCTGTCCTGGAACTTGCTCTGTAGACCAGGCTGGTCTCAAATTCACAGAGATCCATCTGTCACTGAAACCATCACCAAGAAATGGTCTCATTTAGCTGCTGAATTTAAGACCAGACTGGTTTATAGATCAAGTTCCAGGACAGCCAGAGTGATACAGAAAACCCTGTCTTTAAAAGAAAGAAAGAAAGAAAGAAAGAAAGAAAGAAAGAAAGAAAGGCAGAGAGATGGCTCAGAGGTTAAGAGCACTGGCTGCTCTTCCAGAGGTCTTGAGTTCAGTTCCCAGCAACCACATGGTGGCTCACAACCATCTGTAATGAAATCTGGTGCTGTCTTCTGGTGTTCAGGTGTACATGCAGACACAACATTGTATACATAATAAAGAAATCGTAAAAAGAAGAAGAAGAAGAAGAAGAAGAAGAAGAAGAAGAAGAAGAAGAAGGAGGGCTAGAAAGATGGCTCAGAGGTTAAGAGCATTGGCTTCTCTTCCAAAGGTCCTGAGTTCAATTCTCAGCTACCACATGGTGGCTCACAAAGTTCTGGTGTCATCTTCTGGTATGCAGGTGTAATAAATAAATCTTTTGGGGGGGGGGAGAGAAAGAAAGAAATGGTTTCGTTTAGCCTAGGCTAGCCTCCAGATGACCTAATTCGTGATCCTCCTGTCTCTACATCTAAAGTACTGAGGTCTTGCGTGTGTGTCACTATGCCTGGTTTAAGGGTGGTGGGGGAGTCACCGAACTCGGGGTCTCATGATTGCTACCAACTTAGCTACATCTACAGCCTTGAGAATTATTTCTTTAAATAAAAAACCAGTTACATTTAGAACCTTTTCCCCATCAACACTTGGATTATCCTGCTGAATATAAAACATCTGCAGAGCCGGGCGTGGTGGCGCACGCCTTTAATCCCAGCACTCGGGAGGCAGAGGCAGGCGGATCGCTGGGAGTTCGAGGCCAGCCTGGTCTACAAAGTGAGTCCAGGGTTAGGGTTAGGGTTAGGGTTAGGGTTAGGGTTAGGGTTAGGGTTAGGGTTAGGGTTAGGGTTAGGGTTGTTAGGGTTAGGGTTAGGGTTAGGGTTAGGGTTAGGGTAAGGCTACACAGAGAAACTCTGTCTCAAAAAACCAAAAATAAAAAAATAAAAAAAAATAATAAAATAAAACATCTGCAGAAGTTGCCCCCCCCCCCATCAGAGACTCGGGTTGGAGGCATAGCTCATTTTGGAGAGTGCTTGCCAAGCATGCTCAGAGCCCCGGGCTTGCATGTGTGGTGATGAACCTTTGGAGTCCTAGCACTTGCAAAGTGGAGGCAGGAAGATCACAATTTAAGGTCATCTTTGGCTACATGGGAAATTGGAGGCCAGTCTGGGATATATAAGCATGCGATAGTCTTAGTCTCATTAAGAAAGGAAGAAAAGTGTGGTGGCACACGCCTTTAATCCCAGCACTCGGGAGGCTGAGGCAAGAGGACCATTGTGAGCTCTAGGCCAGCCAGGACAGGCAGGATTACAAGAGAAACTGTGTCTCAAAAAACAAACAAAAAAGAAAAAAAAAAAAGAAAAGAAAGAAAGAAAGAAAGAAAAGCAAGGCAGGGCGCAGTGATGCAAGGCTGTAATCCCAGCACTTGTGAGACAGAAGCAGGCAATCTCCAAGTTTGAGGCCAGCCTGGTCTACAGAGTGAATTCCAGGACAGGCAGCACTGTACAGAGAAACCCTGTCTCAAAAGAAAATAAAACAAAGTAATTTTTTAAAAAAAGAAAGAAAAGAAAGAAAGAAAAAGAAAAAGGAAGAAAAGGAAAATGGGAGGGAGAGGAGAGTGCAACAGGCTGAGGAGCACCTGGCTCTTGGCTCCTGTCGGTCCATTCTGTCTCATTTGGGCTACTGTCTGTCTCACGGGCCTAACAGGAAATTCGGACTCCATCCCTGGTGAGCGAGCCCATCGCAGGCACAGCAGCCCTCGCCATGTCTGTCGCCAGTGGGACCCAGATCAGGTTGTTTCCACAGTCGTCTGTTTCTATTTTTCCACACCGAGATAATCACAGCTCCCCCCGCTGCTGGGAGCAGCTCACACTTATCTGCGAGGAACCCCTTGTTTTACTTGACGGGCCACACGCACAGTTGAAAACGAGCGAGCTGGTGTCAGTTCAAAGCCTCCAGCTGGACCCAGCGCCCAGGCCGCGCTCCAGCTGCTCTCCATTAGCCCTCCTGGCCTGTGCTTGCATCTTGTTATTATCCTCATAGCCGAAAAAACAAACAGATGTCTCTCTCCCACAGCCTCTGCCTTCCCCTGCGTGTCAGAGGTTTGCTCCTCGGTGACCCCTGCCACCCCAGTTGCTTTCTCCATTCTAGTTTGTCATCCCTCTGTTTCTTGCTCTTTCAGACACACCGCCCCATTTCCGTTCTCCTCCCAACTGTGCTGAGCACGCCATTAGCGTGGCTGCAGGGGACAACCTTGGCTCCGTGGTGCGCGCATGCGCGTTCTCTCTTTCGGAATCTCACATAGCCTTGGGTAGAGTTGCTATATATAGCCAAGGGAGAGCTTCAAAATTTGAAACGTCTATCTCTGCCTCCTGAGTGTCAGAATTACAGGCATGCACCACCCATACCCAGCTGATGCGGTACTGAGGGTGGAACCAGGGATTCCCTGCATAACAGACCAGCATTCCAGCAACCGAGCCACACCCGGAGCCTTAGAGGGGGGCTCTCCTCATACCCTGACTTCTCTCCGGCACGCATTCTGGCAGATGCTGGCGTGAGTTGGGGGTTCAAATTCTTCCCCACTATGGTGGTTTCAGGACCCTATAGGCTCATGTAGTTGAGTGCTTAGTCACCTGGGAGTGGACCTATTTAAAAGGGGTAGACAGATTAGGGGGCGTGGCCTTGTTGGAGGAAGTGTTCGGTTGGGGTGGACTTCAAAAGCCCGTGTCAGGTCCAGTCTGCCGGTCTCGTCTCTGCTTGCAGATCCGCTTGTAGCTCTCAGCGCCTTCTCCCGCATCGCCCCCCCTCCCCGCCCCTGCTGCCACCACGCCCTCTGACATAACGACAACGGACTAAGCCCCTGAAACTGTAAGCAGCCCCTAATTAAATGCTTTCTTTGATAAGAGTTCCTATGTCACGGTGTCTCCTCACAGCAATAGAACAGGGACCAAGGCACCCTTATAATCTGTATCCGCCTGTCTCCCAAGCTGCTGTTAAGAAACATTATCAGTGAAGTGGATACTGTTTCTGGGGAAACACGACCTCCCTTTCAAGTAGATAGCTGTCCAGAACCTTGCCAGAGTAAGTCTGGAAACTGCGGAATGTGACGATTGATAGAGCGTCGCTTTGTTCTCAGCATTTGGCTTTCCTTGAGTCTGAGGGAAATCGGCTTCTAATAGCCTCTGCCTTATATGGTCCTGGCCTTGCTCATCTCTTCCTTATATGTCCCGGCTTGCTCATCGATGCCAAGGCTGTTAGATACAAAGGCACCAGCCACACGTGCCTATTTAGAACCTGGCCAGTCTGAACTGAGATGTAGTATGCTGTAAGGCAATACTGGATTTTGACAACTTAGTACCCGAAGGTCAAAAACCAGCTCATTACCAATTGTATATGGAATACATATTGAAATGGTGCAATGCATACACCAGGTGCAATAGGCATTACAAATGACTTCTTCACATTCTTTTTTTTTTCCCCTTGAGACAGGGTTTCTCTGTGTAGCCTTGGCTGTCCTGGACTCACTTTGTAGACCAGGCTGGTCTTGAACTTACAGAGATCTGCCTGCCTCTGCCTCCTGAGCGCTGGAATTAAAGGCGTGCGCCACCACAATCTGGCCATTCTTCTATTTTTTACTTGCTTGGATATGGCTGTTAGGAAGTTTAAAGTTATATGTTGTATTCATGTCTGTTGGTTAGAGATAGTTTTAGGGAGAAATCCTCACACAGGTCTCAGGATAACTTCCAAGCCTATATTGTCTCTCCCTTCTCCCTAAGGCCACCCATCTCGGCAATGCCTAAGACTAATTAGAAGTCTTTTTCTGCTGGTTTTGACACAGGCTCTTCCATAGCTCAAGCTGCCCTAGAACCTCTCCTCCCCTGTGTAGTTGAAGGTGAGCTTGAACTCCTGATCTTCCAGCATCCACCTCCCCGGTGCTGGATTAGGGATGTGCACTGTCACATCCACTTTCTGGCTGGAGGTTTTGACACTAAACCCCCAAGTCCCTTCCAACACTGTCCCCAGATCGCAGGGTAAGCAAGTGGAGCGCCATGGGCGACCCACATGGTAGTGGCTGTCTCCCTACACCTTTCTTTTTTTCTCTTCTCACAATTCTTTTGAAGAGGTGGATGGGATGAAAATATAGGCTCTTCTTGGCTAAAACAAAAACAAAAACAAAACATACAACCAGCACTTGGGAGGCAGAGGCAGGCAGATCGCTGTGAGTTCGAGGCCACCCTAGTCTACAAATCGAGTCCAGGATAGTCAAGGCTACACAGAGAAAACCTGTCTCAAAAAACCAAAAAAACCCTACACCTCCAACACCAAATCACAAGCGCATCCCTATTACAAACAACAGCAATAACAGAAAGCAAGCCCTGTCGTTCTTCACAGAGGATGCAGTTATCTCATCAGAGGCTGCATCTTGCTGTCATCAGCCTGGAAGCATATTTATGGTGCTCTTAGACTGGTGCCCAGGGGCAGAATATTAACAAAGTGGTTCATCCGGGCTGCACTTTCAAGGCTAGCACCAGTGAAAAGCCTGTTTGTTCAAACTGAGATGAGCTGTAATTTGCTGTGTCCACTGTCTCTGAGTAGCCTGAGTGCCTGTTCTTGACTTTGTCCTGTGTAAGATGTGCTTGTTTGGAGACTGGAGAGATGGCGCAGTGGGTAAGAGTGCTTACTGCTCTTGTGGAGGACCCAGGTTTGGTTCCCAGAATCCACAGAAGACAGCTCATAGCCATCTGTAACTTCTGGCCTCTGGTCACCACACATAGGTGGTGCACATACACAGACTCATGCACATATGTTTTAAAAATACTCTTGTGAATGAGAAACTATTTTCAGGAACACATATGATTTGCCTTGATAATTAATTTTCCCCAGAACTTAAATTATGGTCCAAACAAGGGACTGAACAGCGCCCGAGCCTATAGTTGTGAGTAAAAGGAACAACTCCTGCTTTATATTTCTCTACAAGGAAACATGGAAGGGCTGGGGGTGGGCAGTGGGGGGCGGGGCTACCCGAGAGGTGACCTGAGCATGGAGTGCAGAGTCCCACTGGCTGCTGGGGCCTTACGTTGACAAACTATGGAAAGCCATACTGCGTGTCCTAGTTAACATTTCTTTTGCTCTGATGCAACACCATGACAAAAAGCAATTCGGGGAGTGTTTACTTGCCTTACTCTTCCACATCCTGTTCATCCTTGAAGGAAGTCAGGACAGGAATTCAAACAGGGCAGGGACATGGAGCCAGGAGCTGACCCACAGGTCATGAAAGAGTGCTGCTTACTGGCTGGCTCTTAATGGCCTGCTCAGCCTGCTTTCTTATAGAATCCAGGACCACCAACCAGTCCAAGGATGGCACCACCCACAATGGGATGCCCTTGGGCCCTGCCCCATCGATCACTAATTAAGAAAATGCCCTACAGGCCTGCCCACAGCCTGATTTCTTTTTCCTATTTCCACAGCCTGGTTTTATAGAGGCTTTTATTTTTCTTCCTTTTTAAAAAAGATTTTATTTATTTTATGTATGAGCCCTCTGTCTGCATGCGCATCTGCAGGCCAGAAGAGGGTATCAGATCCCTGTATAGATGGTTGTGAGCCACCATGTGGTTGCTGGGACTTGAAGTCAGGACCTCTGGAAGAACAGACGATGTTCTTATCCATTAAGCCATCTCTCCAGCCCCTGGCTTTTTTTTTTTTTTTTTTTTTAGTTGAGACTCCCTCTTCTCAGGTGATTCCAGTTTGTGTCAAATTGACATAAATCTAGCCAGCACTGTGCATATAACAAAATTGAACACCTTGTTTTTTTTTTTTAAAGACTTATTATTCCGTATACAGTGTGCATTAGATCACCTTATAGGGTTGTAAGTCACTATATGGTTGCTGGGAATTGAACTCAGGACCTCTGGAAGAGCAGTCAGTGCTCCTAACCACTGAGCCATCTCTCCAGCCCCAACACCTCAGTGTTTTTAAAAGTAGAACTGTCTCCAGTTCTTTCTCAGTCTCTAAGTTGTGGGGAGGCGCCTATGGCAGAAAGCAAACCAGATGCCTGAGATGCATCGTCTGCCTGAACAGAGGTGGACCAGTGATGAGAGATGCTGGTGAGTGTCCCACCTCAGCTAACTCCAGCCACAAAGAAGGGATCCAGACTTGAGGCTTCTAAGAATTGGGCTCTGATAGCCTCCAGAGGGATGTGGAGAAGAGAAAGTCAGCCTCGCTGACACCTGAGGTTTGACACCAGCAGAATCCATGGAGACTTCTGACCTATAGAGCCGTGAGGTCAGGAATAGGTCTTGTTTGCAGCAGCATGTGCAGCTGTAGAGCATGCCTGGGTAATGGGTTCAGTTTTATTTTTTATTTTTTTTTAAGACCGAGTTTCTTTGTGTAGCCCTAGCTGTCCTGGAACTTGCTTTGTAGACCAAGCTGTTGTCAAACTTAGAGATCTGCCTGCCTCTGCCTCCCCAGTGGTGAGATTAAAGACATGAGCCACCACCTTCCGGCTCTTCCAGCTTTATTTCTTTGAAGAGTATTTGTGTTAAAGTATCTTCATGAATAACAGTTATTTAATTACCAATAATATGGCGGAGTTATTTAGTCATCAATGCTAATAGCATCAGATATAGTTGATGGGGAAAAATTTCCTGCTCTTTTCTTGAGGAAAAAAAAATTCCAATGCATTGTAAAAACAGATTTCAACTGTTATTATGTCAGTATGTAAGAAAGAATTGTGGAATGGAAAGATTGCTCAGTGGTTAAGAGCACTGGGTGCTTTTCCAGAGGGGCCTGGGTTTGATTCCCGGCACCCAAATTGTGGGTCACAAGCATCTGTAACTCCAATTCCAGGTGATCCAATGTGTTCCTCTGGCCTCCAGTGACACCCTCATGTATAAGTGTGTGCATATGCAAACACACACACACACACACACACACACACACACACGTTTAAAATTCTTTTAAAATACTATTAATTCTTGGAGATGAGAGGTTTATTTACTGGAGCATGGTCAGTGTATAAGTGGCTACATCACTCAAGAAAATGACTCTTCCAGCTGGGCGTGGTGGCTCATGCCTTTAATCCCAGCACTTGGGAGGCAGAGGCAGGCGGATCGCTGTGAGTTCGAGGCCAGCCTGGTCTACAAAGCGAGTCCAGGACAGGCAGGGCTACACAGAGAGTCTCTGTCTCAAAACAAACAAACAAACAACCCCCCCAAAAAAAAAGAAAGAAAAAGAAAAAGACACTTCCTCCCCAGCAACGAGTAATTACAAATAATCTCTCAGGGAGCCAGTTTTCTCAGTGATACTTGCTTTGCTGGGCATGGTGGGCACACACCTTTAATCCCAGCACTTGGGAGGCAGATCTCTGTGAGTTCGAGGCCAGCCTGGTCTACAAAGTGAGTTCAGAACACCCAGGGCTACACACAAGAGAAACCCTGTCAGGAAAAGACAAAGAAAGAACACTGGCTTTTGCAGAGGACCTGACTTCAGTTCTCAGCACCCACATCTAGCAGCTCAGAACTGTATAAATCTGGAGCCAAGGGATTTGATGCCATCTTCTGGTCTCTGAGGGAACCTGCTTTCAGGAGTGTTACACACACACACACACACACACACACACACACACACACACACACACACAGATGCATCAATAAAACAAATCTTTTTTGATTGTTTTTAAAGAAAAACATGCGTGTGAAGCCTTCTTTGTCCTTATGCTGCCCAAATGTGTGTAAAAAATTATGCAAATAAGTAATCACTGGTGTCACTGAGCCCAAGGAAGTGATGAAAAATATAGAAATGAAGTGTGAGCATTTCAGGAAGTACAAGCCCTGAGGACTTTACCTCCCCATCCCTTCGTATCTGCCCTCAGCCCTTGCAACCTCCCTCCCAAAAGGAAAAACTACACCCCCCAAAAAAACTCGTGTCAGTGTGTACCACTTTCGTGTCTCTTTTGTCCACCAAATGTTCATTGCAATGAGTCATTGATAGGTTTGAGGCCTCTGGCTTCTGCTACATTATCAAAACTGGATCCTCATGGGGACTTCCCTTAGATATCCTCTTGTTGCCAGGTCATGGAGATCCCACAACTTTGAACTAGCAGGACAGACCCTTTCAAGTGCTCCAGCAGCTCATAGTTGGGGTAGATGTTGGGGTGTGCCACCAACTCAAAGCCCTGGATCTGGACCTGGCTGGTAGCTGAGCTGGTCAACCCATCTGCTCTCTCACCACCAGGGGGAGCTCTCGAGCACTGCCCTGGCTGGCTCACTCAATGCCACAGCTGGCAAGGGGCAGGGCCAGCTCTCCAGTTCTCAGGCCCTCGGTCTGGCTCACCAGTGCCCCTGCCACCCCGGCCGGCTCTACTGTGCTGCCCAGCAAGGTGTGGGGGTAGGGCGCTTTCTCTAGTGCTGTAGCAGGCAAGAGGCATGGCCAATTGTTAAAAGTATTTTTTTTTTAAATGAGCAAAGAGTATAGTGAAGATCAACGGAGGGCTATGTGAGTGAGAACATCCAAAAGCCCTGCCTACAGATCAGGTAGGTCTAAAGGCAGGAGGGCTAGTTAATAAGGGATGTACTTTGGGTGGCTCCCTATTTTGATTGATAGATTAGGTAATGTATTCATTTCCCCACTGTGATGTTCCGTTTCATAATGCAGTGATTCTCAACCTTCCTAATGCTGTGACCTTTTTAGCACAGTTCCTCATGTGCTGACTCCCAACCGTAAAAGGATTTTCACTGCTACTTCCTGTGATTTTGCTGGTATGAATCACAGTGTAACATGACATGTGACCCCTGTGAGAGGGTTGAGGGTCATGACCCACAGGTTAAGGACCACTGCCATAACGCATCTGATTTGAGTCAGACACGCATCCAGTTGTGCACAGCATCGAAGGTAAGTAGGGGATTCTCCCCAAACTTACTACATGTGTACCCTGAAATCAGTTGAACATGGCCCAGCCCTTATCTTCATACTGTGGTATGTTGGGTAGACACCTGGACACCACCTAAATCTGTTATCAGGAAAGAGGACTGGTCTACTTTAGTGTAGACCAATGCAAGGGAGGAGTCCAGGGGGTTCTGGGTTGCCAGTGCAGTGTTCGGAGAGGGGTGTGTGCACAGGACACGCAGGTGAAGGGAAGAGGCTGCTGAGTACATTATAGGGAGACCCGCATAACCCCAAACCAAGTGGGGGGTCCTCAGTAAACTACTTCCTATGCCCGCGTGCCTGGCTGCCAGGGGGCAACTTTGTAAAGTGAGAACAGGCCGCCCATCACAAGGTTAATCTGAGGAAGGGTTCATACGTGGGCCAAGTCCATCTTGAGAATCTTTAAGACACCACTCAGTAAACTCGTCTGAAAAAATTTCTAGGTAACCAAGCCACAGCTTTGTTTTTAAAATTAGAATAGAACTTTATTTGTGGAATTGAGATTTTGAAAATGATTTTATAGTTTATGCAATAAATTTTGATACATTAATCTGGATATACATTTACCATAGAAGAAGAAATTTAAAAACAATGTCAAATAGCTCATCATCAAAACCAATTGTGTTTAACTTGACATTTATAAGGAATAACTTGAGCGTTATAAATAAAAAATGAAAACAAATGCCATTTGGGTTTGTATTTGTAATGCAATTTTGTGTTTCTTTTTTTGAAGGGGGGCATTAGAGAAAAACAAAGGCTAAAATGCTTTTCTAGAAAAGCACAAAGCCTTCGTTTCGTGACAGTGACTTCACAGCTCCCAGCGGCGTGTCACTGAGACACTGTCATGCAGACTGGCATACAGGCTGCGGTGTTCTGCCCAGCCTGGCCTCCTTAACACCAGGCTGTAGTGAAATCACGGGATCGTCTAAAGGGGTATGGGTCTGATGAAAAGCAAGCTTGTGTTTCCTAAGCTCTGCTGTGCATGACTTCTCAGAGGTGACACTGAGCAACCGTGTACAACGCTGTCTTCACAAGGCGGTTTCACCCTTTAGTTCCACACAACCGGGACGCTCCAGATAACACACCAGCCCATCTTAGTGTTACTTTGTGGAGAACATGGACACTGAGACCCATGCGTGAATACGCACACGTGTCAGCAAGTTTCCGGGACCGGCGGTGCCCTTTCATCCTCACCTACTGCTCATCTTTGACTTTCAGGTGGACATTCTCACTGGGTGGGGGTGACAGCCTGGGCACCTGAGTCAGGCTCTGGTGGCTGCCAGGAAAGCAACTCTTTAAGAAGTACTGCCTGGTCTTTCATTGTCCCGGAAAGACAGAAAGGATGGCACAGCTACTCACACCTGTCGGATGGAGAAGCCGGAGCCCAGTGGTGCAGGTTCAGCCGCCCAGTGATAAAATCCAGAGCGCACTCGTGGCTAGGCCGGGGGGACTCTGGTCAGGACACTTGGGAAGCATGCGCTGGCCTGGGGGTTCCTTGTCGATGAAACCCCTACCATGGGCTGTCAGGCACTTGTCTTAGAGCCAACAAGCGTAAAGCAATGGCCCCAAGTACTTCTTATAGCTCCCACAGGGTATTATAGGGAGCTTTCTGGAAAGTTTGTAACACGTGCTTACATCACAGTAGTATTTTTCATATATAAGAGCGTTTTCCATATAATCACACCAACGTAAGGATGAGTAAGAGGATTTGGCACATGGCACTGGCAGCTGGACGGGACCTCGCCTCCCTTTCCTTCTGCCTTACTCTGTTCACCCCTACTTTCTACTGTAAGTCACCCCCACATTTCTAAGCTCGAGGATGAAGACGGAATTGGATTTCATTGCTGACAGTTTTTTATCTTAGGGGCCTGGCACACAGCCGGCACTGTCTGTGTGTGCTGATGCAGGCATGGGGTCTCTTCCCGCACTTCAACGTGGTCAAAGTGGGACTCCACCTGTAGCATTTTGTCCCAGGGTTTTTTTTTGACTTTTAATAAAACGCAATTTTCATAGTAAACAGTATTTTTTAGAAAGCATAAGAAACCTGGTAACAAATTCATACAAATTATGCGTCGAACTACTCTTTGGTTATTTCAAACAAATTTTTTTTATACTAATGTGATACTAAAAATATAAAAATGCAACTACAGAAATTCGCTTAATCTGTAAACATAATGAACTCCGTAAACACGTATGTACTACGTGACTGCAAGCGTGAAGAGTGGCTGGTAAGGGCAAGTCATACATGTAACTCGGTTCTTCACGGCATGCTTAGAAACACTGCTTTGTGGAGCTTGTTTCATGTCTGAAGGAATTCTAAACGCACTAACACATAATGACTCTAGCCTGTGACTGAGCCTTGAGGATGCACAGGAAAGAGGGAGGCCTAACACTTTCTACACATTGCAAATACAAGCTGGCTCTGCTTGTCTTCTGAATAGACTCAAGCTGCATGCTAACAAACGTGAAATACTTCCCAAGTGAAGAGTAAAAAAAAAAAATTTTTTTTTCTTTTTTTTTCTTTTTCTTTTTTTTTTTTGCAAGTGACTCAAGTGACTAAAAACATATGTGACACATCTTCCAAAGCTGTTTCAAAGATCTAGGCAATAAGGTACACTAGGCAGGTCTACAGAATAAGTAGCGACAAGTGGCACTAAGTGTGTCGCAGTTTACTCAATACTAAAGACTTTCTTTGTCCAAATTTCATCTTAAGAAAAGCATCAACTTTTTCCCACCAGATACTCATTACAGATATTTCACAGTTGGAATCTCAGTAGTTTCAGAAGGATGTGCCTAGCAAGATGAGATACGGGCAGGGCGCAGGCGCACAGGACGGGAGTCCAGTGGCATGCGTGAACCCTAAAATAGGACAAAGTAACTGGACAAATGAACACATCAGTATGGTGGTAGCTAAAATCATGGATAAACTGTCTGGTCTCTGTGGGAAGAGCCAGTGACCATCTTTTAGAAGTTCTATGGAAAATGTAAAGATGCGATTTTGCTTTTGCTTTTGCTTAGAGACTATGGTGCTCAAGACACCACGGCTTGTTTCTTATAATCTAATCAACCCCATCAAAGCCCTGAGTATTCTCAATCGCCATCTGAAGTTTATCCCAGAGTTCCTCGAACGATTCATACGGTGGCAGGTCCAGGCGATTGAAGCTGAAAGGATGGAGAGGATCTGGTTAGCTGAGAATGATGCAGGAAACGTCACCATGGTAACTGCTCCTCCTCCAGAGCGTGTCCTTCACTGCCACCGGTGGTCACCATAGGCAGGGAGGCTCTCCCTACTCCCTGAGCAGTCTTGTCCTCACACTCCCTCTAGATAACTTGGTTCCTTGACTGTGTTAGCCTCCAAGATGGAATGTTCTAGCACTCTGGGGGAACTCATGGAATGGGGCAATATGTACAGCCCCGTTCAGTTCGGTTCAGCTGGGTCTCTCTACCTGGATTTTGAGCCCAAGCAGCATGGGCTTCTGGATCTGTGTTCCTGTCTCTTCCTCTCTTCTAAGGCTGCCACCCACCCACCCATCACAGGAGGGCGTGGCAGGGGCTGCTCCTAGGTGAGCGGGGGTGGGGGTGGGTCCTCTGTGCCCTGTCAAGGGTGAGTGAGACAGCTACTCACCAGGTATGCGCTCTTGGTAGCTTGTCAGGGGTGCCCCACTGTTCAACTGTGAACGACTGTGGTCCGTTGGAGCCTGGGGGGAAGATGAGTTTCTGTGGTTTAATGTACTTTACCCACAAGTCCCTAGACATTGCAAAATACCCCCTTCCAACATGCAGAACTTGCACACACAGGAAATGAACCAGAGAAGAGAGCGAAGCCTGCCCTGTGCTTGGAGTCACTGGCCAGTTGTAAAGCAAGCTGCCTGCCACTTCATCTGTGGGTGCTGAGCCCTCCATGGTGACACCTGGTAACTCTAGGACACCCGCTGGCCCAACCCAGCTGCATCTTGAATTAGGACTTTCTTCAGAGGTTCAGAGAGGAAGTGAGGACTCCCTTTCAGCTTCTGACTGCTATTTAAAAGTAAATTGGAGCCTGGTGTGGTGGCACACGCCTTTAATCCCAGCACTCGGAGGCGGAGGCAGAGGCAGGCGGATTGCTGTGAGTTCAAGGCCAGTTTGGTCTACAAAGTGAGTCTAGGACAGTCAAGGCTACACAGAGAAACCCTGTCTCGAAAAACAAACAAACGACAACAACAACAACAACAACAACAACAACAGTTAAATTGTGGCAGTCAGAGAATGTGTGGAAGTTCTCTCCACCTGTGGATTCTGGGGACTGAGCTAAGGTCATCAGGCTTGGGGGCAAGTGCCTTGACCTGCTGATCCATCCCAGAGTCCTGCTCTTTTGTTTGTTGTTGAAGACTGGTTCTTAGTCTTAGTCCACGCTGGGCTGGGCCTCACAATGTAGCCGAGGCTAGCCATAAACTTAGGTCAATGCTTGTGCTTCAGGTTCCCAAGTACTGGGATCTGGCTCACATATCTGACTCATGAGTCTTTCGGAGTGTGGTCCTCTAGAGCAGTAGTCCTCAGCCTATTTATTTATTTGTTTATTTTTATTTTATTTTATTTTTTGGTTTTTTGAGACAGGGTCTCTGTGTTAGCCTTGGCTGTCCTGGACTCGCATTATAGACCAGGCTGGCCTCGAACTCACAATAATCCGCCTGCCTCTGCCTCCCAGGTGCTGGGATTAAAGGCTTGTGCCACCACGCCCAGCTCAGCCTTTTTAATGTGGTGAACCCCAACTGTAATTTTGCTACTGATATGGATTGTAGTGTGAACATTTGATATGTGGAAGCCCCAAAGGGGTCGAGAGCCAGGGGCATAGCGCATGTAATCCTGTTACCCAGTCTACAATTTTTCTCATTAGGGATATTTTTCTTTTTATTTCTGAGTTTCCACTTAGCTCTCTCCAATCCTCAACACCCCAGTCACCAGATAACCATGCTCACATCCTGACCTGTGCCCTTCCATACTTCTCCTTACATCCCATAATCACTTCCAAATGTGCGTGTACGGATGCCAGAAGCAGCGAAAGACTATTTAATATTCTCAACAGTGAGGTTTCTCAGAGGCGTGACTTTTCATATTTCACAGCTGGCAGTTTCAGTGCTGGGGCTGAAGAGAGCTCAGCCGCCAAGAGCCGACACCGCTCCTGCGGAGGACCCAAATCAGGCTCCCAGCTCCACACTGGGCGGCTTACAGCCTGCGCTAACTCCAGCTCTGGGGGCTCCGACAGCCTCTGCTGGCTTCCAATGGCACCAGGCAAGCACATGGCGCACAGCCATACATGAAGGGAAAATACCATAGAGAGGAAGCTGTGCGGTCTTATCTGGGTCTCCCCCAAGAGGGAAGAACCTAAGGAGAGCCTCCAACCCACAGCTCACCCCAGACCACAAAGGGAAAAATAAGATCCCATGATCAAGGAAGCTTGGAAAAACCTACTCTTAATTTAATTTAATTTTTTAATGTCAAAGAAATCTTTGAGTTCTTTCTCATCTGTGGACAATGTGTTTCAAGTCCCCTGTGGACGCCTAAAATAGTGGATAGTACTGAACCCCATATTTGCTGGTGTTATATATACACGCACATGTTGCACTCAACAAATAACAGAGTAGTAAGAATGAGTGCAGAGAATAACCTGACAGCATAGGTTAGCCAGAGGCATGCGACTGTGGGCTCGGCTCTTATACCAGAGAGTGAATCCTTGGGTAAAGGGGCAACTTATAACCTTCTCTAGTGCAGCTCTCATCCTCCAAGGCCACAGTTTGTTGCTTAGATGTTGGCAGTGTCTTTTACTGCGGTCCTTACTCGGTGCCCTAGAGCAGTGGTTCTCAACCTGGGGGCTGTGACCCCTTTGGGGGTTGGATGACCTTTTTACAGGGGCCGCCTAAGACCACCAGAAAACACAGGTATTTATGTTATGATTCATCACAGTAGTATAATTACAGCTATGAGGTGTCAACAACACAGGGTCAGCACAGCATGAGGCTGTATAAAAGGGCTGCAGCGTCGTTAGGAACTTGGGGGCCACTGGGCCCACACAGAGAACAGAGCTTAGTGCTCAAGGGTGGAAAGCAGTCTTAATTCTGTGTGTGCTCTAGAGGACATCGTCAGGTAGTGGTCCTAAGGCACAACAACATCTTGGGGACAGGGTCTCTTACCTTCCTGCAGCTTGCCAAACAGTCTAGGCTGGCACTTTACCAAACAAATTGTCCCCCAAACCCTCAACTTAATTTCTAAAAATTAAGCTAAACAAGAAAATGGTGACTGGGCGTGGTGGTGCACGCCTGTAATCCCAGCACTTGGGAGGCAGAAGCAGGTGGATCTCTGTGAGATTGAGGCCAGCCTGGTCTACAAATCGAGGTCAGGACAGCTTTGGATACAGAGAAACTCTGTCTCAAAAAACAAAAACAAACAAACAAACAAAAGACCAAAAAGAAAATGACAGAAGCTTGAAGATTCATCAGCCGTGAGTATGACAGCCAATGTCTGCACTTCTGAGAGGCCTGTGCGGAACCCTTACCGTAGAGTTCAGCAAATCCATTCATAGGCACACGGGATGTGCCGGTGACAAACTGAAGCAAGCGAATTCTTTTTTCTGCATCCATCATCAAAACAGCCTGAAAATCAGAAGACTTTGGTTAGAGGAGAGCACTGAAAACAGACAAATTACCCTGGGGAGAAAAGCCGTTAGACGGCAGAGAACAGTCTGTTCTAAGGCTCCCCCTCAGGCCCGGGGTCTGTTCTAAGGCTCCCCCTCAGGCCCAGGGTCTGTTCTAAGGCTCCCCCTCAGGCCCAGGGTCTGTTCTAAGGCTCCCCCTCAGGCCCAGGGTCTGTTCTAAGGCTCCCCCTCAGGCCCAGGGTCTGTTCTAAGGCTCCCCCCTGGGGGCGGGACGGCTCAGCAGGGAAGAATGCAGAGGACATGGGTTCAGTTCCCAGCATCCACAGGCTGGGTCACAACTGTCTGTAACTGCACTTCCAGGGAAATCTGACATCCTCTTCTGGCTTCTGCAGGCGCTGCATACATGTGACACACAAAGTCATGCAAACACACACACACACACACACACACACACACACACACACACACACACACACACACACACCATCCTTTAACAATTACATTTATTGGCCTTACTGAATGGCGTATCTATAGGAGAACTTGGAAGAGCCCTCGGTGTGTGAGAGGGTGGACTCACACGCAAAGGCACACCGTACAAACGCAAACGTCCGCTTGCTTGCCTGGCACACTTTTCAGAGTGCCACCCACCCCAAAAGTTACCCGGGAGGTGGCATCGTGTAACTGACTCTACAGGAAAGTAGGCTTCGGGTTACCTTCCAGAACCACTGGACGACCTGGTGGTTTAAGCTGTAGCCGTTTTTGTACTTTGTATGTTCCTTCCAGTCGCTCACGTCCACGTCTCCCAGACCGCACATAAGGAGCTGCAGGCAAGAGACACAGACCATGAGCAGGAAAAACTGCTGCAACAGCTGTTCTTTCCCCTAGACAGAGTCTCACTATGTAGCTCCAGGTGTCCTGGGTCACAGACTGGGCTAGCCTCAGACGCGCAGAGAGCCACCTGCCTCAGTCCTCGAGTGCACCACTACATCCAGGCAAAGCTGTTTTAGCATAAAATATTTCTCTTTCTTGATCTTTTTTATTGCGTGTGTGTGTGTGTGTGTGTGTGTGTGCACGCATATGCCATGGTGTGAGTGTGAGAGTCAGAGAACAGCCGTGGGAGTCCATTTCTACTCCAGGGGTCAAACTTAGGCTGTCAGGCTTGGCTGTAAATGCCTTTCCCACTGAGCCATCCTGCTGGCCCCTCGGCTCTCTTTTTAAAGACAGAGTCACATGTAGCCCAGGTTAGCCTCAAACAATGCGGCTATGGAGATGACACTGAACCGTTGATCTTCCCAAGTGCTTGAGAGCATGCGTGGCCCACCACACCTGGTGTGAGGCCGGTGCCCAGGACTTCAAACTCGCTAATAAGCACCCCTCCCCCGAACGCTCACTTTCTCTCCATAGACTCTACCAACTGAGCTGTGTCCTCCCCTCTCCCTTCCCGCCCCGCGCCCCCTGGTGCTGCTGCAGGGGACTGAACTCAGGGCCTGGAGCTCTCACCACTCAGCTACATTCCCAGGCACGCACACATTTCTTACCTCTAGCTCATTTTCATCGAATATCTTGATGAGATCCTGTGGTATCAGTTCAAAAAATCCCTAGGAGGAAAGGAATATGTCAAGCTGGTTAGCAGGCTCAGCTCCTGCTCCAGCACCTTGTGGCGCAGGAAGCACTCTCACTTCTACTCACACTCACGGCAATCGCAATATGGCCGTTCTGTGCTCAGAGCACCTGCCAAAAACCTTCCGTTGCTTCTCAAGCCTCGTTCCTCCCCCACAGCACCTACTGCAGCTTCCTCAGCTCCCTGACCAAGCCACACCTGCCCTAACAACGCCTCTCTCTTCTTTCTTAGCCAAGTATACACAGTGTGTAAAGCTAAATGCGGTCCCTCACACTCCGCCTGTCCCTCCACTGCCCTGCCACCTGCACTGCTGCGGACAGAGCCAAGGTCAGCTCGAGAGCTATCTAGGAAAACACTCTGTACTTCTATCTGAATTTGTCTGCTTCTGAAACACTACATTTGCGCATGTGTGCCTGTGAAAGGTATGGGTGCAAATGTCTCCCAGTACACGTGTGGAGGTCAGAGTCTGTTCTCTCCTTCCACTGTGTCACCGTAAGTGCCCAGGCTTCAAAACCATGTCTTTACAGCAAACACCTTAACCTACCGAGCCACCTCCATAGCCCAGCCTGCTCTTAATACAATGCTCCCTCCATCTCTCTCTCCCCGCCCTTTTCTTGGGCAGGGTCTTTCTATGTAGCCCAGGCTGGCCTCAGACTCGAAATCCTCTCTCCTCAGCCTCCGATCCCGGCATGCCTGCTCCTCTTTGCTAATTTCCTTTTCAGCGGCCACTCAGAGGACGGAAGATGTTGGTTATCACTGGCACAGCTGCACAGGCATGGCTCTTCCTGTGTCCCTCCTGTCCACAGCTTAGCCAGGCAGAGGCAAGTGTCCCCACCCTCGGCCCCTCCATCCCCACTTCCCACTGTCTTGGTCTTAGCTCCTGCGCTCACCATTTCTCATTTGGATTTGGTGACTCTCCCAGCTCTGCTGCCCTGGTGGAGGCCTCCTCCAATTCACTCCACACCATTTCCAGAATGACTCAATGACTAGATCGTAGACTGATGCTGACGTGTCACTGTTGAATAGGCTCTAGTGTCACCTTCCTTCCTCTCACCATGCCTCATGCCTCACCCACAAGCCCTGCTTGGCTCTCCTGCAGGCTCTGAGTCGCAGCTTGGTCACCCGGGGGCCCACAAGCCGACCTCAGTGCCAGACTCCGTGCCAGCTGCCCTCCTCCCTTGCGCCTTCCTCTTCTGGTCTGTGCCTCTGAGCTCACTGAGCACCCAGGCTTGCAGCTGGCTCACTCGTCAGAGGGCTGCTGTGATGGCCAGAGCCTATGTCTTTCTGCCTCCTACAGCCTGCACACTGCACACTCCTACACACTGCTCAAGAGCCGATCAGTGAGAAACAATCACACTTCACAGAATGCTTCAGGACAACTTTAGACATGACAACGACCCCTATACCCACCAACTGGAACCCTAAATAACTTATGCATTAATATTATTAATAAAATGCAGTAAAAAGAAGCACATCTATATAGACACGCAGAAGTCTCCAATAAAAGAAGAACGTGAGTGCGTGTGACCTGATTGGTTCTCTTCTGCTGAGGCCTCCTAAAGTGTGTGGGGCAACAGGGAAGAGGAGGGGCAGTAAGAGGCACTGACGGGGATGCTCAGTGTCTACTTTATACCATTTTCACGTGTGGTGCTCTACCTTTGCATGTCTGAGTATGTGTGGGCACTTATGTGTGTGTCGGGGGCTGGAGGCTGATGCCTAGAATCACCCTCAATTGCTCTTCCATTTTATTCATTAACTCAAGGGCTCACAACCAAACCCAGAGTTCACTAATACGACCAGTCTGGATGGTGCCCAGCTTCTACCTTCCAAAGCTGGAATTACAGGTGGGCCGCCACACCCTCCCGGCATTTACGTGGGTTCTGGGATTAGAACACTTGAATAGCAAGCACCCTGGTGGCTCAGTACCTCCCAGCCTCCACGGTGTTTGTTGCGCAGAGTGAGCACTCCTCCAGTAAAACTGTGTTCATATAAATATACGCTTAAGGGGCTGTGGAGATGGCTCAGAGATTAAGAGTACATGCTGCTCATGCAGAGGACCCGACTTCGTCTCCTACCACCGTGTTAGGTGGCTCACAACTGCCTGTGACTCCAGCTCCAGGGGACCCTTTACTGGCCTCCGCGTGCATGTGCATATTATTTTAAAAACATAAAATTTAACTAAAGACATACTTTATAGAGCCGGCCACATCTTATTTCTCTCAGATGCACTAAGGCCCAGCACTTGAAAGTTAAGGGGGGGGGGTCCTTTGCAGTTAGGGGACAGCAAGGGAAAAAACACAGTGTACCTCTTTAAAAGCAGCCATTTGCTTCTGGATTCGGTTCACAAATCTCCACTGTATCACAAGGCTGAAAGGAGAAAAAAGTAAAACAAAACATTTTTTTCCTCCACACAAATCAAGAAACAATTTTAGGGTATGTTTCTTCCACTTAGGAAGAACAGAGAGACTTGCTGGGCCCACGGCAAACACTGAACAGAAGCACGGGGAACTAAAGTGTGTTTTCCTAAGACCGAGATTCTGGCATGGGGGAAGAAAGAGCAAGCAAAGGAAAATCTCAAACAAAACAAAAAGAAGAAGAAGAAGAAGGAGGAGGAAGAGGAGGAGGAGGAGGAGGAAGAAGAGGAGAAGAAGAAGAAGGAGAAGAAAAAAATCAGCACAGGATTATTTCTAGGAAAATACTTAGAAATAAAGTACTCACTAAATATACTCCTTTTTGTTTTTATTGGTGACAACAATCTCCGACCCACCAGTTTTCAGTTCATGTTGATGTGTCTAAATTAAAAAGGACATGTTAGTTTAGTAAGGAAAATGGAGAGGTGGGTGTGTGTGTGTGTGTGTGTGTGTGTGTGTGTGTGTATGTGTGTGTGTGTGTGTGTGTGTGTACACATATGGGTCACACCAGAAGCCTGGTGTTTTAAATTAAATCAACTCAAAAGAAAACTTAAATATTACTTCTACTAAAATAAATACGGAATCAGTCAAAGGTCAGTGCAGGTGGAACTGCTGCCTGAGAAAGACAGCTTTGGCTTCCAGAAAATAAGTGCACAGAAGCATCCTGGGTATGCACTGATGCTCACATTTAGGTGACAGCATCAGTTTTGCAAATGATGTAGTATCTGAAAGTCCACAGACCTGTCCAAAAAGTTCCTCGTCTATAATAAATCTGAGGTCCAGCTCTGTCGGGTCATTTTCAAGAATCCATCGCAGAGAACTGTAATATTCACTATCCTAGAAGGGAAATTACACTTGAATTAATGAATGAATCAATTAGCTAATTAATTTTACAGTGCTGGAATTAAACTCAGGACCTTGTACATTCTAGGCAAGTGCTCTAACACTGAGTTATACCCCTAAGGGGAAAAAAAAATCTGTATATACAAAGATAGCTGACCATCCATGATGGCTACATTGATGGGCTGGTACCTGACCGTCCATGACGGCCACTCTGATGGCCTGGGGTGTATTGTGCTTGCTTCCCAAGATGCGAAGGCCAGTGTGGATCCCCAGAGTCCATATGAAAAGCTGGGCACAGGGCACACACCCGCCAACCCAGCAACAGGGCTGTGGATGGCATGTGAAATGTCTGAGTTCACTACCGGCCCAAACAGAAGCTTCAAATTAAACATAAAATCTTAAGCAACCCACACAGTGACTGTGTGCTCTTAGGGTTTCCAAAGAATCACTCTGGGGCTGGGGCTGGGGGCTGGGGCTGAGCTGCTTGCGTACTTGCTAACATGTGCAAAGCCCTGAGTTTGGTTCCTAGAAAAGCCTAAACCGGGTGTGGTCGGTGCTCCCAGCGTGCAGAAGATAGAGGCAGGAGACGCCGAAGTCACCTACACAGTGCGCTTGAGAACAGCCTGTGCTCCACAAGAGCCTATTGCAAACAACCTCAAAAAGCACAACCAAGAATCAACTGGGGCCTGGAGAGATGCTCAGTGGTCGAGCTGCTAATTGCAGAACGCCAAGGTTTAATTTCTAGCGCCTGCACCATGGCTCACAACTATTTGTACTCCAGCTTCGGGGGACCCAGCATTCTGAGGGCACCAGGCACGCACATGGTGCACATACATGCATGCAGACGAAACACTAAGATGCATAAAATAAAAATAAATAAACCTTAAAAAAACAATCATACTGTTTGTAACTGACCTTGGGACCTACATGCACCCACCGGCAGCACACATGACACTTGGTCTTTGGGCTTCTGTTTCTTTACAGGAGCCCCCCGCCTCCCCAATGCTCTGGCTTTGGAGAGCTGGCTTTAAACATTCACCATTCATCACAAACAACCATAACTTAAAAGCGGGACAGATGGCTAACCACTATACGGCAGAGGTCTAGCAAGATGCCCCGGTGGCACAGGGCACTGCCACCAAGCATGAGGACGCAGTCAAACGCCGGGACCCACATGGCGGAAGGAGAGAATGGCCCCTACAAACTGTCTCTGATTGCCCGGTGTACCATGGTACACGCTCCCCCTCCAAACAAAAAAAATGTATTAAAGCAAATATGTAAATTTACAACTTTAGGAGAACGCTATCCATGGGGATGGCTCGGTGGGTAAAGGCACCTGCGGCCAACCTGGAGAGCGGACCGCAATCCCTGGAATCCACAGGACGGCGGGAGAAGTGACTCCCTCAGTATGTGGTGCCCATGCACACACACAGACAAAAAATATGCAAGTATAAAAGATAAACATGAGACAATTCAGCAGAAGGTGTAATTTGCGGCGCGTGAAAAAGCTAGGATGTACCGACGGACACAGGCGTAGGAATACAGTCAGTGTGTGGTGGACACAGGGATGAGAGAGGAAAAAGGCCCATCGCAGAAAAGGCGGGCAGTGGATATGCAAGTATTGACTGCAAAGCTTCGTCCAGTCTACGAGATGCTGGAAAACGTCCACTTGTGCATTTCTGTGTGTGACTGTGTGGTGTGTGCAGGGGTGGAGCGTGCACTCCCCGGGCTCACATGTCCGCTGCGCTGCTCTGTCACTCTCCGCTTTATCCCGCTGAGGCAGGGCCTCTGGCTGACCCCGGAACCGAGCTTGTGGGCAGCCAACTCCAGGAATCCTCCAGCCTCCACCTCCCAGAGTGCTGAGGCGGGGACTCCGGCCCTTGTCCTTGCCCAGCAAATGCTACTACCCACTGGGCCACCTCCTCAGCCCTCACTTACGTCTTAAAACATTAAAATGTACTGATTTCTGTTTTGAAAACAAATTATCTGGGCTGTGTGCGTAGTTTGTTGGTACAGCGTGCACACCGCCACCAAGCCCCACTTCTCCTAGCGGCCGAGAGACCTAGCACAGACTCCATGTCATGCAGCATGAGAGAGAGACCTAGCACAGACTCCATGTCATGCAGCATGAGAGAGAGAGAGAGAGACCTACCACAGACTCCATGTCATGCAGCATGAGAGAGAGAGAGACCTAGCACAGACTCCATGTCATTCAGCATGAGAGAGAGACCTAGCACAGACTCCATGTCATGCAGCATGAGAGAGAGAGAGAGAGAGACCTACCACAGACTCCATGTCATGCAGTGTGATCAGCTTCTGGAGCATCATCTTGTAGAAGGGGCGGATGAAAAACCCTTGTAAGAAACGAAATATATTTGAGATGATTATTAATAATAATTTTAAAAAAACCCAGCAACCTCGTATTAAACAAAAGTTTGCTTCTCGATGCTAACCATCCAACAGCTTGCCATGATAAACGGCCATCCCAGCCACGCGGCCAATGAACTTGAAGTACGAGAGGTGGTCTTCGTTACACAGGCCTGAATTCGGATTTATCTGGAGGGTGTAATTATCCCTGCGAAGACAAACCACACTTATGTCATCCTTTCAATGTTTCATAGAAAAAAAATTTTATCTAGGCAAACATGAAAATTTACCCCCTTCTGTTATTTTCCTCTATTAAAACCACTGGATCTGTCAAAAGGCGGAAATAACCCCAAAGGATAGTAAAGTGGACAGACAAAACCTATCCATTTGTATGTACGAAGGACAAAGAGAAAAGCCTGTCACTTGGTACAACATAGCTGGACTTTGAGAACCGGCTGTTGTACAATTTCCTCTGAACTGAATTCCAATACTTCCTCCTGGAAGGAGGGAGGGGCTTGTAAGACTCAGGAAGTGGGGCTGGAGAGACAGACTACAACAGTGGAGTGTAGAGCAACTGCTGCTTTTGTAGAAGACAAAAGCTGGGTTGAATTCCCAGCACCCACATGGCAGCTCACAACCACCTATAACCCCAGCTCCAGGGAGCTGTGCTTTCTTCTGGCCTGTGACGGTACTGCACACACGCCAAAACCTATCACACATTACAACTGTGGGGAGAAGAGAGGCTGACCAACTGAGCTACCTGACGTCATGCAGGGAACTCCAGGGACATAACCTTTGTGGGCCCTCACTCGTGCTATGGAGGGCTTTCTCTTACCCATCTGCCTTTGAGTCACCCACACTTCTGAAAGTAACTCATGCAAGCCCATTGGTTTGCCACGCTGGGCTCTGGCAGAAACTCTCTGCTCTGGGCGAGCGAGGTTTGTTCATGTTTCCCAAGGCAATGTCACTCAGCGTATTCTAAGTGAAATAATCCACACACCGAGGACAAACAAACGCTACATGGCATCATCACGTGTCTAATGTAACTACGGAATAGCAGACTGGTGGCTGACGGGAGCTGGAGGGGAAAGCCTTTGACAAATGCAGACTTATTTCAGGAGGATGGGAAAGGTACAGAGGTCATCAATGCAGAATGTACTTGAAATGCCAGCCAAGTGCGTGCTTACGGAGGAGGGCTGGCTGGAGCTCTGCGGAAGAGGGAATGACTGTGCTATGCAATCCACAGCAGACGCAAACACACACAAAGTTAACACGGTAATTTTCCTGTTATACAACACAATTTTTAAAAAGTCATTTCTGAAACATCAGTTTTAATCCCTGTGTGACATCAATCAGTTGCCTATGCTTCTAACATGCAACCTAGTTTTGGAGATTGTAATCTTCTTTTTCCACCTTCTGTACACGGTCATTTAAAGAACACACGCCAGGTGTGGTGGCCTGTGGCTAAACTCTTAGCTAACCAGGAGGCTGAGGCAGGAGGGTTGCTTAAGTCAGTTCGAGGCTAGCCTGGGCAACACAATGAGACCCGGTGAAAAGGAAGGACTTACGTAGCAGAATATTCAAACAGCCCGTAGTAAGGATTGAACATTTCCTTTGAAATGAGGAAGAACCACTCGCGGGCAACACCTCCGTAGTCAAGCCCCTTTTCCCCATCAAACTCAATCCAGAGGCGAGCCTTGAGGAAGTCTGCTCTCTTCACACCCATAATCCTCCGGTACGAGTCCTCCAGGATGTTCGCGCGGCGAAGTTTCATTTCAAATTTGTTTGGAATGTCATTCTGCAGAGCCAGGGAAGAGAGGCAAGGCTTAACTCAGCCTGATGTTTGCCACAGTCCTTTGCCTTTAAGCCAACCCACCAGGAAGAACCCATGTGGGCGTACTGACTTTTCTTTCCTTCCCCTCCCTGCTTCAAGAAACAGGGTCCACTTCTGCCACCCAGGTCGGCTGTGCACTTGCTATGTAGCTCAAGCTAGCCTAGAGCTCAAGATCTGTTCTCAGCACCCGCCCTAGTCCTGGGCTTATAGGTGTGCATTCCCACACCCAGTTTGGACATATGGCCTTAACATTCTTCTATAGGGGCAGAACATAAGCATTTTCCTTTAATCATTTCTGATTTTAAAAAAAGATTTATTTATTTATTTATTTATTTATTTTGTATACAGAGCTCTGCCTGCTTGTACACCTGCAGCCCAGAAGAGGGCATCAGATCACATTATAGATGGTTGTGAGCCACCATGTGGTTGCTGGGAATTGAACTCATGACCTCTGGAAGAGCAGTCAGCGCTCTAACCACTGAGCCATCTCTCCAGCCCCCATTTCTGATTTTTATGTCTAAAAAAGCTATAGGTGATAAGAATAACCCTAGATGCATTTTGCCAGTAGTCTGCACGATATTAAGTTACAGACAGGTCTGGCCACTCTGCAATCAATGCTCCACCTACTGCAGGCTACTCACTACCTGTCTGTCCTTGTCCTCTGCAGTTGGTGGGCTCATTCGTTCATAACAACACTACAGTAAGCCGCTGCCTCTGTTTTAACATGAAGAAACTAGAGACAACAGAAGCTGAGAAGTCTGGCTCCCCGGCCTATCTCTCTTGTGTCCTATGCCTCGGAGCCAACTGTGACTACTATAAAATGTGTCTGAGCATCTTCTCTCTGTACAGCTGTCATGTGGGTGCTGTTAGGAGAAGAGAAATCCTCAGTCTTCTGTCAGACCAAGAGGGAGCGAGCAGCTCTTAGGAGCATGTGGCCATCTGCTATGGTACTGAGGGACGACAGAAAGCCCTATGGGACTTAACACAAGCAGCAGCCCTCAGAAGTCAAGCAAGCACCACACAGGTTTCCCCCGCTGCCCAGCACATTAAATAATGGTAGGACTAGAAAAAATTGGCTATTAAAAACTAATTACCAGGCCAGGCATGGTGGCGCATGCCTTTAATCCCAGCACTTGGGAGGCAGAGGCTGGCGATCACTGTGAGTTCGAGGCCAGCCTGGGCTACAGAGTGAGTCCAGGCCAGCCAAGGCTACGCAGAGAGACCTAGTCTCAAAAAACAAAACAAAAAATAAAAAACCCTAATTATCAGGCAAATGGTACAGGCCTTGCTCTGGGCCAGGCTCCATAGTGGGGTGAGATGTGGCTGCTTCAAGGACTGGACGGTACAGGGTGGGGGGGAGGGAAGTGCAGATACTGTCAAGTCCAAGCTTACAGAAGCCACCCACGAACAGCTATCTGAGCTCTTGGATTGCCATGAGTCAGGGGCCGCCCTGGGCGCCATTATAGGTTCCAGGCTAGAATGTTCCAAAATTCCAATGATATATTTATTTATATTTAAAATATTTGAGTGTGTGTGTGTGTGGGGTGGGTGGGTGGGTGTGTACAGATCAGAGGTCAATTCCTCAATTGCTCTCTACCATATTTTTAACTTTTTTTTCTCCTTTTGAGTTGTGTTTTTAATATGTAGCCATGGCCAGCCCAGCGTCTCTATGCAGGCAAGGCTGGCTTCCAGCTCATAGGAATCTGCCTGCCCCTGCTTCCCAAGCGCTAACAGTGAAGGTGTGCACCTCTAAGCCCAAGCGCTAACAGTGAAGGTGTGCACCTCTAAGCCCAAGCGCTAACAGTGAAGGTGTGCACCTCTAAGCCCAAGCGCTAACAGTGAAGGTGTGCACCTCTAAGCCCAAGCGCTAACAGTGAAGGTGTGCACCTCTAAGCCCAAGCGCTAACAGTGAAGGTGTGCACCTCTAAGTCCAAGCGCTAACAGTGAAGGTGTGCACCTCTAAGCCCACGCTCCCATCTTTTAAAAGTTGCTTCATTTTGCTTTTTTGAGGCAGAATTCCTCTGTGTAGCCCTTCCTACCCTGGAACTCTCTACGTAGACCAGGCTGGCCCCAAACTCAGACACCCACCTGCCTCTGCCTCCTGAGTGCCCAGGAAGCTCTGGACTATCTACTCATCACTCCACCAAACACTTTAAAATCAGGATGCTTAAAACAATTTCCAGAGTAATTCAGACACAAAACTATCCTTTAAGGTTATCACTGAATTCAGAAGAATTTAAAAGGCCTTTTCTATTTAAAAATTTTTGGGTAAAATAGTATTTACATTTTTTTTTTTTAAAAAGCACTTCATTTTGTTAAATGTGCAAATGAAAAACTCTGGTATCCAAGCCACCATTTTGAATCCCTTGGAAACCTCACCAGCTTGGAACCCAAGAAAGCACAACCCAACACTGCCACTTAGTGGCCATGGTCCTAAACTGTAGGGAAAGGAGGAAGGGACCAGAGCAGGAGAAGACATTTAAAATGTTGAATGGAGTTTGGTGACTGAAAATGGTGTAATGAACGTATCTGGCAAACAGAAGGAAATAAGTAACAATGCCATCTATTTGCAGTCCTGTTCACTATTAATTTTTAACTTATGTAGAAATGTGTTGTGTTTAAAGCTGAAGAAAATGGATGAGTATTAACATTTAACATAGTAAAGTCTCCAACACAAACACAAGGTGAAAATCTCCTGAGGACAAAGACCAAGCCCCAAGAGGGAAGAGACTTAAGCGAGTGTCTCATGAAGCTTTTCTCTATTACGTAATCCAAGATATACACATCCTAGGACTGGAGAGACGGCTCAGCAGTTAAGGACACATTGTGCTTGGCTCACAGTACCCACACTGGGCGGCTCACAACCACCTGTAACCCCAGGTCCATGGGATCTGATGCCTTGGGTCTCCACAGGCAACTGCACTCACACACGCAATTAAAAATACAACTGTTTTGTTTTTCTGAGACAAAGTCTCCCTATGTATCCTTGAACTCACAGATATCTGCCTGCCTCTGCCTCCTGAGTGCTGGGATTAAAAGTGTGCACTATCATGTTCAGCCTTCATGAATAATCTTTTCAAAGCCATGGGCTGGAGAGATGGCTCAGTGGCTAAGAGCATGCACTGCTCTTGCAGAGAACCCAGATTCCAGCCCCCAGGGCAGCTCTTTAACTCCAGTTCCAGAGATCCAGTGATCTCTCTCAGCCTCCACAGGCACCAGACTAGGCACCCATGCTGCGTGTATGCATGCAAGCTGCAAAGCAATTATACTCACTGAATAAAATAAATGCATCTTTAAAAAATAATTTAAAAAAAAATTTTTTTTTTTTTTTGGTTTTTCGAGACAGGGTTTCTCTGTGTAGCCTTGGCTGTCCTGGACTCACTCTGTAGACCAGGCTAGCCTCGAATTCACAGCGATCCACCTGCCTCTGCCTTCCGAGTGCTGGGATTAAAGGCGTGCACTATCACGCCTGACCCTTAAAATCTTCTTTGACACACATTCTCCCCCCCTTTCTTTCTCTCTCCCTCTCCCCTCTCTCCCCCTTTGCCCCCTCCCTCAGCCCTCCCTCCCTCCCTCCGAGTAACTGGTAAGATGCAGGTCACAAACCTGCTTCTTCAGCTTTCTGCGGAAGAACTCGTACTTTCTCTTGTAATCCCTGGAGTAGGGCACTGCCTTTTGTTGAAAAATTTGGGAAAACAAAGAAATTTTAGGTTGTTTTTATTCTAAACAGTATTATAAGCTCCCCATGGACATTTTATGAAAATATATAAAAAGAAATATTATTTGGAAATTAAAATTACATTCGAAGAAAAGTAAATAGAAAACTTAAAACATTTCTCTTTAAGATAAAATTGCACTCAGCAGTCCCCGTGGCTGTAGTTTTCGCCACGCATCCCCTGCCCCCCCCCCCTTTAAAAGACAGTTTCTCTATGTAGTCCAGGCTGGCCTTGTACACACAGAGATTCACCCCACCTGCCTCTGCCTTCCGAGCACTGGCATCAACAGCATGTGCCACCTCATACAATATGCTTGGAATGTGACATGCTAGAGGCTAAATAAGTCTTGCAAGTAGAGAAAATTTAGAAACAAAAACTTCTACTTCTGAAAAGGCTTTATTTATTTATTTATTTATTTTAGACAATGTTTCTCTGTGTAGACCTGGCTATCCTGGACTCACTCTGTAGACCAGGCTGGCCTCAAACACAGCGATCTGCCTACCTCTGCCTCTCAAGTGCTGGGATTACAGGCGTGCACCACCACAATTCACTTTCTCCTTCAACCCCCAGGAGTCCTGTTTCTTACTTATTATTATTATTTTTTAAAGTACACACCAAGATACTAGATACTAATCTAAGATAGAAGCTTTTGAAACAGTTCTGATTAAAAATCTAGTTCAAGGTGTGATCCTGGAGATTACAGGGAGCACTCTCCTGTCACCAGCTGGCTCCTCTCTGGTTTGCCGCTTGGCTTTAGACTGCTGGGCTGAGCAGCCTATTGCCCCAGCCGGATGGCGCATCACCGTCCAAGCTTGCGGCACAGAGTAAAAATGGCTTCACACTATCTTTTCGGAGAAAAAAGTAGGCACGATTAGGAGGAGGCCACCCTTGACCTAAGAGCACCAGGATTCGGGGACACTCACTGGTCCAGCTGTCGCCACATTCTGCATCCGAGGATCTTCCCACTGTGTCTTTTTTATGTCTGAGAGGGAAAAGATAAGAGTTAGTTCTCTTCCTCAGTCCACAACTGAGAACTACAAACAGCTGCAATAGAAAAGCCATGAGGCACATACTGTGATTTATGTAGAAGACTCTCCCGTCTGTGTGAGTTCTTTCCTCCCATCCTGGCTGTAATGAAACATTCATTGCAATTATTTTAGTACCAGGTCATCGATATACAAGGTATTTTAGAAAACAAAACCCAAACCAAAAACCCCTTCGGCATTGTCTGTATGCTTAATTTGCACATTATCATTTTTAACAGATGGCACCAATAGTTAAATGACCATGCTCGCTATAGCTGTTAAGTAACTCCTATGTTCCGAGGCACAAAATGCCTGAGTCAGTCAGGTGAGCTCAGCAAACTTACAGGTAAAGGTCCCAGGTCATTGGACGAGTCGACGGGTGTCTTTGCTTTCATTTGAGCGGGTGTTTTCGATCGTGGATCTTCCTTTATTTGGTTCAGTCATAAATAAAAAACAACACACATACTTTAAAATAACGATAGTCACTGTGCTACGGTTGTTTTGTAATGTTGATAGGTATTTAAAATACTCTTTGGAGTTAGCGACAGCTCAGTGGTTAAAGCCTTTGCCATGAAGAGAGAGGAATGGGGTTTGGATTCTTAGAACCCATGCAAATGTCAGCCAGGCACTGTGACCACTGTAACTCTAGGTGTGGATGGTGGGGAGGGACCCCATCAGCAGGATGGCGAGGGAGGCGTGGATGGTGGGGAGGGACCCCATCGGCAGGATGGCGAGGGAGTCGTGGATGGTGGGCAGGGACCCCATCGGCAGGAGGGCGAGGGAGGCGTGGATGGTGGGCAGGGACCCCATCGGCAGGAGGGCGAGGGAGGCGTGGATGGTGGGCAAGGACCCCATCAGCAGGAGGGCGAGGGAGGCGTGGATGGTGGGCAGGGACCCCATCGGCAGGAGGGCGAGGGAGGCCAACTGCGCAGACAAGCTGCAGGCTTGCGTGACAGAGCCTGCCTTACTGAGTTACTAGAAGAGCAATGGAAGATGATTTCTGGCATCAACCTCAGGCCTCCACATGCATTCTCACACACGCGCTCTCACACACACACACACACACACACACACACACACACACACACACAGATGCAGCACATGCACACATGCAGTATGGACACACGCGTGAGCACACATACACACACGAATACATACACACATGCAGCATGAACACACACATGCATGCATCACACATGTCAATGCACACACAAAGCATATACATGAAAATGGAAAAATAATGAAATAAATAAAATACTCTTATATTTCACTCATACTTTTTGAGACGGGAGCTCACATGATCCAGGCTGGCACTGGAGCCCTGCTCCTCCTGACACAGCCTCATGAGTGCTTCTATTTAACTCCTCCTTCTAGAAGATACTACTAAAAAAATCATCCTTCTGATGGGGGAATAAGGCAACTTCCTAGTGGGGTCAGCACACATGTCTTCCTCTGAGAACTACGCCACCCTCCTGTGAACCTGCTGACAACTTTCTACCAAATCTGTTGGGACCTGAAGTATATCAAGTTTTTCTCTGCACACAAACTGGTGTAAGGTGGCAGCATTAGCGTGGGCAGGTGAGATGGCTCAGTGGTGCTAAGGTGCCTGATGCCAGGCCTGACAACCTGTCCCAGTTTAATACCTGGGACCCAGATGGTATAAGGAGAGAACAGACTCTACAAGTTGTCCTTTAACCTCCACAGACATACTGCACACATGCATGAATACATAAATAGGACCCACATGTGGTGGCATCTGTTTGGGCATTTATCTATCTATCTATCTATCTATCTATCTATCTATCTATCTATCTATCTAAAGGGCAGGTGGGTATCCTAAAAAGAAAAGAGAACAAAGTGCAATTTATTTGGGTTAATTAGTGCATAATTACTTTAACATTACTATATTAGTCAAGTTATTAAACTCCTTTAGATTTGTTTAAGCTATGTTGACCTTTTAAGGTAGTTATTAAGTGACGTATGGTAGCGTACACCTTTAATCCCAGCACTTGGGAGGCAGAGGCAAGTGATATGAGTTCGAGGCCAGCCTGGTCCACAAAGGGAGTCCAAGACAGCCAAGGCTACACAGAACCCTGTCTTGAAAAACTGAAAAAATAGTTATTAAGTCACAAGTGTTACAAGTTTTAAGAACTCTTTTGTTGGTGATGAGCTAAACACCAAACAACTTTAAATTTTAATCTAAAAGTATCAGGACTCAGATGTTCTTTCAGAGGACCAGGGTTTGGCTCCCAGCACCCATGTAGTGGCTCACAACCATCTGTAATTCTAAGTCCTGGGGATCTGACACCCTCTTTTGGCTTCCACTGGTGCACAGGCACGCATGTAGGCATACACATACACATAAAATAATGTAAGTAAATTCTAATAACAATGACGACAGCAACAACAACAACAACAACAACAAAACTGTCTGTCCTGCCTCGCTTCATAAAATCTTTCTGGTAGTATTAATAAATGAGATCTTGAAAGTGCTTTGGAAACAGAAAGTCTCATAGAAAGGTAGAGGATTATTACTAAGAATCTTTCTAAGCCCTTATGCCTAGTGAGCCAAAAACTGGACACAGGAAATAAATATGCACACTTTCATAAAATCTAATGTAACCTCAAAAAGAAGCATAAATGCATTTTTAATACAAATACCATTAAGAGTCCCTGGAGCTGGGGTGCGGCTCAGCCGGGAAGCGCTGGCCTGGGGGGATAAGAGCAGTGGCTGCTCAACCACAGGCCCTGAGTTCAATCCCCAGCACCCACACGGCAGCTCGCACCGGTCTGTAATCCAGCTTCAAGTGACGTGAAGCCCTCACACAGACATGCGTGCAGGCAAAACCTCAATGCATAGAGAATAAAAATAAATAAGTCAATCTTAAAAAAAAAAAAAGAGGTCCCTGAGAGGTAGAGGCGGAGAACCAGGAGTTCAAGTTCTATGGCTCTACAGCTCGGCAGCCTGGGCCACATCAGACCTGACCTCAAACAACAGGAACAAAACAAAAGACTTCTAGATGTAGCTCACTTCCTACTAGGAAAGGCCGACCGTACTAACACACGTGAGTAGAGACAGAGGCAACTGCTGCTATGAATTCAAAGCGAGGAGCGTGGAAGTTACCCAGGTCTGTGGGCTGTGGTGATATGGTCAGTAAGGAAAGGCCTCCTGTTTGGTGCATGGCGAACTTCCCAACCTGTAGGAAGGAATGCCTGCTCAGTGTCAGATGGCGGGTTGGCCTGTTGAGCGGGGTCCCTGGTGGGGAGCTGTGGCTGAGGGCCTG